>NC_090380.1:58130976-58745351 GCF_036365525.1 Heterodontus francisci
AAGTTTGGTAAAAAAATTGTGAAAGGCCTTGATCTCTTTACTCCACCTTGTGGAAAGGATCCCACAACAATGCACTGATTAACAGTAATGTGCATTGCTGCAGCCCCAGATGACCAGTGAGGGTCAACAATGAACAGGGATCACAAGCTGTCATAGTGCTAACGAGGTTCATTGGTGCAGTGATAAAAACCCGCTGATAAATTATACCATTTCTTGTATAATAAAGCACACTTCAATGCTTCAGTATGGTATTCCCTTTTATTGGGCCTGTCAGAGTTATGCCTTGATCATTTATCTATTCATTGATTTTTATTTGCAGTATTGCATTTAGCAAAATCCCATTTCTAAATTTATTCATGTGCACGGGGATAGCAGAGATTAAATTGAAATTGTGACGTATGTTGCTGGAAATGTGTCACTGCCGTTTTAAGCAATCACTGTATTGTGATTAAGTAACCTAGCAACTAGCGAAACCTGTTGCAAGTATCTATTATGTTATTCATTTCACTCTAACCTATTTTTGCAGTTTTATAGAATCCAGCAGACTAGACTAAACCAGACAGGATTGGACATGTTAATTGCTTGCTGAACCAATCCATATTAACTTTTGTTGGATTGTCCTCTCTCCAGTCTAAGCAAGGCAAATTGCCACATAATTAAAGTATGAGCGCAATCGTGTTGCCAGCTGGCCATTTCTGGCATTTATTTAGCTTGAGCTCAGTCGGATGGCACCATGTGTTGCTTCTATTGTAAGACTCATGGGTTTAAGGATGATACCAGAAATAAATAGACAGTTCATTTTCTAGGAATGTTCAGTCTTTGTTTAAAACTAGGACAATTCACAGCCTTTCTATCACATATCACAATCGGGATATATAATTCAATCTACTTTGCATAAACCTAACTGAAGAAAATGAAGCGGCACTTGTGATATAAGTTTTGCTCTTATCTGTGGAGTAGAATAAAGTGTTTTTACTCAGAATATTTTGGAGGATTTTTAGAAAGCAAATTGCAAATAAGGCCTAAATAAGTTAAGAAAGTTACATGGATTCTTCAGAAGAAAACATTTTGATAATTGGTTTCATCTTTGGCAGCAACAATATAGGAACAAAACTAGCCTATTCAGCTTCTTGTGCCTTTTCAGCCTTCAATGCAATCATGGCTGATCTGAATCCTATTGTAGGGTTACATTTATAAAAAAATAGCCTGGATTTGGTTAGAATCTTAAAGTAAGTTTGATGCAAACACCATCTGCAGTATCAGAAATTTAAAACACCATTATACTGTGTTCCACATTAAACAGTCCCAGCTCAAATTTTGTTTTATAATGCTCTTGTAAATATACGAACATACGAACGTACCTACAAGAAGCAGGAGTAGTCTATTTCTCCCCTCAAACCTGCTCCTTCATTCTATGATCATGTCTGATCTGTTTGTGGACTCAACTCCACTTTCCTACCTATCTCTGATACCCTCTGACTCCCTTGTTTGTCAAGAATCTGTCTACTTCTGCCTTAAAAACGGCTCTCCGTGAAAAAGAGTTCCACAGGCTCATGACCCTCTGAGAGAAAAAAATCTCCTCATCTCTGTCTTAAATGGGAGACCCCTTATTTTTAAACTATGCCCCTAGTTTTAGTTTCTCCCACAAGGGGAAACATCCTTTCAATATCCACCCTGCCAAGTCCCCTCAGGATCTTAAATGTTTCTTTAGGATCACCTCTCATCCTTCCAAACTCCAATGAATACAGAACAAACCTGTCACAGAATCACAGAATTATTACAATGCAGAAGGAGGCCATTTGGCCCATTATGTTTGCACCAGCTCTCTGAAAGAGCAATTCCCTCAGTTCCATTCCCTGCCTTCTCCCCATAACCCTGTACATTCTTCCTTTTCACATAACTGTCTAATTACCTTTTTAATGCTTCAATTGAACCTGCCTCCACCCCGTTCTCAGGCAGTGCATACCAGACATTGACCACTCGCTGCATGAAAAAGTTTTTCTTCATGTCACTTTTGCCTCTCTTACCAAATACTTTGAATCTATGTCCTCTCGTTCTTGATCCTTTCACAAGTGGGAACAGTTTCTCTCTATCTACTCTGTCCAGACCACTCATGATTTTGAATATCTCTATCAAATAACCATCGGCCTTCTCTTCTCCAAGCAAAACAGTCCTAACTTCTCCCATCTATCTTCATAACTGAAATTCCTCATCCCTGGAACCATTCTCATGAATCTTTTCTGTACTCTCTCCATTGTCCTCACGTCTTTCCTCAAGTGCAACGCCCAGAATTGGACGTAATACTCCAGCTGAGGCCGAACTAGTGCCTTATACAAGTTCAACATAACTTCCTTGTTCTTGTGCTCCATGCCCCTATTAATAAAGCCCAGAATACTGCATGCTTTATTAACTGCCCTCTCAACCTGTCCTGCCACTTTCAATGACTTATGCACATATACACCCAGGTCCCTCTTCCCCTGCACCCACTTTAGAATTGTACCCTTTATTTTATATTTTCTCTCCATGTTCTTCCTACCAAAATGAATCACTTCACATTTCTCTGCATTAAACTTCATCTGCCACCTGTCTGCCCATTCCACCAACTTTTCTATGTCCTTTTGAAGTTCTACACTATCCTCCTCACAGTTCACAATGCTTCCAAGTTTCGTATCATCTGCAAACTTTGAAATTGTGCCCTGTATACCAAGGTCTAGGTCATTAATATATATCAGGAAAAGTAAGGGTCCCAACACTGATCCCTGGGGAACTCCACTACAAACCTTTCTCCAGCCCGAAAAACATCCATTAACCACTACTCTTTATTTCCTGTCACTCAGCCAACTTCATATCCATGTTACTACCATCCTTTTTATTCCATGAGCTACAAGTTTGCTCACAAGTCTGTTATGTGGCACTGTATTAAATGCCTTTTGAAAGTCCATGTACACCATATCAACAGCATTGGTCTCGTCAGCCATCTCTGTTGCCTGCTCAAAAAACTCCAGCAAGTTAGTACAACATGATTTTCCCTTAAGAAATCCATGCTGGCTTTCCTTAACTAACTCACATTTGTCCATGTGACTATTGATTTTGTCCTGAATTATTTTTTCTAGAACTTTTCCCACCACCCAAGTTAAACTGGCTTGTAGTTGCTGGGCTTATCTTTACACCTTCATTTGAACAAGGCTGTAACTTTTGCAATTCTCCAGTTCTCTGGCACCACCCCTGAGTCTAAGGAAGACTGAAAACTTATGGCCAGTGCCTCTGCGATTTCCACCCTCACTTCCCTCATTATCTTTGAATGCATCTCATCTGGCCCTGGTGTTTTATCCATTTGAAGTACAGACAGCCTATTTAATACTTCCACTTTATCAATTTAAAACTCCTCTAGCGTCTGACTTACCTCCTCTTTCAACATTGCCTGGATTGCATCTTCTTCCTTGGAAAAGGCAGATGCAAAGTATTCATTTAATACGTCAGCTATGCCCTCTGCCTCCATGAGTAAATCCCCTTTCTTGTCCCTAATCAGCCCCACTTCTCCTTTTACCACCCTTTTACTAGTTATATGTCTATAGAAAGCTTTGGGATTTCCTTTAACGCCAGCTGTCATACTCTTTTCATGCTCTCTCTTTGCTTCTCTTATTTGCTTTTTCACTTCTCCTCTGGACATTCTATATTCAGGCTGGTTCTCGATAGTATTTTCTACCTGGCATCTGTCATAAGCACATTTTTTCTTCTTTATCTTAATCTCTACCTCTTTTGTCATCCAGGGAGCTCTGGATTTGTTTGCTCTACATTTCCCCTTTGAGGGAACATACCTTGACTGTGCCCGAACTCTCCCACCTTTGAAGGTAGCCTATTGTTCATCTACCAGTTTTCCTGCCAGCCTTTGACTCCAATTTTTTCGCCCCAGCTCCATTCTTACCCCATTGAAGTTGGCCTTCCCCCAGTTAACTATTCTTACCCTGGATTGCTCTTTGTCCTTTTCCATAGTCAGCCTAAACCTTATGACACAATGATCATAAGGTATCCCCTAGATGCTCTCCTACTGATACTTGATCCACTTGGCCCACCTCATTCCCAAGAACCACGTCTAGCAGTGCCAGTGCCAACCTTTCCTCTTAAGATAATCCTATCATCCCAGGAATCAGTCGAGTTAATCTTCTCTGAACTGTTTCCAATGCAATTATATCATTTCTTAAGTAAGGCGATCAAAACTGTATACAATACTCTTATGTTTTCTCACCAATGCCCTGTACAACCATAGCAAAACATCTCTACTTTTATATTCCATTCCCCTTGCAATAAAAGTAAAGTGCCATGGGATTTTATATTATGTTAAAGCTGCTTTACAAATATAAGTTGCTATTGTTGTTGTTGTCATGGGTTGATGTAGTCTAAGTTGCCTTATACTTTGCACCAAAAATAAGGGCACTTTTCTGGGAGTTATTATTAATTCCAGCAGTCTGGTAAGCTCTAGAGATAGGTTTATAATGGCAGAAATTAGAGCTTGTAAACATATTATAAAATCAATTCAAATCATTAATTGGGTAGGATGCAGTTAGAGAAAACTACAACACAGTTTTGATCGCTTAAATGCTCTGCGCACATAGGGACAACTGTCCTCCATGGTCTCACCTAAGATCGGGCAGGACTGTGGAAGATTAGGAAGAATTCAGGCACTGAAGCCTATTGCTGCCTCATTGCCCCTCAATTTCCCGTCCTCCTCTATGTTGTGATGTCACTTTAACTGCTGAATATTAATTAGTATATTACTGAATATGTCGTTACAGGAAGTGATGCAAGCGACATGTAACACAGTAGTTGGAGCAGTGTTAATCAGCAGGTAGCATGTGTATTGAAGAGCTCTACTGTAATTCTGTTATTGTGTAATAAAGAACCCTTCATTTAGCTTACCATTCATCACACAGTGTTTGGTACATTTGTGTTAAAAAAAATAACACATCACCCTACACCACCACCCCCCTTCCCCACCTCCACCACCACATAAAAGTGATCGTGGACATGAGCCTAGGTCCCTGGTTGATTTCCCTTCCATCCTCCCAACTTACTGCCACTTCCTGGGGCCACCATGTGGAAGATAGTGGTAAGCCTATAAAGCAGCAGTAATAGATCCACAGTGCCACAGTCAAAGGAAATACCTTGAAGTGGTGCCCTTCCTCTCCAAATTGGGCTCAGTGCTCAACTGTTGAAGGCCTGGAACTTGGTCTAGGACTTCAGTGGGAGCCTTGACACCTTCATCAGTGTGCTCCTGCCACTTTAAGGTTCTTCACCCCCTCTTCTGGTCCTGCAGCGGCAGCCTCTTCCCACCATATGCACCACAGGGATTTTCCACTCTTGAACCAATGGCCTGCTTTTTGACAGCAGAGAACCTGCCAGAAGCCTGTTGTGTATGTAGAATTAATTCTGGCACTGGAAAATAAGTTATGTTTGGGGTGGATTCAAAGGGGCAGGTTGAATTCTTCCCTGAAGAGGAAAATTCCCCAATGCTATCGACAAATCTGACTCATGGCTTGTGCTGATATGAATTTATTACCAAAGTGAAACAAGAGTAGAGCAACAATGCAATTTTTGGTTTCCTGCATCTGCTGTAATCCTTTCAGGGATAATCTAAAATAACCAGATTTCCAGTTGGAACTGTCCTCTGCCAAGGTAAGAAGCAGCAGTCATCAGGTAGATCACACATATAGACCCATGATACCCAGTTTTACACTCACAGGAAACATTAGATGCAATTATAGGATAAAACAAATGGTCTGCCAGGTGGCAAACTATCTGTCTGAATTGTTAAATCAGTGTTTAGTCCCATTAGTGAACTTAAAATGTTTTCACTCTGTAGCTCAGTGCAATTTGGATCCTGAGAACACATTATAAACAACCTCTCTTCATCACTCTCCCATTTTTACACCCGCATTCCATGAAATAAGTAACTGGATCCTTGTGTCAGGAATTGGTAGTGTCAGTGCAATATAAAAAAAAGCGTTTCATGTCTTTAGGCGTGGTCAAGAGTACAAATAATTGAGGAGGCAAAGGTGATATTGAGAAACAATGGGATGAATTTTCGTTCCCAGGTCCCGATCCCACTATCGGGATGAAATGTGGGTCGGGAACCAACAAATGCCGAGGCCCAGAGGGTGTTTTTGAAGGAGGCGGGCAATTAGGTGGCCGCCTCCGGGAGCCCCATCCAATTAAGGGTGGTGGGTAGACTCCTGAGTCTGGAGGGCCAAAAGGAGGCACTAACAGATTGTCAGCCCCACTGTCAGAGCTGGGACCTGCTGAAGTAGGTAAGGAGGTGTGAAGCGACCTCCATTCCCAGTTGGTGGCCACCAATTAGGTAAGTAAGAGGGCCAGGAGGCTTAGGGCCTTTGGATATCAAGGGGAAAGCCCCCCCTCCCTAAAAGTAATGGGCACTGCCATGCTTGTGGCGCCTTCCAAATAAATTGTAGCCTCCAGCTCTGATGTCTACCCACCCTGCCACGGTTTCATGGACAGCCAGCAGATGTGACGGCTACCCCATGAAGGGGCTCAATTGGTTTTCCACCATATAATGGTGGGTGGCCAGTATACAGGACCAAGCACCTCTTCCTAAATCTCTGGGAGGCGGGACCGCGTCGAAAGCTCGGGGACGCGAAATTGCGACCTTGTCTGCCTGCGGTCCCACCTCCTCAGCCAAACGAAACTTCAGTCCAATGAGTTCACTTCTTTTCCTCTATAGAATCTATGTGGGTAAAATTGGTCTATGTCAGCATCATGAAATGGGCTCATAGCGTTTCAGCAGCCAATTTTTCATCACTCCCAATCTTCTTTCCACTGAAGTTCACATTACAATAGTTCAAAATCTTTTGGGAGAGTCATTTCCTAGTCTCACAGTTGATTTCACTTGGTTTGAAATTAAAAATCTTGGCAATATTTTCCAAGTCAATGGAAAATGAAAACTGGCGCAGTGAAAAATTGGCTGGATATTCACTACTAGCCCATTTTGCGCTGCTGGCACAGACGAATCTCAACCTCTCTATGTTTTATGTTGTTTTTGGGCTAAGTAACGATGTAGAAAACCTTAATGCTACCCTTTTGTAGCAGTACCACTCATGGTTAGGTATCTCATCCAGCTGAACGTTTTACGTTTGTTGTGAGTGGATCGTGGACAAAATCATTGCAACCCCCTTCCCCATCAACCCCCCTCCCCCCACCCCACCCCTTCACTTGCTTAAAACCTAATTATTTTCTATCCTTTGCCAGTTCTGATGAAAGGTCACAGACCTGAAACGTTAACTCTGCTTCTCTCTCTACAGGTGTTGAGTATTCTCAGCACTTTCTGTTTTTAGTACAACCCCCTGTTTGTAAGGAATGCCTCCAACAGTTACTGTAGAGAGCTCACCATTGTTGGGTGAACCACCAAAATATATATTTCTTACAAGATAGACAAGCCTGTGGGATCCAAGTTCTAAAATTAGTCTCAATGCTGAGGATACAGGCGAATGTGGAATTCTAACTCAATGCCACAAATAAGAAAATACTGTATTCTTTTGCAGTGGCGTTTTTCATCTTAAAGATAAAAATTAAAAACAATCAGTGAAAGCAAAGTGCTTTCATTGATATAGTGCATTCCATGATTAGAGTACGTCCCAACGTGCTTTACAGCTAACGTAGTACTTTGAAGTGTAGTCACTGTTGTAATGTAGGGAAACGCAGCAGCCAACTTGTGCACTGCATAGCCCCACAAACAGAAATTAGATACATGACTGGAGAATCCATGTAGTGATGTTGGTTGAGGGATCAATATTGACCAGGACAGCAGGAGAACCCCCTGCTCTTCCTCAAAAATGCCATGGAACCTTTTACCTGAGTGGGTAAACAGGGCTTCAGTTTAACATTACATCTGAAAGACAGGGGGTTGAATTTTACCAGCCCCTCGACACTGCGGGTTGCTGCGCGGCGGCCGGTAAAATGCTGCGGATAGAGGCCCGCCTCGACCCGTGAGGTTGAGAAGGGCCCACCGCAAATTACCGGCGGCGGGGGGACCTCAGTGCAGCCCCCTCCCCGCTGTGCGGCAGTGGCGCCACAATTAGCATAGCGCAAACGGTACTGACCTTTGCTGATTATGCAGCCTGCCGCCTCTCCATTGACACTTACTGATTTTTTGATGAACGGGCAGCCGTCACGTGCCATCCCATTCACGATTGGAAAAGCCGACGAGTCCACAGAGGCAGCAGGTTTCATGACAGAGGGGAAGTTTCTTTTCAGGGGTCTCACTCTGCATTCCTAAAGAGAGGGTGGCATGACAGGGGTCTCACTCTGCATACTGGAACGGAGGAGGGGGGGATACACAGGGGTCTCACTCTGCATACTGGAAGGGAGGAGGGGGGGATACAGAGGGGTTTCACTCTGCATTCTGGAAGGGAGGGGTGGATACACAGGGGTGTCACTCTGCATTCTGGAAGGGAGGAGGGGGGGATACAGAGGGGTCTCACTCTGCATTCTGGAAGGGAGGAGGGGGGGATACAAAGGGGTGTCACTCTGCATTCTGGAAGGGAGGAGGGGGGGATACAGAGGGGTCTCACTCTGCATTCTGGAAGGGAGGAGGGGGGATACACAGGGGTCTCACTCTGCATTCTGGAAGGGAGGAGGGGGGATACACAGGGGTCTCACTCTGCATTCTGGAAGGGAGGAGGGGGGATACAAAGGGGTGTCACTCTGCATTCTTAAAGGGAGAGGGTTTGGGATTACTGAAGGGAAAGCTCTGCTGGCATGAAGGGAGGTACTATGTACCATCCCTCTGTTAACAGTGTACGCTCTGTGTTTGTTCGTGGTTGTGAGGGAGCAATGGCACACTCGGCACCCTGTGTGTGGGGAGGGAGCCAGAAAGGGCAGGGGCATTAAGGTTATATGGATGGTGGAGTAATCGATTCAGATGGTAGGATCTTGATGTGGTCATGCTGTGCCACTCTGAGTGTTGGCCAAGATGGGCAATGCCATGGCATGCCGCATAGTTGATCCAGGAAAGCAGCTGATGTACCCGTCAACACCAATCCCTGCCCTGTTAGGAACCTTCAAATACATGCATGGTTCAACTTTATTTATCACATGGAAATAGATATGGCTCATCCTACATTGTGTGATCCTCTGTTTAGTTTAGTTTAGTTTAGAGATACAGCACTGAAACAGGCCCTTCGGCCCACCGAGTCTGTGCCGACCATCAACCACCCTTTTATACTAATCCTACACTAATCCCATATTCCTACCACATCCCCACCTGTCCCTATATATTTCCCTACCACCTACCTATACTAGGGGCAATTTATAATGGCCAATTAACCTATCAACCTGCAAATCTTTGGCATGTGGGAGGAAACCGGAGCACCCGGAGGAAACCCACGCAGACACAGGGAGAACTTGCAAACTCCGCACAGGCAGTACCTAGAATCGAACCCGGGTCCCTGGAGCTGTGAGGCTGCGGTGCTAACCACTGCGCCACTGTGCCGCCCTGCTTGTGAGGATCCGTATGCGCCAGAGGCAATACCAACAGGCGGGTGCAATCCACGTCGAGGCCCCCGGTCGTGAGCAGCAGCCCCCAAGGGTAGCTTGCCATTACATTTGCCGTGCATCTGCAGGCCGCACATGATATGCCATCGGATGTCAGTGCACCAGTGTCAGAGGCAATTGTGCATGTAGAGAGGGTGGTGACACGACTCTGTGCCCTGTTGAAGGATAACCTGCAGCCCCTGGGCTCCGGTGGACATCCCATGCCTTTGTTCCTCATAGTGGCAGCAGTTCTCAAGCCTGACACCTCTGCAGCCTTTTAGGGGCCCACCAGAGACCTTAGTGGGGTCACACAGTCAGCAGTGCACCCCTGCATCAGGGAGGTCACCAATGGTCTGCACCGGAGGACCAGTGAGTATTTCTGCTTCAGGACGGACTCTTACAGTCAGGCCCAGAAGGCCATTGGTTCTGGCACTATTGCCAGAGAACTATAGGTTGTAATGTTCATAGACTGCACTCATGTGGCCATCAGGCCTCCCGCCAGGCTACCACCTGCAGACGTCACCATTAAAGGAGCCCTCTCAATCTAGGGCTGGTATGTGATCACCGTAGATGCTTGCTGCAAATGTATGACCGCTTCTCAGACAGCTGCCATGACATCTGGGTCTTGCGCCAGTCCCGGCTGCCATTGCTGTTCAATGAACTGGCTCAGATGGAAAGGAGGTTTCTTGGAGATAAGGGCTATCCTTTGCAGTCGTGGCTCCTGACACCAGTGAGAGACTCCACCACTGATGCAGAGGAGAGATACAACACCAGCCACTGAGCTACATGAGCCACCATTGAGCAGGAGATCGGCATGCTGAAAGAGAGCCTCCAATGCCTGGATGGATAGGGTGATGCCCTGTACTATGGGCCAAAAAGGCCAGCTCCTTTCATTGCTGCTCTGCACAACTACACACCCAATAGGGGCCAGGCTTGGCATGATGAGGAGAGACATCAACAGGATTCCTCCCTGGACTTTGAGGTCGCTTACAACATGAAAGACACATGGGAGAGCAGATGGCACCCAGGCTCTGCACGCAGGGCTAGCAGTGAGCTAGGGATGTATGGCAGTGGCTTATCAGACAAAGGCTGCCTGCTGCATAGGAACCAACATGAGCAAGCCACACATCACCCTCGCTCACCTGCTGTGCACCAGTCCACATCTGCAGCATCCCTGTGTAAACCATTAGAGGTAGCAGCTGACTGAGTCAATGTCCATGCCACTGCATCCGTAGAGATGCTCATGAGTAATGGTGGCAAGGTAATGATGTTATTGCATATGTTGGCTCTCCTGAAGGACCAATGGTGCAGCAGGATGTGACATTGGCATTACATGCTGGCACACATCATTCAGACAGAGAAAAGGAAACACATGTTGGTGACGAACATTTAGTGAAAGATGTATTTACATTGCTGTGACACCTGTGCATTCCCATTTGTGTCAGTTTGTTCTCTGTAAACCTCTTATGCACTATTGAAGTCGCACATCCTGGAATGTGCAAATTTAAGATTATTCACTCAGGTGCGGCACACCTACAAGAAGGAATGTTACACTTGAGTGGAAGAAGAGGATCGCATCTTCACAGGACACTGGGACACAGCAGGTTAAGTATGTGGCAGCAAAGCGGAAAGTGCTGGGGTCACTCATTAGGTCAGGCAGCATCTGTGGAGAGAGAAGCAGAGTTAATTTTCAGGTCTGTGAACTTGGACAAGTTAACTCTGCTTCTATCTCCACAGTTGCTGCCTGACCTGCTGGATTTCTGGAGCACTTTCTGCTTTGCTACCAGATTGACAGCAGCTCCATTCTTCAGCAGTCAGGTAAGTATTCTTTGACAGCTGTCAGAAAAAAGTGCTGGGGCACTTAAAATAGGACCCCAGCACATGCTGCACAACTGTCAAAAACTCTCTCACTGTGCCAAATGTCCCACCTCTCCCCACGTAATATGGGGAGGGTGGCTCAGCACCGTGATTCAAATGAGCCCCGCTGGAAACACAGAAACAGTAACAAGAAACCCCCATTCAGAGACTGGCTCAAACCTCTCCACTTTATTTTTCTTCTGCTCTATTCTGTCTCTATTTGCATGTGTGTATCGCATATGCATGCTAGCATGGGGTGTGGCGTGCATCTGTAGACATTAACTGAATTAGAGTTTAAGTTTAAGTTATAATAAATTTCACTTTTCTTCTTTAAACCTAAGAAAGCCTGTTTGTGCTCATTTCTTTGCTTTATAATTGGAAAGCAGTGAAAAAGGGTTCACCAAGGGGGAGCTCAAAATTTGGTGTGTTTAAAATTAAATCCTGTTACAGTAAGACCAGGTGAAGGCTGAAAGGGACCCCTAGACACCTTTCCCACCTGGTCGTAACAATGTGCTAATACTTCTGAGGAAAGAACTTTCTGCTTGATTTTTTTTTCAAAATCTGCCTATTGGAGCGAGGTCCAACACTAGGCCTTGTCATTCCTTAATAACTGACGCAGTGGTTCGTTTATCATAACCGGATTTGGCAAAAACTTTCCCACCTGATTGACCATGCCCATGAAACTTTGCAATTCTGTGATTTTCTTAGGCTCAGGGAAGTCTTTGATGACTTTCATCTTTTGAGGGTCTTGTCATGCAGGCCCCCACCTGCCAAGAATGAGGCACATTGGTTTTGTCATATGAACATCGATTTATAACTGTTGCTGGAGCAAGGAAATGACTTGTTGAACAGATCAGCTGTGGCCAGAAAAAGCATTTGCATACTAACAGATGGTGCTTGTGTAGACAAAGGACCATTCCCTCACACATTCAACCCACAACGAATGTTGAACACTGGACAGTGAGGGGTGGGAAAGCGCATTCCAAGTACTGCTGGGGTGATGCAATCCACAGGGGCCAGGACTGGTTGGACCAGCTGGTCACATGACTAACTGACTGCTCCAGGATTTTTTGAACTAGCCACAGAGAGTTTGAGCAGAAAGACTATTTGCTCCTGGAGTGAGACGATCTTTCCTTTCTGCTCCCATCTCTTCCTCACAAGCCTCTGAATCCACTGAAGACACATGAACCCTCCAAGAGAAAAGACTCCTACAGCAAACAAGTTTTAAGAAGAATACTGGGCCCCAACGAAAGCAAGTTCTACCGACAATCAAGGACACTACAACGAGCTCGAAGAACCATAACAAAAGTTCTTCCGATATTGCCTCAAACATTTCCACTTTATTTTTATTCTGCTCTTTTCTGTCTCTGTCTGCATGTGTGTATCACATATATATGCTAGCGTGGGCACGTCGCGTATCCGTAGGCACGACTGAATTAGAGTTTCGGTTCAAGTTTAATAAATTTCAGCATTTCTTCTTTAAACCTAAGAAAACCTGTTTCTGCTGGTTTCTTTGCCTTATAATTGAAAAGCTGTGAATTCACCAAGGATTCACCAAGGGGGAGCTAAAAACAGTGCTGAAAATAAAACCCTGTTATGGTAAGACCAGGTGAAGGTTGAGAGGGACCCCTAGACACCTTTCTCACCTGGTCGTAACAGTCTGCTCTGATGCCTGCTCCATCAATAATATGACCTAGAAATCGTACTGTTTGTTGTGAAAAGACACACCTCATTCAGCGTTAGACCAGCTTCCTGAAGTCTCTGTGACACTGCTCACACTCTTGCATCATGTTCCTGCTGACTTGCACCATGGATCAGATTGTATTCCATGTGACAGATGATCCTTTCTAATTCCTCTGGGATTCTGGATATCGTTCTTTGGAAAATTTCCAGTGCTGACCTTATTCCAGAAGGTAATCTGTTAAAAGAGAATTTTCCAAATGGTGTTATAAAAGTTGTCAATAGTTCAGATTTTTCATCTAAAGGTACATGCCAAAATTGTGCAAGGTCAACACAAATTCAGATGGACCCATTTGGTTTCTTCACTGGAACTATACCTGAACACCATCCAGTAGGCTTAGTAACTGATGAGATGACTCCCTGTTTGGTCATTAGCTCTATTTCTTTCTTAACTTTCTCTAAGAGTGAGTGTGGAACTTTTCTTGTCGTATATAAACACCATGGTTCTGCATCTTTTCTTAATGTGATGTGGTATGCTGTTTTTAGGTGTTTGCCCAATCCTTTAAATAATTTAGGGAATTCAGCCCTAAAGTTCCTTGGTTGTTCCTCTATGCCTTTCAACTCTTCAACTCTGCATATTAACTGTAAATCTAGGTAAGCTTTTCTATTTAATAGCGAGCAATTCTGATTCTTAAGAATATACAATATCTCAGGAATTTTTTTTCCCAGTAACTCAGAATTGTTTTTAGCTCTATTACCTTCAGCTCAATACCTCCAGGTCCATACAGTTTTTTGCCTGTAGGTCTGATGCTTATTTTCTCCGTGTCTGTCAGTACTGAAACTACTGCTCCAGTGTTCAGTTTGAATCTTCTCTGATAGCCTCCTACAAGAATCTCCGCCATCCAGAAATCTTCACTTGCTGTGTGGATTTCTCCTGGAAACTGTTATTCAACACATTCTACATCATGTACTTTGTTAATTTTCTTATTTTGTTTGGGTTTGCATATTATATTTTGCAGCCCTGGTTCCTTGCTGAGTCATACCAATTGGAAGTGCCCTCTCTTTTTACAAAAGAAACACTCTGCTTCTCTGGCTGGGCAATTTTCTGGTCGGTGCCTCATTCGTCCACACCTACTGCAGTGAGATGCTTCTGCGTCTGGATGCTCTTTCCGCCTTTCCTGTCTTTAACTGCCATTTTGCACCTTTACTTTCTTTAAGTATTCAATGGAGTCTGCTACCTTCGAGTTCGGTCTCTTCCTGTCCCCTCAAATGACAACACGGTTACATTTTCTAACCTCTGCTTGCCTGAATCGCCTTGGTTAATGTAAGATCATCTCTCGACTGCAGATGATCCAAGAGAGCATTGTCTGCCACTCCAACCATGATCCTATCTTTAATTAACTCTTCCCGCAAACTGCCATATTCATAATCTTCAGCGAGCTTATATGTCATTGATAAATGAATCAATACTCTTTCTTCTCTCCTGAGACCGTTAATTTAATTTGGTGCTCTTGACGATCACTTTTTTTCTGATGTTAAAGTAAGACTCCAGAGCCTTAATAATCTCTACATACAAAGCTTTTTGTTTATCTGGGCCCTGTGTTATGACAATATCGTCTGCGCACTCCCCCAAGGCAGATAATAACATACTGACCTGTTCCTTGTCTGGCTTCTGCGCAATATGGTACCTAGTAAATCTTCAGACCCATTTCGGCCACACCTCTGCTTGGTTTTCACCAGCTACTTTCTCTAAGTTCCCTAGTCAGGGCAGAGATTTTTCCATTTCTTCTTTAGTTTACCATTGCCACATGTAATATTCTGATGCCGATTAATCTTATAACAGAATATCTGAGAGATTCCCAGTTACAGGAACAGGAGTTTACTTACGTGCATCTGACCTCTATGGCTTCCAGTTTCACTCTACACGAGGTTCTATACCAGTTCTGTTACATCACTCCCTGTGATGACACTCACAGACTATTTACATATTCTGCCCAATAACAACCCTATATTACATGATACTACAAATATGATATAGGAAAGACAAAAGACACTTGAGTAATAGCAAACAATTCACTAATACTTTGGTCTAAAAATGCTGCCTTTAAGTTTGATAAATTCAGTGATCGTAACAGTAATCTTTTTCCTGTCATTGAATAGGTAGTGTTCTGTAGGTTTAAAAAAAACGTTATGAAACCGAGAGTTGAATCACATAAAACCTATGAGACAAATTAGTAACTTCTGCCATTCGACCAAGGGATTAACTCCAAATTGCCAGGAATCCAGTGAAGTAGAAATAGTGAATACTATTGACCTGACAGTGGCATTTTACTACAGCTGATGAAGATTGATGATATTGGCTTCAAGTAAGTGGAAATAATTGCACTTCAGAACACATATAAATGTGTGAGCAGCAAATATAGTAAGCACGATTTGTCGTGGGCTAATAATGAAACTGTAATGAATGATCCAGCAGGGTTTTGATTAGATTGTGTGATTGTGAACTGGCTAAAGCACAAGGTGCCATTACAGCCAGATGTCACAAGGTCACTTCTTTTATACTTGAATCTATTCCAGAAATGTCAGACTGCAACACAGATTAATCTTTGCTTCCTAGAAAATCAATTGTATTTTGTTTTAATCCATTGACCAATCCTGAACAGTAAAGGTGTGGTATATTCATTGTATAACCATAGTCTTTTTTTTAATAATGTGGTCAAACAGTTCAAAAGCTATTACATTAATGTGAAACTCTTTTTTTTGTACCCCATGGATTTCCATGCAAAATAAAAATTATCAAATTTCAGTGAAAAAATCATTACAATGAATGGCATTCCCCCGTGTTGTCCATTGTTCCACAGTGCACTATGATGGCTGTGTAACAGCGCTTTATACACTAAACACTTACAGTTCATGGATTCAGAACAAAAGACTGTTGGGAGTGAACCAAGTGGCCAGAGAAGGCGTGTATTATCTGGACCAGCATATGCTTTAGGAGACAAGTTTCTTCTTAAATGACTCTAGGGACCAATACAGCAGGATGCTTTCAAAACCCTGAGTGGAAATGACACAATGTAAAACATTCATTAATGACGCTCCCATTAGTGAAGCATGATGTGTAAAGTGAAATGAAGTGAGGCCTTCGTCACCCGCAATCCATCTTGACAGATTTTCCCCCTCCCCCATCTAATCTCTGTCAGTCCATTAAATAATATTATTCAGCTATATCTAATAATACACTATTTTGGGAGACTTTCAGGAGTCAAATGCAAGAGCTCTAAAAAGCTGGGCTCCACTTTTCTCAATTTATATGTTCTCATATTTCTCAGAGTCCACTTCTGCATATAAATTCTTTTCAATACACCAAACACATAGGGCTGAATTTTATCCTGCTCTTGGAGATGGGAATGGAGGCTGGGGACACACAAAATGGCAGTGGATGGCATCGGGTGGCACGCCTGTTGCCTTACTGATACCATGGAATTTAGTCTGGGCCAGATAAGGCCCAGGCTAGCCTTCCTGCCCAGAGGCCAATTGAGCCCTTAAGTGACCACAAGTGGTCACTTAAGGGCTCAATGGCCTCTGGGTGGGAAGACCAGCCTGGGCCTTCTCTGCCTCAGACTAAACTCCTTAACTGGCCAATTAATGGTCACTTAAGGGCAGCTTCCTGCCTCCTCTTCCATTTCCCTAGCATCGGAGGGGCCTGCCACCCTGTGGAGATACCACCAGGTGAGATCTGGCAGCCGCCCAGCAGGCTCGGGTGTTCCCTCCTCTGGGGACAATCCATGGCCCACAGAGGACACTCCCCTGGCGATGATGGCTGCCCCCACAGCAAGACCCCCCCTCCCACCTTCACCAACCCCACCCCTCACCCCCTCACTGGGGCCTGCCTGACTGGGCCCAGCATCCTGAACCCACTTACCTGCAACTCGGGGTTTCCTCCATCTTTATCACTGTAAGGCCTCCTGCAGTACTGGCAGGGGCCACCGCTTCTGGTGGCATTACTGGTACTGATGAGCTGCCAGCCCTCCGATTGGCCAGCAGCTCTGGAGGAAGGAGCTTATCCCTTAAAGGGACAGCATCCCTGATGGCGGGCAGTTAAGTGGCTGCTCGCCATGGAATTCCACCAGGGGTCCAAAAGTGGGCAGAGGTGGGGTCACCCCCACCTACCAGTCCACCGCCGGGACACCCGTCGCCAAGATAAAATTCAGCCCATAGTTTCTTCAAAACAATTTTGGGGTATTTAGAAACTAGAATCTATGGTCTTCCTGAGCCAGCTGTTTATTTAACTTCTCAGTTGTGATGCCATGGGACTGAAACAAACATTAATATTACAACATTAAATTTGCTCCAATTTTGGGAGTAGCTTCATTACTCAATGGTTGGCATCCTTCCATCTACGAAAGATGATGGACATGCAGCAAACAATCCATTTAGTTGGAATGTCTTCTCTCGGTGCACTATTGCTGATGGCTGTGAAGGGCAATTCTTGAGGCAGGTTCTGCCACAAGTGCCGCCTGTGAAGCTGCCAAGTGACCTTGGCGCTTGTTGGCAAGCTACTGTAGTAACTGGTCATCGTGATAGTGCACACCAGTCCACAGGATGTGTTGCCATTTCCCTCCTTCACCAGCTACTGACTCCCAGGTGCAACAGTCAACATTTAGGGCCTTCATGTCACGCTTGCAAGCATCCTTGAAGCGGAGCTTTGTCGCCCCACTGGTTGTCTGGCCCCTGCTACCTCACCATACAGAATGTTCTTGGGTATGCGACCGGCTTCCATCCTGCGGACGTGTCCAATCCACTGAGGCCTCTGTTTGATTAGTGCCAACAGACTTCAGAACTCTGCCTTTGAGAGGACTGCCACATTTGTGATTTTGTCCTGCCAGGATATACCCATAATGCGCTGCAGACAGCGAAGATGGAAATTATTGAGCTTCTCTTCCTGGTAACTGTAAGTCACCCATGTTTCACAGCCATACAGCAAGGTGCTTAGAACACAGGCCTTATAAACCATCAGCTTGGTCCTAAGGGTCAGCTTGGTGTTATCCTATGTGCTCTTTGCAAGTCTGCCAAAGGTGGTAGCCACTTTCCCTATGCATGTATCGAGCTCTATTAAGAGACAGATTGTCTGTCACTGTGGATCCAAGGTAGCAGAATTTGCTAACCACTTCCAGTGGGGTATGATTTAATGTGATCGGGGCAGAGATGCAACACCTTGTCCCATGGCCATGGTTTTCTTGACGCTTATAGTCTAGGAGAACAAGTTACAGACACAGGAGAGATAGTCCATGAGTCTTTATAGCTGGGTTTCTATGTGAGCGACTAGCGCAGCATCATCAGCGTAGAGGAGTTCTCTGATCAGGATGTGATGTGTTTTTGTCTTCGCTTTCAGCCTTGATAGATTGTAGAGCTTGCCATCTGACCGAGTGCGCAAGTAGACTCCTTCCATATCTGCAAGGAAGGTGAAGGTCAGGAGCATGGAGAAGAAGATGCCAGAGTGGGGGCTGGGACACAACCCTGTTTCACACCATTCTTCACTCGGAAACTGTTGAAAGTGGAGCAGTCAAACTGTATAGTGCAGTGCATGTTATCATGGAAGAAGCGGAAGAAACTGAGGAGATTTGGTGGACAGCCAATTTTTTTCCAAAATCTTGGACAGCCCTGCTCTGCTGACAGTGTCAAATGCCTTAGTGAGATCTACGAAAGTATGGTGAAGGGGTATACTCTGTTCCCTGCACTTCTCTTGTACCTGGCATATGGAAAAGATCATATCCACAGTAGATCTGTTGGCAGCAAAACCGCAATGTGCTTCCAGGTACACTCGGCCTGCAAGTAAATGGAGTCTTTTAAGTATGACCCTAGCAAAGGCCTTCATTACTCAAGATCAAAAAATATCAGAAGAACATAAGAGAACATAAGAAATAGAGGCAGGAGCAGGCCATGCGTCCCCCAAACTGTTCTGCCATTTAATAAAATCATGGCTGATCCGTGAGTTCAACTGTACTTTCCCACCCGATCCCCATATCCCTTGATTCACTTAGAGTTCAAAATTTATTGATCTCAGCCTTGAATATACTCATCTGCTGAGCATCCACAGCCCTCTGGAGTAGAGAATGTCAACGGTTCACAATACTCTGAAGCAGCAGACAATTTGAGCCATCTTAATTAATTCATTTGGATATACTCTAAAGTCACCATTTGCAGTATCAAATTATTTTTAAATGATCCCATGGTTTTTGCCTTTACTACTTTGTCTGGAAGTTCATTTGAGGTGTGGCCACTGTTTATATGATGAACAACTGTATTTCTCTTCAATAGTTTCAACCTGTGTCTCCTTGCTCTATTCATACAATTTAGTTCAAAGTAATTTTCTGCATTTACTTTCTCCATGCCATTAACTATATTATGTACTTCTATAAGATCATCTCTTAGACATTTCCTTTGAAGGCTGAAAAGTCCAAAGTGTTTTCAACATTTTTCATCACTCAGACAGTTGACACTAGAGAGCAGTCTCAAGGCTCTTCTCTGCACTTCCTCCAGTTCATGTGATGCATTTTGGGAGGATTAGGTGATGCATTTTGGGAGGACTAACAAGTCAAGGGAATATACAATGGATGGTAGGACCATAGGATGTACATAGGGTCAGAGGGACCTTGGTGTACTTGTTCATAGATCACTGAAGGCAGCAGCACAGGTAGATAAGGTGGTTATGAAGGCATATGGGATACTTGCCTTTATTAGCCGAGGCATAGAATATAAGAGCAGGGAGGTTATGATGGAGCTGTACAAAACGCTCCACAGCTGGACTACTGTGTTCAGTTCTGGTCGCCACACTATAGGAAGGATGTGATTGCACTGCAGTGGGTGCAGAGGAGATTCACCAGGATGTTGCCTGGGCTGGAGCATTTCAGCTATGAAGAGAGACTGGATAGGCTAGGGTTGTTTTCCTTAGAGCAGAGAAGGCTGAGGGGGGACCTGATTGAAGTATACAAAATTATGAGGGGCATTGATAGGATAGATAGAAAGAAACTTTTTCCCTTAGCAGAGGTGTCAATAACCAGGGGACATAGATTTAAGGTAAGGGGCAGGAGGTTTAGAGGGGATTTGAGGAAAAAGTTTTTCACCCAGAGGGTGGTTGGAATCTGGAACACACTGCCTGAAGGGGTGGTAGAGGCAGGAACCCTTACAACATTTAAGAAGTATTTAGATGAGCACTTGAAATGCCATAGCATACAAGGCTACGGGCCAAGTGCTGGAAAATGGGATGAGAATAGATAGGCTTGATGGCCGGCATGGACACAGTGGGTCGAACGGACTGTTTCTGTGCTGTATAACTCTATGACTCTATGACTCTATTCAGCAATTACTGATGCTCTTGAGTTTTTTTGGTGAAGCAGATTTCTGACAGGCACAGACACCATCAAGAATTTCCAACTAAGTTACTGAGAAATCTAAAGGCCCAGTTTCTGTTTGCCTGACATGACATGCACCCTTTTTTCCTGTGGTGTTACAGCCCATATAGTTCAACGCAGAGAGCTTAAGGAACAACTTTGCAAGAGCCAAGGCTTATACACAAAAACTGGCACATACTCAGAAGATTAGTGCCAAGTGCCTTCAGGAGCAGAGGGAGAAAAGATTTGTGAAAAATTTCTTTTACAAATGCTTAAAAAAAGTTGCCTCAAAACCATTTTGGTGCTGACATTATTTTGACACCTATGTTTAAGCAGATAAAATCACATTATTTTCCATCAATTTCCTGCTGCTTACCCAAATCGGAAAACCCGACCTCTAAGATCATTGGCTTGTAAGGTTATCTGGTGCCAAAAGGAAAGGATCTCTTCACTCAGTGACAGATCTAACCCTCAAGGTCTCAATAATAAGATAGGCTGGCTGAACAATTACAACAGTGCCCTGGAGTGCTGTAACCTCTGTGGTATATTGAATACGCCATAAAGTGGCAATTCCAATTAGTTCCAATCTTCCATTGTCAGACATGCCATGTTGGACCCACCACCTCCCCGGCCCAGCCAACATAAATAGGGTAGCCAGTGGCTGGTTATTAGACAACTGACAAATGCAGGTTTGAGTCTGCTTTCCACTTGCTTATAATCTGTTATATCTCTAAACTTTTGCCAGTTCTGACCTGAAATGTTAACTCTGTTTTTCTCTCTACAAATGCACCCTGACTTGCTGAGTATTTCCAGCACTTTCTGTTTTTACTTTCAGATTTCCAGCATCTGCCGTATTTTGCTCTACTGGCACTCATTATCCACATGAAGATTCACCCCCTTGGATGAGGTACGTGAGTTTGATTGTTACCTGTGAAAGAATAGACCAGCATGACTCAAAAGGGATAATTCTCCAAGTATACATTAGCAAAGGAACACATGCTCCACTGTCGGAAAATTGTAGGTACTGGAGGAAGGTGAGGTTCCTAATTGAAGATTAGCCCCAAGTGGCTTCATGTTCAGGAGAGGAGGGGGAAAACATTTGTGCAAAATTTCTTATGAACAAACTTGAAAAAAAGCGACCACAAAGCAATTTTGGTACTGACAGTAACAATTTTTGAAAATATCTACAGAAGACTCGCTGAAAATAAAATTGTTTATCTATTGCATTGTCTGTTCAACTTTTAAGGAACTCTGAAATTGGACCTCATTACATCTATTTACAAACTCTGTTCCTTAGTTACAGACTCTATCACTCTCCATGGCAACTGCCTTTGGCTAAACCAAATGGTTCACAGCCTTGTTGTCATATTTGACCCCAAGATGAGCTGCCGACCACATATCTGCACCATCACTTGGACCACTTATTTCTACTTCTGTAACATCACCTAACATCATCTGCCTCAGTTTATGCGCTGCTGAACCCCTCATCCATGCCTTTTTTACCTTTAAACTCAACTATTCCAGTGCACTCCTGGCCGCCCTCCCACATTCTACCCTTTGTAAACATGCCATTTAAAACTCTGCTGCCTGCATCCTCACTCACACCAAGTCCCATTTACCCATCACCCCTGTGCTAACTGACTACACTGTCTCCTGGTTAAGCAACACATTGATTTTACAATTCTCATCCTTGATTTCAAATCCCTTTATGGCCTCATCCCTTCCTGTCTCTGTAATCTCCTCCAGCCCTACTACCCTCTGAGACCTCTGTGCTCCTACAATGTTGGCCTCTTGAACATCTCTGATTTTAATTGCTCCACCATTGTTGGCCATGCCTTCAGCTGTCTAGGCCTAAGCTCTGGAATTCCATCCCTAAACGTCTCTGCCTCGCAACCTCTCTTTCCTCTTTTAAGACACTCCTTAAAACATACTGTAGTGTTTGATTGATCTGAGTTTGATGGTTTTGGTCTATTCGCTGTGTTTGATTGCTTGAGCCTCCAGGTGGAGCTAGAGAGAACAGAAGCTTCCAGAAATCAGACAGTTTGAATCTGCTCTCAGCCACAAGCTGCTGTTAGGACATGTGCCGAAATCTGTAAGGCCTTTTTAGTTAATGTTAATGTGCTTTAAATAAAGTTGGTTATTTAACACAGTGTGATATCTGCATTGCTCAGAGTTGAATTGGATATCAGAACTAAACCCAGTAAACCAGTGTAAACATAATGAAGATGAGTGAACAAAATCTAACGCTACCTGCTCCAAAAGCTTTCCTTCAGATGCCAGGAAATCCTCCTTTGTGTTGGGAGCGATGGATTTCGGGGTTCAAGACCTACTTGCTCACTATGGGGATGAACATAAGAACTAGGAGCAGGAGTCGGCAATTCAGCCCCTTGAGCCTGCTCCGCCATTCAATATGATCATGGCTGATCTCCTCTTGGCCTCAACTCCACTTTTCTCCCCGTTCTCCATAACCCTTCAACCCTTTACTAATTAAAAATCTGTCTATCTTCTCCTTAAATGTACTTAATGTCCCAGCATCCACCATACTCTGGGGTAGTGAATTCCACAGACGCACGACCCTTTGAGAGAAGTAATTTCTCCTCATCTCTGTTTTAAATCTGCTACTCCTTATCCTAAAACTATGACCTCTCATTCTAGATTGCCCCACCAGAGGAAACAACCTCTATATGTCTACTTTGTCAATCCCCTTAATCATCTTACATACTTCAATTAGATTTCCTCTCATTCTTCTAAACTCTAGAGAGCAAAGGCCTAAACTGCTCAAACTCTCTTCATAAGACAAACCCCTCATCTCTGGAATCAATCTAGTGATACTCCTCTGAACTGCCTCCAATGCAACTACATCCCTCCTCAAATAAGGGGACCAAAACTGTACGCAATACTCCAGCTGCAGTCTCACTAATGCCTTGTACAGTTGCAGCAACACTTCCCTACTTTTATACTCTATTCCTTTAGCAATAAATGCCAAAATTCCATTTGCCTTCCTTATTACCTGCTGCACCTGCATACTAGTTTTCTGTGATTCATGCATGAGGACAGCCAGATCCCTCTGCACTGAAGCACTCTGAAGTTTCTCTCCATTTAGATAATAATTTGTCTTTCTATTCTTCCATCCAAAATGGATAACCTCACACTTATCCACATTAAACTCCATTTGCCAAATTTTGGCCCATTCACCTAACCTATCCATATCCATTTGTAAATTTCTTATTTCTTTATTGCAACTTACTATACCATCTATCTTAGTGTCATCTGCAAATTTGGCTACAGTACCTTTTATCCCTGCATCCAAGTCATTAATATAGATTGTAAATAGTTGGAACCCAAGGACCAAACCCTGTGGTACCCCACTAGGTACATCTTGCCAACCAGAAAAGGACCCATTTATCCCGACTTTCTGTTTTCTGTTGGTTAACCAATCCTCTATCCAAGCCAATAAATTGCCCCTAACCCCATGTGATCTTACCTTGTGTATTAACCTTTTGTGCGGCACCTTATCAAATGCCTTCTGGAAGTCCAGAAATACTACATCTACAGGATCCCCGTTATCCACTTTACTTGTTACATCTTCGAAGAACTCTAGCAAATTAGTTAAACACAATTTACCCTTCATAAAACCACACTGACTCTGATGGATTGTGTTTTGACTTTCTAAATGTCCTGTTATTACTTCCTTAATAATGGATTCTAACAATTTCCCAACGACAGATGTTAAACTAACTGGTCTATAGTTTCTTACTTTCTGCCTTCCTCCCTTTTTGAATAAGGGTGTAATATTAGCATTTTTCCAATCCACTGGAACCTTTCCCGCATCCAGGAAATTTTGAAATATTATAACCAATGCATCAACTATCTCTGCTGCCACTTCCTTTAAGACCCTAGGATATAGGCCATCAGGCCCTGGGGACTTGTCTGCCTTCAATCCCAAAAGTTTGCTCAGTACTTTTTCCCTAGTGATGATGATGGACAGCCAAGATATAGCAGCAAACCATAAGAAAGTGCTACTCATACCTTGCATAGGGGCAGAAGGACAGCATGTCTTCAAGCAGTTCACAGAAGATATGTCGATGCTTGATACGGCAGTGAGTGCTCTCAGAAAATACTTCGGGCCAAAGAAAAGTGTGATGATAGAGCAATAGGCATTCTGTAGGAGATCCCAGGGACACGGTAAGTCCATTAAACAATATCTGACAGCATTGCAGCAAATGGCAGCTACATGTAAATTTGGCACACTACCCAACAAACTGATTCGTGGCCAATTAATTGAAAAGACTTCAATTCCAAGAATTAGGGAACGTCTTCTCATGGGGGATGATGATTTAACCTTGGAAAAAGCCGTAACCCTAGCATTCCAGATTGAATCTGCCATGTTTAGATTCAAAGAGGTTACACACACATGCACCCTTAGACTCAGGGTTGCAGGCACAGCTTGCCCAATCAGCTTCAGTGCAAGGGTTAAGGACAAGAAAACCTCAGTAACCTCATCAAAATGTGCCCCATCACGGCCAGTTACCTGCAAAACTTTGCCCAAATTGCAGAAATCCTCATCAAGTTACAATGCCGTGTCCAGCTTGAGGGAAAAAGTGTAGCGCATGTTCAAAGTGGAACCATTTTGCAAAGATATGCAGGTCGTCAAAGGAAAAGACTTCATTGGTTTGACACGTAGAGGAGTTCCTTCCTGAGAATGAGGTACAACATGTATATTCTATCACCAAAAGTAAAGTACCAGGTCACTTTAAGGATTGCTCAGTTGAGATCGCAGGCATCTCAATCACTTTTTATCGATGTTGGAATGAAAGTATCTATCTTGAGTGACAAATTCTACCATCAGTATTTTTAATAATTCTCCCTCACTCCTGCATCAGACACTCTTCACGCTTACGATGACACTATCATTCCAGTTTTGGGGATGATCACAGTTCTAGTACGCTACAAAAAAGTCACCCTAGACAGCATCACGTTCTATGTAGCTAAAGGCTGAAACCTTATGGGGATAAACCTTTTCGATAAGCTTGGATTGAAACTCATCGACCCCATCAGAACACATGAATGTGATTGATAAAGCAGACATGGAAGAAAATGAGGATCAGGAGCTAGAACCTGAACAGAATGGTTCAGAATCTATTTCCAAAAGTGAAAGCACTGAGACCAGCAACAAAGAAAGTCCTTGATGACAGCCTGGTGACCAGCTACAAAGAAGAGCAGTGGAAATTGCTGAATCCAGAGGACAAGAAGCGATATGACTGGGAATTTCTCCTTGGGTTCCAGTTCACAGTAGCTAGTACCCAGAAGCCAGATGGATTACTAGCAATCAGCAATGTTGTTCTTGACAAGATTAACCAAACCAAACCAAACCAACTGCAAGACCTTTGGACCTCTTACGAATCCTGACCCGGGCCCAGAACTCACACCATCTTATGTAGATTTCGGAAGGCAGCCACAAAGTGGGTGAGTAGGAGCAGTGCTAAATGTTGGATCAGGGAGGTCGCAGCACGGGCAAAGGAGAGACCCAAAGAAGATTATTGCCAATATAACAGTAAATAATGATATCCAGCTAAAGAAGTCTGAGAATGCATGGAAACCTATATTAAAACATGATGATGTTTCTGACGAGCAAAAATCACAGGAACTATTCCAACAAGTGAGAAGCATCCTGAACAAGCTCATGCCACAGATGTTTCAACAGTTGATGAAGTAGGTTCAGGAGCTGACAATTGATGCAGAGGAGAGGCTGAAGGGAGAGAGCTAAGAGATCTTCCCTATTTCAAAGAATATCTCTGTATTTAGAGAAAACTGGTAAGTTGAACACTAAGAAATAACTTGATGTATATATGTTTGTTGTTTAGAATACATTAATGTAAAAATAATGTCTTTTGTCAAAAGGGGGAAAAATGTAGTGTTTGATTGATCTGAATTTGATGGTCTTGGTCTGTTCGCTGTGTTTGATTGCTTGAGTGTCCGAGTGGAGCGAAAGAGAACAGAAGCTTCCAGAAATCAGACAGTTTGAATCTGCTCTCAGCGACAGGCGGCTGTCAAGAAATGTGCCAAAATCTATAAGGCCTTTCTAGTTAATGTTAATGTGCTTTAAATAAACCAGTTTGTTATTTAACACAATGTGACATCTGCGTTGCTCAGAGTTAAATCAGATACTGGAACTAAACCCAGTAATCCAGCATAAACATAATACCCTTTGACCAAGCTTTTGACAATCTGCCCTAATATCACCTTATATGGCTTGTCATCAAATGTTGCTTGATAACACTCCCATGAAGCTCCCTGGGACGTTTTATTACATTAAAGGTGGTATATAAATACAAGCTGTTGTTCTTCTATGGGCAAAGAACAAGCAACATGAGGACCAATTTCAGAAACCGACTCCCTACGTTCCAAGGATGAACTGCAAATGAATCCGACCCACTTTACAGGTGACCAGGGTGGACACCTAAAGTAGGCATTAGGCCCCTGGCATATACTATTGAGGGGCCTAATGCCTGTTTTAGGACCTTTCAGGGAAATTGAGCTACCCTGGACAGAGCAGGTGTCCTGTATGCTCCACTCAGGTTTTGTTTTAAAATTCATGGAGAGCTGGGAGGAACAGGAGTGTATCTCCTGGCTCCACAGCATGTCTGCCAGCTGCTGCCAGTTTGTGATAGCTCCCACTCCCCTACTGTCCATACCCCCACCACTGCCCACACCACCACCTACCCCCCCCCTCCCAGCCCCCCCACCCCCCAGACTGGGACTTACACGACCTGAAATTTGTTCTGCATTCAGTCGAGCTGCTTATCTAGACATGACAGGAGCCAGCAGCATGCTTTGATTATTTAGGTGATGTCCAAGGACCAATTTCTTATGATCCTCAGGCCTCCATCTTTAGGAATGGGGACCATTCCCTGTGCTATTTGGCGCTTGAGAACGAGCCTATAAAAATTTTAAGTCATATTCTGACAGATTGAAAGGATTGCTTAAAGTAGGTCTGCTGTAACAAAGGGGTAACTTGCAGGAGCGCATGGGGTTGGAAGTAGGTGGCCATAAAAAGGGCAGAAATTGACAGCGCATTGAGAAGCTGGCCCAATCTGCTGACTTCCACATTTAACTGCAGCGCCTTCAGCTGCAACTCTCAGGCAGGTTGTCAATTTCAACATGTGAAATGTGCAATTACAGCAATAGCAACATGGCCTTTGGAATATAACTGTGGGTACATGGGTTTCCCAGGCTTCCTGAAACTCGCCAGTGAAAGCAACACAAGAAGACAGCAGTCATTGAGGGGACTGAAGACACAACAGCTACTACGTACTGAAATCTCAAAGCTGATTTCCTGCCTGATTATGTGAAAAGCTTTGTTCACAGTAGTTGTGTTAGGAGATTCATGATCACAATTTGAGATATTAATTTCAAACTTCAGAGGTTTGTATGTTTGATCTAGACTTTGAAGCTGTGATCAATCAGATTGGCATGGGAGCTGTTTATGCTGTTTTACTTTGGACTTCAGATGAGGACCAAAATGACCAGCAGCAGGAGCAGCTGGAAGAGAACTTACAGCATCACCAGCAACAGGAGCAGCAGCAGCAGGAGCAGCAACAGTCTCCTCCTCCCAGACCTGTTGCTCCGCAGGAGAGCGGGAATGAGCTGAGAGGTGCAGCTTGCAGGAGGCCATACCCACAACACAGGGTGTATGGACAAAGGATAAACCTCCTTGACATGCCGGAGCACCAGTGTCTCAGAAGGCTGAGGGTGTTGCTTCAGACATTTACAGCCGGCCGGAACAAGACCTGCTGCCACACTTTCCCAGTGGCTGTCAAATTCTCCACTGCCCTCAACTTCTTTGCCTCTGGGTCCTTCCAGAGCTCTGTCAGAGACATTTGCAGAATCTCACAGTTAGCACCCCCAAATACATAAGACAAGTGACTGATGGCTTGTTTGCCAGGGCAGGTCAACATTGCCACTGATGATGCCGGTCAGATTAAATGGGTGCTCAGGTTGTGGCTGTAGCTGTCTTCCCACAGGTGCAAGGCATCATTGATTGCAAACACGTGGCAATAAATGCATTCCCAGATCACCCAGGAATGTTCATCAGCTACAAGGGCTTCTGCTCAATCAATATGCAACTGGTGTACAACTACAAAAAGATGTTTATGCAGGTGTGCACAAGATTCCCAGGCAGTTTGCATGATGTTTTTGTCCTGCAACAGTCTACCGTACTTGATCTCTTCGCACCTTGAAGCAGACTTACTGGCTGGCTGTTTGAAGACAAAGGATACCCATTAAAATGTGGATGATGACTACCCTGAGGAACCCAACCAATGAGGCTCACGTGCAATACAATGGAAGCCATATGACAACAAGATGTGTCATTGAGCAAACTATCGGCATGCTGAGGGTACGCTTCAGATGGCTGGACAGATCTGGGTGTGCCCTTCAATATGCATCAGCCAGGGTTTCCAGACTGGTCACAGTGTGTTGACTGAGGAGGAGCTACGGGTGAGAAGGGGAAGCACTTTGAGCTAAGTCCCACTTCCATGGCCCCTTTCACCATCGTCCCTCTAATGGCATCCACACTTCTCTGCTAGCAATGAGCTGGAGAGAACTTTGCTGGAGATTAGTGGGGTGATGAATGGCCAAGGTTAGGATTTCATGAATTGTATTTGAGGCAGCATTCATAGTGTGCAAGCCATTGGCAAGGATCTGCATATACTTATCTGATTGCCACATTTGATGCTCCATGCAAGAAGCCACTCTTTCCGTGGACAAAGACATTGTCGCAAAGGACGGCGACATCATGCCGCTCGTGACTGGGATACCCTCCTCTGATCTCTCTGCAAGCATGCACAATGCTGCTGGAAAACTTTCCAATACATTGCACAATTTTGCTGCTGCTCTAGTGTATCCTGTTCATCGGAAGCCACCGAGGTTCAGCACATGCAACCAGCTAAGTAGAGCTTGGAGTGTCCTGCAGCTGCAACATGGATTCTCCACTGCTGCTGTCTCCACTATCTGTTTTTGTTCAATTAAGGTGTGTGAGTCACCAGGTGAAAACCTGACTATCTTCCTTATCAATCCCACTGAAGTGTGAACTATCTGAGCTTGTGCATGATCTGGATGAGTCCTGTGATGGTGCACCCTCAGAGTGAGTGACCTCTTCTGAGGAACTGTCATTGTTGTCCTCCTGGACCACCTCCTGCAGGACACTTGAAGGTCCTGTATGGGAGATTAAAGACATGAATTAGAACTGTCAAGGTAAGAATGTTTTAAGTGAACATTCTGCACATGATCATATTTCACTCACTGCTGACATCAAGTCTAGATGAGTGAGTGTTGTATACTATGTGGCTGTCTGACATTTAATTCTGTCTCCAGGTAGCTGGGAGGCCCCCATCTCCAACAGCCAAGCATGCCGGGACTCCGCTTATCTCCAGCACCTCCTCCTGCCCCGCTGTCAGTATGGAGATGGCTGGACAGCCACCTCTGGTTCTCTGTCTGTCCCTCGTGTTCTGTGCTCTTCTTCTCCTACAAGGAGGAAAAGAAGAGACCTGTGACTGAGATTAATGGCATGTGCCAAATGGATAGAGGGAGAGCATTTGTTGAAAGTGACTGTGAGGGAGAGACATGACATTTGTTATGACCAGGTGAGGAGAGGGTCTCAGGCTCCCCTTTTGCCCTTCTCTGGTTTGACCGCAACAGGGTTTATCCTTTCTCAACACAGTGATTGTACTTACCACATCAGTGAACACTTGATCCTGTTCCTCGAATGTAATTGCAAAAGAACCAATCAGGCAGGTTTTCTTGAGTTTAAACAAGAAAGATGTAAGTTTATTACTCTTAACACTCTAACCCGGTTAAAATGCTAAAATACGCTACACATTCACATGAAAGTCACACACACACACACACACAAATAGATTACAGTGGGTAATCAGATTTGGTGGTCGAATTAAAGTCCAGAATAAATCGAATTTAAACACAATATCTTAGTCCCATCGTCCTCAGTTGAAATTGTATTCCTGAAGTCCTCGCTGGGTCACATGCCCGGTTGTGGGCTTGCTTCTCTCAGGGCTCCTGAAGGCAGAAGAGGGGTTCGATCCTTGTCCCCTGTGGTGGTCTCTAGGATTGAGGGGCTTTCCAGTTGCAGCCGGCTCTTCTCTTGATACTTACTGGAGAGAGAAAGAGAGAGAGCGAGAGAGAGACCTGCTTCATTGATGGCTTTTCAGTTGCTCTGTTTCTGCTTTCTGTGTGGCAAAGCTTATAGTCTCTCCAGAGCTGTGCAGGCAGTCACATGACATATCAAGCCTCTATGTTGTGTAAGTGAGGTTTTTCTGAAATCTTCTCTGAGATTCAAGGTGCTACACCTCAAGCTGTCCAGTCACACATGGAGGGGGTTGGCTCTTTCAAAGTCAATGGGTGTAGATGGCCCTGATGACCGTGTTGATAAGGCCATTCTAGGTAATTTAATCAGCGAGCATCCCCATTGTTCTGGCTAGGTTGCATGAGGCTTATTATCTCCAGTTTGATCTTTTGGTGTTTCAAATGTAAATTGCAGTGGTCATCTTGGCTGCCACTTTTTTTTTAAACAGAGTGACCTGTAAGATTTTCCAGCAAAAATCTAATGCAAGGTGCCAACCAATGAAATTAATATTTCCTATTTGGCATATCAGGTTTTCATGACACATTGCATTAAGATGAGAGTGAGTGGCAATGTTGGATAGGGATGTGAGGAAGTGCATAGACAGAGAAGGATGGGTGCACCTGCAAGTTAAGTTAGTGTGAGGAGTGATGTGCCAGAGTAGGTTTGAGGAGGGGTGATACACATGTCAGGATGTAGTTGAATGATCCACTGTGCTCACCTTTCCTGCCCTGATCAGGTCACAAATGTGGCACCATACTCTTTCTGCTGATTTCCTCTGCTACCTCCAACCATGCCTTCTTGGTTTCACTGGCAGGATTTTTTCCTCAGATATTGGGAAACTGTATCTCCCTGTGGGTCCTTACAGCCCCCAGCATCACATCCAGGGAGGTATCACTAAAGTGAGGCACAGCCTTTGAGCATGTGCACTCCATTTTGCCAATTCCTTCTGTTCTGCTCCCAACGTCAGAATGCGTCAAATTTCATGTTTGCAATACCCCTTTAGACACTACAGTCGAAATCAACTTCTGGGTCACCATCACAGCCGCTCAACGTAATTGGTCAGGGAACCTGGAAATAATATGTTAGTGCAGTGGCTGGGTTAAAATGGCAATGCATTGCACTTACTATCAGGTTTCCCATGCACTATTGGTCCCCCACCTCCTGTCCCACCTCCCAGCATGTTGGGAATTTAAAATTCAGCCCAAAGTATTGGATTATGAATGGATTGCTGTAAATTTACATGTGATATTCCCAATCTGTTGAATTTCAAGCTCAATCAGACAATTAGGAGCTTTTCCAGTCAGAGGGAGAGAGAACTGGAAGGTCAGTCACTCAAGGCTAATCTATATCTCTTAATAATGAGTTCATCCATAGGCAACAAGTTGTTTTCAGCTGCACATGGAATGTGGTATAGAGACTCCGAACAGGAGAAGGAAAGAAAAAAAGATTAGTCGAAGAAGCTTCAATAGTAACTTTCAAAAGGGACTTGGAGATAGACTTGAAAACCAAAGGTCTTTGAAGGGGAATGGGAAAACAGCAGGAGAATGGGACTAATAGAATAGCTCTTTTAAAGAACCAGCATAGACAGAATAGGCTGAATGGCCTCATTCTTTGTTGTAAGATTCTATGATACTAAGTTATCATTTATCTATGCATTACATTGTAAAGATATCAATATCATTTACTTTATAATATCTGAAAGAGATAAAGCTCACTAACATTTATGGGATGTTAACATTACTCAGATAAAGCATGGTGAATTCTTACATAAATGGTCAAATAGTCAATTGGCATTTTAAATAAGCAAAAACCTTAAAATGTTTTGAAGGTACATTAATGTGTTTAACTGTAAGCTATCATAATTTTAGATACAGCAATACAACTTTCTTTTGGGCCTCCTTATCTCGAGAGACAATGGATACGCGCCTGGAGGTGGTCAGTGGTTTGTGAAGCAGCGCCTGGAGTGGCTATAAAGGCCAATTCTGGAGTGACAGGCTCTTCCACAGGTGCTGCAGAGAAATTTGTTTGTTGGGGCTGTTGCACAGTTGGCTCTCCCCTTGCGCCTCTGTCTTTTTTCCTGCCAACTACTAAGTCTCTTCGACTCGCCACAATTTAGCCCTGTCTTTATGGCTGCCCGCCAGCTCTGGCGAATGCTGGCAACTGACTCCCACGACTTGTGATCAATGTCACACGATTTCATGTCACGTTTGCAGACGTCTTTATAACGGAGACATGGACGGCCGGTGGGTCTGATACCAGTGGCGAGCTCGCTGTACAATGTGTCTTTGGGGATCCTGCCATCTTCCATGCGGCTCACATGGCCAAGCCATCTCAAGCGCCGCTGACTCAGTAGTGTGTATAAGCTGGGGATGTTGGCCGCTTCAAGGACTTCTGTGTTGGAGATATAGTCCTGCCACCTGATGCCAAGTATTCTCCGAAGGCAGCGAAGATGGAATGAATTGAGACGTCGCTCTTGGCTGGCATACGTTGTCCAGGCCTCGCTGCCGTAGAGCAAGGTACTGAGGACACAGGCCTGATACACTCGGACTTTTGTGTTCCGTGTCAGTGCGCCATTTTCCCACACTCTCTTGGCCAGTCTGAACATAGCAGTGGAAGCCTTACCCATGCGCTTGTTGATTTCTGCATCTAGAGACAGGTTACTGGTGATAGTTGAGCCTAGGTAGGTGAACTCTTGAACCACTTCCAGAGCGTGGTCGCCAATATTGATGGATGGAGCATTTCTGACATCCTGCCCCATGATGTTCGTTTTCTTGAGGCTGATAGTTAGGCCAAATTCATTGCAGGCAGACGCAAACCTGTCGATGAGACTCTGCAGGCATTCTTCAGTGTGAGATGTTAAAGCAGCATCGTCAGCAAAGCGGAGTTCTCTGATGAGGACTTTCCGTACTTTGGACTTCGCTCTTAGACGGGCAAGGTTGAACAACCTGCCCCCTGATCTTGTGTGGAGGAAAATTCCTTCTTCAGAGGATTTGAACGCATGTGAAAGCAGCAGGGAGAAGAAAATCCCAAAAAGTGTGGGTGCGAGAACACAGCCCTGTTTCACACCACTCAGGATAGGAAAGGGCTCTGATGAGGAGCCACCATGTTGAATTGTGCCTTTCATATTGTCATGGAATGAGGTGATGATACTTAGTAGCTTTGGTGGACATCCGATCTTTTCTAGTAGTCTGAAGAGACCACGTCTGCTGACGAGGTCAAAGGCTTTGGTGAGATCAATGAAAGCAATGTAGAGGGGCATCTGTTGTTCACGGCATTTCTCCTGTATCTGACGAAGGGAGAACAGCATGTCAATAGTCGATCTCTCTGCACGAAAGCCACACTGTGCCTCAGGGTAGACGCGCTCGGCCAGCTTCTGGAGCCTGTTCAGAGCGACTCGAGCAAAGACTTTCCCCACTATGCTGAGCAGGGAGATTCCACGGTAGTTGTTGCAGTCACCGCGGTCACCTTTGTTTTTATAGAGGGTGATGATGTTGGCATCGCGCATGTCCTGGGGTACTGCTCCCTCGTCCCAGCACAGGCATAGCAGTTCATGTAGTGCTGAGAGTATAGCAGGCTTGGCACTCTTGATTATTTCAGGGGTAATGCTGTCCTTCCCAGGGGCTTTTCCGCTGGCTAGGGAATCAATGGCATCACTGAGTTCCGATTTGGTTGGCTGTATGTCCAGCTCATCCATGACTGGTAGAGGCTGGGCTGCATTGAGGGCAGTCTCAGTGACAGCATTCTCCCTGGAGTACAGTTCTAGGTAGTGCTCAACCCAGCGGTCCATCTGTTTGCGTTGGTCAGTGATTATGTCCCCCGATTTAGATTTGAGGGGGGTGATCTTCTTGATGGTTGGCCCAAGAGCTCTCTTCATGCCATCATACATTCCTCTGATGTTTCCGGTGTCTGAGGCCAGCTGAATATGACTGCATAGGTGTTGCCAGTAGTCGTTTGCGCAACGCCTAGCTGTTCTTTGTGCAGTACTTCTGGCTGCTTTAAGTGCTGCGGATGTTAAATCGCTGGGGGCTTTCTTGTAGTTCAAAAGTGCAATGCGCTTAGCGGCTATGACAGGTTCCAGCTCTTCATTATGAGATTGAAACCAGTCTGCATTTCTCTTCGCACTTTTGCCGTAGGTGGTCAAAGCTGACTCATAGATGGCGTCTCTGATGTGGGCCCACTTGGTCTCAGCATCCCCTGTGGGAGTGTTTTGAAGGGCTGTTACAAGTGAATTTAGAAATTTTTGTAACAGCTGTGGGTGAGAAATTCTGCTCGTGTTGATGCGCGGGTGGCCCTTCTGCTTGGAATGATGCAACTTCTTTGGTCTGAGTCTAACCTTGCTGCACACCAGGGAGTGGTCGGTGTCGCACTTTACTCACCTTTAAATAAACTTTTCATAAATTATTTGTGGAATTAAGGATACAATAACTTCAGCTGACAGGAATTAAGCAGATAATTGGAGATGTGCCATAGTGACAAACTGGCAATGCCAGCAGTTTCACAAAACAAAAATGTTAACAGGGATCCACTTCATCAAAAGCAAACTGTAACAGCAAATAGGATAGCAGCAGGCTTTCAGCAAATCAGACAAGATAACTACAGATATTTACTTCATGCTAACAAACAGGCAAGCAATGATCTTTCAAAGAGGCATTCCACTTGGGCAGAAGCATGGGGTTCATTGATGTCAAAGCACTCTGGGAGTTGTAGTCTTGCAGTCCAGTGCTATTCCCTTCGGCTCAATGACAGTACGTGAATGGAGTGGGTTGTTCTGGTTTCCTAACCATGGATAATGAGGGTTGTGAGAAGAAAAAATGTTGGGTGTAAGGATCATCCCGCCTCAAAAATTCCCATCCTACATTCAAATGGACATTAAATACAGCAAATATATGGGTTATCAGGATGTAAATTGTTAAAGGTACACCATTAGTTTATGTTGGGGAGGCATTGGTGTAATGGTGATGTTGTTGGATTAGTAATCCAGAGTCCAGACTGATGCTCTTGGGGCATGGGTTCAAATCCCAATACAGTAGATGGTAGAATTTAATTAATAAATCTGGAATTAAAAGAAAAACCTAGTCTAATGGTAACCATGAAACCTTTGTTGATTGTTGTGAAAACCCATCAGGTTCATTAAAGTCCTTTAGGGAAGGAAATCTGCCATCCTTATCTGCTCTGGCCTACATGTGACTCCAGACCCACAGCAATGTGGTTGACTCTATGGCCTTGCAAGCCACTCAGGGCAATTAAAGATGGGCAATAACTGCTGGCTTAGCCAGTGATGCCCACATCCCACAAATGAATAAAAAAATATATTTTAGTTAACCATCTTTTTGTAAGATAGGATTTCACATGTCAGGGAGATCAGCTGACGCTAGAACGAGAATTGTCTGGATCGACCACCATGTTACTAACAGGCACAATTATCCGACAATAACTGAAAGGAGCTGCCTCCCAGGCTCCTGGTCAGCAAAGAGCCAGTTGTAGAACCACCCTTTTAAGGGCAACTAGGGATGAGCAATAAATGCTGGCATTGCTAGCAACACTCATATCCCAAAAATAAGTTTAATAAAAATGAGCTCTGCTACTACTAATCATAGTTAATGTTTATGTGTTTGTGTAGCCAGGATGAGACAAGGCCATCAGACCCATTTACACTATCCACCCACCCCAACCTTCATCTGATTTCATCCACATATACCAATCCTCCATCGCCCAGGTCCTCGGAGAAGCAACAAAACAGAGACCTATAACTAGTTCAGATATGGAAGAAGCTTTGTCAAAAGTTCTGCTCACTACTCATGGATGATTAGTCAAGCCTCAGGGGGCCTGAAAACCATAAATTACTATCCAGAATGATTTAGATTTACCTTCCATTTGATGTGTTACTTCTTTTTCCAAAAGTCCATTCACATCTTTTTGAATAAATCTTCAGCACCTCCTCTAGACTTCTGTCTCATAGGTCGCTCAATTGTGAATGATGACCATAATGCAATTGAATTTGATATTAAGTTTGATGGGGTGTAGTGAGAGTAATCAATCAAGGTTTTAAATCTGAGTAAGGCAAACTTCAAAGCAATGAGAAATGAATTGACCACTGACCACTGTAAACTGGGCTGAGTTGTGAATGGATAAACAGTGGGAAGTAGTCAAAAAAGTTTTGGGCACAAAACCAGTATGAATCCCTAAAAGACAAATGCTGCACTTATATAGTTATGTAACTATGGCCAACAAATGAAATAAGAGACAATATCAAGCTCAAAGAAAAAGCTTCTACAAATGCAAAAAAATCAGAAATCCAGCAGATTAGGAGAGCAATATGAAGTGACAAATGGATACAATGCAAGTAATGATGGGCAAAAAGGGAGTATGAAAAACTCTCCAGTGATATCAAAGCTAAAAAAGATTTTTAATACATTTTGTGAGAGAAAGAGCATGGTTAGGGGAATGTAGCCCACAAAGACAAAGACACACGGGCGGCACAGTGGCGCAGTGGTTAGCACCGCAGCCTCACAGCTCAGGGACCCGGGTTCGATTCCGGGTACTGCCTGTGTGGAGTTTGCAAGTTCTCCCTGTGTCTGCGTGGGTTTTCTCCGGGTGCTCCGGTTTCCTCCCACAAGCCAAAGGACTTGCAGGTTGATAGGTAAATTGGCCATTATAAATTGTCACTAGTATAGGTAGGTGGTAGGGAAATATAGGGACAGGTGGGGATGTTTGGTAGGAATATGGGATTAGTGTAGGATTAGTATAAATGGGTGGTTGATGTTCGGCATAGACTCGGTGGGCCGAAGGGCCTGTTTCAGTGCTGTATCTCTAATCTAATCTAATCTCATTATACTATAATATCTCATGAGGAAATGGTAGGCTTGTTAAATGAATACTTTGTTTCAATTTTCACAGTGGGTTAAGAGGACAAAATCCCAGCAGTACATTAATTCAGGAGAGGAGTTTACTGGATTTAATATAAGCAAAGCAAATGGTAATGGAGAAAATAATGGGGCATAAGATAGATAAATCAACAGACCCTGTTGGTTTTCACCCAAGGAAAAATTGAAGGTATGCTAGTTATAATTTTTCAAAGCTTTCGATATTTGGAAATTGGATTAGAAAATTGCAAATAACACTTCTTGAGTTAAGATAGGAGGGAGAGACAACAACAACTTATATTTGTCTAGCACCTTTAACTTAATAAAATGTCCCAAGTTGCTTCACAGGAGCATTATAAAACAAAATATGACACAGAGCCAGATTTTTTTTATCCCTTCATGGGATGTGGGCATTGCTGGCTAGGCCAGCATTTATTGCCCATCCCTAACTGCCCTTGAGAAGATGACAAAAGCATGGTCAAAAGGTAGGTTTTAAGGAGTGTCTTAAAAGATGAAAGTGAGGTTGAGAGGCGGAGAGGTGTAGGGAGTGAATTCCAGAGCTTAGAGCCTAAGCAGCTGAAAGCACAGCTACCAATGGTGGAGATGCTTAAGAGTCTGGAATTAGATGGGCACAGATATCTCAGAGGGCTGTGGGGCTGGAGGAGGTTACAGAGATGGGTGGTGAGGCCATGGAGGGATTTGAAAACAAAGATGAGGATTTTAATATCAAGATGCCGTTTGTCTGTGAGTCAATGTAAGCCAGTGAACACAGGGGTGATGGATGAATGGGACATAGTGCAAGTTAAAACATGGGCAGCAGAGTTTTGGATGATTTCAAGTTTATGGAGGGTAGAATGTGGGAGGCCAGTCAGGAGTGTGTTGGAATAGTCAAGACTAGAGGTTACAAAGGCAAGAAGGACAGCAAGAAGGATGAGCTGAGACAGGGGCAATGTTGGGTGATATTACAGAGGAGGAAATAAGCAATAGGATATGGCGCGAATATGAGGTCAGAAGCTCATCTCAGAGTCAAATATGACACCAAGATTGTGAACAGACTGGTTGAGTGTCAGACTGTTGTCAGGGAGAGGGATGAAGTTGGTAGTAAGGGAACAGACTTTGGAGGGAGGACCTAAAACAATGGCTTCAGTTTTCCCAATATTTATTTGGGAGAAATTCCAGTTTATCCATTACTGTCGAGTAAGCAGTCTGATAATTTAGCAACAGTGGAGGAGTCAAGAGAGGTGGTGGTGAGGTAGAGCTGGGTGTTTTCAGCATACATGTGAAAACAACTGCTATGCTTTTGGATGATGTCACCAAGGGGTAGCATATAGATGAGAATTAAGAGGGCCAAGGATAGGTCCTTGGAAGACATCAGAAGCCATGGTGCGGGAGCAGGAAGAGAAACAATTGCAAGTGATATTCTGGCTACGATTAGATTGTTAGGAATGGAACCAGGTGAGAGCAGACCCACCCATTTAAAGAGGTGTTGGAGAGGGATGGTGTGGCCAACCATTTCAAAGGCTGCAGGCAGGTCAGGAAAGATGAGGAAGGATAGTTTACCTTTGTAACAATCACATAGGATGCCATTTGTGACCTTGATAAGAGCTATTTTGGTACTGTGGCAGGGGAGAAAACCTGATTGGAGGGATTTAAACATGGAGTTCTGGGAAAGATGGGAAAGGATTTGTGAGGCGACAACATGTTCGAGAATTTTGGAGAGGAAATAAATGTTGCAGATGGGACGGTACCTTGCAAGGATGGTGAGATTAAGGGTTCATTTTTTGAGGAGAGGGATGATGCCGGCAGATTTAAAGGAGAGAGTGACAACACTTGAAGAGAGAAAACCCTATCAAGAAATGACAGACCTGCCAGTTTAATACCATTTGTGGGGAAGTTACTGGAATTTATCATCAGCTTCAGAGTGACCTGAGCACTTGAACAAATATGAACTGACCAAAGAGACTCAGCACAGATTTGTGAAGGGTAGGTCACGTTTGACTCTTTGAGTGGGTCACTAACATGGTGGACAGGGGAGAATCTATGGATGTTATCTATATGGACTTCCAGATAGCATTTGCTAAGGTGCCGCACAATAAATTATTAGCTAAAATAAAACCATACGGATTTGATGGTTACCTTGTGATGTGGGTTGGTAATTGGTTGGGAGAAAGGAGCCAGGGACTCAGGATAAAGTGAATGTACTCTGATTGGTGGCGTGTGAAATGAGGTGTTCCTCCGAGATCTGTATTGGAGCCTCAGCTTTTCACTATATCAATTAATTGAATGATGGCATAGAGGCCTAGAAATTCATTCAGACCAATTTTCAAGCACTGAATGGGCAGTGTGGATAGTACTTAGAGTGGATAAGCTGCCTGGTCTGGATGGCTGACATTCCAGGTTGCTAAGGGAAGTGGGTTGGAGATAGCAGACAGGCTTGCCATAATCTTTCAATTTTCCCTAGATACAGGGGAGGTGGCAGAGGATTGGAAAGTGGCAAATGTGACACCGTTGTTCAAGAAAGGAAAGAAGGACATTCCTAGTAACTACAAACTGGTAAGTTTAAGATCAGTGGTGGGTAAGGTTTTAGAAACAATAATCAGGGAAAAAATTAACAGGAACTTAGAAAGGTTTGAGTTAATTAAGGAGAGCCGGCATGGATTTGTAAAAGGCAGATCGTGTTTGTCTAATCAAATTGAATTCTTTGATGAAATAACAGAGAAGGTTGATGCAGGGAATGAGATGAATGTTGTCTATATAGATTTTAAGAAAAAAATTGAGAAAATGTCACATAAAAGGCTGGTTAACAAAATTGAGGCTGATAGGATAGGAGCATCAGTGTCAGCTTGGATAAAAAGTTAGCTATGACTTGGATATTGGAATACAGGGTAAAATTTCAAAATTTGCTCATGATACAAAACTTGGAGGTGTGGCAGACAGTGGGCATGATACCAAACGACTGCAACATGACATAGATAGGCTAGCAGAATGGGCAGACAAGTGGCAGATGGAATTTAATACTGAAAAGAGGAGTTGATACATTTTGGCAAAAGGGATAGGGAGAGAGAATATGTACTTAATGTCACAGTTCTAAAGAGTGTGCAGGGACAGAGGGAACTGAGGGTACATTAGCATCAATCTTTGAAGGTGACAGGACATATTGAGAAAATAGTTGGCAAAGCATATGGTATCTTGGGTTTCATAAATAAACAAAAGCAGGGAAGTTATGCTGAACCTTTATAACATTCTATTTAGGCCACAACTAGAGTATTGTGCCTAGTTCTGGCCACCACACTTCAGGAAGGATGTGAAAGTCCTTGAGAGGTTGTAGTGGAGAATGGTTCCAGGATGAAGAATTTTAGCTGCAGGGTTAGGTTGGAGAAGCTGGGTTGTTTTTTTATGGAGCAAAGGAGATTGAGGGGAGATCTGATAGAGGTATACAAAATTATGACAGGTTCAGATAAGATATACAAAGTAAAGCTGTTTCTGTGAACTGATCTTACCAGGACTAGGGAACACAGATATAAGGTTTGGGAAAGAGATACAGTGGGAATGTGAGGAACATAGGAACAGAGGAGCAGGAGTAGGCCATTCAGCCCATCGAGCCTGCTCCGCCCTATCAATATGATCATGGCTGATCTTTCACTTCAATGCATTTTTCCCACTATCCTCACATCCCCTTATGTCATTTGTATTTTGAAATCTGTCAATCACAGCTTTAAACATACTCAATGACTGAGCTTCCACAGACCTCTGGGGTAGAGAGTTCCAAAGATTCACAGCCCTCTGAGTAAATAAATTTCTCCTCATCTCTGTCCTAAGTGACTTCCCCCTTATTTTGAAGTTGTGTCCCCTGGTTCTGAACTCACCCAAACAAGGAATACATCTAAGCTGCATCTACCCTGTCTATCCCTTTAAGTATTTTGTTGATTTCAATGAGATCACCTCTCATTCTTAGAAATTCTAGAGAATACAGGCCCTGTTTCCCCAATCTCTCTTCATAAGATAGTCCCGCCATCCTGAGAACAAGTCTAGTGAACCTTCATTGCACTTGCTCTATGACAATAATATCCTTCTTAAGGTAAGGGGACCAAAACTGCACACAGTACTCCAGGTACAGTCTAACCAAGGTTCTATACAATTGAAGCAAGACCTCACTACTCCTGTACTCAAATCCTCTTGCAATAAAGACTAACATACCATTAGCCTTCTTAATTGCTTGCTGCACCTGCATGTTAGCTTTCAGTGACTTATTGACAAGGATGCCCAGGTCCTTTTGCACATCTACACTTTCTAATCTCTTACCATTTAAGAAATACTCTGCACATCTATTCCTCCTACCAAAGTGGATAACCTCACATTTTTCCACATTATATTCCATCTGCCACATTCTTGCCCACTCACAAAGTCTGTCCAAATCCCCTTGAAGCTGCTTTGCACCTTCCTCACAACATACATTCTCACCTAGTTTTGTCTCATCCACGAACTTGAAAATACTACATTTGGTCCCCACATCCAAATCATTGATATATATTGTGAACAGTTGGGGCCCAAGTACTGATCCCTGTGGTACCCCACTAGTCACGGCCTGCCAAAGTGCGAATGACCCGTTTATTCCTACTCTCTGCTTTCTGCCTGTTAACCAATCCTTAATCCATCCCAATATATTACCTCCTATCCCATGTGCTTTAATTTTGCTAACTAACCTCCTGTGGAGGACTTTATCAAAAGCCTTATGAAAATCCAAGTATACAACGTCCACCGACTCCCCTTTATCAATTCTGTTAGTAACATCCTCAAAAAAACTCCAACAGCTTTGTCAAACATGATTTCCCATTCAGAAATCCATTTTGACTATGGCCGATCAGACCATTATTATCCAAGTATCCATTTATCACATCCTTTAGAATAGATTCTAACATTTTTCCAATGACTGATGTAAGGCTAACAGGTCTGTAATTCCCTGTTTTCTCTCTCCCTCCCTTCTTAAATAGTGGGGTGACATTTGCAACCTTCCAATCTGCAGGAACTGCTCCAGAATCTATAGAATTTTGGAAGATAATCATCAATGCATCCACTATCTCCATAGCTACCTCTTTCAATAGCCTGGGATGTAGAATATCAGATCCTGGGGACTTATCAACCTTCAACCCCATTAATTTCTCCAATACAGCCTTCTTACGAATACTAATTTCCTTCAATTCCTCATTCCCCCTAATTCCTTGGATGTCTAATTCTGGGAGATTTCTTGTATCTTCCTCAGTGAAGACAGACACAAAGTAATCATTCAGCTTCTCTGCCATTTTTCTATTCTCCATTATAAATTCTCCTGACTCTGCCTGTAATGGACCCACATTTCTCTTAGCCAAACATTTTCTTTTTATGTACCTATAGAAGCTTTTACAGTCCTTTTTTATATTTTTTGCCAGCTTACATTCATATTCTATTCTCCCTTTCTTTATCAGATTCTTCGTCCTCCTTTGCTATATTCTAAAATCCTCCAAATCCTCAGGTTTACTACAATTTCTGGCTACTTTAGAGGCCTTTTCTTTTAATCCAATACAATCCTTAACTTCCTTTGTTATCCACAATTGATTGGCTTTACTTTGTGGTTTTTGTGCCTTGAAGGAATGTATAGTTGCAGTAAACTATATAATATTTTGTAAACCGTGGCGCGGAGTCGACTCCCCTTTGGCCCCTTTATTCCCTTTGCCCACTTGATCCTGGCTGTCACGTGGGACTATGTCCTCTTAATTCAGGCTCAGGCTGGGTGTTTGGGATATCGGGGTTACAGGAGAGCCACCCTCCACCTAATCCACCAGCTATGGTTAATGGCTTAGTACAAAGAGGAGGAAACTCAGTCCTTTCTTTAACTATCAATTTACTTTATTCACGTTGTTGTACAATGTAAGAATAAGGCTTATACACGGTTAGACAAAGCATGCAACTCAAACTGGGTTATACAGTTTATGACAAAGCTAGCGAGAATCGATACGCACACCCACTCGGTTCCTCTGACCTTCCCTGACCTAGCCACAGAAAACAAGGGAAAGTACCCGAAAAAGGGGAGAGCTGACGCTGGCCAGGCCTTCCGTTCTCTCTCTCTTTTACATCGTTGCCGCGTTGCTGACGCAGGGTCTTCCACTGCTGTGATGGTTGGTCTCCGGAGTTTTTCGCTGGCTCTATGCCAGAGATTCTCCATACTTATTCCCTTCCTTATCTCTTTGAGCTGTGCTGTCTCTTTCTCATTGGTTTAGACCTGCTCACCTCATTCGTATCTTCTCCATATTGGCCCAGGCCCAAGGACCCCGGTATCACTCCGTGTCCAAATAAGGCTCTATTCTTGTGATATCTCCCTTGTCATTCGCCTAACTTAATTAGTTCAAACTGGTTTTCTCCAGCACAGGCCAGTGTCTGAGCTCAGTTTACTTTAGTTCACAAGCTGTTCAGCAGTGTCTGAGCTCAGGTTACTTCAGTTCACAAGCTATTCAGCAGTTTGTAACAGACTCAGTACTTCTTGCAGCCCCTGGCCAACAATTTCTTTAAAGAATATCCATTGCCTGTGTACTGTCATACCTTTGAATGTATTTTCTCAATCCACCTCAGTCAATTTGTCCCTCATATCTTCATAATTTCTTATGTTCAAATTTAACATCCTGGCTTCAGATTGAACTACCTCACTTTCAAACATAATGTAAAATTCCAGCATATTATGGTCACTCATTCCGAAAGGTTCTTTTACAACAATATTATTAATTAGTCCTTTCTCATTGCATAATACTATATCTAAAATAGCTTGTTCTCTAGCCGGTTCCTCAACGTACTGCTTTAGAAAACCATCCCTTACACATTCCAGAAAGTTGTCCTCCACAACATTAGTGCTCATTAGGTTTACCCAGTCTATATGCAGATTTAGGTCACCCATGATTACTGTATTACCCATGCCACATGCTTCTCTAATCTCCTAATTAATACCATGCCCCATACTACCACTACTGTTGGTGGCCTATAAACAACTCCTACCCATGTTTGCTGCCCCTTGCTGTTTCTTAGCTCCACCCAAACAGATTCCACATTTTGTTCTTCCGATTTGAGATCCTCCCTTATTAATGTACTGATCTCATCCCTTATTATCAGCACAGCACCACCCCCTTTTCCTTCTTTCCTGTTCTTCCTAAATTTTGAATATCCTTGAATATTCAGCTCCCTGTAGCCACGTTTCCATTATGGCAATTAGATTGTACCCATTTACCTCTATTTGGGTCTTTAAATCATCTGCCTTGTTGTGAATTCTACGTGCATTCAGGTAGAGTGCCCTTAACCTTGTCTTCTTGACATTATTCTGCATGCCAAGCCTAGTTGATGCTCGCCTTTGTTTCACCTGCCTTGTAATGTCACTTGCGACTTTTCTACCTCCTGTTACCAGCTTTACTTCCTTCCAATTTGAGCTACCCCTCTTGGTTCCCATGCCCCTTACAAGCTAGTTTAAACCCTCCCAACAGCACCAGCAAATCTCCCTGCGAGGATGTTAGTTCCGGTCCTGTTAAGATGTAGCCCGTCCATCTTGCACAGGTCCCACCTCCCCCAGAACTGGTCCCAATGCCTCAGAAATCTGATGACCTCCCTTCTACACTAATTCATCAGCCACATGTCCAATCGATCAATGCCCCTATTCCTATGCTCACTGACACGTGGCACTGGGAGTAATCCTGAGATTACTGCATTGGAGGTCCTGCTTTTTAATTTCCTTCCTAACTCCCTCAGATCTGCTTTCAGGACTTCATCCCTCTTTCTAGCTATGTCATTGGTACCGATGTGGACCATGACCTCTGGCTGTTCACCCTCCCCCAGAAGGATGTCCGGCAGCTGCTCCGTGACATCCTTGACCCCGGCATCAGGGAGGCAACACACCATCCTGCAGTCACGTTTACTGCCGCAGAAATGCCTGTCTGATTCCCTGACTATCGAATCCTCCATCACTATTGCTCTTTCACTCTTCTTCCTGCCCTCCTGTGCAGCCGAGTCACCCGTGGTGCCACAGACTTTGCTTTGGCTGCACTCCCCCAAGGAACCATCGCTCTCACCAGTATCCAACATGGAAAACTGATTAGCAAGCAAGATAGACTCAGGGAACTCCTGCACTGCCTGCCTGGTTCTCTTAGACTGCCTGGCGGTCACCCATTCCCTCTCTGCCTGCATGCTCCTCACCTGCGGTGTGATCACCTCTCTAAATGTGCTATTCACATAGTCCTCTGCCTCGCGAATGCACAACGGCGACTCCAACAGCTGCTCGTGTTCTGAAATCCGGAGCTCAAGCTTCTGCAACGGTGATACTTCCTGCAGATGTGTTCGTCTAGGACACATGGTGCGTCCATGACTTCCCATAAACTGCAGGACATACATTCCACTTGGCCAAGCTGACCTGCCATAATGTAACTTTAAAAACTTTTTATTACAATCAGAAGTAAAATAACTTACCAGTTACTTACCAATCAACTTCTTCCCCTGCACCGAAGAGAGAAGCAGCTACTGGAGGCTGAATAACGTTTTTGCACAGCGAGTGGTAATGTCCTGGAACTCCTTGCCAACGATGGTAGTGGAAGCGGAGATGATGAATGATTTCAAAAGGAAATTGGATAGGCACTTGATGGGAATAAACGTAAAGGGCTACGGGGATAGAGCAGGAGAATGGGGCTGACTGAATTGCTCTACAAAGAGCCAGCAAGGACTCGATGGGCCAAATGACTTCTTTCTGTGCCGTAATGACTCTATGACAGAGAATGATCCTTGAGCCCAAAGATGGAGGATTGTGAGAAATTGGTTCTCAGGTCTCATCTAAATAATTGCAATGAATTGCTGGTGTCTGATGGGTCGCCTGATGAAGAATCAAATGAACAGTGGTCCAGGTAAATCCTAAAAGTTGCTGAGAGGACAGTAAAGGGGGGATGACCACAGCTGGCAGTTGCCATCGAGATTGCTGTGGAGCTGAGAGTAGCACTCTTGTTCCTCAGGGCTACATCAATATTTAGGAAATAATTACACTTAACTTTTTGGTGGCAATCGCTTATGAGGCTGCACCCACATCAATAATTGCAACTTTCCAGTTACTCAGAAGGGTCCTTAAACAGGCATTAGGCCCCGAATTAATACATGCGAGGAAGTCTAACACCTGTGTTAGGTGGCCACCTTGGACCAGATGTTTTTCAGGTATCCTTGGCGCACTAGACATTGGTAATTTAATTAGGTCTCGTTGTGTCCAATTTACACTCATAAATTGCATGCAACAAGGTCCAATTTCTACTCCAGTGAGCTGTATATCCAAATTTGAAGTTAGGATGTACAGTAAATTGTATACAAGGGAACAGGATGTTTCAAAATGATAGATTAAGCAATTGGGCAAAACTGGAGATCAGTGGGGGAAAGTATGAGCTCATCCACTTTGGATTCAAGAAAGACAAATCAGAATATTTTCTTATTGGCGTGACACTAGGAACTATGGAATAACCAAGGAATTTGGATGTCTATGTACACAAATCACTAGTAATTAATGCACAGGTGAAAAAGTAATCAAAAAGGCTACTGGAATATTGGCCTTTATCTCAAGATGGTTGGAATACAAAGAGGAGGAAGATTTACCTCATTTGACCCAAGGCGTGCAGAGTCTTGATCAGACACCATCTGGAGTATTACATTCAGTTTTGGACATCAAACCTCAGGAAGGATATATTGGTCTTGGAAGGGGTACAGCATAGATTCATCAGAATATTGCCAGGCTGAAAGAGTTAAATTATGAGGACAGATTGCAAAAACACGACTGGAATTCCATTGAGTTTAGAAGGTTGAGGTGTTTAAAATTTAAAAAAAATTGTTGAATACATTAGCCACAGAGCAGCTATTTCCTCTGTTGGGAGAATTCTGAACAGGGGCCACAATCTTAAAGTAAGATCTAAATCATTTATGAGTTAATCAGAAAACACAATTAATACAAAGGGTAACAAAACTATGGAATTCTCTCTTCTAATAAGCAGTGGATGCTGAGCCAATTGAAATTTTTAAGACTGAGATCAGCAGAGTTTTATTTAAAATAAGACTTGTATTTAGAAACCACCTTTCATGACCTCAGGTTGTCCCAAAGCGCTTTTACAGCCAATGGAACATTTCTTCAGTGTAATCACTATTTTAATGTAGGAAATGTGGCCACCGGTTTGTGCACAGCAATATCCCAAAAACAGCAATGTAAGATAATCTGTTTTAGTGATCTAGATTGAGGGATAACTATTGGCAAGGACACTGGGTATAATTCCCCTGCTCTTCTTTAATATAGTGCAATGGGATCTTTTGTCCATCTGAGAAAGCAGATGGAGCTTCACTTTAACATCTCATTTGAAAGGCTGGACCTCTGACAGTGCAGTATTCCCTCAGTGCTGCATGGAAGTTTCAGCCTAGACTTTTTTGTGTTCATGGGATGACAGGGGAGGGGCTTCAAAGTCACCCTCGAGTGCTGGTTCCCCAGTCTGCCACTGGTAGGTCGCCTCTAGGTAGCCGCCGTAAGGCCGCCTCTAGGTAGTCTGCAGGAGGTCACCTCTAGGTAGCTGCCAGGAGGTCGCCTCTCGGTAGTGGCCGGGAGGTCGCCTCTAGGTAGTGGCCGGGAGGTCGCCTCTAGGTAGCTGCCGGGAGGTCGCCTCTAGGTAGTGGCCGGGAGGCTGCCTCTAGGTAGCTGTCGGGAGGCTGCCTCTAGGTAGCTGCCGGGTGGTTGCCGTTAGGTAGCAGCCGGGATGTCGCCGTTAGGTAGCTGCCGGGAGGTCGCCTCTAGGTAGCTGCCAGGAGGTCGCCTCTAGGTGGCTGCTGTGCATCCGACGCTGCAGGGAGCCCAGAGACCGGCAGAAAATTTCCAGTCAACCTCTGATCATTGCCTTAATTAGCCTTTTAATTAACTTAACAAGCTAGCCACCATTTGCAGGCAGGTAGCCATTCCGCTCCCAACCCAGCTTTCCCGAAAAAGGCTCGGGGGTGGGATAATGCCAGCAAATTGGCACGCTGGCCAGCCAGCCAAAATTAAATGCCATGCGCCTCAGTTCCTACCCCCATTGGCCTCTGAAAATCCTGCCCAAGAACTCTCACCTTGCCCATATTATTCAACGTATGTATCCTACCTAGTCTTCTAATAGAGATGGGCTTTTGGTCATGCCCAGAAACAAGCAGCAAAACCTATCTGCTTGTTACTTTTGGCTACTGGACTTATCCTTTTCCGTTGTAGAATTTCATTCCCATCTTCAAAATTGGTTGAGCATCACATCAAGCTTTATTTGGAGTTTAAAATATCAAGCAAATTTGTTTTACAATTGATAAACAATCACATAAATAACAGTTATAGTTCGATATTTACACGGACATTTTTTGATATAAACTCCTTGAGTGAACAAAATAACAAATTTCTGTTCTAAGAACTAAGCTAATCCTTTCTATTCCTATTAGATCATAGGTTTCTTTTCTGGGAATGTTTTATCAGTGTGGGAGCCCAATTAGTCTAAACCGTTTCTTGGAAATTCAGATCAATGTTTCTTTCTTTTAGAACATACAACCAATTGGTTCCTCCTTTGAGTTTTCAAATAAACTCTTTGATTGGAAAAGAAGAACTCTTTTTTACTTTCTGGAAAAGAGTTGCTGTGACTTTCAACTTTGCATTTTGAACATCTTGACAACTCAAATTTAAACAGGAACTGAACCAATCACACATCATCATTTAAGTTTGATTTATTCTCTCTCCAGCCAGTAACTGCCAAAATTTGCAACATTGCATTGGCAAAAGCTAGTTCCAAGTTTCTGGTTTAGCTGTATGTTAAACTCCTTGGAGCCATAATTCCTTGAGGGCGGGTGGGAGGTGGATGGAGAGCACAAAGGGGATAAATTATCTGCAATGGAAGCAGTAATTTGGAGACAAAACCAAGTTTGTTGAGTTTCCACCACATGCAACCTGCGACCAATATTTGGTTTCAGGGCAGTGGGGTAAGTCTTCCCCTCGACCCTCTCTATGTCTACAACCAACTTTGGTGGGGTGTCTAAAGGTGTTCCCAGGCTGCTCTAAGAATTCCCACCAGTATGCCCTCCTTAGACTTAACGGCTAAGAGCAGGTGTATGTTCCACTGTAGGTCCAGTAAATACCCCAACAGAGTGTTATGGACTGATGGGAAATGGCATGGACGGTTTCTACTGGTCACCTCCCAACTGACCATCGGTAGTGCCACATCTCTTGCCCCATCCCCGCTTTACTTGTTTAAAATCTTTTACATTTCTTATATCTGCCAGTTCTGAAGCAGGGTCACTGACCTGAAACGTTAACTCTGCTTCTCTCTCCACAGATGCTGCCAGAGCTGCTGAGTATTTCCAGCATTTCTTGTTTTTATTTTATGACCACAGGTAGTGCATTGTTTAAATTAATGTTTCAGACACTGTGTTTTGTTGATCAAATAAACAGACAGTGACAGGTTTTCTCGTGAGTTTAAAACAGAAGATTAAATATTTATTAAACAATAATCACCTGAAATATTTGCAACACCACCCATGCACACATTCACTCATGCACACTCAAAAAAAGATAGCTAGAAGGTAAAAGGTAAGAGGCGTTAAGAGTTCAAGGTGTAAAAGTCTGCTGTTTTCATAAAAAAACCTGTGGGCTCCTCTTAGAAGGTAAGTTTTAAAGTTGCAGGCCTGTTTGCTGGTCATCTTGTCTTTGCTGGGTTACTGAAGTCACCTGGCAGACCACACTTTTGTTTGAAGATGGTGCTGGTATCTCTTAGTTCAATTTTCACAGGTGGAGGAGTTGTTCAAAAGGCACTCTCTTATTTCTCTGCCGTACTTTGTTGCCAACTCTTATCAGCAGAGTTCAAATATCTTAGCTAGAATTGATCTCTCTCTCCCTCAGCCTTGTGCTGGAATTAAAGATGGCTTTTGATGTTGACTGTGTGGCTGGAGATCCCAGACTGATCTTGATGATTGATGTTCTGAACTGGAAAGACCTCTTTGTTCTCCAAAATAATTACTTTTAAAGGTAAACTTATGAAGTGTTAGGTTCACCCATGTGACTCTAGGATTCGGTTCCTGCTGGGTTGTACAATAGTTTTTGATGGCTGCCCATTTTGATAAGATGAGGGTTGTTCACACGCTATTGTGATATGGGCAGCTGGAGGCATAGGGCTGGAATTTATACTTCTGCCGCCGTAATTGAGGAGCCGCTACAATGTTAAGAGCGGCAGCTCATTTAAATAGCCAGGTGGACCATCCACCCCGATGACGTAGAGGGGGCGGGCTGTCCGATCTAACACACGGCGGCTCATCTGCATACGCTGGGCAGTCTGTCCCCCCAGTCACGTGGCGGGGCCGGCTCTGTGGCGCTGGCTATGGCATCAGCTGCCTCTACGTAGGTGTTGGCGCCATTTTTAAAGCGCTGCCAGACCTGTGCAGTTGAAGCCCGCACACTCCCATCCTCCCACTGCCCACCCAAAAAACCACTGCAAATTGATTTTTGTCCTGTAGCCCCCCCCCCTTTACTACCAGAAAATAAATGGCTCCCCCCCGTTACCACCCCCGCAAAACATTTGTATTTAATATGTGACCTTCCCCACCCCCAACTGCACAAAGTGCAAAAGTCACCCCTTTCCCTCCTCCCCTACACTACAACAGCAAACATGACCCCGCCACCCCCCACAACTTCTCTAAAAATCCAAAGCTCCCCCCTTCCCCACCTTGGTGGCGCCAGCTTTCCCGGGACATTAAAGTGAAGGTACATGGGTGCCAGCCACTACACATAACATTGCGGACAGCTGGCAAGATCGCAGTGAAAGGAATGTTAATTTATTCATATTCTTTATTTAAATATTTGAAGTCAGCTCCCTTCGCCAAGCGGCGGGGGGCTGCTACAGAGCTTCACCACTGCTGGGAAGATCGGGTCCGGCAATTCCGGCATCAGGCTCCGTGGTAGGCCCCTGCCTCAGCGATCTTCCCCCCACCTCTCCTCCCACCCCCGGCTACGGAGCCAGATGTTGGGAGCTGAACAGAATTCGGCCTGGGTTTGTAGCATGCTTTCACTGGTTTGTTTTGCTTGTTGTTGAGTTGCAGTAGAACATGACTGTTTTGTTTAGTATATTATTGAAAAACATCATGAGGTAGCATTTCCAAATGGATGTCCCAACTGTCTGCCGTACCTTCAGTGAAAAACCAGGAGACATTGTCCTATGCAGCATTTCTCCAAGGTTTCCAATTGAGTTACGGCAGAATCCCTGCTAAAATATCAAAAGCATGCAGATTTATTGGGTGTGTATGTTTTTACTGCTGCCATTTTTGCATTTATGTGTTATGTGCTTTCCCGTCAAAACTGCTGTCATCACACTTCTTTTCAAAGAGTTCATAATTTGCTGATGAAACAAAGCCAAGTGGGAAAGTAAGCTGTGAGGAGGATGTAAAGATGTTGCAAAGGATATAGACCAGTTAAGTAATTGGGCAAGAAGGTAGAGTATAATGTGGAGAAAGGTGAAGTTATCCAATTTGGTACAAAAAATGGAAAGGAAGACTATTTCTTCAAAGGTGAGACACTAGTAAATGTTAGCATGCAGAGGGATTTGGGTGTCTCTGTACATGAATAACAGAAAGTTAACATGCAGGTGCAGCAAGCAATTGAGAAAGTAAATGGTATGTTAGCCATTTTTGCAAGGGGATTGGAGAGCCCGGAGGCATTGGCCAGGAATTTACAGGCCCCCTGAGGTGGGATCGGAGCCAGGAGGGCACAGAGTATCACACTAGGTGGCAGGGAGCGGAGGGCCCATCGCCTCCCCATCGTCAGCGATCTTCCCGGGGGCAAGATAGGCCAATGATGGCCTTCCTTCCCAGAGGCAAATTGAGGCCCTTAAGTGGCCTATGGGACAATTAAGGGCGTCTTCCTTCCGCCACTGGGATCTTACCAGCAGCGATGGGGGCCTGCACCACACAGGGAGGGCATCATTAAAATGAGGCACCTCTCTGCGGACTTGGGGTTGTGGTCCCTTGCTCATGGGCAATTTGTGGCCCTCGAAGGACCTCCACCAGGAATCAATTCACCCCCCTCCCCAGGAACCTCCTCCTCCTGGACCGCAAGACCACCCTCACTACCCCTCCTCCGCGGGGCCTTCCGGACTGGCTCTGGTGACCCTGCCTCACCTAACTCTTCTCTAGGGTCCCAGCGCTAGGCCTGGGACCGAGGTCTCTGCAGTACTAGCAGTGGTCACCGCTCCCAGTGATGCTGCCGATACTGCTGAATTGCCAGCCCTGTGATTGGCTGACAACTCTTGGAGGCAGGATCCCTGTCCTTTTAAAATCTTTAAAGGGATGGGGTAAAACTTTGACCAAAAAATTCTGGAGGATTGCTCCAGAGGGTGGGGCGGGTGGGAAATGGCAGAAGCAGGGTTACCCCCATCTTTTTGGCCTGGCGCCAGGAGCCCTACCTCCAGCACAAAATCCAGCCCATTGAGTGCAGACCTGAAGGTGTTCGAGGGCAGAGCAGCAGAGCGGCCAGAGCCCGGAGGGAGCACGAGTGTCAGGGAGTGAGGTAAAAAAACTGAAGTCATGCCAGCACAAGGGAAGTTGCTGATTGGTGAGTGTCTGATAAGTGTTTTTTTTTAATCTTTGGTTTATTTCTGTGAAGTTTAATTAGGAGTTACATAAATTGAGGTATGACAAATTGAGGTCTGTCCCATCGAATGCACATCTTGTCCCATGAGGGAAATCCAGGACCCTCCTCATGACCATATCCTGGACATCCACAGGTCCAGGAAGTGTCGTCAGCTGGAGGAGCTCAAGCTCTGGGAATCAGCAGCAGCAGCTGGCATCATTGCAATGCATCCACAAGGCTGACAGCCGAAATGTGTTCAGGAGAATTTCCTTGATCAGTATGTTTCTGACCCAATGAGGAAGGAGGCATTGCTAGATCTCGTTCTGGGGAATGACGTGGGTGACGTGAGCAAGTGTCAGTAGGGAAACATTTAGGGAAAAGTGATCATTGTATTATAAAGTTTAGATTATCAATGAGAAAGGAGCAAACTAGAGTAAAAATACTTAATTGGAGAATGCCAATTTCAGCAGGTTGAGAACAGATCTGTCCCAGATAAAACTGGCAATACTTGAGTATTGCTGAAAATAGAGACATTGTGTCGAAGCTTTTCATTTTGCACTCATCGGGACAATCCGCAAGAATACCAATGTAAGGGAAAACAACAAATTTATACTGTATGAGAAGAGAGTGCTGATTGGTTGACAAGTGAACTCTGATTGGTAGAGGCATTGCCATGGAGAATTGCACTGACAGCCAATTTAAGATTGTTAGCTGGTCTCGCAGTGTGGCACATTTGCGCATACCCGGAAGCTACATAAATTAATACACAGGACCCTGTCCTTTGCAGACAGAAAGAATATGTACAAACATTGTGCCTGTTTCAGCTAAACAAAATAAGTGACAGCCATTCACTGGTTCATTTGTCAGGGCAATGCCTTGACCAATCAAAGTCAAGCTGCCTGGTTCAAATTTCAAACAAAGCTTGGCAATTAACTATCAGTCACCGTAAACTAGTGCATTCTCCATGGCAATGCCGATACCGATCATTATCTTGTTTTTAAGGACGGGGGAGAGAGGGACTGGGGGTGAGAAAGAGAGAGAGAGAGACTGGGACTGGAATTTTACACCACTCGGCAGAAGTGGGCTAGGAGGTGGGGTGGGGCGGGGGGGCGTAAATTAGGGTGGGAGGTGGGGGGTGTCATGCCCATCACCTACCTGCCCCCGCTATTTTACCTATTTTACCAGCGGTGGGGAAGTGGCAGGCTTGCACGTGCCCTTAGGCCAATTGAGGCCATGAAGTGGCCAATTAATGGCCACTTAAGGGCCTCTTCCCACGCTGCTGTTATTTTACCAGCAACGGACATGCATTCTGGCACCTGATGAGGCCACCCAGAAATATAAGGCAGCCTCCTTGCGAGATGTGGGTGGCCCCTCCTGACCGGGCACGCTATGGCCCATGGAGGGCTGCCTCCAAGCAGCATGGGTCACCCCTGCTGAAACACACTCCCCCGGTCATACACTCCGACCCCCACCAAACCCCCACTGGGGCCTAGCCAATTGTTCCCGGCAAGGGCCCAAACACTTGCCTCCATTCTGGGACCTCCTCCATTGTTGCTGGTCCTGGTCAGCTGCAGTCCCAGCAGGCCACCCCTCCCAGCTGGGACTGAAGAGCTGCCGGCCCTCTGATTAGTCAGCAGCTCTTGGAGGCAGAACTTCCTGTCTCAAAGGGCCAAAAGCCTCGACTGCATCCAATTAAGGGCTTGAAACCACACAAAATAGCAGAGTGGCTTGCAGGACCAGTGGAGGTGGGCTCGACCATCGGCTGTGTAGAGAAAGACTTGGGGAGATGATCTGTGGGAAAGACTGGGGGAGAGGGGGAGAGGGAGAGAGGGACTGTTGGCTGTCCTTCAATCCCTTAATTTGAGGAGGGCGTCTACTCAAGGTCGTGATTTTCTGACATAGGTCTTCAGGTGACTGAACAGGTCGATTCTCGACCAGCACATGAGGCAGGACATCCCACGAGGTAGTGGGGTCCGTAGTGCCAGATTTGCTTCATTCTCTTGCCTTCTCTGCTGCTGCTCTGCCTTACCATTAAGGAATTTGGACTCAAAGCATGATGCAGCTTGATGGACAAGTTGTCACCATTTTGAACGATTGGTAGCAAGTTCCTCCCAGTCATCAATGTCAATGCTGCCACACTTCAAGGAGAGCTTCAGAGTGTCTTTGAAGTGCTTACTTTGTCTTCCCCTGGAATGCTGGCCATTTGAGAGTTGAGAAAACAGGACCTGGCGGGGGAGACAGTTTTTGGCCAACTGGACACACTGTCCAGTCCATCTAAGTTGGTTTTGCACGCGTTTTGCCTGAATGCTTGTGGATGCTTGTCTTTCAAGAAGGACACTGGCGTTTGTTCGATGGTCCTCCCATTGAATCCGGAGGATGCGGCGGAGGCATTGCTGATGGAATTTCTCTAGCGCTATTATCTGTCGCTGATACACAGTCCAGGTCTCACTGCAGTGCAGGAGTGTGGTGACAACAACTGCTCTGTACACTAGGACTTTTCTTGACTTGCAGAGGTCTTTGTTGTCAAACATTCACTGCTGTAGTTTGTAGAAGACTGACTTGGCGCAGCTGATCTGGTGTTGGATCTCTTCATCAATGGTGGTCTTTTGAGAGAAGTGACTGCCAAGGTATGGGATCTGTTTAACATATTCCAGAGTCTCTCCTTCAACATATATGGAAGGTGGAATATTGGGCTGACCAGGTGTGGGTTGATATGACTTTTGTTTTGGCAACATTCAAGGACAAGCCGAGACTCTTGTATGGGCAATGACATTGCAGTCATCCGCAAACTGTAGATCATGTATGTCTATGGTGGTCAGTTTAGTTTTGGCACAGAGGCGACTGAGGTTAAAGAGTTTTCCATCGAGGCGGTACTTAATACTCACACCAGAGGGCAGCTGATCTTTCATGAGGTGAATAGCCACTGTAAGGTAGATTGTATATAGTATGGGAGCTATAACACAGCCTTGCTTGATCCAGATTTTGAAGGCGTCTGTTTTAAATCTCCCACTTCAGACAGTTGCAGTCATATCATCTTGGAGCAATTACAGGATTGTGATAAATTTTCTTGGAGATCCAAATCTATGCAGTGGCCACTGCTCCCGGCTGAGACTAAGAGCTGCCAGCCCTCTGATTAGTCAGCAGCTGTTGGAGGCTGGACAAAGGGGCAGAAGCCCCGAATGCAGCCAATTAAGGGCTTGAGCCACACAAAGTAGCAGTGTGTCTTGCAGGCCCATTGGAGGCGACTCACCCCCAGCTCTGGCCTGTATGGAGAGAGAGAGAGACTTTGGGAGAGAGAGCGAGAGAGACTGGGGGGGTGGGGGGTGAGTTTGGGGGAGAGAGACTGGGAGAAAGAAAGAGACAGAGGCCGGAATTTTACGTGGGCAGGAGGCCTCAGCCACCAGCTGAAAAGTCAGCGGTGAACGCTCCTCCGCGGGGCCTGGGAAACCATGCCAAGAATTTCCGCTCCCCAGGCCCTTAATTGTTCTTGGGCGGGACTTCCACCTCCTTGAGGCAGGAAGTCCTGCCTTATAGAGCTGCTGGCCAATCAGCAAGCCAGCAACTCTTAGTCCTAGCAGCACCTCTGGGAGCAGTGCCACTGCTTGGACTACGTCCAGCTATCGGAGGGAACAGGAAGGATGGCGCTGGAACTCAGGTATGTTTTTAGGGCTTCGCTGGGGACAGTTGGCTGGGCCAGGCAAAGGAGGTCGGTTGGGGCGGTGCGGTGGGGGTGGTGGGGGGGGGGGAGTGTTTTGCACTGGAGTGGTTGGGGCTTTGAGGGCAGCCCTCCATGTGCACAGGGTGCCCGATCAAGAGAATCTTCCCGCCCTCCACAGTCCACAAGAACCCCGCCTGGTTTACCTTTGACATCCAGCCGCTGAGGGTAAAATACCCGCAGCGGTGGGAGGAGGCCCTTAAGTGCCAGTTAATTGGCCACTTAAGGGCTTTGATTGGCCGTTTGTCGCTGCTGCCCCACGTAAAATTGCAGCGGGGGTGGGAAAGGGTCAGGAACGGCCCGCCCGCCTCCCACTTAATTTTACAGCCACAAGCCCACTCACGGGGCGGGGTGGGGGAGAGGGTGGCGGCTGTAAAATTCTAGCCAGAGAGAGAGAGACAGAGACAAAGAGAGAGACTCAGGATGAGGGTCTGGGGGAGGAACTGGGGGAGAGGGAGAGAGGGTTTTCAGGATTTAATATAAGGGTTTGAAAGGGTTAATGTTTGAGATAGTGGGAGGAATACCTCCCACCGTGATGATGTAAGAGATCACATTTGAGAGAGACTCAGAAGAAGCAACATGGCTTCAAAGGAATCACACAGACTTATGTAAAGCTGTATATAGTTAAATGTAATAAATGAGTTGATGTTAAAATTACTGGAGACTTAATGATCTCCCCTAGCTAGACTAATCAAATATACAAACAGTGGCAGTCTAACCAAACATACAACAGGGAGAGAAAGAGAGGGACCGTGAGGAAGAGAGAGAGACAGAGACAGACAGAAAGACTGGGAGAGACAGAGAGAGAGAGACGGGGGAGAGATTGAGAAAGAGAGAACGACTGAGAGAGACAGAGACAGAGACAGAAAGGAAGAGATTGGGGCTGTTGTATGATTGCCTTTAATAGTGATGTCCCTTTAAGATCTTAGTATGCTAATGGGCTAAGAACCAGGATGCAGTCATGAGACTATAAGCCAGTCACACTGCAATTGTAACACCTAGAGGAAGGTTCTATAAATAGTTTGTTCTATACTATATATAATAGTTGAGCTGTAATAAACTGGTTTGAGATCCTCAACCAACTGGACTCCATGCAGCTCATTTATGTTGCACCAGACAACATAAGGAACACATTACATGGTGGCAGCTGTGGTGAGAAGACAAATCTAAGTTGAAGACCACAGATCAAGCAACTTTGAAAACAACCTTTTCTACAGCCACTGGAGAAAAGATTCAAAAGAAATACTGGCCCAAAAAGTGGAAAGAAGAAAGAACCTACCTCCAGCTGTAGAAGACAAAGCTCAGAATGACAGGCTGCAAATAAATCATGTGAGTCATTGTGCCAACGATTGAGGGATACTGGTTTTAAAAAAAACGAGTCTTGAAGTGCTTAAAAGATTGATCTTTTTCTAAAGATTCCATGGGGAAAAAAAACGGGCAAGGATCGATGCCTTTCCCAGGCTGATCGAGGTTGGCACCATTACAAGAGGTGTCCGATTGCAAATAAATTGGGAAACCCCAATCACTGCAGAGCCTCCATCCATGCAGCCACAGTTAAAAAACACATTAAACAACTTGAGCTTGAAGAAGCAGTTCCATTCACGAAGCCACAGTTAAAAATTACCATTAAACCACATGAGCGGGAAGAAAATAAACAAACTCATGTAAAAGAAAATTGAACTGCCTATTGAATAGCTGTGTAAACAGACAAGCTTAAGTGCTACAGATAAGATAAACCCAGAGCACTGTCAAACACCTGCGCTTCTCAATCCAAGCAGCTTGTCTAAATAACAGAGAGTTTCTTAATGGGGAAACAGTAAAAAGTCATAGAACAAGTCTTAAAGTAAGTTTTAAGCAAAAGAACAACAGGAAGATGGATATCAAATTTTCCAGTATGAATGGGAAGGCCATGGATATCCTATTTGCGTTTCAACTTTTCAAACCCAAAAAATGCAGTTATGCTTCACAGACCAAGTGATTGCAGAACCAGAAAAACAGGCTACAAAAATACTAATGGCAATTGGAAATGATGGGTTACACAGAATGAACACCTCTGGCTTATCTGAAGAGGTCCAGAAAGATCCCACAAAGATATGGAAAATGCTAGAAGATCAACTCCGATTAAGAATGAATTTTAGAATTCATCACCTGGAATTGATGCAACAGCCACAGGAATCAATAGAACAGTTCATCATTAGTTGCCGTAGTAAGGGCAACAAATGTGATTTTTCAGAAACTGAGCTGTCGGACCAAATAATGGAGCTGGTGATTGTACCAACAGGCATTGAAGCGTTTCAGGAAGATCTCTTGGGGAAAAAGAAAGTACACAGCATTGATGCGCTGATAGAAGATGGCAGGAAATACAAAGCCATTGTAACTGGACAACAGCATCTGCAAGCACTCGGTACCACCAACAGTATCGGTATGATAACACTCAAGAAGCTTGACACTATCCAGGACAAAGCAGCCCGCTTGATTCGCACCCCATCCACAAACATTTACTCCCTCCACCGCTGACACACATCAGCAGCAGTGCATACCATCTACTAGATGCACTGCAGCATTGCACCAAGGCTCTTTAGACAGCACCTTCCAAACCCACGACCTCAACCACCTAGAAGGACAAGGGCAGCAGATGCATGGGATCACCACCACCTGCAAGCTCCCCTCCAAGCCACACACCATCCTGACTTGGAACTATATCACCGTTCCTTCACTGTCGCTGGGTCAAAATCCTGGAACTCCCTTCCTGACAGCACTGTGGGTGTACCTACCCCACATGGACTGCAGCGGTTCAAGAACACAGCTCACCATCACCTTCTCAAGGGCAATTAGGGATGGGCAATAAATGCTGGCATGGCTCGTGATACCCACATCCCATAAACGAATAAAAAATACAGGTTGATAAGAGCAAGCAAGCTGTGTGGTAAGTGTGGTTGGTTGCACTCACCGCGAAGTTGTCCCGCATTTCAAGACCTGTGCAAGGTATGTGGTGCAAAAGGACACTGGGCCCGCCTATGCAAGAAATCTGGCTCCAAAGTCGTGGCCAGAAGTCACAGTACGACACAGACAAACGGATGACAGGTGCAGCAACAGGGCAACAGCAGCAAGGAAAGTGCCACAGACCCTGCGTAAATGCAAGCTGATAGACGAAATCCACAGCAAAACATACCTGAGACAAGACTCAGAGAGCAGCAATTTTCAGCCAGAAGACGAGCAGGCATTCTACATTGTGAACCTGATTCATTGTGTTGATGAAGTCAAACAGCTGGAAGTTTTCGCTACTATTAATATCATATGCCCAAAGAAAGCTGGCAAACATACTCTCAGGGTTAAGATTGACACCAGAGCTAGTGCAAATGGTCTACCAGTCCGAATCCTGAAGGATATGTACCAAGTCGTTGGAAATCAATGATACAACTGACAACTGCAAAGTTATCAGCATACAATGGGTCACCCATCCTTTGCAGTGGTACACTAACAATGCAATGCAGATATGGTAAGTTGGCATGCAAACCTCAATTATTCTACCTGGTAGACATGCGCAGACTAGCAGTGGCAGGACTACCAACATGCAAGGATCTTAACATTGTGACCATCCACAAGGTCACCAAGCTACCAATTACAGCAGAAGAGACCAAGGGTAGCCACATTGAGTCAGTTCACGGCCTGCAACAAATGTACCCAGACAGGTCTGACGCCATAGGAGATTTAAAGGCGAAGCCGTACTACACCTCAGAAAGGATGCAATTCCATCAATCGACCCTCTCCGAAGGTACAGCGTGCACATACAAGAAAAGCTTAAGTGCAAGTTAGATCATATGGAACGCAATGGCATCATCCATAATGCGCATCATCACACAGACTGGTGCAGCTCAATTATGTGCACACTGAAGAAGGGTGGATCAACAATGACATCGAAAGGTTAGTGAGGATGTGCGAGGCATGCCAGAGCCATCAGCCACAATGCAAAGAACCTTTACACCCTCATGAGATTCCGTCAGTTCCTTGGTCCAAAATCGCCACTGATCTATTTTCCGTTAACAGAGATGACTTTATCTTGGTCACTGATTATTTCTCCAAATTTCCATTTGTCAGACAGGTAAAAGACATTCCAAGCGCAGTCATCGCAGACACATTGAGTGCCATATTCAGTCTATTTGGTACACCTGAAGAAATCATTTCTGACAATGCGCCGCAGTATATGGGCAAACCTTTCAGGGATATGTGTGCCAAATGGGGCATAAACCATTTGACATCCTCACCACATTACCCTAGATCTAATGGTCTTGCCAAGCGAATGGTTTGCATGGTCAAATCACTTATCCTGAAGTGTGGGTCAATGAAACAAGATTTTCATGTTGCCAGGCTCCACCTCAGAGCTACACCTATGGCTATGGGCTCACCATCACCAGCAGGGATCATGTTTGGCAAACAAGTGCGAATGACTCTGCCAAGCCATCATCTGTCCAAATCCGCCGAGATGCAGGAGACACGGCTCGACAAACAGGGGAGAATGAAGATAGTGCATGACTGACAAGCAGGGGTAGAACTACTTCAGCTACACAATGGACAAAAGGTCAGGGTCATACACCCCACAATGAGAACATGGTACCTGCAGAGATATCCAAAGTATGTGGTGAGCCTTGGTCCTACGAGATTACAACATTTAGCAATAGAATTGGGAAGATTTAGGATTGAATTTCAAAGAGAAAGTGAAAAAGAACCAAGGAAATTTGAATTTAAAAAGATGGAACTAAGACAAAGGGGTGGTGTTGACTCCAGTGAAAATTCTAGTCAGGAGGAATCTGAATCCAGCCCAGGACCCAGCGAAAAGCTGTTTAAATTTATATAAGCTCTCCCTAAGTTTGACAAAGGGATGTAGAGGAATTTTTCATTTCTTTTGAAAAGATAACCAAATGAAATGGCCAAAGAAAAGCTGGACACTGCTTATGTAAAGCAGGTTGATGGGCAGAGCTCATGAAGTTTATGCTATGCTTTCTGAAGAGGCTTGTACAGATTATGAGATGGCAAAAAAGGCTATTCCTGCTGTATGTGGGTTAGTCCCTGAAGCTTACCAACAGAAGTTTCAGAACCTTTGGAAATTCACTGGGCAGATTTATGTAGATTTGAGAGGATAAAGGAAATTAATTTTGGTCATTGGACACAGGCACTAAACATGGAAGCCATGTATGATAACCTTAGAGAACTAATTCTGCTGGAAGAATTAAAAGATTCACTCCCTCCAATAGTGAGAACTCATGTAGAGAACCAAAAGTTTTCAAGGCAGCAGAAATTGCTGATGATTTTGAGCTTGTGTATAAGCCCAAATCCTTTGTCCATCACCACAACAAACCCGAGAAAGATAGAAGATGGGAGAGTGAAAGGAAGACAAGTAGCCAGGGACAAGATGCGACAGCTGGGAATGCCCCAGGATCACCTCCTCAGGCCAGAAAGGAAGATGCTAAGGGTGGAAGTGAGATCCGCAAGCCGAAGTGTTATCAATGTCACAAGGTGGGACATCGTTCAGAATGATGGGGCTTTGGAATGATGGGAAGTTGCATGGGACTTGTGGGACACAAAGTTAATGCAGAGAAAGGGGCTCTGATTGAGAGTACAGCAGATCAGGTTGTAGCTTTGATGGCAGCTGTAAAACCAAATTAAAAAAAACAATGTGAGTGTGGAGGTTGAGAATAAAATACCAGAAAGTTATAGGGAATTTTTGTCAAAAGGAAAAGTAACTCCTTATCCCTCAAGTGAGGCAGGCAAACTTATAGTTATACTTAGGGATACCGGAGCAACCCAAACTCTTTTGCTGGGGAAAGGTATAACACTTCCACCAGAGAGCGCACTGAATGCTAACGTTTTAGTGACTGGTATTGGCGGAGAGTATATACCCGTACATTTGTATCGAGTGCACTTAGAGTGTGACCTAATGTAGGAGTTGTCCATAGTTTGCCAATGGATGGAATTGATCTACTCCTAGGGAATAATTTGGCTGGAGTGAAAGTATTTCTCCCATAGTCACAGAGAAACCAAGTGAAGTTAAAGAGACAGAACAGTTGCAGGAGAAAGTTTCAGGAATTTTTCCTTCATGTGTAGTAACCTGAGCAATGGCTATACAAGTTCCATTGTCAGGGGTAAAATTGGCACCACAGACAGATAGCTGAATATCTGAAACTTTCTTTGGGGATTTAGATAATCCAAATGAAATGTTTAATAAATCTTCTCTGATCACAGCTCAACAAGTTGATCCAGAGTTAAATAAAGTGGCACAATCAGCTCTAACAGAAGCTGAGACAAAAGGAGTTCCAGAAGGCTATTATGTTAAAAATGAGGTTCTGATGAGGAAATGGAGACTGCCTCACAGACCTGCGGATGAAGAATGGATGGTTGTTCGACAGATAGAGGTATCGCCTAAGTATCACCAGGAATTATTACGGTTAGCGCATAAAATTCCTATAGTAGGACATATGGGAATCTGGAAGAACAATTCATGTATAAGTCAACATTATTACTGGCCAGGTCTTACCAAGGATGTGATGCAGTTTTGTAAACATGCCATACGTGCCAGATTGTGGGAAAACCGCAACCTGCCATAAATGTGGCACCTCTGATTCCCATACCAGTTATCCGGGAACTATTTCATAGCGTATTGGTAGACTGCGTAGGACCCTTGCCAAAAACAAAAGCAGGATACCAATGTATACTCACTATCATGGATATGGCTACTCGATTCCCAGAGGGTATTCCCTTCAGGACAATTACTGCTAAGGTAGTGGTGGAGAAGTTAACCCAATCCTTTACTAGATATGGATTACCAATTGAAGTTCAGTTGGATCAAGGTTCCAATTTTATGTCTAGAATATTTCAAGAAGTTATGGGTAATTTGGTTAACACACAGTTAAAATCTTCAGCATATCACCCACAGACACAGGGAGCGTTAGAAAAGTACCATGAAATTCTCAAAACCATAATTAGGGCATTCCGTCATGAATATACCCATGGTCGGGATAAAGGGTTCGACTTTCTTTTATTTGCCACTAGAGATTCACCCAATGAGTTTACATGTTTTAATCCTTTTGCATTAGTTTATGGACATGAGATAAGAGGTCCTCTAAAACTAATTAAAGAAAGGTTTAGAGAACAGAGGGATGAATCATCTGTACTAGACTATGTATCCATGTTCTGGGAACGGCTCATGAGAGCTTGCAATGGGCTGAGGAAAACCTTAAAGCTTCTCAAACCACTATGAAAAAATGGGCAGATGAGCATGCAAAACCCTGAACATTTCAACCAGGGGATGAAGTGTTCGTATTATTACCTTTACTGGGTGAACCACTAAAAGCATAGTTCAGTTGTCCATATAAAGTGGTCAAAAGAATTGGAAAGGTAAATTTTTTGATTGACACCCCAGATTGCCGGAAAAAGAGTCGACTGTGTCATATCAATATCACAGGGAGGAGGATAAGCAAGTACAGGTATGTCAGGTAGCAGGAACCGTGAAGAATGAAAGGGATAATGAGGATGAGGCAGAAGAAGGCCTAGACAATACTCAAATTGAACCTTCTACTATCCGATTAGCTAATACAGAAATGCTAGAAAGATTGGACACCATGCTTTCATATTTAGATGCAGAACAACAAGAGGATCTAACAAGGCTAATCATAGCATTTAAAAGAGTCTATCGGGATAAGCCAGGATGTACAACCTTAGCCACCAATGATCTGGATGTAGGGGAATCCGTTCCTATCAAACAGCATCCTTGCTGCTTAAGTCCAGAAAAACAGGCTCAAGTAAAAGCAGAAATCCAATACATGCTGGTAAAAACTTAATTGAACCTAGTCAAAGCAGCTGGAGCTCACCAATAGTATTAGTACTTAAACCTGAAGGGTCAACCAGACTTTGCATAGACTACAGAAAAGTTAATGAATTAACAAAGGCAGACACATTACACAATTCCTTGCTTGGAAGACTCTATTGCCAGAGTAGGAGTGCCATGTTTCTTACAAAGATAGATTTGTTAAAGGGATACTGGGAAGTTCCTTTAACAACCGGAGCTTAAGAAATATCAGCTTTTGTCACACTGGACTGGTTTTTCCAGTGTCAAGTGATACCATACAGGTTTGGGGGTACTTGAGAAACTTCTTAGAGACTAGTGAACCCAGTAGTAGCCAGTGTCCCTAACTGTACAGTTAACCTTGCTGAGTCTATAGTGACACTTGGAAGGAACACATGAAACAACTGGGAGGTTATGTTTGGAAGGTTGCAATTGGCTGATCTGAATAACCTTTGTGGAAAAATTTAAAACCCAGAATGCCAGAATATCCAATGCGGTTTACTGTTTCAACACTATCACTTAAAAATTGTCCACATTTCGGGAAAAAAATAATGTTATTGCAGATGCTTTGTTGCGAATCTACCTTTGTTTGAGTATTTGAGTAAAGATGGCACAAAAAAAACCATATTAACTACAAATATAGAGTGAAGGGGTGGTGGTGGGGGGGCTGGTATGAGTGTGAGAATGTATTTTAAAATGTTTTCAACTTTTATTTTTATTACATTTTAATGAAACACATTCAAAAATGACGTTTCATTTCGCCAAGGGCAGAGGTTTTAGTTTTAGTTTAGAAATACAGCACTGAAACAGGCCCTTCGGCCCACCGAGTCTGTGCCGACCATCAACCAGCCATTTTTTTTACTAATGCTACACTAATCCCATATTCCTACCACATCCCCACCTGTCCCTATATTTCCCTACCACCTACCTACACTAGGGGCAATTGCTAATGGCCAATTTACCTATCAACCTGCAAGTCTTTGGCATGTGGGAGGAAACCGGAGCACCCGGAGGAAACCCACGCAAACACAGGGAGAACTTGCAAACTCCACACAGGTAGTACCCAGAATTGAACCCGGGTCACTGGAGCTGTGAGGCTGCGGTGCTAACCACTGCGCCACTGTGCCGCCCATTATGGAATTTCCATTTTTGTGTTAAAACTTGGGAATCTATATTTTTAAAAACTAAAAAAGGACTTCATGGACATTGAGACATCTGGAAATAGCTGAAATTTATGCATGCTTTTTAAAAAAAGCAAGGCAGCCAACTATTCAACTTTGTTACAGCTGTGAACAAAAAATCCTATTTCTGCCGGTTGACCGGTTTTTGGAAGTATGTGAATGTGTGTGAGGGCTAGGATAATAATACGGGGCTTTAATATTTCAATTCACCTATATATATTTACTTCATTATTGGTTAAGACTTGGTTTTACAGTAAATGGATAATTTTGTTGTTTATTAAAGAAATCTGTTTGGTGCGCTTTATTCTGGGGACAAATAGAATATCTAATTGGCTATGCTGTATCCTGTGGAAAAGTGCACTCCTCCCGCCTTGGTTGTAACAGAAGTCACCTGCACCACGTCCCACCTGTCCATAACAGATTGGGGGCTCGGAGCCAGGATTCTGAAACATAAGATTGCATGAGAGATTTGGAAATGGGAGGAAATTTGATTCCTAAAATTGTAAAAAAAATTAAACAAGCAGGTTTTCTTGTACCTTTTCTTTTCTCTACAGTGCTGAGAACAAAAGACATTGCCACATTCGATGCTAAAGTGTTTGTAGAGCAGGGAGAAGTATCCTATGATACATTAAATCAATTAAATATTGAGGATTTAAAAGCTGTAGCTAGCCAGGTGGGAGTCACTTTCAAGCAAAATACAAAGAAACTTGAAATACTTAATCATCCAGCTAGCCATTTTAAACTTACCGCAGAACCAGAGGAAACAGGCAAGGAACCTTGGTCTGAAAAATAGCCCTAGCTAGAATTTAACTGGAAATAGTCATTTGGCAGAGTATTGCTGAATATAGACATTTTGTTGAAGTTTTTCATCTTATACTCATCAGGACAATTCATAAATTTATACTGTATGAGAAGAGAGTGCTGATTGATGAGCAAGTGGACTCTGAATGGTAGAGGAGTTACCATGGAGATTGCACCAGTTTATGGTGACTGACAGTTAACTGCCAAGCTTTGTTTGAAATTTAGATCAGGCATCTTGGCTCTGATTGGTCAAGGCATTGCCCTGAGGAATGAACCAGAAAATGGCTGTCACTTATTTTGTTTAGCTGAAGCAGGCGCAATGTATGTACATGTTCTTTCTGTCTGCAAAGAACAGGGCCATGTGTATGAAATTTATGTAGCTTCCAGTATGCACAAATGTGCCATACTGCGAGCCCTACTGACAATCTTAAATTGGTTGTCAGTGTAATTCTTCGCACACTGAGGATTATTTAGCAAATGTTGTCCAATTGCGGAATCACATCTAATGTTGGACAAAACTCAAAACAAAGTGTCCATTCTTTCCTTTCCTCATAAGACACTACTTTCAGTTTCCCTTCCAAGTACAATATATTCTCGAATACTCAAGTCCACACATACAATCATGACAGTAGGAAGGACAGAAAGTGGGATAGTGAGAAAAGATAAGGTGCTAGTGAAAGAGAAACTAAAAGTGAGCATCCAGGGCGCCTTCCACCAGTTAGGAAAGGAAGTGTAGAGGGAAGGAATGTTTTCCACAGACCCATGTGTTCCCATTGTAGCAAAGCAGAGAATATACAAGCTGACTGCTGGAAATTGAAGGGGATGCCAGTAAGTGTTGTGGGAGTTCACAAGGCTAGCCTAGAAAAGGGTGCTCCTGCAGGCAGCAAGGCAGACAAGCCTGTGGCCCTAACCATGGTGATGGACCCCTCAAAGATGTGGCAGAAACAGAAAAATTCCTGAGGGTTACTAGAATTTTATTTTAAATGGAAAGGTGTCTTCATACCCCTCTGATGAGACAGGCAAGTTCATTGTCCTGCTCAGAGATACAGGCGCCACTCAATGTTTAATGCTGGATAAAGGCATGACCTTTCAACCAGAGAGCTCACTAAAGGTGCAGGTTCTGGTAAAAGGCATTGAAAGTAGGTACATGACCATACCCCTATATTGGGTTCACCTGCAGTGTGACCTAGGCCAGAAATTTACGTCAGGCCAGAGACCCTGCCCACCGACAGAAAAAGTCAGTGACGAGCCCGAGTCCTCTGGGCCTGGAAGCCACACCATAATTTTTCATGGCCCAGGCCCTTAATTGGCCTCGGGCAGGACTTCCAGCCCTCTGAGGAAGGAGGTCCCGCCTACAAGAGCTGCCAGCCAATCAGTGAATCAGCAGCTCTTCAGTTCCAGCAATGCCAACGGGAGTGGTGGCCACTGCTGGGACTCCACCCAGCCAGGACCGGCAATATGGACAAGGCCGCAAAATACAGATAAGTGAGTGGGGCCTCACCAGGGATAACTGGCTGGGCCTGAGCGAGGCGGGGACAGGGGAGATCGAGGTGAGGGAATTGCTCCAATGGGGGTGGCTTGTGCCATGGAGGGGCCCTCTGTGGCGCACAGGGTGCCTGACCAGGAGGCCCACCTCCACCTCCCCCTCCCTCCACAGCCCGCAAGGAGGTTGTCAGGTTTTATTGGGTAGTCTTCTGAGCTACTGAACCACTCACCCACCACTGGTAATATTACAACAGTGGTGGAAGGAGGCCTTAAGTGGAAATTGATTGGCCACTTAAGGGTCTTAATTGGCCTGGGATGGGCAGGCCATTTGTCACCTCCCCTGTCACTGGTAAAATTGCAGTGGGGGTGGGAAGATAAAAGGAATGGCACCCCCAGCCTCCCACTCAATTTTACCCCTCGCCTCCAGCCTGCTCCTGCCGGGGGCATAAAATTCCGGCCCTAGTCTCTGGACCAGTTACAGTAGGGATTGCTCCTAGTCTGGCTCTTGTTGGAATAGATTTGCCATAGGTAATGATTTGGCGGTAGGTAGGGGGGTAGCAACCCCAGTGGACTTAGCCCAGCCAAATGACACCTATACAGGACAAAGTCCCTGGAATATTCCCTGACTGGTAACCAGATCCATGGCTAAGCAAGAATCATCAGAGCGAGTTGAGCCAGTAATTCAGCCAGACGACCCAATGTCTGGCAGGCTGAAACATGTTTTGGAGATTTAGGGGAGGAGAAAAAGGCACATAGTAGATCATCTTTAATTGAAGCCCAGCAGGCTCACCCTGATTTAAAAAGAATGGAGCAGACCCCCTGTTCTGAGGCCAAAGCAGAGAAAATGTCTGTATGTTATTACTTTAAAAATGGAGTAATAATGAGAAAATGGAGACCTCTGCAGTAACCTGCAGAGGAGGAGTGGACAGTGGTCCACCAAATTGTAGTCCCTCCCTAAATATCATAGGGAGATTTTGAGGATAGTCAATGAAATCCCAATGGCTGGCCACGTGGGTATCAGAAAGACCCAGGCCTGGATAGGCCAACACTTTCACTGACCTCAAATTGACAAAGGTTTGGTTAAATTCTGCAAGGCCTACCATACCTGCCAGGTGGTTAGGAAACCACAGCCTACAATCAACCATGTTCCACTAATCCCCATCCCTGCTTTCGAGGAGCCCTTCAGCACAGTTCTAGTCGATTGCATGGACCTCTATCTAAAACTGGGACAGGTTACCAATACCTCCTAACCATTATGGATACAGCCAATTCTCAGAAGCCATACCCTTGAGGAAAATTATACCTAAAGTCATAGTCGAGGGGCTAATCCAGTTTTTCACCCGATACGGACTGCTCAAAGAAATTCAGTCTGATCAAGGAACTAATTTCATGTGCTGAATGATCCAATAAGTCATCCACAGCCTTGGTATTGATCAGTTGAAATCTTCAGAATATCACCCACAGTCCCAAGGGGTTGTGGAATGATACCATCGAACTCTGAAAACCATGATCAGGGCATATTGCTGTGATTACCCCCATGATTGGGATAAAGGAGTAGCTTTTTTGCTGTTCGCTACCAGAGTTTCACCAAATAAATCCACAGGCTTCAGCCCATTTGAATTAGTTTTTGGACATGAGGTGAGAGGACCCCTGAAATTGACTAAGGAAAATTCCTGAATCAAAGCGAGGAAACGTCATTGCTAAATTACGTATCCACTTTTTGTGAGAGACTTTTTAAAGCCAGTGCTGTAGTGAAAGAACATCTGAAAGCATCTCAGCAAAACATGAAAAGGCTGCAGCTCGGGAATTTAAACCACGGAACCAGGTTTTGGTTCTACTACCATTACAGGGTGAACACCTAAAAGACAGATTCAGCAGTCCGTACTGTATAGGAAAAAAGGTCAGTGAAGTGAACTACCTAATTAATACACCTGACTGGAGGAAAAAGAAGAGACCGTGCCACATAAATATGCTAAAAAAGAAACAGTTGGAAACACAGATTGACCAGTGAGTGAATGTCAGGCAGTGTGAACAGCAGAGGAGGACAACACTAGAGAAGACAATCTAGGAGAGGAACGGAATGAAGAAAATTCTCAAATCCCTACTGTAAAATTGGAAAATATCGAAATTTTAAGGAGACTATATACCATATTTGACTTTCTATTTGACCAGCTAAGAAAGGATCTAGCAACACTGCTAAGGGAATTTGAGGAAGTTTGCAAGGATAAACCAGGTCGTACCTCTCTAACTATACATGATGTAGATATAGGAGAGACCCCACCTATAAAACAAAATCCTTATAAATTGGCTCAATTCCACCAGGAAATCCAACATATGTTGGACAATGATTTATTTGAAAACAGCCAAACCAGCAGGAGTTCACCCATTGTACTAGTCCTCAAACCTGACAGATCAACCAGAATTTGCATTGATTACCGCAAAGTTAATGCAGTAACCCGAACAGACTCATACCCAATCCCCCATTTTGAAGACTGTATTGACCGAGTGGGAAGCTCCACCTACATTAGTAAACTCGATTTATTGAAAGGATACTGGCAAGTCCCCATGATCACCCAAGCAAAATAAATTTCAGCATTTGTCACCCCGTTGGCTTATTTCAAAGTAAAGTAATGCCATTTGGTTTAAAGAACTCCTCAGCAACATTCTAAAGACTAATGAAACAGCTGTGTCATCTACCTGTCTGACCTGTTAGTTTACAGCAATGCCTGGGAAAACCACATTAACTATTTAAGGGAACTCTTTAAGCATCTACAGAAAGCTCACCTAGTAGCCAATTTAGCAAAGAGTGAATTTGCTATGCTAAAGTAACCTATTTAGTTCACATTGTAGGTCAAGGTCGGGTGTTGGCAAAGGCAGCAAAAGTACAAGCCCTAGTAGATTTCCCCATTCCCAAAACTAAGAAGGAAATCATGCGATTCCTGGGAATGTGATGTTTCTACTGAAATGTTGTTCCCAACTTCGGCACCTTGCTGCACCCTTAACTGACTTATTAAAGAAAAATGTAAAAGTAGTGTGGTCAGAGTGTGGCCAGCTGACTTTCAAAAAGTTGAATGTGATTTTAACAAATGACTCAATATTAGCAGCCCCAAATTTTAACAAACATTTTAAGATGGCTATTGACACCAGTGATGTCAGAGTAGGAGCAGTCTTACTCCAAAATGACAATTCAGACCTTGAGAGGCCAATTGGCTATTTCTCAAAAAGCTAAACAAATACCAAAAAAAAATCCACAAAAGAGAAAGAGATGTTAGGACTCTTCCTAACTGTTCAGCATTTCAAAGATTATGCCAATAACAGGCACAGAGAAATTTAAATCTATACTGACGGCAACCCCCCTCATATTTCTGGAAAAATTCAGTTAAAAATGCCAGATGGTTCCAATGGAACTTACTTCTCCAGCCGTTCAACCTGAAAATTGTACATATAGCTGGGAAGAACAATATTATTTGCCAACGCACTATCCAAAATTTAAACAATGTACTACCAGAAATCTGCAAAGAAATCATGACTGCAAGCCTAAGGAGTGCATGGGATGAATGTGTGCAGATGTGTACTATCATATTTTTTGCTTTCTTTCTGAAAAAAACAAGAAACAACAGAAATGAAATACAAGAATGCTTTTATTTTTTGTAAAATATGTTTTTAAGGACTTACATTGAATTATGTGCATTAATTCATCTGCAAGCTTGAAGCAATGCTGAACTTGGTGGGTTTTTTTAAAAAGAGGTTACCAGAAGGCTTCCTGGACTTGGCTTGTAAACAAGCCCTTTCGGGAAGGCACCTGTTTTCAGATAAAATACCAGCAGGGAGCTTGTTGTTTTGACTTGGAGAAGATGTTTACAGAGAAGTGATAAGTCAAGGTTTATAGAGGTCAGGAGGCTTGACTTCTGGAATGTTTTTGGTTTCATGTTGAATTGTTAAAAAAGACTGTTGGTTTTTGCCTGCCAAGAAAAACCCAGCTCATTTCTCTCTTGGAAAGAAACCCTGCATATCCAATGTGTCAGTCTCCTTTTTCCTCCAGTATTGGAGGAAACCCTGCGTACCGAATGTATGGGAACTGAAACCTCTGTTGCCTCATTTCTGCTTCAAGGCCTATCTGAAGCCTCTGTAGCTGCATTTCTTGAAAAGTCTACCCAAACTGATAGTCAACATAGCCTGGAAAGAACTGTTCTAGGATGATTCCAGTGACAGCCATCTATATACATTTAGGATGCCAAACCAAAACAAAGGACATCTTTCCATATCTTCCCTTTTTCTTCAAGAATGAGCAAGTATTCAGCCTAAGTGTTTTTTTTTGTTGCCTTTTTTTGTAACAGAGCTCAGAAACCCAAAATCACTTTTATTTTTCCGGTTAATCAATGCGTGTGTGTGTATGTGTGTGTGTGGGGGGGGGGGAGAGGGGGCGGGGGCTAAAGGAAAAAGGGAACTGGTATACTTCAATCTGTGTGTTTATGCTGTACTTCATTACTGGTTAAGACTTGTTTTCTAATAAACTGATAATTTTGTTGTTTACTAAAGAAGCCTGGCTGGTGTGTTCTATTCTGGGATAAAAATAAAGTCTATGATTGACCATATCGGTAAGTGGGAAAAAATGTAAATATATGTTGTGAGCCATGGAGAAGTGGAACCAAAATAAATAGTACACTCTTCCCGCCTCTGTCTTAACATAAGGAATTTAATTTTTCCCCTTTTTGGGGGAGGTTTCATGCTCACGGAGGGATCGGTGATGTAATATGAAATGGACTGGAGGAATTATGAAATAAAAGTCAACTGTTGAACTGAATGGACACATTTGTGCCAAAAACAAAATGGTGTAGAGGTCAGATAACCCCTCCTGTACTGTCATTATACATGTTTGCCTGTTGAAGACAAAACCCATTATCCATATCTGAATCAGCTTTGGAGAAAACACATTGAAATGGAAAGCAGCCCATTCCATACTAACAGCTCCTATCTTCAGGAATGGAGCTAACAAAGACTTTTTCAGACAGACTGACTCCAAAGCCAAGGCCAAAATAAATGAAATAAATATCAAAATGGATCACATTCAGGTGCTAGCATGTAACAAAGGTTTCCATATCCTGAAGCATTGTATGAATCACCCCAGGAAAGACAACTCTTAGTCATCTGACTGACACCCCAACCTTTTTTAACCTATGAGAAAACCTGTCATTTGACTATTTATTTGACCCTTAAAACACTCAGGGACTAAGGCACTATTTTTTAAAACACAATCTGTGGTCAGTTGAGAGGTGAAAAGTGGAAGTCACTCACAGCACTTCCCCCATGTCCGTAACAAAACCAATAAGCAGACATACTTCAAAGCTATTGTTCACTTTGATACTGAGTTAAAACTGGAGACATTCACATACGCAAAAACATGGAGCCATTGTGTCTGGAAGCATGAAGATAAGAGACTAATCATGTTTTAAAAATGATAATTCAGCTAGCTTAAGTGGTGCACAGAGTGTTTTGAAAATCCGCGACAGCATGACAAACTGACATTGATTGATGACAACAGGGTTTGCCTTCTTTTGAAATGCAGAGAAACTACCTCCACAAGAAGCTTTTTCTTTGTATATGCTTTATCAGATAAACTCTGTCTTTAATTCACCAAGCAACAGTTTGTAAGAAATTAGTCAGTTAAGGGACTCTGTTTAATTGTCCTGTGCTTTTAAAATGTGTGTGTGACACAGGAAAGGAAGCTGCCATTGTGTTTACTGATAAAGATCTTAAAGGCATCTGTAACATCCACCAGAGGTGAAGATCTAACTGAAGGAGATATAAACATATATTCATAGTCAAAACAGTTTCTGATAATGTAGATTGAACACAGAACTCGATGCCTCATTGGACAATTATAGCTTAAGGAAGACATTGATAGCACAGTATGAAGTTGTCAACGAAACATCCCGCCCACCTTTGAAAGAAAGGTATAAAAATTGATGCAAATAGTGATTCAGTGCTTAAGTCAGGTAGCTTGGTCAGCTATTGAAGAGAACGATTGGCAGGGAGGTGACTGCTCACTGGGTCATCATGTATGTATGATTCCTTGTAATGTATTTGTGACTAACGGGTGTATAGCTAACGGGTGTTTTTGTATGGTTAACTAGTATTTCTACTGAACCAAGTAAAGTTAGTGTTTAATTTGAGCTTTGAGTGTTGTCTCTTTATTTCTCACAATTCTCATGAATGAACATTAGAGTAACCAACCAAGGGTAAAAGATTACATCTTACAATCCCAAACTGAAAAATCTCTCTACAGGAAGAAGGAAGGGAGATGACATCAAGATCAGCAGGGCCATGGCCAGGATGATGGAGGAGGAGGTGTCAGACAGTTGGTGTTCAGCCTCTGCCAGGCTGTCAGCAGGCTTAGTCTGGCTATGTTTAGATAGGTTAGAATGGAAGCAGGTCACTGCAGCCCACGCAGATGCACAGCAGTGGGGAGGCCTTTTGGGGAGGATGGTGTGGTCACCTGTGTCAAAGGTTACAGGCAGGTCACAAAGCACAAGGATGTATTATTTACCTTTGTCACAGTCAGAGGCTGGCCATTTAGAAGTCCAGGTTAGGGTGGAGGAAACAGGGAAAGTGCTTTTGAGAAGACAGTTTGCCGTAGAGAAAAGAAGCCTGGGGTGCATGATCGTGGCCAGTGAGCTATTTTAGCAGACGAGAGCAGGACCTGACAGTGCATTGTATGGTCCATCGTATCCGTTCAAGTTTACATTCCTTGGATTTAAGGGAGCAGTGATGAGAGCTGTAACATAGGGAACAGCCAGGGTGAGAGAGAGTAAAGGTTTTATTGGAGACTAAGGCACAAATGCTGTTGCGAGTAGAGAGGCAAACACTAGACAGTTGGAATGTTGAAAGTGCAGTTGTAGGTGAGTGGGTATATTTGTGAAGGAATATAGGTATAATAGGCTTGATTAAGTAGAATTTGGAAATAGTTACTGTATTATGCCTTTAGAGTTAAAGAATGAATAAATGGTTAGTTTACAAAGCTCATGGAAGTTCCTCTTTAAGATGGCAGAGTTAAACATTTCAATGTCTCTGTTAGAATAGAAACTCTGTTACCAGGGATCTCTGTTAGAATGGAATTGCTATTACCAGGGGCTTGGTAGATAAACACACATTGAAATATCCTGTGTGACCTTAGTAAGAGGTAGCAATGAAACTTAATTGGTTTATGAGGTTGTTGTTCAGACTGGTCGGCTCCGGAGGTTGCTGTGGTTACCATGGAAAGGGTAATTAATGATAAATAGAATGTACTCACAGGAACAAGAGAAGTCAGGTAAACACAATTATGAACATTTTGACCAGATAAAAGCTCAAAAACTTCAAATTCCAGTAAAACATTAAATTAAAGATATAGATTTTAAAAGGGAACACAGGAAGGTCACATTTAATACAAAAGTCATATGACACCTTAGAAATAGTATAAAAATACAAGGTTCTGCAGCAAACACTCAGGTGTGTTGAACCCTCAAACAACACTTCTCATCCCATGCCTTATTCGGGGATTTAAGGTACAGGTTTACTTTAAATTTCGATGGATATTCTAAGATAATTTTGCTGTAACATTAGCAAGGTTAAACTTTTGGATTCTATGTTAGAAATAATATGTGTTACATCTCTCAGTGATATTTGATATTGTCATATACTTACCCACTTAAGAAGATTATTTCATGTTGAGGCACAAATGCTGTGGCGAGTAGAGAGGCAGCACAGTGGCGCAGTGGTTAGCACTGCAGCCTCACAGCTCCAGCAACCCGGGTTCAATTCTGGGTACTGTCTGTGCGGAGTTTGCAAGTTCTCCCTGTGACTGCGTGGGTTTTCGCCGGGTGCTCCGGTTTCCTCCCAGAATCAAAGACTTGCAGGTTGATAGGTAAATTGGCCATTATAAATTGACCCTAGTATAGGTAGGTAGTAGGGGAATTGAGGGAAGGTGGGGATGTGGTAGGAGTATGGGATTAATGTAGGATTAGTATAAATAGGTGGTTGATGGTTGGTACAGACTCGGTGGGCCGAAGGGCCTGTTTCAGTGCTGTATCTAAATAAAATATTTAATAACCATATCATAAATCGTCTCATGTAGTATTCTGTATACAACTACAAGAACCCCCTCTCTGTTGTCACTTTAAGTGGAGAGATATGTATTGAAGAGAGTTTCCCAGAGCCTTATAATATCTGGGATATTTATTACTTAGCCATAAAATAATAGAAATTGGCTATCCAAAAGATGGTAAAATTCTCTGTTGGTTTTCTTTCTTTGAGGGAAAGCTAGTGCAATTCTTTGGACCCAATTAAGTGTCTGAGAATTTGTCTGGTTTGAACTTGATTAAAGGAGATTCGTGGGGATATGCTCCTGATTTGGTATAGTCCCTACAAAGGGTTAAAGTCATAAATCACTTAATAATTTTTTTTTCCCCCTGGGTGAATACAGAAGAAAGTAGGGTAGAAATGTGGCAGGGGGATGTGAGTGGAGAGTGATAACAGGAAGTGAACACAGATGGTCTTATCTGGAATGGATGTGATGGGAATACAATGGGAAGAGAGCTCCTTGATCTCCATTCCTGTCCTCAAGTCACAGTATGGTGCAATGGAATGCGATGGGACTTTGATTCATTGGGGAAACATGCATACAGTTAGCAGAATGACAGCAACCGACTAACTTTAGTATCAAAATAAACTTACCTTTACTTTCCTGCACAAGACAACTGATTTTCAAAGTAAACATCTTTTCCAACAACAACAACAAGGCAACTTGTATTTACGTAGTGTCTTAAATGAAAAAGGTAACAGTATGGCATCTGAGTTCCAGCTTGGTTAGAAAAGCCGTTTTTCCACAACATCTTAAAGGAAGATAGAGAGGCGGAGAGATTTCCGGAGGGAATTCCAGAGCTTCGGGTTTAGGCAACAGTAGGCATGGCCACCAATGGTGGGGGCGATTAATAGTAGGAATGCTCAAATATGCAGAGTTGGTGGATTTCAGAGATCTTGGAGGAGTGTAGTGTTAGAAATTCTACAGATGGAGAGGGACAAGGCGATGGAAGAATTTGAGAACAAGGTTGAGAATTATTCAGTGGAGGTGTTGCTGAACTGAGAGCCAAAGTAGGCTATGGAACACAGTGGTGATGGGTGCACGGGGCTGTGAATTGCAAAGGCTCAAGAGCATTATCCTTGATGACAGCAGTCATTGATCAAGGCACAATCACAACATTAGCCATGACGAGTGATACTAACACTAGCAAAGGTGGAACCAGCAAGACCATCCACATTCACACTTCACCCAGAAATTCATGGGCACGTGTTTGATGGCTGGGCGGCTCGCTCATGTGGCACAAGCTACACGCTTTGTTTTGAATGCTGTTTCTTCATACTGAATGTTCCCCAGGCGTTTGATCCCTTCGGCTGCCCTTGCTGTTTAACAGACCCCAACTGACAACCATGGAGCTTCAGACATCTTTGTACGTTTGTTTCAGGGCTGGGACTCCAGGAGGAAACAGGTGTTTATGTGCAAGTGACATTGTTTTCCTCCATTGTGATGTGTTTAGCTCTCTCTGCAACAGGACACTGAGAAGAGGGCTCCTCAGTTGAGGGAAGTGAAAAAGTGTGCATACAGGCATATGTATGGTCTGACAGCTCATTAGGGGTAGCATCCTTGTTATTCATGGATGGTGGCTCGAGGCTGATAATTTCATGATGCTCAGTGCAGTATGCTGAATCACCAAGCCAGTTGGAAAAGTGGGACACAACGTATGGTCTAAGAGTTCACTTGAGCAAGTGGTAAGATCATTGTCATCCAGGGATGATGGCGTGAGGATGATGTCCTGCTGATTGTTGGTGAATTGTGCGGTATCACAAAAGTCATTTGTAACAGCGGGACCAGCTCCATCCACATCATGCCAACTGTGCAACACATTTCTCGGCCCAGTGCCTTCACCGAGATACTCCATTTCATCTGCAAATTGTGAATCTGATGTTCCAGCAAGTCCACTCTTCGCTGGAAACTCACGGTTCCACTGCGACAAGATGTAATGTAGCCATATTATAATGTCTGCAGCTATACGATACTTCTCATTGTTGTTGAGGGGTCTTAACTGGGCCTTGTTAATTACAATGGCAACAGTCATGTACACTATTACGGGTGACCAAGATGCCTATTAAAGGTAGTTCAGAGCAAGTCTCTCCAGAGACAAGCCCAGATATCTCTGCACAATGATAGCATGTTTTCAGGGCAACAAAGTCTGAATCCAGAAGCACTACCAGCAGGTAGTTTTGCCTTCATATGTCTGCTGTGTGTATTCCTTGGCAACAGAGGTCACAGTCTTTGTGCACCGCAGCCTCACAGCTCCAGGGACCCGGGTTCGATTCTGGGTACTGCCTGTGCGGAGTTTGCAAGTTCTCCCTGTGACCGCGTGGGTTTTCACCGGGTGCTCCGGTTTCCTCCCACAGCCGAAGACTTGCAGGTGATAGGTAAATTGGCTGTTGTAAATTGCCCCTAGTGTAGATAGGTGGTAGGGAATATGGGATTACTGTAGGGTTAGTATAAATGGGTGGTTGTTGGTCGGCACAGACTCGGTAGGCCAAAGGGCCTGTTTCAGTGCTGTATCTCTAAATAAAATAAAATAAAAAATTACAATAAAACCAGGTGAAGACAGCAAGAGACCCCCTAGACACATTGCTCACCTGGTCACAACAATGCATTCAGCAGTACGAGGGAACCCCCACCATTGCCACAGTTAACAGGTGTTGCCATCCAATGCTGCATTTGGGAGGCGACAGAGGCTGTATGCCAGGAGAGGGAACTGTATACACGTGGCTTTGTGGGGACTGAATCTCAATGCTAAGACATATCAGTGGTGTAAAGCTTACCGTGTCTCAATATGCAGTTGGTATGCAACTATGCCCAACTCATCATGCTGGTACATACCTGTTAACCGGGCAGCAGCATGATGCCTTTACCCTGTTTCACTCAGCTGTTCCAGCATTCTTTTGGCCACAACATCAAACAACAATGGCAATCCATTCTACACCTGACTGATGTCTCCCTCCAGAACCCAGCCACTCATTGCCAGTACTTACATAATGAGAACCCACACTACCAAAAGAAACATCATACAGGTTCAGCAAGGTATAGTTGAAGTGGCTGTGTATTGGGATCCTTTGTTTCTTGTTCTCCTTCTCAAGCGTGTGTGCTGATTTTCTTAAATAGACTTCCCATTGCCTGTAACAACAACTCACATTTAAACAGCACCATTAACATAGTGAAACATCTCAAGGCACTTCAGGGGTGTGGTTCAGTAGGAATTCTAGTTAACAATATAAAAACACCTGTTAGCAATACACCGGTCGACCACGTTATCTGTTGAAACGTCTCCAGTTTACTGGTGAAATTGTCGTAACTGTCTAAGTCTAGAGTTGTGAAGCTGCTGAGGAATTGCTTTGTTGAATCAACTGGAGAAGCCATCATAGACATTAACAGCTCCGGAAAGCTGCAAATAGATCACACAGGAAACATGATATGGAGGGATACCAAAGTCATTTCATAGAAGCGGAAGAGACTATAGCACAGGGAAACTAGTTTCTGGCCATGGAACATACTGCAAGCTGATAATCCAATAGCACATAGTCAGGAGATGGGCAGCAGTAAGCTTCATCTAGACATGTTTGGTGAAAGTAACATTTAAATTCTAGGCATGGCTAAAATACACTCATTATTAGAGGCAGAGGAACTTCAACAATGGCAGAGAGGCGATCGGGGAGGGCAGAGGTGAACCAATGCAATGGATGGGCATGGATTCAGATCCACAGCAAAGGAGCACACCTGCCCGAGAGCCATGGAACATCTCACTAATAACATGCCATGCACTAAAAGTTCTGCTACTAATATTAAAATATCAAATATCAGAATACTATCAGAAATACTCACCTCCTGAAACAATTTCAAATCATGTTTATAATCTCCTGCTGGAGCCTACAGCTGCCTGGTAGTTTCAAAATTCGCTCTGCTGGGACAGTGGGCAGTGATGTCACCACGCGGCTGCCTGTATGTGATGACATCACTGCACACATACGCAGATGTGTTTTGGAGCTGATACTGGTAAATTGGTATTTTGGCGCATTTTAGTGACATCATCACCTCAGAGCAATCCAGACTTTTCCGGGGCAGCAGTAGTTACAGTGATTATTTAAGGATATAGAGGCACTAGAGAGGGTGCTGAGATTTACAAAGGTGATACCAAAAATGCTTGGATATACATATCAGAAAAGGTTGAACAGGCTAGGTCTCTTTTCTCTTGAAAAAAGAAAGCTGAGGGGTGACCTAATAAAGGTCTTTAAAATAGAGTGGATACAGAGAGAATGTTTCCACTTGTTGGGAAGAGCCTAACTAGAGGTCATCAGTATAAGATAGTCACCAAGAAATCCAATAGGGACTTCAGAAGAAACTTCCTTCCCCAAAGAGTGGTGATAATGTGGAAATTGCTACCACAGGGAGTGGTTGAAGCGAATAGTATAGATGTATTTAAGGGGAAGCTAGACAAGCATATGAGGGAGAAAGGAATAGAGGGTTACAATGACAGATTTAGATGAAGAAAGATGGGAGGAGGCTGGAGTGGAGCATAAATGTAGGCATAGATTGGTTGGCCTGAATGGCCTATTTCTGTGCCATATATCCTGTATACGACACCTACTGTCTCCCTTTTATCTACCCTACTATTTATATCCTCAAAAAAACTCTAATAAATTTGTCAAAACACGATTTCCCTTTCATTAAACCACATTGACTCTGTCTGATCATACTATGATTTTCTAAGTGCATTGTTAAGACTTCCTTATTCATAGATTCCAGCATTTTTCCGCTGACTGATGTCAGGATAACTAGCCTGCAATTTCCTGTTCTCTCTTTCCCTCCTTTCTTGAGTAGTGGTGTTACAATTGCTAACTTCCAAATCCACTGGGATCGTTCTAGAATCTAGGGAATTTTGGAAAATCATAAACAGTGCATTCATTATCTCTGCAGCTACCTCTTTTAGAACCCTAGGATGTAGGTGATCGGGTCCTGGGGATTTGTTGGCTTTTAGTCCCTTAAGTTTCTCTAATACTTTTTCTCGGCTGATATTAATTACCATAAGTTCCTCACTTTTATTAGCCCCTTGGTTACTCTTTATTCCTGATATGTAATTTGTGTCTTCTCCTGTGAAGACAGACACAATATCTCTGCCCTTTTCTCATTCCCCATGATAATTTCTTCTGCCCCTGCTGCGAAGGGACCAGTGTTTAGTTCAGTTAATTTCCTCCTTTTTATATACTTTTCAAAAGACTTACAATCCATTTTCTCTTCCTGAAATCTCTGAGCTGCTTTTCTTCACTGTTTGACTCTTCCCCATAGCAGTAATATTGTTTGATCACCTTTTCCATGCAAGAAAACACCTGTTGAGTGCAAGCATTTAATTCAGTGTCATCAGAGTGTTGTTTGTTTAACTGTGCTTCAGTCCAGAACAGTACATCCATTGCTTTATCATAAGCTTTGTGGATTGTGACATATCGAGATTCAAATCAAGTGATTAAATCCATCAGTCGTGTAGCATTCTTGGCAACAAACAGAACTTCCTCATTGAGCTAAGCATAGTTTAGGAGGGTTACAATGTCTGTTAAAACCTGTGTTTTTCCCTTTTTATCAACCTTTTGGTCGCCTGTTGCTGGTTTCCTAAACTCTCCTAATCCTAAGGCTTACTACTTTTCTTCACAAGATGAAAGACTTTTCTTTTAATCTAATACTATCCTAAACTTCCCTCTTTTATTTAGCGAATGCAAATCCCCAAGCAATAGCCTTCTCATTTATTAAATTCAAGGTGATTAGTCTGCCACTCAGCCTGTGGAGGGGACACTCCTTGGTAATGTGCAGCATTGTTTGTGTCTCTCCATGAATGCATTCGGGGTTTGTACTGAGGCCTCAGCGGTGGAGGTTGGCTGTGCAGGGGCCCTGATTTATCCTCAACCTGTTTAGTAAGGACCACTCTCGCTGTGGTAGTTCAAAGCCTGCCATTCGACAGATGGCTTTTGTCACAAGGAACTTGTTAGTGACTTCCCTTCACTTGACATAACTTCACTAGTAAGCCACAAATGGATCTATCTCACTGAGTTTTTAGCCGGAATTTTACGGCCCCCAAACCAGCGGGCTGGTGGTGGGGGTTGGGGTGGGGGGTGCACCTGGAGCATAAAATTGAGTGGGAGGTGGGGGGTGGGGGGGGGGGGTCATTCCCAAACCCATCCTGCCCCCGCTGCAACTTAACGTGAGGAGGCAGCGGTGAGAAACGGCCCACCCACCCCAGGCCAATCAAGGCTATTAAGTGGCCAATTAATCAGCACTTAAGGGCCTCCTCCCACTGCCGTGGATATTTTACCCTTGGCGGGTGGACAGCAAAAGCCTGCCTGGGAAAACCAGGTGGCCTTCTTGTGATCTGGGGGGCCCTCTTGATTAGCCACCCTGTGCCCCACGCAGGGCCGCCCACAAAGCCCCAACTGCCCCCAATGCACAACACTCCCCCCACCCCCAAACTGACCCCACTTGCCGTGCTGGGGTCCAGCCATTGCCCCCGGCGCGGCCCTAAAAACCTACCTGTTTTCCGGGACCGTCCTTCACCTTGCTTGCGACGCCAAGTTGTAGTCCCAGCAGTGACCACCACTCCCGGTGCCGCTGCTGGGACTAAGAGCTGTCAGCCCGCTGATTGGCTGGCAGCTCCATTAGGCACGACATCCTGCCTCAAGGAGGTGCAAGTCCCGCCCAAGACCATTTAAGGGACTGGGGAATGACAAAATCCTGGCCTGGCTCCCCAGGCCCGATGAAGGTGGGCTCACCGGTGGGTGGGGCCTTCCGCCCAACGAAAAATTCCAGCCGTTGTTTTTAAGTGGAATGTATTTGTTGAAAAGCTTGAATCATTTCTTTAAATGTTTCCCACTGTTTATTTACCTTTTAGTGTATTTACCCAATAACCTTGATCCAGCTTTCCCCTCCTACTTATGGATTGGCTTTGTTTAAATTTAAAATTTGTGTTTTGGACTAGAGTATGTCACTCTCAAACTTAATATGGAATTCAGTTGTATTATGATCACTTTCTCCCAGAGGATCTTTTACTATGAGGTTACTAATTAACTTTTCCTTGTTGCACAATACTGGATCTAAAATAGCTTTGTCCCTAGTTTGTTGCTCCTGCTGCTGCTTGAGCAGTTGGGGTGGTGTGATCTCTGCTCTTGACCCTCAGCAGAGGTGGAAGATGGAGCTGCATAAGTTGCTCCCATGCTGTGGTGAAGGCTGGCAGCAGGGATGTGCAGCTGAAGGCGAGTGAAGTGTTAGACAGGTGAAGTGCCTTCCAAGTAGGCCGCTACCAAATTCATAGTTAACTTTTACCAATTTCCTGGGTTACAGCATTTTAAGAGTCATGAATTTCATGATTTTATTAAAATCATAAATTTCATGCTGTTGCAACAAATCAGGAAGATGATCTATTTAAAACAAAAAAAGACAAGGGAGGTTTCTGGTTTCAAATGCCATTTATTGTCTACTCAAAAACTATTGTAAAAAACTGACTATAAACAGGTCATATTCTTTACTCACTGAAGTCAGTGGTTGAATGTGAGTATGGAGCAACCTGCAACTGTCTTTTTCTTCATTCCCCGTCTCTGCGCTGTGAACACCTGTCTGTGTTTAGACACTGCTCTCTCCACATCCACAGAGTTTGTTGAAATTGCCAGACAGCACTGTGCCAGTCTTGCAAGATGGGGGATTCTGCATTCTACAGATTTCCAAAACTGCAGCACAGGCAAAGTACAATCTCCATCTGTTTGGGATGTCTCCCTGCAGTTATGAGCTCTCTTGTCCTGCAAGAGGAAAGATTGAGAGAGTCAGACTTTGCAGAGAGATCATCATGACAGTTCTGCTAATGTTAGCCCCTTGTCCCCTACTGGGGTTTCAGATATATTTCATGCTGCCACACGTGCTCAGGGGGTGAGCTGTGATGGAAGGTGGCCTGTGGCTGAAGTACAGCTATGTATCTTTCAGGATGACATAATGTCTCACCCCCTCTGTCATCGCCATGGTAGTGCCACCCTCACCATGCCCCACTTGCACTCAGTAATAGAGAGATTTATAGAGTACTCACCCTGGCAGAACGCAGGAGGTCGTTGACCCTCTTTTGCACTGACCCAGTTCCAAGGGGTGATCCTATGGCTGCTGACCTCCTCAGTGATCTCCATCCAGGCTTGCTTGGTCAGGGAGGAGGACCTCTTCTTGTCATCACAGGAGAAAAGAACCTCCCGCCTTTCTCTTTCAGCCTGGAGGAGAATCTGCAGGGAGGCATCACTAAACTATGGGGCCACCCTCTGTCTTGACTCGGCCATCCCGTGTTGCCCTCCTTAGCGACCCGGGTTCAATTCTGGGGACTGCCTGTGTGGAGTTTGCAACTTCTCCCTGTGTCTGCGTGGGTTTTCTCCGGGTGCTCCGGTTTCCTCCCACAAGCCAAAAGACTTGCAGGCTGGTAGGTAAATTGGCCATTATAAATTGCCCCTAGTATAGGTAGGTGGTAGGGAAATATAGGGACAGTGGGGATGTGGTAGGAATATGGGATTAGTGTAGGATTCGTATAAATGGGTGGTTGATGGTCGGCACAGACTCGGTGGGCCGAAGGGCCTGTTTCAGTGCTGTATCTCTAAACTAAACTAAACTTAGGAGAGGGCGGTTTTGGGGGGTCCTGGAATCAATCCAACACCATTTTCAACAGTGCAGCAATGCAAACAGGGCTGGCAGGCCTTTAAATATGGAATCATCTGATGCCGTAATTAGCAACTCACCTCCAGCCCACACCACCTGATTGAGTGGGCCCCGTGCCTCCATTGTAAAAAATGGCTACCCGCTGTGGCGGGGTGGCCGCCCATGTGACAAACAGGAACAGCGCTCATTTCTGGGTGCATGGGCTCACTAAATTCAGCCCCGTATGTGCCTTACATGTAATAGGGACAGCATTAGGCATTACACCTTGGATTTGAAAGAGTTTGTCATGTGAGTTGCATTGTCACTAATGAAAGCAGACACTTGGTTGAAATTTTCACTATATTTTGAAATGGTTTTGATTATCGCTTGGGAAACTGTTGTGCAATTAATAGCTTCTAAGTGGACACTGTCTGCAAGCAGTGTGGTGAGCTTTCCTGACTGTACATCTTTGGTCTTACCAGGCATAAAATCAAACGAAACATACATATACAATGCTGTATATCTAAATCTAAAAATCTAAATCATGCAGCACATAGTTGTCTTGCTCATCAGTGGACTCATCACAAATATTTGTAAAAGACTCACCTGCATAATTTGAGATTTCATCTCTTCACAATGTGTAGCAAAAACCTTTGGTAGGTAGTCCTGTCGTAGTTTAATTTCACTTGGCAAGCAACCATCATTTTACACATTACGTTGACCGAATACCCGCAGCTTTGGGTGATCATGTTTTTCCAATGGTATGTTGGTGCTTGCAAAAGCATTCACAAGTTCCATTGTAACGAACTGACAATTTTCTGAGCTCTCTGTAGACTTCTTAAAAAGAGATGACATTTTTTTTTGTGTGTTTATTTTCCAGCTGTGCAATGTTGGATGCTCTCTTTCTGTTGTGATGGTTTTTGGACTCTTAAGCGGTGCAGAACTGTTGCCTGCCATGTGTGATTCAACGAAACATTGCAGCTTGTACAAAGCAGTATTCCACCATCGGCATGCAGAATTTAGCTTCCAAATTCTTTCACTTGATGTGCTGCAGTAATGATTGTGGCCACTTTTGATTTGCTCATTCTGGCATTCTCACATGTCTGCTAATACTTGAGCCTGCTACTCTCAAAACTGCACCAGAAGCTCTCCCTCATCTACCGATCAGTGAGTTGAGCCTTGTGTCAATTACTAAAACATGCGTTGTTCGCAACATGCCCAGCAATCAGCGCGGTGAACTTTGTGTCAATGAATAAAACGCGTGAAGTTCGCAAAATGGCCGATTTCACGGAGGACCCAAGATTTAACAGTAAATGATACATTTTTTACCGCTATGAATTTGGTAGGGCCCTACTACCAAGCAATTGGCAATCACCTGTCCAGCAATGAATGCAATCCTTTAATGGCCATAGTTGGAGCTCTTCAGTGTAATTGATCAAAGCCCTTCCAGTTTGTCAGTTTCACTGAAGAAGTTCCTCCCACTGTGCACTCGCCTCGGTGACTCTGGCAAGTTGCTGACAAGTCGGGAAACAGATTCCATGGCTGGGGAATCCAGGAGTCAGGGTTAAAGGACCTCATAATTGGCTTCTTAACAACCTCAACAGCTCTTAACTATCTACTCAACAGATCCAAGTGGGTTCTTTGCTTGCCTTGAATGCCGCCATGGAGAAAGCCAGAAGAGGGCAGATCGCATCTGGATCGACTCGACTTCACTTTCTGGGACTTTCCCACGCTCCCGAAACTGCCTCCAATGGTCAGAGAATGTTCTGCCTTATGATTCTATGATAAGAATAAGGAAGTCTTGCTGCAATTATATGGGGCTTTGGTGAGATCACATCTGGAGTACTGTATACAGTTTTGGGCTCCTTACGTAAGGCAGGTTATACTTGGTTTAGTGGACTGTCCTGTGAGGAGAAATTAAGTAGAATGGGCCCGATTCTCTGGAGTTTAAAAGGGGTGATTTCAACGAAACATATAAGTTTTCAAGAGGGATTTGGAAGGGTCCATGTGGAGGCGCCATTTCCCCTGGCTACAGAGTTTAGAACTGAGGGGCATAGTCTCTGGATAATAGTCATTTAGGAATGAGATAAGGAGAAATTTCTTCACTCAGAGATTTTGAATCTTTGAGGATCTACAGCTCCCTGTGGTAGAGGATTCCAGCTATTGAATATACTCAAGTTTGAGCTTCATGGGCATTAAGGGCATCATGGGATATGAGGATAGAGCAGGAAAGTGGAGTTGATGTCGATGTTCATGCATGATCTTATGGAAAGGTCGAGCAGAATCGAGTGGCCAAATGGCCTACTTCTGTTCCTCTTTCTTATGTTGTTATGTTTTTATTTACAACATTTCTCTCGGGTTTTCATGGATTGTCCACCAAACTTATGACAGATAATCCCCACAGAAAATCAAGCCCTTTGTCTTCATGTGTCCTGAGGACAATGATAAGGGCTGTTTTTGAGTTGTCATCTTTTTGGGCTGTGTCAATTTTTATAAAGCTGCAGTGCAGCTTTTGCTAGTTTTCTAGGTTCCTATGTATATAGAACCATGGAAAAGTTGCAGCACAGAAAGAGGCCATTCAACCCATCGTATCTGCGCTGGCTGAAAAACTAGCTACGAAATCTAATCCCACCTTCCAGCACCTGGTCCATAGCCTTGCAGACTACAGCACTTCAGGTGCAGGTCCAGGTACCTTTTAAATGAGTTGAGGGTTTCTGCCTCCACCACCAATCTGGGCAGTGAGTTCCAGACACCCAACACACTCTGGGTGAAACTATTTTTCCTCATGTTCCCTCTAATGCTTCTACCAATCACCTTAAATCTGTGCCCTCTGGTAATTGACCTCTTCACTAGGGGAAACAGGTCCTCCCTGTCTACTCTATCGAGGCCCCTCATAATTTTGTACACCTCAATTAAGTCACCCCCCCCAACCTCCTCTGTTCTAAGGAAAATAACCCCAGCCTATCCAATCTTTCATCATATCTGCAAATTTCAAGCCCTGGCAACATTCTTGTAAATCTTCTCTGTACTCTCTCCAGAGTAATTATGTCCTTCCTGTAATGTGGTGACCAGAACTGTATGCAATACTCCAGCTGTGGCCTAACCAGTGTTTTATACAGTTCCAGCATTATATCCTGCTTTTGTATTCTATACCTCAACCAATAAAGGAAAGCATTCTATATCCCTTCTTCACCACTTTATCTACCTGCCTTGCCACCTTCAGGGACCTGTGGACATGCACTTCAAGGTTTCTTACTTGCTCTACCCATCTCAATATCCTCCCGTTTATTGTGTATTCCCTTGCTTTGTTTGTCCTCCCCAATTGCATTACCTCACACTTCACCGGATTAAATTCCATTTGCCACTTTTCCGCAGACTAAACCAAATCATTGATATCATTTTGGAGTCTACAGCTATCCTGTTCACTGTTAACTACACGGCCAATTTTTGTGTCATCTGCACATTTCCCAATCATGCCTCCCAGATTTATGTCCAAATCAATAATATATACCATAACCAGCAAAAGACCCAATACTGAGCCCTGTGGAACACCACTGGAAACTGCTTTCCATTCGCAAAAACATCCGTCGACCATTACCCTTTGTTTCCTGTCACTGAACCAATTTTGGATCCAACTCACCACATTCCCCTGTAAGGCTTTTACCTTTCTGACCAGTTTTGCCATGTGGGACCTTGTCAAATGCCTTACTAAAATCCATGTAGACAACATCCACTGCACTACCCTCATCAATTCTCCTTGTTACTTTCTCAAAAAATTCAATTAAGTTAGTAAGACACGACCTTTCCTTAACAAATCCATGCTGACTATCCCTGATTAATCCAAGCCTTTCTAAGTGACAATTTATCCTATTTGTCAGAATTTATTTATTTATTTAGAGATTCAGCACTGAAACAGGCCCTTTGGCCCACTGAGTTTGTGCCAACCATCAATCACCCATTTACACTAATCCTACATTAATCCCATATTCCTACCACATCCCCACCTTCCCTCAATTCCCCTACCTATACTAGGGGCAATTTACAACGGCCAATTTACCTATCAACCTGCAAGTCTTTGGCTGTGGGAGGAAACCTGAGCACCCGGCAAAAACCCACACAGTCAGAGGGAGAACTTGCAAACTCTGCACAGGCAGTACCCAGAATCGAACCTGGGTCGCTGGAGCTGTGAGGCTGTGGTGCTAATCACTGCGCCACTCTTGATTGATTCTAATAATTTGCCGACCACTGAGGTCAGACTGGCTGCCCTATAATTATTTGGTCTATCCCTCACACCTTTTTTAAACAATGGTACAATGCTTGCAGACCTCCAAACCTCTGGTAGCTCGCCTGTATCTAGTGAGGATTTGAAAAATGATCCTCAGAGCATCCGTTATTTCCTCGCTGGCTTCCTTTAACAGTTTGGGATACAATCCATCTGGCTCTGGTGATTTAAAATATAATATAATACTCCAATCCCTCAAACGTGTCACAGCCTGCTAATGTGGTTCCAAATATTAATTATTTTCTGTAATGTAGGCTGCAGAGAACATGGCTTGTACGCTCATTGATGAAATTGATAACTTTCAGTTGCTTATGTCTTTATTAACTTTCCCTTAGCTGTGACATAATGAGGCATACATAATCAAGGGAAAACCATTTCCTTCAAACAAATGAGCAATAACATTCTGAATGATAATCAAAATATAATGTTTAAAAGGAATTGGCTTGGCACTATTATTTTTGGCTTGGCATTTCCATTTCTAACATTGATCTTAGTGCCTAAATTTTTTTTCCAGAATTTCAAAACTAAACTTCCTGAAGAGTTGTCCTTTAATACAACTTTATAAGTGTCTGGAAGGCTGTAGCTGACATTTATGCTGTTCTTAGGATGGCAATGTTAACCATTTCTTAATTTTCAGATGCAATGACACTTTCAGTGATTAGCACTACAATTCCTCTTCCTATTCGGAATTATCATTGGCAACCCCACAAGCACAGTGATAAGAAGCTTACATCCAACAGTTTGGGTGCCCCAGAAAGTTCCTTTGAGGGAAGCACTTTTTAAAAGCTGTATTTTAGCAGCTTTTGAGAGGTGGGAATGGTGGTACAAATGCTGATCAAACATGCTCTGTTTCTACAAAAACCATCAACTCTTCTTAAGTTTTTCCTAAAATGCATGTACAACCAACCACTGAAGAAAAAAACATTTGATTGATTTGTTCTAACAGCCTTCCGTCATGTGCTCCAACTAATTTGATTGCCTCATCTTCATAATCTTCGATTTTCTTCTGAAATGTTGACAAATTGACAGAGGCTGAAAAGCTGACTGGGAGTCTGAAACACTACCAGAATGATATTACGAAAAATGTAGGGCAAAGACATTGAGTTGTACAGTTATGAAACATTGATAGAGTCATATAGCCTTGTATATGCTTATTTTCCATTATACACAGTTTAGCTTCGTGAATCTGTTATTGCCAATACTACCATAATAAACTCCTTGGTTTTTCTCTGCAGTTCTTTGGCAGACAACAGGAAGAAAGGGTGCTTTAGGCAAAGGTTATAATGGGACTAAGTGACAAGAAGGTAATGGGCTAGATTTTAAATGCTCGCCACCGATCTTGGCAGCAAGCTTCAAAGGTGGTGGTCCGCTCATGCGCAGTAATATTAAATGCGGCAGCTTATTTAAATGAACGGGGTGGACCCCCTCCCAACCCCGACCCCCAATGATGAGGAGGGAGAGGGCGGTCCGTCCCCAGCAATGGCGTCTGCCGCCACTGTGCAGGCGCGACATCATTTTTAAAGGGCTTCAAGTCCTTCAACTTAGTTTAAATATTTTAAGATATAGCAATGTTGAATTTAAATAGAAAAATTAAATTAATGTTTCTAGCCCCTCTCCCACCCCGCCAATAACCATACAGTTCATTCCTTGCCCTCTCCCTGCCCAAAATACTTACCTCGTATACCTGACCTTCCCCCCCAAAGTTTATAAACTTTTTCCTTCAACCCCTTCCCACCATCCCCTAGACCAATCAGAATAGATTGACCACACTCCCTGCCCCTCCAGCACAGAAAAACTTTCCTGCTCCCTCCTCCCAACTGGTGTTATGCATTGGATCCCCGCGAAGCTGCGGGAGTGCCGTCCACCGGTGATAATATCGGTGCGGCACAGACGTCGGGAGTGAGACATTCATTAATTCAAGTATTTAAATAAATTTGCTTATGTAAATTCTGGTCATGTTGCCGAGAGGCCGGGGGTGGGGGCGACGCTGCCGCAAGACTTCACTGCCGCCGTCAATATAGGGCCGGGCCTTCCCGGCGTCGAGGCCCGTGGCGGGCCTCTCCCGGAGGCATTTTCCGCGCCCCCCCGCCACCACCTCCGACGGCAGGGGGGCTGTAAAATCCAGCCCAACATTTCACTGATAAATATCATACTCTCTTGTAACAGTCTAACTAACAGTCCTGTGTGCATTCTAACATATGAAGAAGTCACAGATGGAAAGGAAACGCTAAAGACTTGAGTTTTGTGAAGACTGGTGACTTTTATTTTTTTCATTCTCCCCACTGTCTCTCTTACATTTTGTGAAAAAAGGCAGGCCACATTCTGCATCAGCCATCTTAGATGCCACACCAATTACACACACTCACAAATTCAGAATATTACTGCTGAGTAAAAATAATTTACCAGTACAAAAATACCAGCAATCAAGCACTACAGAACATCACAAGGACTCAACAGCACCAAGCAAGTAGATCAGGATTGCGTAAGGCAGTGGCCAATCAAGTAGGCAGGAAGGCAATCAAAAAAATGCACTGTAAGGCTGAAAGAAATGTATGCTTCCAACTACAAACTTCGTGCTCTGAGGATGGTCAACATTTAAAACACAAAGAGTTGTACTTTGTCTGAGATTTCATGGTCATGCATGATTAACATTGGTGTTCATGATGTTCAATTGGATGTACCAAAATCAGGGCACTCGGGTTTTCATTTTATTATATTCATTAATTACAATATATTCACTGTACTCTGATTTGCATATCCTTGAAGCCTAATTGGCACCATATTGCAGTGGATTTCAAATACCAACTATTAAGGGGAAGGGTTCCAATACAATATAATCATACTGTATAATACACAATCGCAGAGACAATAGGTAAAATTGACTACATGACATATAAGGCGGCTAATGATGGCTTCCACCTGTCATTTAATTACATTAGTTCTGTCGTGTATAAGGAGGGCAACATATTGAAAAATGAACCATTGCGATTGCACTGCCAACAGGTTTTATCTGCTGGATTTTCATTTTATGGTAACATAGTTGGAAATATACATGCAGCCTTTTTAAAAACTTTTTAGCCTAAGCATCAATTAGTTCCAAGTCAAAAGTACAGCTCCAGCAAATACAACATTAGTACAATTTGAAACCTATGACCAGCATGCATAAAGAATCTGGACACTCCCTTAGCACAGTTAAAAAAGATAGTGACCGAGAGTTCTAAACTCAATTAAAACAGGCCCGCATGTGTCCCCATTTTAAAACCACCCTCCCCCAACAAGCAATTATTTTTGTTAAGCAGTCACCTGCATTCAATGGCCTGTGTCACCAATCACACTACTTTTGCCACATGTCTGGTAGCAAGTGAAGCCTTTATTAAGCAATCACATACTAATATGGTTAATGGCTGCACACTATTGTAACTGTAGTGGTCCCCTTTGCTCTGTTTTGATGAGTAAAACCTGCAAATTGCTACTTAGACTAATAGAAATATATGTGCTACAAAATACGCCCACTTCTAGTCATCTAACCATGGAAAAGATTCAGTCTTGGTGAGGATTAGGAGACCACCTGATTAAAATTGGAAGGTGGTCACTTAATAATGCAGGTTTCTTTTGTATTTAGTTCTTGCTAGCTCTGTAACTATATCATTCTAAGAAGACATTAAATGCAATAGTTTCTGGTATGGCAAAAGCTTGCGGTCTGTCCAAATGGCAAGGCATAACATGCTCACATTGATAATTAGAAGTATATTGATACAGCATTATAAAAAGTCACTTCAAGAACAATATTAAATGTTTCCTGTGATTTGTGTTCATCTTAAAAACAGTAGGTTAAAAACATCCTTTTAAATAACCATGTTGTTGCTTGGTGTGACATATGAAATCACACTGTATCAGTGTATGCATTTACTGCTTTTAGCTTTGGGCAAGAATCATTATTAAAACAGGCAGAAATTCTCGTTAATTCAATCCCCTATTAACTCCAATTAGTGAACAACAGTCTTCCACAAGCGACCTTGCAGAACTACCAAGCAAAAGGCTATTCACTTCTGATATTACAAACAATTATCCTCTCTGAGGCAGCTATAACTGAATAACAGTAAGCATTGAAAATATCCAAGTCGATGACATTATTTTGCCCAAGGAAACAATAAAGCAAATATCATCGTACTAAAAGTCTGACATGTACTGAAGTACAAGTGATTGCTTGCAGTGAAAGCTTTTGGTGGTATGAATGAAACAGATATGGTGATTTAGTGCCATCTGCCTACATGCTGAAGTACAATAAGCTTGCCATTATATCAAAAAACCTATCTGTGCTGAGATTAAGAAAGTTTTAATACTTACCTATGTCACCAAGATAAGAGAAGTAGACTGTATTGTGCCTTCAAGACCTTTCATGTGAACCTCTACATTTCTTATAGAAGATTAAATAGACAGTAACCCTTTGTTGGCCAACATAGACTTTTTTTCCAGAGGGCTCATAGCATTTTAATATACGTGGTTCAAAATGGTGACAAGTACTGCATGAAACAATCATCATGTTTAGTTATAGGTGTAATAACCTATTATAGAAAAGTGGAACTGTTTCAAAAAGTTTGACAATATGTTGAAAGTGACAGGCTAGGTATGCCAGAAGAGGATACTAGCTTTGCAACTGGACAATATGGCAATAGTTTTGGTTGTATTCATGGCACGTGATTACAGTCAATATAGAGGACACTGACTATTAGAGAATTATCTATGTTCAAGTTTGCTTAAATTAAAGAATGGACCAGTAACAAAAATGAATTTTACAACTTATTGTTGTCAAAACATATGAAAAACATGTAACAAACAAGAAAACCAACTACTATGTCAGATAGTAACTATTGGTTGCCAATGTGCATCATAGACAATATATGATTCCAGAGTGTGATGATAAAGTCACTAACTGTTTAATAATGTTTAAGCCAAATGACCTTTATTCAAGGAGAAATTGGATGAAGCCATTTTTTCAGCTTTTCAATGTTCCAATTAAGTGTCAAGATTTTTTATTACTGATTAGGATAAGAATTTACCTTTGTTTTTTTTATAATGCACTTTTACTAAAATGTGATGTTACCTTGCTTTATTTTCTTACAGTCCCAATAAAAAAAGGAGGTTGAAGATCACAGTACAAAGTTCAAGACAGAACATTTAACCCATTTCTTAGTGGAGTCCACCAAGTAATTTTAATCAACTGTACTTCCAGTCAGTGTTACTGTGAGCTACATTTACCTGTATAATCAACACTGACACAAAAACAATCACTTTATTTTCAATTAGTTTTCAATTTTATGTAATATTTTGTGAAGTCCTTTGAAGATGTTATTATCTCTGTCCCATAGTTTACAAAGTCAAAAATATATTGGCATTTTTTGTGCTTAATAGAAGAACTTAACATCTGCTCATTACTGAACAAATCCATCTTGTGCAATGAGGTTTTTTTTTGCTTAAGTTGTACTGAACTGTAAGTGAATAAATATGGTCCTATGTATATCTGAAACAAATAAATTAAATCCTTTAGCTGTCAATTGCCAGTTAAAAACCTAGGCATAAAGATAATAGACACAGCTTTGCAGGAATTGCTTCACTATCCTTTGGTGTTCTCCAAAGAAGGAACACTTCTTGTATTAAAGAATCTAATCAACAAGAATTTGCTTTAGAACTTCACACTTGACAAGAGCATTTGTGACTAGTGTTCAGTTTGTCACCTTCCAATTAAGTGGACTTAGCATTATTGGTGAGCAAAAAAAAAATGCCAATTTAGTTACATTTTCAGGCAATGGCTTAGCTTGAAGTAAAAATTAGGATATGTTTTAATAATTTTTTTTGCACTGATGTCTCCAACCAATAGAAATAACAAGCATATTATTTCTCAATTGCCTTTAAATAAGTTGTGCTTTGACTTTCCTTTTAAATTCATTAAGTTAAAATCACAGTAACCAAACAAGTGTGAACTATTGTTATTTTTCACCAAAATAAGGTTCACAATTTCCGGAAAGTATTCTATCTGAACTGAATGACGTTTTGCTGTTATTAAATGGTGGTATATAGGGCAGAATTTAAAATGGTCTGCTAGTTCCTGCCTATTTTAGTACATAAAGAATTTAAATTTCTCTCTATTTGATACTAATATACTGATCTGTAATAGTTTTGCATTAAGATGAGGGGTTATCAAAATCCAGATTTTCACAATGAAGATTGGTCATTGAGTAACAAACTGAATGTCTTATTCAGCAAACTCTTTGTTTAATGTTTATGCATTTTGAAATGGAAGTAGGAAAAGCACTCATTTTATAATTTGTATTGAAGTACATTTTTTAATATAGTAAATTGTGACGGTGAATCGGTAACTTTTTCTGACACACTTTGCCACAGTTTGAAATTTCAGTGGTAGCAGCTGTCAGAGAATGGCACACATGAGATTGGGCTTACTTCAGTGAAGTGGAAAGGCACATTATAAAAAGATGCTCATTTAGCTTACAACTTCATTATTTGAGACAATATTTAGATCACCAATTACTTCTACACACAAGAAGTTTCAACCAAGAGCAACCATTTCTTCAGAAGCTGCTCACATTAGCTACCTTCGTTTTTGTTTAACCTGTTACGATGCACTTAATTGTCTTTACATTTTTAAAGTGAAACTACAGCCAAATTGATGTTGCGGTTGCATTCACAATTGCATAGTAAGGTCCAAGTGAAGGTATTGCAGAAAAAATGTAGCTTTTGGTAAACTAATTGAACTTGAAGTTAACTTTCAATTGGGAAAACAATTTTTTCCTGAATAGAATTAATATGTATTAATTAAAATGCTTTGCAATGTAATGTAACAGATCAAATGCTTAGGAACTCTGAATTATTTAGTTTTAATAACTTCTGTAAGTTCATTTGTTTTGCTTATCTATTTAATGTAGAACTTTTGACTCTCCAATATCACTTTACTTTTCAATACCAAGTTATTGGTATAAATGAAAGTGAAAGAAACTACTGAAGGACAACTTTTAGTTAGTGGGAAGAATATAATACATGTGTATAAACAATGACGTTCTGTCATGTGATGTGCATCACTGCTTCAGTACATTTTCCCAACATGTTACAGCTATTAACACAACCCTTTATTAAAGTGAACCTATATAGTTAACTATTGAGGCGTTCTATCAGCGTAAGTGTAACATTCTGTTTTCAAATTGTTGTCAGCAATTCTCGTTGCTGAACAAAATTATGCCAAAAGATTTGTGGACAGTAGTGCACACTAAATTTGAAGACGAAGTGCAAAAATTCAGTATGAGAGAGCTGTGAAGGAAGGTTGTAACTATATCTCCATAATGTAATGAATACTATTACAAGTTTTACAATAAATATTATAGTGGAACCATCCACTAGTTCATTCTTCCCAACAACCCTGCCAGACAGCTGATGGTCAAATATATAAATGTCTCTAAGTACTGGTGGCTTGAGAGATAATGAAGGGTAATGGTTGGTCAAACAAAATGGATTGACTTGTGACTAGCTTTCTCTTAGGCCTTGCATTGACTTCTTACAGTTTCCTCTAGATGGGCAAACTTCACTCATCAAGTAGTTGTATTGTCTTTAAAGTGAAGGCCAGCCTCTCACTCTCTCTTTGCCCATTGTCCAGATCAGTGCTCCTGTTAATTCTTTCATACATGCTGCATGGCATGATGGATGCATCTTTGGAATGGTGTGAGGATCTGAAGTTAAGGCAACAATGTGAATCAGTTTCCTCGCAATATTTTACTAGCACTGTTGTTAGTAAAATACACATTTTCTCTTCTGGAATGTGTAGTAAATTGAAGAGCTGGACTATCTGGAATTGGAAGCCTATTTAGGGATCACATGAGTTCTTATGGCAGAGAACAGTACTTTTATGCATTTATGGCCTCATTGATACTTGAATTCAAGAATCTCACAATAGGATTCAGTGCTTTTTAAGTGTGAATCACAATAAGTAAATGAAATGCGCTACTCTGGAGTCACATGCAGTTTGACTGGTGTTTGATGCACATAGGCAGTAAGTATACATAAAGTAAGGTACAAGCCATGCAAAAATCCTAAAGTACGTTAATCACAACAATGTATAATCGTCAGATTGCCCAATGTACTTGAATTCTGTCCTGTCCTGTTAGCTGCCATTTTTTCCTATTATTTTGTCTGTTCCCATAAAATCTCACAGGACCTTTAATTTTTGTATGGGGATTTCTCTTCTTAAATATAAATGGGAGGAATTGTAGTTTTTGCTATTAACATACAGAATATTGTTTTTCCAATTCACAGCTAAATAGGGAAGCCCAACTATGGAGATTTTCTAATGAACTGACAAAAGGATTGCCGCTAAATGAAGGGCAGCGAAGAAAACACCACAGAAAGAGGAATATATAAGTCAGTTGGTCACAAATTTTTATAGCTGCAGACTATTGTTGGTTAGCAATTAAATGATCAATGCATTCCTCTCCCTAATGCATCATGTAATTCTGCCAAAGATCATGCAACAAACATATGTCATCAGCACAATTCTGTATAAGGTTATGAGGCAGTGCCATCAAATATACATGAATCATTGGATAAACTAAAATAAGGCTTAATGAGTTAGATTGGAATTAAATATTAGTTATTTGAATCAATTAAATGGAGATTCTATTTAAGATAAATAACAACCCCAAAGTTGGGGTCACAATGAGGCCTTACCCACCAACAATTGGCACTTTGCTTTATTCTCAAAACAAATGAATATTCATTCCCATCACATTTAAAGGATACCATTTTCACTTACATTTTTACTTCTTAAAATAACATTGCATACAGTGAAACAGAGAGCCAGAGAAATTTTGTACAGTGCAAGAATTCCAAATGATGGTCATCAAACTGCCAGAACAACACCAAGAACATTTAAATTAAGCCACATTGTTTGACTGGAAAACTTTCCCGCCTTTAGCCATATGGGGAATGGTCCACACATCAAAGGGGAGAGAGTAGCTGGGGTTGGGGACCTTGTATCTTCAGGCATTTTCCTCAGTGGCCTTCTTTTCATCACCTTTAACTTCTTCGTTTTGGGCACTTTCAGAGGGTTTACTTTCATCTGCAGAATCTGAAAAAAGACATATTTATTATGATGGAAACATATCACTGATAACTAAAAAATTTTAAGTATACAACTATTATTATTATTCACAATGAGCAAAATTCTATGGTCTATTTTCATGAATATCAAAACCATAGATTCACTGTAGTATACTTGTTTCAAAAATATAAATTAATACTTGCAGGTAAATGTTGAATTCATTTGAGTGCATGTGTGAAGTTATTTAAAATAAACAGAACAGCAATAGTGAAACGAATGTTCTACAAACATTTTAAGTTTTGTTCTCTAAAACTGGCAACATTAATTGCTAGACTATAAACTTTCTGCAGCTAAACATTAAGAAGACTAAAGCCATATTTTTCCATTCCCCTCACAAATTCCATTTTCTTGCCGCCAACTCCAACCCCTCATTGCCTACTTTTCATACTGTATCCAGTCTTGGAGTCCTGTTCAACACCGAGCTGAGTTTCCAACTACCATATCCCCTCTATCACAATAACGCTTTGTTGCTTCTTGTGGAACATTACCCACAGATCAGCCACTGAAATCCTCATCCAGGCTTTTGTCACCTTCCAATTATTTTGTCAATTATTCCAATGCTCTCCTGGCTGGCCTCCCATCTTAACCCTTCATAAACTTCAGCTCATCTAAAACTCTGCTGCCTGTATTCTATGCTGAACCAAGTGCAAATCACCAATCACCCAAATGCTCCCAGCCCTCCAATGTCTCAGCTATAACATTCTGTCCATAAATCCCTCTGTGGTTTCATCCTTCTACATCTCTGTAACCTCCTTCAGTCATACATTCCTCTCTAAACTCTCCATTCCATTGACAATGGCCTCTTGTGCATCACTCCGTTCATTTGTCCTGCCAGCGGCAGTCATACTTTAGGTGCTAGTCTCTGGAATGCAGTTTAGGATGTTTCTCTGTGTTAAGACAATATATAAATAAATGCACATCGCTATTGTTGTAGAACACCAAAATGGCCCGAATCAAACCATGGTGAAAATACCTCCTCATTCTTCTTGATCCCTTTGCAGCTTTTACCATGACTGATTGAACCATTCGCCTTCAATACTTCTCCTTTGCTGTCCAGCTGAGTGGGAGTACCCTCAAATCTATTCAATCATTGCCAGAGAATCTTCTGCAATGGCTTCTCTTCCTGCTCCTATACCATTACCTCTGGAATACCCCAAGGAACAATCCTTGGCCCCTTCCTATTTCTCATCTACATGCTGCCTCTTGGTAACATCATTCAAAAATACAATGTTAGGTTTCCACAGATAAGCTGATGACACCCAAAGTTACCTAACCATCACCTCTCATTCCCTCCACTACCTTTGTGTTGCCACACTGCTTGTCCAACGTCTAATACAGGATGTGCAGAAATTTCTTCCAATTAAACACTGGGAAGACCAAAGTCATTATCGTTGGCCCCTACCACAAACTCTTTTCCTTAGCCATCAATTCCATGCCCCTTCCTGGCCACTGTCTCGGGATGAACCAGTGTGTTCACATCTTAACGTCCTATTTGACTTTCACTTCTATCGTATTACCTGTCTCTGCCCAGCCTCAACCCATCTGCTGCTGAAACCCTGTTACGACTGTGGATGGACGAGTGCACTCTCTTTCTCTAGTTCCACTTCTCCATGAGTCACAACATGTATTTAAATGTTTTACCCAGTTACCTGGACAGCCAATTATATAGTTTATCTATGCTATTTTCAGAATAAAAATCAGCCAATCAGGTTTTTTAAAAATAAACAACAAATTATTAATTTATTATAAAACAAGACTTATTGAATAAAGATGCAAAGTTTATTAGCACACAGGTTGAAATATGAAAGTATAAATATATTCCCTTCTAAATAACACAACACACACACACACACCGGTTTCTCCGTCTCTGTCTCTGACGCATCTGCTTTGATGATGCTACCTTCCACGACAGTGCTTCTGATATGTCTTCCTTTTTCTTCAACTGAGGATTCCCCCCAACTGGGGTTGACAAGGCCCTCAACCATGTCCGGCCCATTTCCCGCACCTCTACCCTCACCCCTTCCCCTCCCTCCCAGAACAGGGTTCCCCTTGTCCTCACTTTCCACCCCACCAGCCTCCAGATTGAAAGGATCATCCTCCGCCACTTCCGCCACATCCAGCATGATGCCACTACCAAATGCATCTTCCCCTCCCTTCCCCTATCAGCATTCTGAAGGGATCGTTCCCTCCGCGACACCCTCGTCCACTCCTCCATTACCCCCACCACCTCGTCCCCTTCCCACGGCACCTACCCCTGCAATCGCAGGAGGTGTAATACCTGCCAATGTACCTCCTCTCTCCTCACTATCCAAGGCCCCAAACACTCTTTTCAGGTGAAGCAGCGATTTACTTGTACTTCTTTCAATGTAGTATACGGTATTCGCTGCTCACAATGTGGTCGCCTCTACATTGGGGAGACTAAATGCAGATTGGGTGATCGCTTTGTGGAACACATCCTCTCAGTCTGTAAGCATGACCCCGAGCTTCTGGTTGCTTGCCATTTCAACACTCCCCCCTGCTCTCATGCTCACATCTCTGTCCTGGGATTGCTGCAGAGTTCCAGCGAACATCAACACAAGCTCGAGGAACAGCATCTCATTTACCGATTAGGCACACTACAGCCTGCCGGACTGAACATTGAGTTCAATAATTTCATAGCATGACGGGCCCCCCTTTTTATGTTGAGATATTTTTTTTTTCTTTGATTATTTTATTTTAGTTGTTTGTTTAGATTGTTTCTACTGTGCCTACCCACTGTTTCTGTTTTTATCAAATTGTTTTAATGTTTGTGCTTGGAGTGCTTTGTGCTTTACAGTCAATTCACACCCTCTCTGTACTAACGCTTTGTCTTTCAGCACACCATTAACATACCGTTTGCCTTTGTTCCATGACCTTTTGGTCAGTTATTCTTTGTGAACTTGTCCTATTAATGCCATCTCTTTTGTTATCTCTTGCCCCCTCCCCCCCCCCCCACTTTACTTGCTTAAAACCTTTTACATTTCTAATATTTGCCAGTTCTGATGAAGGGTCGCTGACCTGAAACATTAACTCTGCATCTCTCTCCACAGATGCTGCCAGACCTGCTGAGTATTTCCAGTATTACTTGTTTTTATTTCAGATTTCTAGCATCTGCGGTATTTTGCTTTTATATAAATAAGGAAGCTTTCTTTGCAGAGATCATCTTTACGAGAAAACAAAAGTAAACTTTGGCCAAGTACATGTTAACTATTGAAGGAAAAGGATAAGATATGGAACGTTCCAGCTAGTCTGGCATCCGGATACACATAGACGGGTGTCACTAGACACATGCAATTGTCACTGGGATCTTTTCAGAAACTGGTCGTTCAGGAGATGTCAAGAAAAACTCTTCCAGAAGCCTCTCAGGAGAATTTAAAAAAAATTTTAAATTTATTTTTTTTTTAGAAATGCTGCATCAGTTCTCACACTGGATTCTCAGGGTTTCTCAAAGAGGTGGAACAGGATGAGCTGGTAGCCTCTCTTGCTTAGCAGGCTTACACCCCAACTGAATGCCAAAAAATATCCAAAAATGAAACCAACTTTTGACTACAATAAATCTAGACATGTCACTTCTCTGTAAACAACTCTGATAGTCAGCAAGGCTCCTGCTGTTTATTTAGCATAAGACATGTGACTTCCAGTAAGTGTTTGTTTTTAAACAAAGTCCCTGGTGTCCTTCCAGTGACCCTTTAAAAAAAATCAAGTCCAGCATCTCCTCAAATTTTCTCCACAGTCTTTTTCACACAAGTCCTCAAAAAATATTAACAATGGAAGCACGTTCACGACAACCCTCATTTAAGCTTTTGTTAAATCCAGACTTAGATTTTCCAATGCTGTATTGGCCAGCTCCCACCTTCTACCCTCTGTAAACTTGAGTTCATCCAAAACAACTACTGCCCATATCCTAACCTACACCAAGGTCCGCTCACCCATCACCTATGCTTGTTGATCTACCTTCAATCCCTGAATTCCTTGATTTTAAAATTCTCACCATTTCAAATCCCTACTTATCTCTAGAATCTCCTCCAGCCTTACAACCCTCCCAGAATGTTGGCTTCTTGCACATCTGTCATTTCCTTCACCCCACCACTGGCAGCCATGTCTTCAGCCATCTAGGCTTTAAGCTGTAGAATTTCTTCCCTGAACATTTTCACCCTCTCTCCTCCTTTAAGATGCTTCTTAAAACTTATCTATCTGACCAAGCTTTTGTTTAATTGTCCTAATATCTCCATATTTTGTTCAGTGTCAATATTTTAATGTTGTCGGAGTTGAGAGTATCTTGAACATGCTTAACTTAGTATACATTGAGAACAAAATCTCCATATCCTGTCTAATTTATAAATCAACCAACTACCGTGGCCTATTCAGCATCTCTCCTCCTAACTGTCATTTTGAAATTGTATGAAATTAAGTATGGCAATCTCCATATTTTGTCACAACAGTTTAAATCTTAAATTATCTGCAATCAGAAGACAATAAAGTATTAATAGTTCATTAATTGTAAAGTGTAAAAAGAAAAATGAAACACCTTTGAAACTCCCTTGGAGTTATGATTTGGAATATGATTAAATTTATCACACAACATACATAAAATAAATAAATTACTGCAGTCTCTTAATTCAAAATTGTTTAATTTGAATTATCTGTTAATTCAAATTGAAATCGTAAAATGCCTCCTGTGCCATATTATTTAAATTACTTAATTTAAACTATGGGATAATGCAAATTTTATTGAACAAAAGGTGAATTCAAATTAACAAAAGTAGATTGTAATTCCACTCTCAAAGTTGGGTAGGCAATTGAAGTCCCTCACTCTATGCTATCCTTTATGTAATATATATTGGGGTAGAGTTTCTGCCTCTTTCAGCTGGGTTTGTGCACAGATTCCAGAGCAATCGGCCAAAACAGCTCAAAAGATTAAAGATTTTTAAATGTAAGTAAGTTATGCCCAAAGCCACTTGTGTCATGTTTTCCTCAATCTTTTATACTGGTGCAATATTCCCAAATCAAGCCCTGCCCACAAAAATGGTCATGCCAGGTCACCGCGTGCGTTTCCGCCGGGTGCTCCGGTTTCCTCCCACAGCCAAAGACTTGCAGGTTGATAGGTAAATTGGCCATTGTAAATTGCCCCTAGTGTAGGTAGGTGGTAGGAGAATTGTAGGGATGTGGTAGGGAATATGGGATTAATGTAGGATTAGTATAAATGGGTGGTTGATGGTCGGCACAGACTTGGTGGGCCAAAGGGCCTGTTTCAGTGCCGAATCTCAAAATATATTTTTTTTAAATTACAAGATTCCACTGCGCTGCTTAGGGAAGGCCCTTCAGATTGTGCTCAACTTCTTAGCCGTGCAGACACGAGTATACACGTATTAAAAGCTTTATCATATCAAAAGATATTTAATTAACAAAGAAAATGACTAACACACTCCGATGAAACTATTAAATTGTTCAGTATAGTTGTTTTTAAGCCACATTCAGTGATTTAAAATTGTGTTGCTCACAGGTGAAGGACTGGACGCCTTTATTAAAAATGTTTATTTTAGCTGACCGATCTTTCGTCAAATTGCACCAGAATACCACTCTTGCATCTGTCAAGGAATACTTTTAACGGAAAGAAGCAAAAAAGAAATAATAATGTTTTGTTACTCTGCCTGATTGTGATGGTTCATGGAAAATTTTATGTTTGTGATTTTGCAAATTAATTTTAGTGGAAATGTGAAGTTAACCCAAGCAGCACAAAATCAAGTGCACCTTCCCAATTGTGCCCAAAGTGGAGGCTCTATCCCATTTTGGTTATTTCTCACTATTCAACTATTCATTAACATTCAACAAATTTGCTTTGTTTTTTTCTGTCGCAATTTACACTTTGTGTGGATGAGGTTGGGGCATCTACACTATTTAAAGCACAACTGGGATGCCCATCTCTCAAGTGGAAAGACACTGCGGTGCCTCGACGCAATGCGATTCTGCTGTTTAAAAAGAGAGAGTTGTTTCAAAAAAGGCCAGTTTCTGGACGGCAATCAATTGTACTGTGATCCACTGCATTTGGAAAACTAGCCTTTGAAAGGTTGAATACTGCCCTGATGTTCTTAGCGATGTTACCTGTCAGGGAAGCTTAAGGTCCCTTGCAGCTAGCATTCAGCGGGTGCTAATGGTGAGAAATATGTCATCCAATGTAATTCCTTTAATTGTAGGGCATCATATGCTTACCCTTATGTGGACAGATGTAGCGACGGGAAACAGCGAGAGCGGAGCGGGGGAATAAAGAGCCCAGGAGAGAGCGAGACTTCACTTCCAGAGCGGGGGAAACAGCGAGAGCAGAGCGGGGGATAAAGAGCCCAGGAGAGAGCGAGACTTCACTTCCAGAGCAGTGGAAAACAGCAAGAGTGGAGCAGGGAATAAAGAGCTAAGCAGTCTGCAGCTTCAGAGCTCACAGGGAAGCAGGCAGGTGAATAATTCCTATTAATCTTATCTAAACGAGGGAATTTCAATCAGGATAAGTAGAACATCAATAAAAATAATAAGACTATAAGCACAAGCTGGACGAGAGGCATTAGTTAAAATTCAATTAAGAAATTAATTTAAAAAACAAAGATGGCAGAGCAGCAATGTGTTGCAGCTGCTGTATGTGGGATTGAACAGTCGAGAAACAGTGGCAGAATTTTATGGGGCCTTCAAAAGCAGGCTGAGCGGCGAGGGGGCAGGAAAATGGTGAGGGAGGATGAGAGGGTGGTGTGCCCATTGCCTTTCCGCCCCCATGACATTTGTCAGTGGTGGGAAAGGTGGAGGACAGCCTTCCTGCCCAGAAGCCAATTGTACCACTTAAGTGGCCAATTAAGGGCCTTTTCCCATTGTTGTTGGCATTTTACTAGCGGCGGATGGATCCTCTGCCAGGTGGGGCGACCACCTGGTGAACCCTGGTGGCCTCCATGCAGGCTCGTTGGGGGGGGGCACTCTGTGACCCTTAGAGGGGCCCCCTGGTGGCAATGGCCACCCCCACAGCAACACCACCCCAGCTTTCCTGTCCATCATCAGGGCTACTGTCCCCCCGACAAATCCAGCCCAGTCTGTGCTAAATTTGTATCACAGCTAAGAGAGTGACGGAGGTTCTACCTTTGGGCTCAGGGTCCTTGAGTTAAGATAGAGAAATTCAGCCAGGATTCCCAATCCTGATCATTACAGAATGGATCCCAGGTAATTGGGTTTGGTTGTAAGGCCTCCCCACTCCCCTTCGTTGAATAACCTGCCAATTTTCCTTGTCAACGCTCACACATGAATAATAGCCACTGGAGTGAAGGATGTAACTGATGTTTATATATCCATACGCGAGGAAGGAGTGAACAGCAGAGGAGAGAGAGGGGGGAGAAAATTGGCATTTATAAAAAGTAGATATGTTGTGCAAACACCGCAAACAGTCTCATGGAACATCCCAACAGACCAGTGATAGCACATTCGGTCGCAGGGTTACTTTTACACCATTAATGAGAATAGCTGATGCAGGGGGTGATATTCTTGTGTGGTTGAAATAAAGTTTCATTGTCAGAGGTGCGACTGGAACCTCTGCAATGAAAATGTTTCCAGGCAGTATGCTAATTACAGCAAAAGAAACAATTGTCCTTTTGACATCAAATGATAAAATCTAAAGCTTCTTGGTCAGATATAGCATTTTAATACTCCTTAGAGGCTTAAATGTCTGTAACCAAAAAGGTGCATAGCTATGTACTCGCTATTTACTCTCTGTTTGCTAATGTACCAAGAACTAGAGGACTGAAATTAGGCTGCATATATATTTTGTGCAGAATCTAATCTAAGGGGAATTTATTCAGCAGGAAACGCACGTGAGGATTAATTATATTTTCAGCAAACCTCAGCATAAGAGGTGACAGAGAGATGGATTACATAAATGGTATTTCACAGGAACTGCAACACTGGGCAACCAATCACAGCAGAAATGTTAGAAAAAGGTATTTGAGACTTAAGAGGACCTATAACAGTAAGTAAAACTTGGGGGAAAATGACACGCAATAAATTGTTGAGAACCTTTACTCTGCCACAATAAAATTTTATTATGTTTCATATATCTGTACTTTAATTAGTTTGGTGATTTACTTTGATTAATATTATAAGCAATATTAGGAGAATTAGACCAGCAAGCAGCTACCCATTGGGATATTATACAGCATAGATTATGCAGGAACCTGAATAATGACAATCATACATAATTTATCAAAGTTACCGCAGTCTCCTTATTAAAATGCTGTCTTCACAAGCCGTATAAATGAATGCTTATAGCAAGGTATTTGATATAAAGAAGGAAGTTAATATGGTTTCTTATTTAGGAGCCACATGCAATGTGCCTCATTTGCATGGTGTATGGTTAGAGTTTCTGAACATCTGCCTATCTAAAAGATTTGCATCTGGTATGTGTCTGATACATCTGTTGAGTGCGAACCATGCTTATTTGATCAAATTTCACATTTGTTAAAAAGCAACCGTTAAGTATTAAAAAAAACCTGTTAACACTCACATGTACTCTGCTCACTTTCAAAACAAATCTTATTCCTAAAAAATGGAAACAATCCCATCTCTCAAATAATAAAGGTCAAAGTTTCTCGGAGTGGCCACTTTAGTTCTTCATCCATCCCTAAAAAAAACACTTGTAACATAGGTTCTCATCATCTTTCATTCATAAACAAATAATTCTTTGTTCCGAACAAACTAAATTGTCAGGGGGATGGGAAACTGAGAGGGAGCTCAGATTGGAGGGAAGCAAAACAGGTAACTTGTCAGGGGTGTGGGAAGCAGGAGCAAGTATCAGAGAGAAATACCAAGGTGCACAGAATACTGGGGGAGATAGATAGCACGAGAGTAGGGAATATTAAGTTATTAGGTGGGGTCAGAGTAAGGGAGAAAGTAATAAAGTCTGAATCAGGGTTAATGTGCATGTATGTGAATGCACGGAGGGTGGTTAATAAGACTGGTGAGGAACAGGCGCAAATTGCCATGTGGAAATATGGTGTTGTGGCTATAACAGAGACATGGCTCAAAGAAGGTCAGGGCTGGGTGTTAAATATTCCTGGATACAAGGTGTACAGGAAAGATAGGAAAGGGAAAAAAAGAGGAGGGGTGGTGGCATTGATTAAGGAGAGCATTGCAGTGCTGGAGAAAATGGATGTGCCAGAGGGGTCGAGGACAGAATCAATTTGGCTAGAGCTAAAGAACAAAAAGGTGTGGTTACATTGCTCAGTGGGAAAGGCGTGGAGGAACAAATTTTCAAAGAAATTACAGAGAGGTGCAAAAATTATACAGTAGTTATAATTGGGGACTTTAATTATCGAAACATAGACCAGGATAATACTAGTGTAAAGTGCAATTCGGCACAAGAGTTCCTAGAGTGTGTTCAGGAAAATTTTCTACAACAGTATGTTGCTAGTCCAACAAAAAAGGAGGCACTGCTAGACCTGGTTCTTGGGAATGAGGTGGGCCAAGTGGATCAAGTATCAGTAGGAGAGCATTTAGGGGATAATGATCATTGTATCATAAGGTTTAGGCTGACTATGGAAAAGGACAAAGAGCAATCCAGGGTAAGAATAGTTAACTGGGGGAAGGCCAACTTCAATGGGGTAAGAATGGAGCTGAGGCAAATAAATTGGAGTCAAAAGCTGGCAGGAAAACCGGTAGATGAACAATGGGCTACCTTTAAAGAAGAGATAGTTCAGGCACCGTCAAGGTATATTCCCTCGAAGGGGAAAAGTAGGGCAAACAAATCCAGAGCTCACTGGATGATAAAAGCGGTAGAGATTAAGATAAAGAAGAAAAAGTGTGCTTATGACAGATGCCAGGTAGGAAATACTATTGAGAACCAGGCTAAATATAGAAGGTCAGAGGGGAAGTGAAAAAGCAAATAAGAGAAGCAAAGAGAGAGCATGAAAAGAGACTGGCAGCTAGCATTAAAGGGAATCCCAAAGTTTTCTATAGGCACATAAATAGAAAAAGTGTGATAAAAGGAGTGGGGCCAATGAGGGACAAGAAAGGGGATTTACACATGGAGGCAAACTTATAGCAACATGGATATGAAATTGACTGAGTGACAGGAAACAAACAGTAGTGGTTAATGGATGTTTTTAGGGCTGGAAGAAGGTTTGTAGTGGAGTTCCCCTAGGATCAGTGTTGGGACCCATGCTTTTCCTGATTTATAATAATGACCTAGACCTTGGTATACAGGGCACAATTTCAAAGTTTGCAGATGATACGAAACTTGGAAGCATTGTGGACTGTGAGGAGAATAGTGTAGAACTCCAAAAGGACATAGACAAGTTGGTGCAATGGGAAGACAAATGGCAGATAAAGTTCAATGTGGAGAAATGTGAAGTGATACATTTTGATAGGAGGAACATGGAGAGGCAATATAACATAAAGGGTACAACTCTAAAGGGAGATCTCAGGGTATATGTGCATAAGTCATTGAAGGTAGCAGGACAGGTTTTTTTATTTTTATTTTATTTTTTTTTATTTTAGAGATACAGCACTGAAACAGGCCCTTCAGCCCACCGAGTCTGTGCCGACCAAGAACCACCCATTTTATACTAACCCTGCAGTAATCCCATATTCCCTACCACCTACCTACACTAGGGGCAATTTACAATGGCCAATTTACCTATCAACCTGATAGGTTGAGAGCATAGTTATTAAAGCATACAGTATCCTGAGCTTTATTAATAGGGGCATAGAGGACAAGAGCAAGGAAGTTATGTTGAACTTGTATAAGACGCTAGTTCAGCCTCAGCTGGAGTACTGCATCCAGTTCTGGGTGCCACACTTTAGGAAAGACGTGAGGGCACTGGAGAGAGTACAGAAAAGATTCACGAGAATGGTTCTAGGGATGAGGAATTTCAGTTATGAAGATAGATTGGAGAAGTTAGGACTGTTTTCCTTGGAGAAGAGAAGGCTGAGAGGTGATTTGATAGAGGTATTTAAAATCATGAGAGGTCTGGACAGAGTAGATAGGGAGAAACTGTTTCCACTCGTGAAAGGATCAAGAACGAGAGGGCACAGATTTAGAGTATTTGGTAAGAGAAGCAAAAGTGGCATGAGAAAATATTGGTTCACACAGTGAATTGTTAAGGTCTGGAATGCACTGCCTGAGAACGTGGTGGAGGCAGGTTCAATTGAAGCATTAAAAAAGTAATTAGACAGTTATATGAAAAGGAAGAATGTACAGGGTTATGGGGAGAAGGCAGGGGAATGGAACTGATGGAATTGCTCTTTCAAAGAGCAAGTGTGGACACGATGGGCCAAATGGCTTCCTTCTGTGCTATAACAATTCTGTGATGCTGTGATTCTGTGAAACAATTTTAATATTCCTTCCTTCAGGGTTTCACTAATATTTGTTAAACCTTCCCCAGAGAATTATTTTGAACACTTTTTTGCAAATGCAACGCATATTGATACATTTTCTAGTCACTGAGTTGCAGGACCCATTGCAGTGCGAGCTTTTTCACTCACATACTGCGGATATGCATCTTCTGGGGTTGGCATCTCATTTTACATTCAAGGTGAATTCCTGGATTGGGCCTCATGCTGAGAGTTCACCGAAGTTGGAGTGCCAAACATATGGTATGTTGACAGCCCTTAGAGGGCTACTGCTGGGACTTAAAAGGATGTGGCCACTTAACACTTCAGAGGTCATGGGAGATGAAAATCATTGGCAGCCTCTCCAAAATTTACATGAGGCTGAATATTGTAGGCAGACTTTCTGAAGACTTAACTGGGAAAAAGACATAGTTGGCAAAAGCTAATGGATGGCACAACGAATATGGAGATAGGAAACAAAGTTGATAGGAAAATGATGGAGCAAATGATCCAAACCACTTGCCTTATAGCTGGCAAAATGGGAGTGCTGCGACATTAGCTGTGTGAGGAGGTTCACCCTATTTTGTACTCTACAGCCCCTCTCCCTTGAGGAAATGGTACAGTATGCCTGGAGAGTAGCGAACGCATCATAAGGTGCTTGCAAAATGTGGAAACAGATGTGGAAAAAGATAGCAAAGGAGTCAAGGTACAGGGAAGATGTATAGTTAAATAGAAGTGGTAGTACCTCTGACTAGGGGCATGTTGCATCTCACGGATGGTCCTGTCTGTTTATACAACTCTCACCTACAGCTAACACCAAACACATACCAGGTAGATAGCTCAAATACATCACTAAAAAGTGCTACCTGTCAACCACTAAAACAGTTGTTTTTCTGTTACATCCTGCAGCTTGCTCTTTTGGGTTCCTTCAACACAGTGCTTCTTCCCTTTGGAACATAATCACTCCAGAAAAATAACTAAGTGCTGATATCCTATATTACAGTATTTCATTAAGTATCAGTGACCAATTTAAAACAAGTTTCTTCAGATCTCCTTTGATCATTCAAATTGGACTGAATGATGTTTTGATCAAATGAGACCAGTGCATTTTATTCTCATGAAGTCTTTCATTTTTCACCTAAATGTAGCATATCCAGATCCCTCTGAATACCAACAGTTCTCAGTCTTTCACCATTGAAAAAATATTCTGTTTTTCTATTTTTCCTACCAAAGTGGATAGCCTCACACTTCTCCACATTATATTCCAGCTACCACATTCTTGCTGGCTCACATAATCTGTCTATGCCTCTTTGCAGATTCTTTGTATCCTCCTCACAGTTTACTTTCTCATCTAACTTTGTATCATTAGCAAACTTGGATACATTACATATAAGACATGAATATAGATTGAAAATAGCTGAAGCCCAAGCACTGATTCTTGTGGTACACCACTAGTTACAGCCTGCCAACCCGAAATGTTCCATCCAATTCTCAATCCATGCTAATTTATTACCCCACTCCCATGAGCCCTAATTTTGTGTAATAACCTCTTGTTTGGCACCTTTGAATACTTTTTGAAAATCCAAGCGCACTACATCCACTGGTTCCTCTTTATCCACCCACAAAAACTCTTGACAGATTTGTCAAACATTACTTCCCTTTCAAAAATCTGTTTTGACTCTGCTCAATCCTAGTATGATTTTCTAAGTACCTTGCCATCACATTCCAAATAGTAGATTCTAGCATTTTCCCTACTACCGATGTCAGACTCACTGGTCTATAGTTCCCTGTTTCCTCTCTCCCTCCTTTCTTGAATTGCAGGGTTATGTTTGTTATCTTCCAATCCATGGGGACTGTTCCAGAATCTGTGGAATTCTGAAAGATCAAAACCAATGTTTCCACTGTCTCTGGAGCTATCTCTTTTAAAACCCAAGAATGTAAGCCATCAGGTCGAGGGGATTTGTTGGTTTTTAGTTCCATTAATTGCTCCTGTACTCCTTCTTTACATTTCTCATTTTCACTAGACCCTTGGTTCCTTATTATATCCGTAATGTTGTTTATGTCTTCTAGTCTGAGGATAGATGCAAAGCATTTGTTTCATGTCTCTGCCATTTCCTTATTCCCCATTATAATTTCTCCTTCTCTGCCTCAAAGGAACCCATGTTTACTTTTGCTAATCTCTTTCTTTAAAAAAAACTATAGAAGTTTTTATAATCCGTTTTTATATCTCTTTCTAGTTTCCTCTGATATATTCTATTTTCTCTTTCTTTATTAATTTCTTGGTTATCCTTTACGGAATTCTTAAAATCCTTCCAATCTCAGGCTTACTACTCTTTTTGGCAACATTACATGCCTCTTCCTTTAATCTAATACTGCCTTGAACTAAAAGCAAAACACTGCAGATGCTGGAAATTTGAAATCAGAACAAGAAATGCTGGAAATACTCATCAGTTCTGATGAAGGGTCACTGAACTGAAACATTAACGCTGTCTTGAACTTCTAGTTAATCACTAAGCATTTAGTCAACCAGCTGGTGTTGTGTCAGCTGTGGCTCAGTGAGTAGCACACTCACCTCTAAATTAGAAGGTTATGAGATCAAATTCCACTCCAGAGCCTGAAACACAAGAATCTAGGTTTGACGCTCCAATACAGTATTGAGGGAGTGCTGCATTGTTGGAGGTACTGTCTTTCAGATGAGATGTTAAATCAAGGCCCTGTCTGTTCTCTCAGATGGATATAAAATATCACATGGGGCTACTTTGAAGAAAAGCAGGGATCTTTGGTGTCCTGGCCAATATTTATTCCTCAATCAACATCACAAAAAACAGATTATCTGGTCATTATCGCATTGCTGTTTGTGGGGGTTAGCTGTGCACAAATTGCTGATGCATTCCCTGCATTACCACAGTGGTTACACTTTAAAAGTGCTTTATCAGTTAAGTGTTTTAAAGTGTTTCAAGACGTCCAGAGGTCATGAAAAGCGTTATATAAATGCAAGTCTGACATCTTTGGCTCTTTATTAATCTTTGTCCAATTGCACTTCTGTTAAGGGCTTTGAGATGCTTTCCTACTTTAAAAGGCACTAAATAAATTCAAGTTGATCTTGGTAATCAATTTTTTAGTGAAGTTAATTGAGGGATGAATGTGTCCAGAATAGGGAAAACATTGTTATCCTCTTCAAATAGGATCTTTTATGTTCACCTAAATAGGCAAATAGAGCCTTGGCTTAGGAGCTGGTTAGAAAGACAGCGGCTGGATGTTGTGGGCCCCTATGAAGCAAAATCAGAGGTGGGGGGGGGGCCCACAGAATCACGACGGGCATTGGGGTGGGGAGGGCTCATCGCTGGGCCCTCGCCAAGTGATTTTCCCATGGGTAGGATAGGCCAATGACGGCCTTCCTGCTCAGAGGTCAATTGAGGCCCTTAGGTGGTCTATTAACAACCACTTAAGGGCCTTTTGCCATTGTTGCTGGGATATAACCAGTGGCGGGGAGGTGCCTCTGCCAAGCAGGGAGGGCGCTTTAGAACATGAGGTGCCTTCCCTGCAGGCTTGAGGGGGGCCCTCCTCTATGGGCAATCTGTGGCCCAAGGAGGAACCCCACCAGCAAAACCTCCACCTCCATGGACTCCCCTCCCCTTGGACTTCACGCCCACCCCCCTACCCTCCCTTGTCAGAACTCTGGACTGGCAGAGGCAATCCCGCCTCACTTACCTGAGGTCCAGGGTTCCAGCATTGGAACCTCTGCAGTACTGGCAGTGGCCTCTGCTCCTGGTGGCACTGCCAATACTGCTGATTGGTTGGCAGCTCTTGGAGACTGGATCCCCGTCTTGACAAGGACAGTGATCCCGACCCCAGAAATCTCACCTCCAAAACAATGGAGGGTCACGCAAGGGGACACGAAAAGACCAGGGTGGAGTTCCCCCTACTTCTTCAGCCTGGCACCGGGAGCCCCGCCGTCTTCACAAGATCCTGGCAAACATCTCTGACAATACAGCACTCCTTTGATGCTACATTTGAGATGTCAGTCTAGCATACTAGCATACATGCTGGGAATCCTGGAGTTGTGGGTGAATTCATCACTTTCTGACTGATAAGTAGGAGACTGCTAGGATCAACTGTATGTCCCACTGTATCATCAGAGATAGCCACTCCAGGCGCTGCTTCACAAACCACTGACCACCTCCAGGCGGGTATCCATTGTCTCTCGAGATAAGGAGGCCCAAAAGAAAGAATCATCAGAGATGAACAATTTTTGGCCTCGTACTTATCTTGCAGCTGGAATACCAGGAGGGTGCAGAAAAGAAAACAATATTGTGTATTTGAATGGTTTATTTATTTACCTTTAAAACATTTGGGTTTTATTTGGAGCTGTTTCTTTAAATAATGATTTTTCTTTTAACATTAAACAACACTCTAAAATGTTTCTGCCCACTCTCATCTTGACAGTGTATAGACAAGGTTAAATGCAGGATCGTATGTGTCCAATCGCTGATGATATACTGGAGAGGATGCCCTCAATACTAACCTCCCCACGATGGGCAGAAGAGATTGAGAGGGATGTTAAAGATTGAAATATGCGGAATGCAGCCGCAATGCACCAAGCATGTGCACACTTTTTATTACGGCAGCAGAAATTGGGCCATTCAAGTGTCCTGACATGGAGAGGCAGGCCACTTCATTAACATATTTAAATCAGGCTCCCACAGTGCGATAGGCAGACCAATTTAAAATTGACCATTGCTGTGCAGATTTCCATACGAACGTCTGAACTAGGAGAGGGAGTAGGCTATTCGATCCCTCGAGCCTCCTCCACCATTCTATAAGATCATGGCTGATCTGTTTGTGGACTCAACTCCACTGTCATGCCTACCCCGATACCCTTTGACTCCCTTGTTTGTCAAGAATCTGTCTACCTCTGCCTTAAAAACATTCAATGACCCTGCCTCCACCGCTCTCCAGGGAAGAGAGTTCCACAGACACACGACCCTCTGAGAGAAAAAAATTCTCCTCATCGTCTTAAATGGGAGACCCTTTATTTTTAAACTGTGGCCCTTAGTTTTAGTCTCTCCCATAAAGGGAAACATTTTTTCAGCATCCACCCTGTCAAGTCCCCTCAACTTCTTATATGTTTCAATAAGATCACCTCTCATCCTTCTAAACTCCAATGAATACAGACCCAACCTGTCCAACCTTTCCTCATAAGATAACCCTCTCATCCCAGGAATCAGTCGAGTCAACCTTCTCTGAACTGCTTCCAACGCAATTATATGCTTTTGTGGGGACAGAATAATGGGGACATTTAAGGTGAAATAATCAATTAATTATGTACTACTAACAAACTAACCTCGGAGCTGCAGAAACAGCTTATCAGAAATAATAAAGTAACTCAGTAGAAGCAGACTAACAAGCAGAAACTAACAGGACAGCTGCAGACTGCTTAATAGTAGCCTATTGTATAGCAATCAGCCAAGGAGATAGGGGGATGAGAAACTGCTAGAATAAGGAGGTGAGACAAATTGACAAGGCAGTACCCCAATCAGGCCATGGCAGCAAGAAACTGCAAAGTTTGTAAACCAATTGGGAACATAAAGGGGGTGTCACTGATTTGTATGAAGAACTATAAGAAAGGCTTGATTTCCCTGCTCAGGCGGAGGAGAAGAGAGGAGAGCCCGGGTGTTGTTGTTGTTCGCTTTGATGATGATGTAACCATTTCGTACTGCAATAAAGTTTCTTAAAGCTACAGTTGGACTTCGTCTCTCTTGTGCAACTAATGGGATCCAACAACTTGGCGTAGTCGGCAGGATCGCTAGAGGATTAAGACCAAGCCACAAACATCGGACCTATATCGGCGCCTCGGAGGTAAGGACTCCTCTTCACATTAAAAGTCCTTGGTCGTTGTCTAAATTTCGGTTCCCTGCCATGCGATCCCGAACTTTTCTTTTGCGGCTCGAGACCCCTTTATAGACGTCTAACTTGGTGGTATTTGACGAAATACCTACTCGGCGGAAAAGCCTAACGGCTCAAGACCTACTTCCCTACTCGAATTGATAAAATGACAGACGAAGGCAACCGACAGTTACCAACTACTGTCAAAGGTGGGCGGGCCCCACCTGACGTTCCCGAAGATGAAATACTTCGGCAGTTAAAAGAATATGTAGAGCAACAGTTTAATTTGGCTAAAACGTACACCGAAATTAGGCAAAAATATGGCATCCCCACGGGACAGTGGTCCTTGGAAGATATAAAGAGAGTCTGGGGAGAAACAACCCATTTAAAGGATAAAGAACAGACCCAATGGTCCCTAGCCGTAATGGGCCAGATCCGGCAGCGCTATGAGATTATGCGACAAGCCCAATATGATCGCGACCTAACTAGCGCAAAGGATCAACTGAAGGCGGTCTGCGAACAACTGAAAAAGGAAAAGCTTAAATCGGAACAGTTAGAAACTGAAAAAACTGAAAAGGAAAGGCTAGAGATTAAAACTAAAGAGCTTAAAAAACAATTACAAGAGCAGCAGACGACCCAACCGAACGGACCGAGTCAGCTCTGCGAACCCCGCCGAGCACCTCCGACTAACTTGTATCCGAGTTTGAAGTCGTTACAAAAGGAACAACGGAAGATGCAACTGCGTGAAGCAGGTCTAGCGGAAGCCGAGTCTTCCAGCGAAGAAAGTGACAATAATGATGGGTTACATTTTCCGCGACTAGCTCCTCTTAAACAGAAACGCGTTAAGGTCAAGACGGAAAAGAGGACTGTGGACGGTAACCAGGTCACCATGGCCGAGCACAACACGTACTATACACATGTCCCGGCTTCCCCTGAGAAAATCGACAAGTGGTCCACAAGATTGCCCGACCCGAAGAAAGGGGGTCTAAAAACGTGGGAGCAGATGGAACGATTAAAGGGAATTTACAATCTCCATCCATGGGACGGGGTACAGATTCTGACCGTAATGGTGCCCGGGCAAGTGAGCCGAAAGCTAAGGAGAGAGGTCCAAACTGCTTTGGGTGAAGCTGGTCAACTACTAGATGCCGGATGGATTGCGATTAACAAGTGGTTGCGAGAGTTTTGTCCTGCAAAAACGGACTGGGGCAAAGTTGTAGCCTGTCGGCAAAAGAACTCTGAGGAAGTGCGGGAGTACGAAGAGAGGTTTAGGTCCACCTGGGTGGAATACTCAGGGATAGCAGACCCTACTCCAGAGGAGCTGGACGACACCAGTTTTGGACCCTTAAAAACTGCTTTTGTTGCTGGACTAAAGCCAGAATTGTCTAAAATATTGAAGGCCACCCTACCGGATTGGGACGCAGTAAGAGTAAAATACTCAGAGTTAATTGACAGATGCGCTCAGCTGGACAGGGATATGGGAGTCAAGCTTCGAGCTCTGCAGACGGATCCAGTACCGAAAGCGCCTGACAAAGAGCAAGGTAGGCGACCCGGCCCTGTTATTACTGCGAGAAGGAAGGCCATTGGGCTAAAGCGTGTAAAGCGAGAGGATGAGGCAGAGGACGCCAAGGACGCAACCCGGCACCCAAACCAGGTCCTTCTCCTGATGGCAACGACCTCTTTGAGAAGTCCAAACAGTTGATGCCCCAGCAACAGAAGGAGATATCCTCCTTGCTCAATGCAACAAAAAACTAGAGGAGCCCTCCCTCGCCTTTTCGGCACCTCTCAATGTGGGCTACTTCAAATGGAACCGGCAACGTTTACGGGATCTACTCCGCCCTGCACTAAGCAATACCCCATCAGTCAAATGTCTATTGCAGGAATTTTATCCGTGATTAGACAGCTAGAGGAGCGAGGCTAAAACACACAGTACCTCAAATAGCCCTGTGTGGCCAGTACGGAAACCAAACGGGACCTGGCGGCTTACTGTCGACGATAGAAAGGCTAACCAGTGTATTAATCAAAAGGCCCCTCTGGTAACTGACCCCTCTACGGTATTTAATGCCCTGAAGCCGGAACACGAATGGCTCTCTGTTATCGATATGGCCAACGGATTTTGGTCGGTGCCACTGGCACCCGAGGTTAAACCGTGGTTCACCTTTACCATACAACAACAACAGTACACCTGGACACGGCTGCCGCAGGGTTTCCACAACAGCCCTACGGTATTCCATATAGCCCTACAAAACCATTTGAGGGAGTTACCTTCCATGTACTCCACGGTCATCCAGTACGTGGATGACACCCTGTTAGCCTCTGAGACAGAAGAACAGCATGAACAAGATCTGCGTACCCTGCTGGACTACCTTCATCAGAGAGGACACAAAGCCAGTCTCTACAAAGCACAGATAGCAGAAGGAGAGGTCGTGTACCTGGGACAAAAGATTTCAAAGGGAAAAAGGGAACTCACCCAGGACAGGACCGCTGCCATTCGAGCTGCCAAACAGCCCACCACTATCCAGGAGCTTAGGTCCTTTTTGGGTTTGTGTAACTTCAACTGAAACTGGATCGACTCCTACACCCAGCTGGCTCAACCATTAACCGATCTCTTGAAGGGAAAGCGGGCCTCTAAAGAATCAGTTACCCTAACCAAAGAACAGCAAGAGGCTTTCCAAAACTTACAGAGGGCTTTATGCTCAGAGCCAGCCCTGGGAATCCCCGACAACGGGAAACCGTTTACCCTGTTCGTACACGAAAAAGAGGGATATATGACTGCCATACTGACACAGGAGCAAAGGGACAAACAGAGACCTATTGGATATTATTCGAAAAGACTGGACACTGTCGCCCTAGGATGGGGCAGTTGCTTAAGAGCCATGGAAGCTACATGCCAAGCGGTGATTGCTACTGCAGGTCTGGTATTAGATCAAACGTCAACCGTTAAGTGTCCGCACACAGTCCACACATTGTTATCTATGAACAGAATATCCCAAGTGACAGCAGCCAGATGGACCCGATGGAAAACAGTCCTAGAGGCTCCCAATCTCCACATCGTCCGGGCCAGCCAGGTAAATCCAGCGACTATGCTCCCGTGGCCTGAAGAGATGGAGGAAGAAGAACATGATTGCATGGAGATTATGGAAGAAACAGAGGAGGTAATCCTAGCGGCAGAGGAAAGATTGCTCAACCCTCCTTTGTTGACAACGGTACACGGAAAGCAGGATGGGCAGTTACAACCCTACATGAAGTTGTGGAAGCGGGATGCCTGCCTTCAGGGACATCGGCCCAACAAGCCGAACTGTGAGATCTCTAATCTGGCAGAACACATCCGAAAGTAAGTGGAAAAGCTAAAACAACCCCCAACCCTCACCTTATGGAGTTAGGCGACCAGTTGGTTGGGCTCGATAGGGACCTCGGTGGTACAGGGTTGGTCTTCTTTTTAGTGATGATTGTAATTCTGTATTTGACGTTTTTGCTTATTAAGTGTTGTTGTAAACAAGTAACTGAAGCCCCTGCAAAACTTATGCCTTTACAGAGCTCCCGCGGGCCCCTCTTGTGGCACAAGCAGGCAACGTATTGAGTGCGACCCCTCCGGGTGTTGAAGGCTGTTTCGAGACAAGTAGAGACCATTAAAGGCACCTCGGTGGGATCAAGGGAATGATTCTTAAAAGTGTTTGAAGAATCAAAGGGGGGACTGTGAGAACAGAATAATGGGGACATTTAAGGTGAAATAATCAATTAATTATGTACTACTAACAAACTAACCTCGGAGCTGCAGAGACAGCTTATCAGAAATAATAAAGTAACTCAGTAGAAGCAGATTAACAAGCAGAAACTAACAGGACAGCTGCAGACTGCTTAATAGTAGCCTATTGTATAGCAATCAGCCTAACGGTCCAAGGAGATAGGGGGATGAGAAACTGCTAGAGTAAGGAGGTGAGACAAATTGACAAGGCAGTACCCCAATCAGGCCATGACACCAAGAAACTGCAAAGTTTGTAAACCAATTGGGAACATAAAGGGGGTGTCACTGATTTGTATGAAGAACTATAAGAAAGGCTTGATTTCCCTGCTCAGGCGGAGGAGAAGAGAGGAGAGCCCAGGTGTTGTTGTTGTTCGCTTTGCTGATGATGTAACCATTTCGTACTGCAATAAAGTTTCTTAAAACTACAGTCGGACTTCGTCTCTCTTTGTGCAACTAATGGGATCCAACACTTTCTTAAGTAAGGGGACCAGAACTATACATGATACTCTAAATGTGGTCTCACCAATGCCCTGTAGAACTGCAGCAAAACATCTCTACTTTTATATTCCATTCCCCTTGCAATAAATGACAACATTGAATTTGCTTTCTTAATCACTTGCTGTACTTGCATACTAACATTTTGTGTTTCCCTCTCCGTCTCAGAGTTCTTCAATCTCTCTCCATGTAAATAATATGTTGCTTTTCTATTATTCTGGCCAAAGTGAACAAGTTCACACTTTCTCATATTATACTACATCTGCCAAATCTTTGCCCATTTACGTAACCTATCTATATCCCTTTGCAGACTCTTTATGTCTTCTTCACAATTTACTCTCCTACCTGTCTTTGTGTCATCAGCAAATTTAGCAACCATACATTCCGTCCCTTCATCCAAGTCATTGATATAGATTGTAAATAGTTGAGGCCCCAGCACTGATCCCTGTGGCACTCCATTAATTGCAGCTTGCCAACCTGAAAACAACCCATTTATGCCTACTCTCTGTTTCCTGTTAGCTAACCAATCCTCCATCCATGCTAATATGTTACCCCTGCACAATGGGCTCTTATTTTGTTTAGTAACCTTTGATGTGGCACCTTGTCAAATGCCTTCTGGAAATCCAAGTACACCACATCCACAGGTTCCCCTTTATCAACGTTGCTTGTTACTCCCTCAAACATGATTTCCCTTTCACAAAACAATGTTGACTCTGCTTGATAGCATTGAGATTTTCTAAATGACCTGCTATAACCTCCTTAATAATAGATTCTAGCATTTTCCCTTTGACAGATGTTAAGCTAACTGGCCTGTAATTTCCTGCTTCCTGTCTCCCTCCTTTCTTGAATAGTGGAATTATATTCGCTATTTTCCAATCTGATGGAACCGTTCCAGAATCTAGGGAATTTTGAAAAATTGAAACCAATGCATCCACTATCTCAGCAGCCACTTCTTCTAAGACTCTAGGATGAAGTCCATCAGGACCTGGGGACTTGTCAGCTTTTTGTTCTAATAATTTTCTCAGTACCCTTTCCCTGGTGATGGTAATTGTGTCAAGATCTTCCCTCCCTTTCAACTCATGATTCATAATTATTTCCGGGATGTTATTTGTATCCTCTACAGTGAAGGCAGGTTCAAAAATATCTGTTCAATTCCTCCGCCATTTCCTTATTTTCCATTATTAATTCCACAGACTCACTCTCTAGAGGACCTACACTCACTTTACTTACTCTTTTCCTTTTTAAATACCTGTAGAAACTCTTACTATCTGTTTTTATATTTCTAGCTAGCTTTCTCTCATATTCTAATTTCTCTCTCATTATTCTTTTAGTCATTCTTTTCTGTTATTTTATATTCTGGCCAATCTTCTGACCTGCCACTACTCTTCGCTGAATTGTACACTTTTTCTTTCAATTTGATACTATTTTGAACTTCCTTAGTTAGCCAAGGATGGTGTGTCCTTCTCCTCGAGTCTTTCTTTCTCACTGGAATGTTTTTGCTGAGTGTTATGAAATATCTCCTTAAATGTCTACCATTGCATCTTCACTTACCTATCCTTTAACCTAATTTCCCAGTTTACTTTAGCCAGCTCTGTCTTCAAACCCTCATAATTACCCTTATTTAAGTTTAAAACACTAGTCTTAGATTCACTCTTCTCACCCTCAAACTGAATGTGAAATTCAACCGTGTTGTGATCACTGCTACTGAGGGCACCTTTACTAGAGGTCATTAATTAATCTTGACTTGTTACACATTACCAGATCTAGGGTAGTCTGCTTGGCTCTAGAACATGTTGCTCTAAGAAACTGTTTCAAAAACACTTCATGAACTTATCTTCCAGGCTACTTTGCCAATCTCATTCGTCCAATCTTTCTGTAGATTAAAATCACCCATGATTATCGCTGTACCTTTCACACGAGCCCCCATTATTTTCTCCTGTATACCCCGTTCTATGGTGTGATTACTGTTAGGGGGCCTATAAACTACGTCCACAGGTGAGTCTCTACCTTCATTATTTCTTATCTCTACCCAAACCGATTCTACATCTTGATTTTTAAAACTAAGGTCACCTCTCTTTATTGTACTAATGTCATCCTTAATTAACAGAGCAACCACTGCACCTTTTCCTAGTTTCCTGTCCTTCCGAAATGTCATGTACCCTTGAATATTCAGGTCCCAGCCTTTGTCATCTTGCAGCCACATCTGAGGAAAATTAGCAGTGAAAGGGATGTGGGTGCTACCAGCTTCATGAGGTAAGTGCTTTTTCCAGCACTGGTTAGTCAGGATTGAATTGGCAGGAGTGCACCTTGGTCCCTTAAGGAAACCTTCAACCTTCCCACTGCCGATTTTCGACCTCCACCTGCACCACCCCCACAGCCAATGGCCCCTCACTCACATCTGCCGTGATTGCCGACCATCCCCATTGGTCCCCAGTTATGGCCTTCAGGTGCAGGTCTGCCCTCGCAGCCTCCAGCCAGGCTATCGATTTGGCCGGCTGTCAGCAGGAAATGGAACAAAAAACTATAATGATGTCCTGCCATTAAGTTCAGCAGGACTTCTGCATCCCCAGCCTTGCTGGGTTCTTTGGCCATTTTTGCCTTCCCCCTCACCTGCCCCCTAAATCTTTAGTAGTATTTTGTGTATTTGTGATGTTCAGGGTTCTGTCTCTGTTCCCTAGCAGCAGAGTGACTTGTAACTGTACAATTCCTTGTGGTTTAGAAATGAGTCTGCATATGAACATACAAACATATGAATTAGGAGCAGGAGTAGGCCACTCAGCCCCTCGAGCCTGCTCCGCCATTCAATCAGTTTGTGACTGATATGATTGTAACCTCGATTCCACATTCCCACCTATCCCCAATAACCTTAACCCCCCCCATCTACCTTTGCCTTAAAAATATTCAAAGGTTCTTCTTCCACTGCCTTTTGAGGAAGAAAGTTCCAAAGACACTCAACCCTCTGAGAGAAAAAGATTCTCCTCATCTCTGTCTTAAATGGGTGACCCCTTATTTTTAAAGAGTGACCCCTAGTTCTATATTCTCCCACAACAGGAAACATCCTTTCCACATCCACCCTGTCAAGACCTCTCAGGATCTTATATGTTTCAATCAAATCACCTCTTACTTTTCTAAATTCCAGCGGATACAAGCCTAGCCTATCCAATCTTTCCTCATCAGACAACCCACCCATTTCAGGTACTAGTCTAGTAAACCTTCTCTGAACTGCTTCCAACGCATTTACATCCTTCTTTAAATAAGGAGACCAATACTGTACACAGTACTCCAGATGTGGTCTCACCAATGTCCTGTATAGCTGAAGCATAACCTCCCTACTTTTGTATTCAATACCCCTTGCAATAAACAATAACATTCTATTAGCTTTCCTAACTATTTGTTGTACCTGCATACTAACCTTTTGCGATTCATGCACTAGGACACCCAGATTCCTCTGCATCTCAGAGTTCTGCAATCACTCAACATTTAGATAATATGCTTTTTTATTCTTCCTGCCAAAATGGACATATTTCCCACTTTCCCACATTATACTCCATTTGCCAGACCTTTGCCCACTCACTTAACCTATCGATATCCCTTTGTACCCTCCTTATGTCCTCTTCACAACTTATTTTCCGACCTATCTTCGTGTCATCAGCAAATTTAGCAACCATCATCCAACTCATTTATATAAATTGTAAAAAGTCGAGGCCCCAGCACAGATCTCTGTGGCACACCATTCATTACATCTTGCCAACCAGAAAATGACCCATTTATGCCTACTCTCTGTTTCCTGTTTCCTGCTGCCTAGGGGTGCCTTAACTAGGAGGTCATTAATTAATCCGATCTCATTGCACAATGCCAGGTGTAGTACAGCCTACTCTCTGGTTGGCTCCAGAATGTACTGTTCTAAGAAACTATCCCGAAAACATTCTATGAACTCCTCATCCAGGCTAACTTTGCCCATCTGATTTTCCAATCTATATGTAGATTAAAAACCCTCATGATTGTCATGGCACCTTTCTGACAAGCATCCATTATTTCTTCCTTTATACCCAAGCTATCATGTGGTTACTGTTAGGGGGCCTGTACACCACTCCCACGGTGCCATGGTCACTTAGCTCATCCACCCTGCAGCCCTCGCTCTCATCGATACAAGCTGAAAGAACCTCATACCTGTTGGACAATTGCAAGGGCTGAGGCTCCTCCACTTCTGCCTTCTTGATCCCCTTATCTGCTTCACTCACAGTCACACCTCCCCTGTCCCTGACCACTGACCAAATCAGAAGACCTCATCCTATGGGGTGTGACTGACTCCTGGAACAAAGTGACCAGGTAACTCTCCCCCTCCCTGATGCAATGTCTGTAGCTCGGCCTCCAGCTCACTGACTCTGAGCCGAAGCTCTTTGAGCTGTAGACACTTACTGCAGACGTGGTTGCCGTGGATCACACTGGTGTCCACAAGCTCCCACGCACTGCAGCTGCAGCACATCACCTACCCTACCATTTTTATTGTGTTTTAAATATATAATTAACTATTTATTTAATTAATAGGAAATACTCGCCAAACAATCTATTAAGCTTTACTACAATAAATAAATAAACCTTCCAATTACTAAAATTACCCGGGTTTTTGAAAGATAAATGAGAAAAACTCACAAGCCAATCAACTCCCTGTTTTCCCAAAACATCACACTTTGATTTTTCTCAGAAAACGGTCTGGATGCACTGGTGGCCTGGACGGGCTCGGATAGCTGCTCGAAACACTCCGGGTCTCACTTCCTCCCACTCCCACTGCTGCTCTAAACACTCCGGGTCTCACTTCCTCCCACCACCACTGCTGCTCTAAACACTCCGGGTCTCACTTCCTCCCACTCCCACTGCTGCTCTAAACACTCCGGGTCTCACTTCCTCCCACTCCCACTGCTGCTCTAAACACTCCGGGTCTCACTTCCTCCCACTCCCACTGCTGCTCTAAACACTCCGGGTCTAACTTCCTCCCACTCCCACTGCTGCTCTAAACACTCCGGGTCTCACTTCCTCCCACTCCCACTGCTGCTCTAAACACTCCGGGTCTCACTTCCTCCCACTATCACTGCTGCTCTAAACACTCCAGGTCTTACTTCCTCCCACTCCAACTGCTGCTCTAAACACTCCGTGTCTCACTTCCTCCCACTACCACTGCTGCTCTAAACACTCCAGGTCTTACTTCCTCCCACTCCAACTGCTGCTCTAAACACTCCGTGTCTCACTTCCTCCCACCATCACTGCTGCTCTAAACAATACGGGTCTTACTTCCTCCCACCAACACTGCTGCTCTAAACACTCCGGGTCTCACTTCCTCCCACTCCCACTGCTGCTCTAAACACTCCGGGTCTTACTTCCTCCCACTCCCACTGCTGCTCGAAACACTCCGGGTCTCACTTCCTCCCACTCCCACTGCTGCTCGAAACACTCCGGGTCTCACTTCCTCCCACTCCAACTGCTGCTCTAAACACTCCGGGTCTCACTTCCTCCCACTCCCACTGCTGCTCTAAACACTCCGGGTCTCACTTCCTCCCACTCCCACTGCTGCTCGAAACACTCCGGGTCTCACTTCCTCCCACTCCAACTGCTGCTCTAAACACTCCGGGTCTCACTTCCTCCCACTCCCACTGCTGCTCTAAACACTCCGGATCTCACTTCCTCCCACTCCCACTGCTGCTCTAAACACTCCGGATCTCACTTCCTCCCACTCCCACTGCTGCTCTAAACACTCCGGGTCTCACTTCCTCCCACTCCCACTGCTGCTCTAACCACTCCGGGTCTCACTTCCTCCCACTCCAACTGCTGCTCTAAACACTCCGGGTCTCACTTCCTCCCACTCCCACTGCTGCTCTAAACACTCCGGATCTCACTTCCTCCCACTCCCACTGCTGCTCTAAACACTCCGGATCTCACTTCCTCCCACTCCAACTGCTGCTCTAAACACTCCGGATCTCACTTCCTCCCACTCCCACTGCTGCTCTAAACACTCCAGGTCTCACTTCCTCCCACTCCCACTGCTGCTCCAAAGACTCCGGGTCTCACTTCCTCCCACCACCACGGCTGCTCTCAACACTCCGGCTCTCACTTCCTCCCACTCCCACTGCTGCTCTAAACACTCCGGGTCTCACTTTCTCCCACCACCACTGCTGCTCTAAACACTCCGGGTCTCACTTCCTCCCACTCCCACTGCTGCTCCAAAGACTCCGGGTCTCACTTCCTCCCACTCCCACTGCTGCTCTAAACACTCCGGATCTCACTTCCTCCCACTCCAACTGCTGCTCTAAACACTCCGGATCTCACTTCCTCCCACTCCCACTGCTGCTCTAAACACTCCAGGTCTCACTTCCTCCCACTCCCACTGCTGCTCCAAAGACTCCGGGTCTCACTTCCTCCCACCACCACGGCTGCTCTCAACACTCCGGCTCTCACTTCCTCCCACTCCCACTGCTGCTCTAAACACTCCGGGTCTCACTTTCTCCCACCACCACTGCTGCTCTAAACACTCCGGGTCTCACTTCCTCCCACTCCCACTGCTGCTCTAAACACTCCGGGTCTCACTTTCTCCCACCACCACTGCTGCTCTAAACACTCCGGGTCTCACTTCCTGCCACTCCCACTGCTGCTCTAAACACTCCGGGTCTTACTTCCTCCCACCACCACTGCTGTTTTAAACACTCCGGGTCTTGCTATCTCCTGCTGCTTCCCACGCGGCAGCTCATTTAAATGGTCAGGGAAGACCACCCCCCCCCCCACCCTCCACCCATGGACGTGGAGGACGCGGGCAGTCTGTCCCCGGCAACGGCGTCCGGCCCCATTGCATAGGTGTCGATGCCATTTTTAAAGGGCTTTCAGCCCTTTCATTTTGTTTAAATATTTAAAGTTATAGGCATTTTACAGTTATTTAAAAAACTGTTTCTAGCCTTTCTCCCACCACCCCCCCCCAATAACGAGACAGTTCATTCCTCGCCCTCTCCCCCCAAAAATACTTGCCTTGTGCACCTGACCTTCCCCACCCCCAAAGTTCACAACCTTTGATCTTTAAACCTTCCCACCATCCCCTCCACCAATCATATTAGTTTGACCCTGCTCCTTCCCCCCCACTCTGAAAGACTTACCTGCTCCCCTCCTTCCGAACAGAAATCCGAAGGTGCGGGAGTGCCAGCTGCCACCACCAATATCGCCCCAGAATGGATGGTGGGAGCGGGTAAGTCATTAATTCATTAATTTGCATTTTTTTGATGATGTAAATGTTGCCCCTGTCACAGGGGAGTTGCCACAATGCCTTGCCACCGCCGGCAATATGGGGCTGGGCCTTCCCAGCATCGAGGCTTGTGGCAGGTCTCTCCCTGTGCCATTTTTCGGGCCCACCCCGCCATGACCCCCGACGTGGGGGGGGCTGTAAAATCCAGCCCCAGGTCTTGCTCTCTCTCGTTGTTTCCTGCCATCGCCGCTGTTTTAAACATTCCGGGTCTCGCTCTCTCTCCCACCTCTTCCTTTATTGTATAGTAAGGGGAGTGGGGGGGTTTTTGGTGGGAGATCGCGGGTGGCGTGGGGCAGGGGTTGGGATTCATGGCAGCATAGTGACAAGTATGTGCATCAAGTGATTTACAAATGGGTATGAATCTAATCCTGCGGTAGACTGAATCGGTGTCGTCGCGGAGAAGAGATTATGTCTGTGTTTTGTACCGGTAGAGTGATGAGCATGTATTGAAGTTAATGATTTTGAAATCAATCTAATCCCTATTGTGATCGAGGTGATTATGTGTCTGAATTTCAGTGGTCTAATGGAGAGATGGTGTATCTGTCTTCCCTAGCAGTCTACCAAAGAGAGTTGTTTCCTGTTACAAGGCAGCAACACGTCATCCAAAAAAAAATCAAAATAGTAATCCAGTACTTCATGATTTTGTAGCACTGCCGATAGTAGGGCATAAAATTGTAAGCCATTCTATTACCAATGAACAATGAAGGGAAGGTCATAAACAATTCAGAGGTTGTATAGCATAGGCACTTGCGAATCAGGATTGGAATGAAAAAGTCTTGGGTTTGAATCCCAGGAGAATTCATTCAACCTTTCATTTGTCTGAGGTGGATAAAATGAACACCATGTCCTGGGATGTGGGGAGTGTAGAATGCTATCGGGACTGAGTAAAGCTTATCACAGTGTTGCAGTATTTGCTGTCTGTTCAACAGTGGATGAGTTTGTACTTAAATTGGCATTCATTTCATGCCGAATGGAGACCAATCCCCATCTTCCTCTCACACACAAGATGCAGCTGTACGACAATGGATTTACGACGAAGGCTTTAAGAATTTTTTGCACTGTATTATCACAAATCTGAAAAAGTTTATTACATATCAGTCCACTCAATAACTAAATTATGTTTCTTCAACAGCTTTTCTTTTCAAGAGAGGTATATTTATACATCACATTGGGGTCCCATAGACCATTGCCATGGATTAGTAGTCTGGGATTTGCCACAGCAATTATTGGTATTTGCCACCAACTCTACAGGATTGGGGCATGTTTTGTTCGATCTAATTCCAGTGAGGTGTTGTGGAAAATCAAGTACAGTGAAGCACAAAACACAAATAGAATAGAAACCATCAAATCGGAAAATGTAAAAACAAAATGAGTACTGATGCTTTGACAATGAGCTTCTGTTTTGATTTTAACTTTCAGAGTTTTGTTGATTGAAGACTTTTGTCATTCTCTGTTTGACTATTTTATGAAGATCACTTTTGAATAGTTTGCAGTCAACATAGAAGATGGAACTCACTGGCTGAGAAATTCAGCTCCATAACAATGTTGGGGGTCAGCACGACAGATGGCAGAGGCTTCCAGTGTAGCCGGTGTGCTGTCCCATACTGGGAGGGGTGCACAGTACAGTTGTGCCGTGCGCACACCAGAAGCTTCCGAACTACCCCAGACTGTGAAGTCAAACAGACGTTCCACCTGATTTGATGCATTATGCATAAACTTGGGCCACACAAATCCACTCAATGCATTCACTTGTCACTCACCAAAGAACATTCATACAGCTGTAAGCCCGCCTCTCTTGAAAGGCCCAGGCACCCAACTTGCAGGGAAGGTAATTTAGGCTAACTTATGCTATAGCAAAGTATCTGGCAGTAATCTGGAGTCATTCTGGAGGTGTTGTGGTGAGTTCCTGGATTTGGCAGAGAGTGTTGCTGCAACCTCACAGGGAGGGCAGGTATGGGGACTGCAGCTGCATTGCCTCTGAGTCTGCAACATGACAGGGAGATGAAGCAGAGGCTGCAGAGAGGGGAAGCTCTGCAGTTGTCCTCTCCCACATTTGGACTCCTCCATGCTCCTTGACAGAGACAAGAGGCTTTCTGGCAGGCCAGCCAATGCACCCAACATCTCTGTGTGCATGTCCATCAGTGCTCTCCTGTGTGCTGCCCCATCAAGGTCGTCATCTATGTCCTCTGCAGTAGAACTTGCCTGCGACCTTGCCCTCTGGTATGCTGGCACATGAGCCATCCTTTTTCCCCTGGAGTGGCTGCACCCCACTTATGCCTGATGATGCACCATGTGCAGATCCTGACTCTGTTCTATTTTTAAGGTACAGTATCTGAGATGGTGGTTGCAAGTGCCAGATCAAGTGATGGGGCCTCTTCATCAGTAGTCTGGTGTCGCTCTTTTTCCTCCTCCTGGGACTGCTGTGGCTGTGAAGGTAGCCATTCTTGGGTTTCTGAAAGCAGGAGCTCAGAAGGGGAAGGTGTGAGGGAAGGTGGGTTGGGTGAAAGGCAAGAGTCCATGACCACATGATCTGCAGCTTGCTCATCATGCCAGATAGCAAGATAAGGGTATGCTTGGAGTTGAGAAGGTGCATAAGGCAGGAAAATACCATCATCCTCAATGTTTTCAGCTATGCTGGATGCTGTGGAATATGTTGTTGCTGACCCTATGATGTGGAGAACCATCTCTTCCATAGGGCTCAGGAGTTGCAGGTATCCTTGTCCCTACTGGTTCTGCTCTGCTCCCTTCAATTATGGGTGGCCATGTCCCTCAAGAGGGAGTGCAGAATGTCAGTGATAGTGTTGCACTGTGTTTGGGTAATGTGCCTACCATTACAAAATAGCTGGAGGTATGTGGAAGCAGCAGGAGGTGGGTAAGAGGCTGGTATCACTGGAAGGTTTGTGAGGGTGAGGTACAGTATCTAGATGCTAGGCATGAGTTCTGAATAGCAGGGACTGCTGATGGTGTCATGTTTTGAAAATTGCTTTGTGCATTTTGTCCACTTAAGGCTACCATACACACATACACCAGCAGAGGGTGTCTGTAAGGGAAAAAAAGGAATCCATGTTTGAACAGAATGCAGCAGTTCTGTGTCTTACTAACTCTGACTGAATATTACTGTTCTGTCCTAAGAACATCACAGTTGTGACGAGGATGGTGAAAAATAGGAAACATTGCTTTCAGGTATGAAACTTTTGGAAGGTGTTTGACTACTTTCTACAGATAGCATTTTAAGTTGGAGACTTAGAGAACACATTGAGGCTGTATTAGACACACACAGGAAGCTTGCACAGTGTACACACACATACTGATCTCTCCAAAATAACCATCCAATCAAAAGAAAATCTTGGATCATTATGGAGAAGTTTTCTTTGATAGGAAGCAATCCCGGATCCTTGATCATGCACTATCACTGCATTGTCTATTCCCAATCTACCACCTTTTGATGTGCGTTCAGAGCCTTCATCTGTATCCCCACGTTGTCAAAAGTGGCTGCGACATTTCAAAGGCGCAATGACAGGTTTCGCAATCACAGATGACAAAAGATAAAAGGCTTTACTTCTCCACTATGGAGGTAAAAAATTGGAAGACATCTTTGAGATACTACATTTGAGCAAAATGACTGCGAATCAGCAAAATATGCACTGACAACACATTTCACACACCAAAAAAAAGAAACAATTGTCTTCTGATGCACTAAGCAAGAAGCAAACGAGACAATTAATCAATATTGCATGCGATTGAGGCAACTAGCAACAAATGTGACTTCGGTGATGTTCAACATGTTGAATGGGAAATCAAAACACAAATAACTGAAGGTTGTCTCCCTAATCAACAACGCCGAAAAGCACTCAAGAAAGAACGAAAGCTGTGAGAGCTGTTGCAGTTCGCAAGATCACTATCACTTTCAGATTCCAGAGCTGCTGAAGTTGAGGCTGCCAATAGTAACTACCACACTCCAAGTTCAACTCCTGTGAACACTGTTCATCGCTCACATGCCAGGAAACCAACAACAGCCATCTCACAAACAGACTTGTCCAAAGAATGGTTCCACTGTGGCGGTGCTTATCCACACCAGGCAAAGTGTCCTGCCACTGGTAAACAGTGTAAAGCTTGTGGAAAACCCAACCACTTTGCTCGTGTTTTTCACTCATCAGGAAAATCAACTACTAAGAACCATACGAACAGAAGGGTGCCATGCATGTGTATCACTGAAAAAGAGTGAAAGAATGTAGCCAATGTAGAGGCAGATGACCCTGAATATACTTTTGTCATCTCTCTCAGCCACGGCAAACAGCCACGTGTGACAGTGTCGAATGGTTGCTGGGATGTCGATGCTCTCATTGATACAGGAGCGTCTGTCAATATCATGGGAGACAAAGCATTCAACCAACTTCAGCACTGTCCCATCCTTTGCAAAGCAGGGAATATGGAAATTTTCCCTTACAATAGTGACAAACTGTTGAAAGTTCTTGGGACTTTCAAAACACCAGTCTCATTCAAAGACACTAGAACAAGTGCTGCATTCTACGTCATATCTGAAGAGTGTGACACGCTTTATCAGTTTCCACACAGTAACAGATCTGCACATGACTGCAGTCACATATGCGATTCCTATGCAGAACCACAACATTCTCGAACTGTATGCTGACCGCTTTACTGGTATTGGCAAACTGAAAGGTGTTACATGCAAGTTGTCTGTAGACCCGAATGCTCCCCAGTTGCATGTCAATGGCGACGAATACCATTTCATGTCAGAAAGCAGACAGAGAAGGAACTTCAATGCCTACTTGACCTTGACATTGTTGAGAAAGTTGGGATGAGCCTACCCCTTGGGTCTCAGATATACAAGTCGTCAAAAAACCTGAGAGCGAAAACCTGATTAAAATTTGCATTGCGATGTGATCACCCAGTTAAGCCATACAATGAGTAAGACATTTGACAATGACAATCCATGACATAATAGAAAAAAATGAATGGCTCTAAACGCTTCGCTAAATTTGACCTCAATGCAGGCTACCATCAAATTCAGCTTGCGGAAGAATTGAGATCTCTTACTGTATTCTCCACTCACATCAGACTCTTTCGATACAAGAGGCTCAACTTTGGAGTCAATTCAGTAGCTGAGGTATTTCAGCACATGGTTCAGTCTGCACTTCAAGGACGTGAAGGCACGCTGAACATCACTGATAACATTCTCATCTATTGTCACACTGAAAGTGAACTCGGGACATGCCTAAATGCATGCCTACAATGTTTCAGAGAATGTAACCCCACCTTGAACAAAGACAAGTGCTTGTTCAATGAAAATAGAATTGAATTCTTCAGCAATGTGTTCAGCGGTGATGGAGTGTCACCTGTTCCATGGAAAGTTGAAGCCATTGCAAATGTTGCAGATCCTACAAACGTGCAGGAAGTCCAGAGTCTGTGAGGACTCATCACGTACTGCAGTCATTTCGTTCTTGACCTTACAATCTGAAAAAAGAAACCACAAAGTGGAAATGGACTAAATCACATAGAAGATATACCAGATCAAACGATGGTTGTCAGCAAGTTGCACAAATGCCTATTTTGACCCTGAGAAAGCCAACCAGCTAGTTGTGGATGCAGTTCTCGGCTTAGGTGCAGTTCTCATACAGAAAGACAAGACAGATAACCCATTAATTGTGTGATGGCAAGCAGATCACTAAGGCCTGTAGTGCAATGTTATTAGCTAACAGACAGAGAAATGCTCTCAATCACATGGGGTATCTTACACATTCATCTCTACTTTTATGGAAGCCAGTTTGAAGGAATAACTCATCATAGACCCCCTAGTGAGCTTGTTCAACAATCCACTTAGCAAACCACCCACTCAAATCGAACATTGGATACTCAAACTACAAGAGTATGAGTTCCAGGTTGAGTACCAGCCAGGCAAGCTCAGCGGACTATCTTTCACGACATCCATTGCTGGCAGTCAGTCCTACTAGTCATGAGGAAAAGGTTGCCAAATAACATCTTAACTACATAAGTCTAAATACAGTGCCAAAGTTGCTAAAACTAGCTGACATCATTGTGGCAACAAAACAAAATGAGGCTTTGCAACTCTGTATGAAGGCTATGGAATCACAAAACTGGAAAGACATGATCAAGACAGTGCTTACAAATGAAATCGCTTACACTACAAGGTCTTCACAAAGTTCAAAATGAGTTCACCGTTACAACTACATCTGATCTTGTGTTATGCAGCAACAGTTTTGTCATTCCACACTCATTGAGGGAATGTGATGTCGATATAGCACATGAAGGTCACCAGGGAATTGTCAAAGCCAAACAACTCCTTAGGGGAAAGGTATGGTTCCCCGAAGTTGACCACATGATACAGCACAAAATCAATCAGTGTTTGCCATGTCAAACAACCACAATGTCAAATCCTCATGATCCTCTCAAGATGTTCGAATTACCTTGAAAACCATGGATTGAAGTCAGCATTGATTTTGCAGATTTGCCCACTGGTGAACACCTGCTTGTTATCACTGATGACTATAGCAGATTCCCAATCATGGAATTAGTTATGTCTTTAATAAAAGCAGTCATCCCAAAGCTTGACCAGATTTTCATCTTATTTGGAATCCCTCAAATGGTGAGCGTGACAATGGACCCTCATTCAACAGCGATAAGTTCAGTAAATTTGTGAACTACCAAGGTTTCACTCATCAAAAAATCACACCCCATTGGCCAAGAGCCAGTGGAGAAGTCAAGATTTATGCGTACCTTGAAAAAAGTGATATGTACAGCTACAGCTGAGAGCAAGTGAAAGCAAGAGTTGTATCGCTTTCTTCGTAATTATAGAGCAACTCCTCACTCGACTAGTGGAAAACCTCCAGCTACACTCATCTTTGCGCATCCTATGTGCACACATCTTCCTAAGCTACTCTGCAGAGCTGATGATCAACATGTATGCGAACGCGATCGGGAACACAAGTATAGAATGAAAGTAAATACAGAGCGAAATATGAAATTTAGAGTTACACCACTAAAGATAGGAGATAAAGTGATTGTGAAATGTAATGGTCATATTGGAAAGCAAACAAGCCCTTAAGACATCCAACCATTTGTTGTGACCAACACAAAAGGATCAATGATCACTGCTAAGCATGTTTTGCAAATCATCTCTCAAAATGCATCATTTTTCAAAGCACTGAAAACACCATTCATAGAGTCATAGTCAGATACAGCACTGAAACAGGCTCTTTGGCCCACTGAGTCTGTGCTGACCAACAACCACCCATTTATACTAATCCTACATTAATCCCATATTCCCTACCACATCCTCCCTACACTAGGGGCAATTTACCTATCAACCTGCATGTCTTTGGCTGTGGGAGGAAATCGGAGCACTTGGGCAGAAACCCACGTGGTCACAGGGAGAACTTGCAAATTCCACACAGGCAGTACCCAGAACTGAACCTGGGTCACTGGAGCTGTGAGGCTGCAATGCTAACCACTGCGCCACTGTGTCGCGCCAATTTGTAAGCATTAAAACCGATTCCAACGTCTCAGATGAAGACAATATCTTACTCATGAAAGAAAACGTCCACCATTCTTTAGTAATTATGTTACAAAGTGAACTATTGTCAGCTGGTGAACAAAACTTTCATCTCATTGTATATGGCTGAATGCATTGTTAAATTAATACAGAAGTTAGAATATGTAATAATGTTACTGTTGAAGTTGAATGTTCAGGTTATGCTTAAGTTTATTGTTTACACTCTTGGAAACAAACCATTGAAACATGCTATGTCTTTCATTTACTAAGAAGGGAAAGGATGTAATGTTTATGAAAATTGCTTTGTGCATTTTGTCCACTTAAGGCTACCATACACACAAAAACCAGCGGAGGATGTCTGTAAGGGAATAAAGGAATCCATGTTTTAACATGAAGAGGTCCTGTCTTACTCTGACTGAATATTACTGTTTAGTCCCAAGAACATCACAGATGGCTGAGTGATGGGAGTGTGTTGCATTGAGCAGCATGAGAGGTTGGTGGTGCGTGGGTATGAGGTCCTTTGAAGATGCATTTACTGACCTTGGAAACTGGCTTATGGCTATTAAATTTCTTGTGGCATTGCTGCCAGGTCCTTGGGTCCAGATTCCTTGCACTGACTTCCCTGGCCACCTGCTCCCATTCCCTTCTGAGGGCACTTCCTGAGGGCATCCAAGCTCCTCCAGGAAACAAGACCTCACTCCTCCTATCCACCTTCACGACAAAGGCCTCCAGCACCATATCCATGAACCTCTCTCTTATCTAGTGCTCCATTTATGCAGTCAAAGTCAGTACAGGCAGCCAGCAGCAGCTCCTTTCCACTGAGTGCAGCTCCCCTTTAAGAGGGACAGACTTCCTTTAAGAGAAACAGTCTGGCTGCACCATGCAATGGCATATGCTACTTGGCCCCTGCTGATCGCTCAGGCAGCCATCAGTATAGGCTCTACTTGAACCAACAGTACAATCTGGTAAATGAGGAGGAAGTACAAAGTTCGTGTGTTGGCTGCCTCAAAGGCAATGCACACGGGCAGATTGTGAATCACGACCGCCATGCCCAATAACAGGTCATATTGAATTTTTAGCCCTCTAACTTCAAATATAGCCAGGCCAGCTCTCAAATATGCATTATTGATCTAAGGAAAAACTGAAACAAATTATGGAGGAAATATGTGAACTCCTGTTCCTGTTTTATAATGCAATTGAAATGAGAAATAACAAAGTGTATAGAGAACTAAACACAATGGCCCCCACACAAGTGGGCTGGTGATGGGGGGGCTGTAAAATTGAGTGGGAGGTGGGGGGTGGCGTTCCCAAAGCCTTCCCACCCCAGTTGCAATTTTATGAGGGGTGGCAGCAGTGAGAAACGGCCTGCCCACCCCAGGCCAGTCAAGGCCCTCAAATGGCCAATTAACTTCCACTTAAGGGCTTCTTCCCACTGCCACTGGTATTTTACCAGCGGTGGCCAGGCAGCAAAGGCCCCCAGAACGTCGCCAGGTAATACCTGGCGGCAGCCCTCTTGCTGTCTGGGGGTGGGGGGGGCCCTCCGGATTAGGCACTCTTTGCCCCACGGATGGCTCCATCCACAGCCCAACCGCCCCCTCCGCATGACACTCCCCCCCCACTCCCAACCAACCCCCCTTGCAGCACCAGGGCCTGGCCAATTGTTCCCGGCAAGGTCCCAAAAATTTACCTTCTTTCCAGGGCTGTGGTCCCTCTTGCTGCCGTAGGCTGGGTGCAGTCCCAGCAGTGGCCACTGCTCCCGGTGGAGCTGCGGGGACTGAGAGCTGCCAGTCCGCTGATTGGCTGGCAGCTCCATGAGATGGGACTTCCTGCCTCAGAGAGGTGGAGATCCTACCCAAGGCAAATTAATTATTTGCAATAAATTCCTAATTCATATGCAACAGTGCTACTGCTAGCTTTACTTCCAATGCATTTACACAGTTGTATAGATTTGAAAGGCTAAAGTGCTCATTCACCTCAAAACAGGTTCACCAGTGCTTACAATGGATCTCCTCAACTACTGGAAAAGGCATTAAAGAAACAAGCAACCAACGTCAATATCAGGACTATTGGGCATATTTTTCAGCTCTGTCTTCCACCCTGGTTACTATGAAGTCTCCATGAAATATAAATAAGTGGTTTTAGCAGCAGCAAGGTTGGGAGCCAGCGCAAGATAATAGTTTCAGAGAACAGATCTATATATCGGTTGTAAGAAATACAACATAAAGTGAAACTAAGTCAGTATGACTCCCATACAATGCAGTTCTTGAGACCCGAGTAGCTTTTCATGTTACAATGGTGCAGGTTTTTCTGGAATACCCATACTATTTGATTAAATGGAATATAAAATAATGTTGCATTATCATATAGATGGCACAATAATTGAGGGTTAGCTGTTCTATGAAAATATCTTTTCCTAAATGTATGCTCCTGTCTCTGCCAAACTAGTGAAAATTTTTCAGACAGTTGCTAACTTCAATGTCTTGAAATCCCAGCATGAAATATGACTATATATATGCTTATTATTCTCCAGTTATATTTTTCTCTGCTATTTTACATAAATATTAACAAATTTGAAATAGATGGGTTTGTGCCTCTGTTGAAGCAGTAGAGAGATTTCAGACAAATACCTTTTTATGTTAATATCACATGACATAATTTCAGGTCCCAAGTAAATAATACTGGAATATATTTGATAAGTTAAATAGGAATGTTTTGTTTGATACTATAGGAGTGAAAACAAGATACAGTAAATACAATTTTAGGGCCTCTGCTCCTAGTGTAAAGCCTTCTATGAAGGGATCATTGACTAGACAATTGGGTACAAACATCAGTATGCCCAATGTTCACCACTCCTGAATTCTCCAGTGATTAATAACTGGAAAATCTAGCGCATCTCCAATTTGACACACTACATTCCTGTGGAATGATGCTCTGTGCTTTGAACCATAAAATTGACCCTCATGGTTTTATATTAGCCACTCACGATGATTAAAAATGTTATTGGTGTCCTACACCAATAATATGATTTCACAATAAGACATTTTACCAATCGGAATATCGCCTTTTATCAATAAAAGGGCTCTTTTCAATCATTGTTGTTCTGAAAATCGAAGTCCTAGTGAAAAATATTATAACCTAGATTTCTGCCCGAATTTTCCTGTGGCACCTAATTGCATTACGTTAATTTTTTTTAGATCTCCATTTGCAGTTATGTTTGGCCTGGATAATTCTGATAAGATCGCCTCTCTACGAATGCAGCAATTTATTTATGGCAGAAGCAGAATATACAATTTGCATAAAATAGATTATTCTAACCTTATTGGTATTAATTCAGTGCTAATATGAGTGCAATCCTAACATTAAATTATGTGATTCCTATTATTCTGACCAAACAGATTCAAAGTCATTTATAAACCAAAAATCATGAAAATTATGTTTTTAAAAAAAAACGAGAACTGCGGAATATGTGTTATGGACAGGTGGGAAATGGCATGGCTGGTTTCCACTGGTCACCTCCCAACTGACCACAGAGAGTGTTTTTATTAAACTCATCTTTCAGCCCTGTATTTTGTTGGAAAATAAACTGACAGTGACAGGTTTTCTCATGAGTTTAAAAGAGAAGATTAAATATTTATTGAGCAATAATCACCCGAAATGTTCACAACACCACCCATGCACGTATCCACCCTCTCATGCACACACAAGTAAAGATAGATAGAAGGTAAAGAGTAAGCGACGTTAAGAGTTCAAAGTAAAGGTCTGCTCGGGTATACAAATACTGCTGTTTTCAGGAAAAAACCTGTGGGATCCTCTTGGAAGGTAATTTTTTAAAATTGCAGGCCTGGTTGTTGGTGGTCTTGTCCTTGCTGGGTTGATGACATCTCTTGGCAGACAGTGCTGGTATTTCTTAGTTCAATTTTCACAAGTGGAGGAGTTGTTCAAAAATCACTGTCTTATTTCTGTGCTGCAGCTGGTTGCCAACTCATGTCAGCAAGGTTCAACTGTCTTAGCTGGAATTGATTCCTCTCTTTCTCAGCCTTGTGCTGGAATTCAATGTGGCTTTCGATGTTCTCTCTCTGGCTGGAGATCTCAGACTGGTGTCTGATGACTGATGACTCCCTTTGTTCTCCAAAAGGGTTACCTTTAAAGGTAAATTCATAAAGTGTTAGTTTCACCCATGTGACTTCAGGTTTTCAGTTCGTGACAGGCTGTACAATAGCTTCTGATTTCAGCCCATTTTGATAAGATGAAGAATTCTCACACCTTATTGTAGTGATTGTAGCTGGAGACAGAGTGTCTGCTAGTTGCTTACATCCATGTGTGATGAGCTGTTTAATTTCAATGCAGATGGGGTTAATGGGTTTCAGTTCTAGCAGACATGAATGTGTATTTTGGCGCAGAAGAAGGTATGTGTCATGTGACTTTGTCCTCCATCTTGTTGAAGGCAAGTATACCAATCTTTTTAAATTGTTGTATTTTTTATAACTCTTCAGTTTACTTTTGTATTTCCATTGCTGCACTTCCTGTGTGACAGTAAGCATTGTCAAAATAAAAGTGACCATAAAGAACCTGCCTCAGAGATGTCTTCTGTGATGTTTGTTTACCCATGTGAATTTTCTGCCTTCTCTATCAGTGACAAAGGCAACTGAATGGATCACACCTAGTTGTGGGGAATCTCCCACATGCTAAAGAAAAACTATTAAAAAATAAAGTTGTCCATATAGCAACATCTTCCTACATCTGCTAATATCTGAATAAATCCAAGTTACATTGTGATGCAAGTTCTTGGCATTTACAATTTTTTTTAAAAAAAGAACTTGAAAAGTTTGGGTTATTGGCTCAATACTTTAAAATAGTGTAGATCAGTAACATTCCCTGAGCTGAGTCACCTCCCTTTGGATATTCATGGTCAACAAAACTTCTACCTCTCTCTAAGGAAACAATATTTTTGCATAATGATTGTGTAGATATAGCTGGTAACTCAGAAAATTTCAACAGGTTTGTCATTTTAGCAGTTTTAATTCTGCTGCCTTACATTTCTGGGTATGTAGAACTCACTGATTTGGAAATTCCTGTACCTGCCTTTTATGAATCAAGGCATCATGTTGGGTGCTAGCAGCCAGTCATAGGCTACTGACTGCCTAATGAGGCTTGTGTACTTGTGTGGACATTCTCAGCTATCTGAGTGTACTGCCTGCATTGGTGTATGATGAATGCTTTGAGCATTGCTGAAGATCTTAGGCCTCCATGCCCAATTTCACATGAAGCGGGTATCTGATGTGCTTTAGACAGCCACCATGCTATTACCAGCTTCATGGAGCCACGTCACTACATGTTTCAGCAGAACAGACCCTGTATTTAAAATAAAAACATCTTATTTCTAACTTGGCGATCATTGGGACTTTTACATTTGGTTTACAGTTAATTATATGAGGCTCATGCTTCAGGAATCTAACAGTACTAGCTCAGGTCTCACAAAGGTGCCTTGTTCAAGTAGTATAATGTAAAAATAATGAATTACAACATTTGCGGTGATAATGGGATTAGAGTGGTACAGTTGGTCATAGCAGCTTTCTATCAATTCTGAGACTAGAGGCTGAATTTTTAAAAATGCGGTCAGGAACCCAATGCTCAGATGATTTCCAGGTCCCCACCCCGTGCCTCAGCTGTATCGCGAATGCGATCTTTAAATGTTAATGCCCGAATTGGGCAGAAGGTTAGCTCGGCGCCCAATTAGTGGTGCCGAGCGACTGCAGGAGGCAGCAGGAGCTGCCTGCAGAGCGTGAGTGGCAAAGGTAGGCAGCAGCCATGATGGGGCTTGCCGCTGCCTTGCTGAAGAGAGCAGGCAGCTCCTTGGAGGGCCAGCAGAATAAAGAGGTGAGGCAGCTCTGCCAAAATAAAATAAAGTCCTGCACTTGGCCTGGCGCAAGATCCCCATGGGCCCAAACATTTCATCTTCCAACAATAAAGTTTGTCCTCTGCCCCCTGTGAGCCCAACAGTTGTGCACTATCGTGCACAAGACTGGTCAGGCTCACTGGAATCCTAATTGAAACTTACAGTGCAGATTTCCACCCCCCCCCCCCCCCCCCAACCCCCATCCCGGCCCTTTAACAAGCTCCTCTATAAGCTTAATGAGCCTTTAATTGGAGGCGAACAGCTTCCCCATTCCCTCCACCCGTCTTCATATTGAAAATTGTGGACGGTCCCAGAGGTATCGGATTCTAGTGACCTTTCACATCACATTCACACCTGGTCCCAACCCCACTGGATTTGAAAATCCAGTCCCAGAGTTTGAATCTAGCTCAATCTGATGGGATGAAACTCTCTTCTCTTGATAGCAATAACTGCTCAGCAAAATGAATTTGGGTAGTCTCACCCACCTCCTCACAGGCATATATCCACTATCCAAAACTGTCAATAATTTAGCACTAATTGGTATTTTCACTCAGGGAGACAATCAGGTTAGAAAGTGTGGGGAATGTAATTATCCTACTAGTGGTGTTAGGAGTGTTGTTCTGAGATTGACTGATGTTCTAGTGTAGCTTCATCCTGCTTTTGGCTCACATTATACTGCATTTGGAAGTGCTTGATGACAATATGGAGCTTAAAAGAAAAGTTCGATTCCTTAATTTCAATAAAGACAAACTTAGTAAAAAAAATATGGTTTTTAACTTTTAATTGAACATTCCTTTTCGGATTAAAATTAGATTAAATATTCTTTTTAACATTTTACATATGATAATAAGTGTATTTTGCAGTCTCTAAAACCATGCCAGTTGTTATGTCAGGTAGGAATGAGACAGAACTTAGGATCAGTGCCAAATCATTCATATTCTGCATGTGGATTAGCAGGAAGGTAAAATTACTCAGTTTCCACAGGATAAGATCCTGATTGCATTGTTTCAGCTCATAAACCCTAAAACATTATCCAGTCACATCAGTTGTCATCAGTGGCTGCCTTACTTGAGGACTGTCAATCATTGAATAGACCTTCCGGGAAATATATTCGCATGTGAGAAAAATTCTTTTATTTGGAGCAATGGTCACACTTGTGTTTTTTTTAACTATATAAATTCAATTTTAAGAAGAGATTAATAGATTTCCCAGATATTCCTACATTTACATAGTACCTTCAACATGGATAAATGTCCACAGCACTTCACAGAGGAGTAAAGGAGCAGGCACTGAACAGACAGATGGGCGTTAGGAGAGATGACCAAAAGCTAAATTGAAGACCTGTATTTTGAAAAAACTATTAATGACAGAGAGTTAGGTATAGAGGTTTAGGGATGTTCCAAAGAGAAGTGCCAAAATGGCAGAAATCCTTTCCACAAAAGCAGAGGGTGAAGAGCCAGAGAACTGGAGAGTGCTTAAGTGGTCATATGATTGGACAATGTTGCAAACAGATCCCTGGAGGGATTTGTAGAGGAGGATTAGAATTTTAAATTCAATCTACTCGGGGTTGAGAAACTGATGTAGATTATCAGGCAAGGGCATAATGGGGGGTTTACTGTTAGAGAACGATGTAGGCGGCTATATTGAGAGATTTGAAGTATGCGGAGGTTGGGAACACAGTAAGGATGTCAGTGGATGAATTGTAGGGATAGAGGCAAGCACTGCTGCAGAAAGTGAAATAATTGATATTGGTACAAGGTCGGATATGGGTTCTGAAGCTTAGTTCTAAGGTGAGCAGTAAGTAGGCCAAAATTGGATACAATTTAGTTTTGAGACAGCAGTCTTGGAGGGTGGGGAATTGATGGCAAGGATGCAGAGATTTTGACAGAGGCCAAAAATGACAGCTTACATGTTCCAGATGTTAAATTGGATCACTCACAACCTAATGTCAGGCAGGCAGTCATGGAAGTGGTTGTGGGATGTGATGAAGAGGTAGAGCTGGATATCATCAACATATATGTGGAAAATGGGCCAGTGTATGGGTATCACCACCAACAGGCAGCATGTAAATGAGGAAGATGAGGAAACCAAGGATGGATCCTTGAGGAATTCCAGATGTTGACCCTTCAGCAGATGTAAGAATAACCATTGCTGGAAATGCACAAACAACGTTGGGACAGGTAGGACTGGAACCACACAAGGACAGTCATACTAAGTTTGACCACAGAAATGAAGTTGCATCAAGTGTACAGTGCAAACAACAGCCATTCAGCCCAGCTGCCTTATGCCAGCATTTATACGCCACACAAGCCTCCTCCCACTTTTCTTCATCTGACACTAACTGTATATACTTCCATTTCTTTTTCGCTCATGTACTTTTCTAGTTTCCCCTTAAATGCATCCATTTGCTATTTCCCTCAAATACTCCTTGTGGTAACGAGATCCACATTCTTAGCATTCTTTGGGTACAGTTTCTCCTGAATTTCTGATTTGATTTATTAATGTCTACCCTATTACACCCTTCCATTATCTTAAAGATCTCTATCAGATCAACCCCCTCCCTTCTCTTTTCTAGAGAAAAGATCTCCAGCCTGTTCAGCCTTTCTTAATAAGTATATCCTCTCAGTTCTGGTATCACCCTCGTAAATCTTTACTGTACCTAATGCCGCTAGATCCTTTTTATAATATGGACACCAGAACTATGCACATTACTCCAAATGTGGATACGAACTTACGAATTAGGAGCAGGAGTAGGCCACTCAGCCCTTCGAGCCTGCTCCGCTATTCAATAAGGTCATGGCTGATCTGATTGTAACCTTGACTCCACATTTCCGCCTACCCCCGATAACCTTTCACCCCATTGCTTATGAAGAACCTATCTACCTTGGCCCGAAAAATATTTAAAGACTCTGCTTCCACTTTTGAGAAAGAGAGTTCCAAAGACTCACAACCCTCAGAGAAAAAACATCTTCTCATCTCTTAAATGGGCAACCCCTCATTTTTAAATAGTGACCCCTGGTTCTAGATTGTACCACAAGGGGAAACATCCTTTCCACATCCACCATGTTAAGGCCCCTCAGGATCTGAGATGTTTCAATCAAGTCGCCTCTTCTACACTCCAGTGGATACAAACCTAGCCTATCCAACCTTTCCTCATAAGACAAACCGCCCATTTTAGGTATTAGTCTAGTAAACCTTCTCTGAACTGCTTCCAATGTATTTACATCCTACCTTAAATAAGGAGATCAATGCTGTACACAATATTCCAGATGTGGTCTCATCAATGTCCAGTATAACTGCAGCATAACCTCCCTACTTCTATATTAATTTTCCCTCACAATAAACGATAACATTCAATTAGCTTTCCTAATTACGTGCTGTACCTGCATACTAACCTTTTGCGATTCATAAACTAGGGCACCCAGATTCCTCTGCATCTCAGAGCTCTGCAATTTCTCACCATCTAGATAATATGCTTCTTTTTTATTCTTCCTGCCAAAATGGACAATTTCACATTTTCCCACATTATACTCCATTTGCCAGATCTTTGCCCACTCACTTAACCTAACTATATCCCTTTGTAGCCTCCTAATGTCCTCTTCACAACTTATTTTCCTACCTACCTTTGTGTCATCAGCAAACTTAGCAACCATACCTTCGGTCCCTTCATCCAAGTCATTGATATAAATTGTAAAAAGTTGAGGTCCTAGCACTGATCCGTGTGACAGACCACTTGTTACATCTTGTCAACCAGAAAATGCCCACTTATGCTTACTCTCTGTTTCCTGTTAGCTAGCCAATCTTCTATTCATGCCCAATATGTTATCCCCTACACCATGAGCTTTTATTTTCTGCAATAACCTTTGATGTGGCACCATATAAAATGCCTTCTGGAAATCTAAGTTCAGTGCATCCACCAGTTCCCCTTTATCCACAGCACGTTACTTCTTCAAAAAACTCCAATAAATTGTTTAAACATGATTTTCCTTTCACAAAACCATGTTGACTCTGCCTGATTACCTTGAATTTTTCTAACTGCCCTGCTATAACATCTTTAATAATAGCTTCTAACATTTTCCCTATCACAGATGTTAAGCTAACTGGCCTGTAGTTTCCTGCTTTCTGTCTCCCTCCCTTTTTGAATTAAGTAGTTACATTTGCTATTTTCCAATCTAATGGAACTTTCCCCAAATCTAGGGAATTTTGGAAAATTAAAACCAACGCATCAACTGTCTCAGTAGCCACTTCTTTTAAGACCCTAGGATGAAATCCATCAGGACCTGGGGACTTGTCAGTCTGCAGCTCCAAACATTTGCTCAGTACCACTTCCCTGGTGATTGTAATTTTCTTGAGTTCCTCACTCCCTTCCATTTCCTGATTTACAGCTATTTCTGAGATGTTAGAGATTAGAGATACAGCACTGAAACAGGCCCTTCGGCCCACCGAGTCAGTGCCGACCATCAACCACCCATTTATACTAATCCTACATTCCTACCAAACATCCCCACCTGTCCCTATATTTCCCTACCACCTACCTATACTAGTGACAATTTATAATGGCCAATTTACCTACCAACCTGCAAGTCTTTTGGCAGGAAACCGGAGCACCCGGAGAAAACCCACGCAGACACAGGGAGAACTTGCAAACTCCACACAGGCAGTACCCAGAATCAAACCCGGGTCCCTGGAGCTGTGAGGCTGCAGTGCTAACCACTGTGCCACTATGTTACTTGTATCCTCTATAGTGAAGACTGATGCAAAATACCTGTTCAATTCATCTGCCATCTGCTTATTTTCCGTTATTAATTCTGTTTTTATATTTCTAGCTAGCTTTCTCTCGTACTCTAATTTTTCCCTCCTTATTAATCTTTTAGTCACTCTTTGCTGTTTTTTATATTCTGTCCAATCTTCCAAAGTTCAATACAAGTTTAACATAACTTCTCTGCTTTATATTTCTATCCCTTTAGAAATGGACCCCAGTGCTTGATTTGCTTTTTTTTTTCCTGCTTTAGTAACTTGTGTCACTACTTTTTGTGATTTGTGTAGTTGTTCCCCGGGGTCCCTTTGCTTCTCTACCACATTCAGCCTCAATTATCCAAGTTCTACATGGCCTCATTATTCTTCCCATCAATATGCACCACCATACACTTATCTCTATTGAAATTATTTTGCCAAAGACACACCTATTCTGCAAACTTGCTAATGTCTTCCTGTATTGACCACATTATTCCTTTATATTAATTATATTTCCCCGTTTGTTGTCATTTGGGATTTTTGAAATTGTACTTCCAATTCATGTGTTCATATCATCAATGTAAATTGTGAATTAACAGTAGTCCAAGCACCATTCCCTATGGAACACCACTTCCCACATTTTAACCAGTCTGAATAGTTATTAATCTCTACTCGCTGTACTCTCTTTTGTTAAAATACAAGTTGCGATTCATTTTGCTCCCTGTCCCCTGATTCCAACTTAGTCATGAGTCTACTATGTAATACCTTACCAAAGGCCTTTTCAAAAATCCAAATATATTACATCTACTACATTACCCTTGTCTACTATTTCTGTTACTCCTTCAAAGAATTCAATAAGGCTTCGTCAAGTCTGACTTTCTCTTTAGAAATACATGCTGACTAGTTTTCTTTTAATCTTTTGGTTTCTAGTAGTTTTTTCTATGACACCTTTGAATAAAAATTCCATTAGCTTTCCTAACACTGATGGTGAGGTAACTGGTCTATAGTTCCCAGGACTTCTGTGATCCCCATTTTTAAATGTAGGATTAACATTAGCTGTCTGCCAGTCCTCTGGCACTGTTCTCTTTTATAAAGAATAGTTTTATATATGTGTAATAGTGCATTTGCTATCTATTGCTTCTTTCCCTTTACCAGATCTAGTAGTGATTCCTCTCTTGTCGGGCTTCTTATGCACTGGATAAGAAAAGTGTCCTCAGTGCACTGTAAAATCTCCATTCCATTTTCCACTTTCTCTACTTTTTCTTGCCAGTTAAGTTTGGGGTTGTTGGAATCTCCTATAATTAATATGTCTTTTACTCATTTCATAGGTTTCTCCACATGTTTTTTTCAGCCACTTCTTTTCCATCATTGGGTGATTTGTAGATTACCCCTATTACCTTGATTGATCCCTTCTTATCCTTTGTCTCAATCCACGTGCCGTCTATCTTAATGTCAGTTATGTCCCTTTTCCAACTGGCATTATATTATCTCTAACTAATACAGGTACCCTATCCCCTCCCCCTTCTTCCTTCTCTATCTTCGATGGAGAAGTAAGATTGTATGATCAATCATGTTGAATGCTGCAGACAGGTCAAGGAGGAACAAAGTGCCTTGGCCACACCCACAGAGGATATCAGTGGTGACTTTGATCAAGGTGGTCTTGGTGTTATGGACAAGACACATTGTGGGAGATGTGAGCATACAGCAGTGAGATTAACACATTTGAGGATTTAAACAAAAGAATTTAGAGATTAGGCAATAGTTAAAGTTTATGGGTGAGTCAAGGTGGGCATTTTGGGGAGGAGGAGTACCCCACCTAAGTGTCATTATGAAAGCCATCATTTTATTTAATCTTTAATAATTAATGTTTTAAATGGGTCAATTTTATTGGATTTTCCTCTAATTAATCATCATTTTCTAGATGGTATTTTGTGATTAAATTTGCTTTCATCATTTGTTGATTTATAGTAGTTAGATATCATTTATTTTGGTTAAAGCTACATGATTCTAACTCTTTAAAGACGAAACATTCCTTCATGATCACGCTGGAAATGACAGTCTGTTAAAATACGAAGGTAAAGTTGATGATTTAGCAGTATGAAAGTTAAATCTCAAAGATCATACCATTAATCAGACCGTAGGCTAATTACATTAGGAAATGGACGTTTGTCACGGCTCCTGATAAATGCTGCCATAATCCTGCCATACCCATTAAGAAGTATATGTCCTACTGCAAAGCATTATTTTAAATCAACAGCATTTAAACTTATATTTGGGGTGTAGGTCCAAATTACATGAAAGAATTCCCGAGTTTATTTCCAGAAGCCAGTCAATTTGGGAAACCCTGAGGTGTAATTTGTGAACTGAAATGTAGTATTTTCTATCTCTGTCTGGAAATAGCATTATACTGCACATCTTAGCAATAAATCAGGGAGCAGGGCAGCAAGGGAATTAAACTGTAGTTTAATTGCAGTCCATGTCTCATACTGACTAGACAGTCCAGTTGTCATAGTGACACTACACCATTGGTTGGTAGCTAAGGAACCTCTCGAGACTGGGTGCTTCATTTAGTTTTCAAATCTAATCTTAAAGATACAGTAGAAGCATCTGCTGTGAGATGCTGGTGACATATTCATTGGCTCTGTTACCAAGGTAACATTAAATACCAGTCATTTGGCTGTCAAGTTATTTATATTGATGTTATCTCTTTCTATCTTACAGCCCAGATCTGTATTTTAATACATAAAGCCTTTAAATGTGCTTTATCTATGATTAGTTGAAATTTATTTTTGTTAGTGATTGTGTCCTAAGAGGGAATGCTTTCCCAAAAGCCTATATATTGTACCCACTCTTCTTAATTGCCAATTAGGTTGACACTGACTTGCCTCAGTGTCATCAACCCAAATCAAAAATAATTTAACAAAAGTGCACCCATCTGAAAGGGGCACAAACAATAAACACCTAAATTATAAATAAAACAAAAGAAATCAAATTACATCAGAGTATTATTACCTGTGTTAACAATGAACTTTAGTTCCACCATGCCCATCAGTTGCGGAAGGTCTCAAGTGTACCGGCATACACTGCGTGCTCCTTCTTCAGGACCACCTGGGCACAGTCATAGCCATGAAAAAGAGACAGGCATCCGGAGCGCATCCAACCTGACATGTGGATGGTGACCTTGGCCAGGGCCAGAAGGAGACCAATAAGAAGGTCCTCCGATATGCACCCCCCATCACACCCCCAACACTGAGTGACTAAAAAGCATGAGTGTTGGACTGAAGTGCAGCCAAAAGTTGAGGAGCAGACCCTTCAGATAGTGAAACATTGACCCCAGTCTTTACTGGTCTGGCATTTGCAAGCAGCCGGGAAGAGGTCTGGATGTACTATGGAATTTTAACTCCATAGTGTGCATGGTTTTCTCTCAACAAGATTTCCACCTGGAAGCCAGCCTTATTGGCCGTGTTAGCTTCCTGTCAGACAGGGAATGCTGCAGCTGAGGCTGCAGACGTAGGTTTCCTGCTCCTCGGGTGAAAATTGTGAGAGGGCTGGGTACAGAATGGTTTGGTGCAACAGGGTTGATAGCGGGAGTTCAAAGCCAGATCGGGAGCAGAAATGGTGGGGTGGAGGGGGGCAGTAATCAGTGATTGCAGTGGGTGGTGGCTGCTGATATCGCGGGACTGGGGTGGAGAGTGGATTCGATGTTTAAGTTTTTACTTCCCACCCGACACAATCCCACCAGTTTTTGGTGTTAAAATTCCTTGCATTGTGTCTAATGGCCCAATTAGCAGGTGATGTGGAAGGAAAGGAAAAAGAATTTACAGCTAACATTAGGACACAAGAAAATGATCTACTCCAATCACAAACAAGAACCTTAAACTTAAACAAAGCCAAATATGTAGGTATGAGGGGAGAGCCGGCTAAGTTGATTGGGTAAATAGACTAAAAGGTATGCCAGTAAATAAACTGAAGGAAACATTTAAAGAAACAGTTCAAAATGTTCAACAAAACTATATTCCATTGAAAAACAAAAATTCAGCAAGATGGCTTACTAAAGAGGTTAATGATAGTATTAGATTAAAAGAAGAGGCTTATAATGTTGCAAAGAATATTAACAGGTCTGAGGATTGGGAGTGTTTTAGAAACCAGCAAAGAGCTACCAAAAAGTTAATAAAAAAAGAATATGAGAGCAAACAAGCCAGGAATATAAAAACAGATTGTAGGAACTTTTACAAGTATATAAAAAGGAAGAGAGTAGCTAAAGTAAACATTGGGCCCAGAGGCAGGTGAAATCATCATAGGGTATGAGGAAATGGCAGCGACATTGAATAAATATTTTGTGTCTGTCTTCACCGTAAAAGATACAAGTTACATACCAGAAATAAAGGGTAACCTATGGGCTAATAAGAGCGAGGAAATTAAGGTAATTAATATCAGCAGAGAAAAAGTATTGGAGAAACTCAAGGGACCAAAATCCAAAAATTCTCCAGGAAATCTAATGGCCTACATCATAGGGTTCTCAAAGAGATAGCTACAGAGATAGTGATTGCGCTGACTATGATTTTCCAAAATTTCATAGATTCCAGAATGGTCCCAGCAGATTGGAAGTTAGCAAATGGAACATCACTATTCAAGAAAGGAGGGAGAGAGAAAATAGGAAACTACAGAGCAGTTAGATTAGATTAGATTAGATTAGAGATACAGCACTGAAACAGGCCCTTCGGCCCACCGAGTCTGTGCCGAACATCAACCACCCATTTATACTAATCCTACACTAATCCCATATTCCTACCAAACATCCCCACCTGTCCCTATATTTCCCTACCACCTACCTATACTAGTGACAATTTATAATGGCCAATTTACCTATCAACCTGCAAGTCTTTTGGTCTGACATTAGTAATTGGGAAAGTGCTGGAATTAAGGAAGTCTTAACAAGTGGCGCAGTGGTTAGCACTGCAGCCTCACAGCTCCAGCAACCCGGGTTCAATTCTGGGTACTGTCTGTGTGGAGTTTGCAAGTTCTCCCTGTGTCTGTGTGGGTTTTCTCCGGGTGCTCCGGTTTCCTCCCACAAGCCAAAAGACTTGCAGGTTGGTAGGTAAATTGGCCATTATAAATTGCCCCTAGTATAGGTAGGTGGTAGGGAAATATAGGGACTGATGGGGATGTGGTAGGAATATGGGATTAGTGTAGGATTAGTATAAATGGGTGCTTGATGGTCGGCACAGACTCGGTTTCAGTGCTGTATCTCTAAACTAAACTAAACTAATGCACTTTGAAAAGCATAGTATGATTAGAACAAGTCAACATAGTTTCACAAGAGGGAAATCTTGTTTGACAAATTTATTAGAGTTTTTGAGAATGTAACCAGTAGGATAGGTAGAGGGGAATCAGTAGGTGCAGTATACTTGAATTTCCGAAAGGCATTCAATAAAATGCCGCACAAAAGGTTAATTAACAAGATAAGGACTCATGGAGTTGGGAGATATATGAACATGAACAGAGGATTGGTTAACGGACAGGAAGCAAAGAGTAGAGATTAATGGGGCATTTTCAAGTTGGCAGGCAGTGACTTGTGGAGTGCTGCAAGGATCAGTGCTGGGGCCTCAGCTAATTACAATCTATATTAATGACTTAAATGTAGAGACAGAGAGTAATGTATCTAAGTCTGCTGACAATGCAAAGCTAGGTGGGAATGCAAGCTGTGAGGAGGACACAAAGAGACTGCAAAGAAATATAGAGAGGTTAAGTGAGTGGGCAACAAGGTGGCAGATGGAGTATAATGTGGGCAAGTGTGAGGTTATTCGCTTTGGTCGTAAGAATAAAAAGCAGAATATTTTTAAAAAGAAGTAAAACTTGTAAATGTTGATGTGCAGAGAGACTTGGGTGTACTTGTACAAGGAATACAAAAAAGTTAGCATGCAGGTACAGCAAACAATTAGGACAGCAAATGGCATGTTGGCCTTCATTGCAAGGATATTGGAGTACAAGAAAAGATAAATTTTGCTACAATTTACAGGACTTTGGTAAGACCACACCTGGACTGTGTGCAATTTTGGTCTCTATATTTAAGAAGGATATAGTTGCACTGGAGGCAGTACAGCAAAGGTTCACTAGATTGGTTCCTGGGGTGGGAGGTTTGTCCTATGATTAGAGGCTGAGTAAATTGGGTCTATATTTTCTGGCATTTAGAAGAATGAGAGGTGATCTCATTGAAACATTCAAGATTATGAAGGGGCTTGACAGGCTAGATATTGAGACGTTGTCTCCCCTGGCTGGGGAATCTAGAACAAGGGGGCACAGTCTCTAGATAAGGGGCCGATCATTTAGGATCGAGAGGAGGAGAAATTTCTTCATTCAAAGGGTTGTGAATCTTTGGAATTTTCTACCCCAGAGAGTTGTGGATGCTTCATAATTGAATACATTTAAGATTGAGATAGACGATCTTTGGTCTCTCAGGGAATCAAGGGACATGGTGTGTGTGCGGGAAAGTGGAATTGAAGCCCAAGATCAACCATGATTGTATTGAATGATGGAGCAGGCTTGATGGGCATATGGTCTATTCCTGCTCCTATTTCCTATGTTTTTATGTTCTTATCATGGAACTCTCAACTTCAAGCTATCTCAGCCCAAGATGCGTTGTTGAGTTTGGAAATAAACAGCTTTCCCACAGTTACCAAGTTAAGGGTTTTTTGAAAAAGAATGCATTTGCGCAATGTCATTCCTCTAGTGCACAGAAATACAGACAACTCGAGGAAGTGGAAGGTGTAATTGGACATCAATCATCCAGCATTCTGTCAGGACTGTAATTTTCTCTGGTCAATATCAGTCGGGCTGGTGGCTGGCAATGTAGCCTTCAAACTCTGCTTGACAACACTGAAATAGTTATTAACATATAATAGCACTGCAGGCATAATCCCGGAGTTCAGACAGTGTACATAAATAATACACCCTACAACTCAGTCAATGGAAAGTGTTAACACTACCTACAGCTCAGACAATGTACAGCACTAACATATCTAAATACTAATATTAGAAGTGGCAATGTGAAATTCTAACAGTGGCACTAATGCTAACTCATGGATGGCCACAGAAAATGTGTGTCTAGTCCACTGACTGGAATAGGAAGGCGTAGTTTCTTATTTCTCTTTATGATGAAGGAGCTGAGTTTGCTCGCACTGAAGTGGGTTAGATTTGCCCCAAGTGTCATTGATCATTGGACACACTTGTGCATAGATAGATATTTAAGACAGACCTGATATTCGTTTCAAGATGGACAGAACATCACCCTGCTATTTTGTGCATCCAGGCACAATTATTCAGTGCGTTTTAACATGGCACACAGGCACCAAGCTGACATCTCCAGAATGCTCAGCAACAAATTAAGGGGAGGCTGTGGTGTAGCGGTAGTGTCACTGAACTAGTAATCTAGAGCCCCCTGGCTACTGCTCTGGGGCAATTGTTGTAAAAACCCACCTGTTTCACTAATGTCCTTCAGGGAAGGAAATCTGTCATCCTCACCTGGTCTGGCCTACATGTGACTCCAGACCCACAGCAATGTGGTTGACTCTTGAATGCCCTCTGAAATGGCCTAGCAAGCCACTCCGTTCAAGGGTGCTTAGGGATGGACAACAAATGCTGGTCTAGCCAGTGATTCCCACATCCCATGAATGAATAAAAAGAAATTGTGAATGCATCAAAGGTTCCATGATTTCCCAAGACCTGACCAATTGCGTTTGGTAGCCGTGGTCTCAGAACTACTGAGACAGCTTCCTAAACTGATACCTGAAGTTCAGCCAGAGTTGCAAACATACCAACTGAAGCTGACCCCTCACCCCGTGGAGGCAAGTAGTGACAGAGCACTCCAGAATCACGTAGTTTGAGGCCAGCATGGAGGTCATAGGAAATGTTGGCTCTGGAAGTGATGAAGGCATGTTTCAGGATTGCATCAGTTATGGGCGTGATGCAGAGACTGAACAGGCAATATCTTAAAAGCAGATACAGGCACTGAAAATGATGGACTGGAGTTGGGACCTGCTCTGGGGCAGAAGACAGTCTGGTACAGGTGCTACTGTTATCTACTTGGTGAACAATTGCCCAGTCCCAGATTAGTCTTTTCACTGGTGCTTGCGGGGTGGTTTCTGCAGGGTGTTACAGCTGAGGTGGGAGGAGTGCACTGTCTTTTTCTCGTTCCACTTCTCCATGGCTCACAACATATATTTAAATGTTTACCCAGTTCCAATACGGCCAAGTATACTCTATTTTTATTTCAGAATAAAATACACCAACCAGGTTTCTTTAATAAACAACAAAATTATTAATTTATTATAAAACAAGACTGAGTCAATAAAGGCCGAAAGAAAATTGGACACTGCTCGTGCAAAGCACGTTGATTGGCAGAGCTCATCAAGTTTATGCTATGCTTTCTGAGGAGGCTTCTGCAGATTATGAGATGGCAAAAAAGGCTGTTCTCGCTGTGTATGTTTTTTTTATTCATTCATTGCCCATCCCTATTTGCCCTTGAGAAGGTGGTGGTGAGCTGCCTTCTTGAACTGCTGCAGTCCATGTGAGGTAAGTACACCCACAGTGCTGTTAGAAAGGGAGTTCCAGGATTTTGACCCAGTGATAGTGAAGGAACGGTGATATAGTACCAAGACAGAATGATGTGTGACTTGGAGGGGAACTTGAAGGTGGTGGTGTTCCCATGCATTTGCTGCCCTTTTCCTTCCAGTTGGTAGAGGTCATGAGGTTGGAAGGTGCTATCGAAGGAGCTTTGGTGCGTTGGTGCAGTGCATCTTGGAGATGGTACACACTGCTGCCACTGTGCGTCGGTGGTGGAGGGAGTGAATGTTTGTGGCTGGGTGCCAATCAAGCGGGCTGCTTTGTCCTGGATGGTGTCGAGCTTCTTTAGTGTTGTTGGAGCTGCACCCATCCAGGCAAGTGGAGAGTATTCCATCACACTCCTGACCTGTGCCTTGTAGATGGTGGACAGGCTTTGGGGTGTCAGGAGGTGAGTTACTCGCCGCAGGATTCCTGGCACTGCTCATGTAGCCACGGTATTTATATGGCTACTGCAGTTCAGTTTCTGGTCAATGGTAGCCCCTAGGATGTTGATAGTGGGGATTCAGCGATGGTAATGCCATTGAATGTCAAGGGGAGATGGTTAGATTTTCTCTTGTTGGAGATGGTCATTGCCTGGCACTTGTGTGGTGCGAATGTTACTTGCCACTTATCAGCCCAAGCTTGGCTATTGTCCAGGTCTTGCTGCATTTCTACACGGACTGCTTCAGTATCTGAGGAGTCACATATGGTGCTGAGCATTGTGCAATTATCATTGAACATCCCTACTTCTGAATTTATGATTGAAGGAAGGTCATTGATGAAGCAGCTGAAGATGGCTGGGCCTCGGACACTACCCTGAGGAACTCCTGCAGTGATGTCCTGGAGCTCAGATGATTGACCTCCAACAACCACAACCATCTTCCTTTGCGCTAGGTATGACTCCAACCAGCGAAAGAGTTTTCCCCCTGATTCCCATTGACTCCAGTTTTGCTACAGCTCCTTGATGCCATACTCGGTCAAATGCTGCCTTGATGTCAAGGGCAGTCACTCTCACCTCACCTCTTCAGTTCAGCCCTTTTCTCCATGTCTGAACCAAGGCTGTAATGAGGTCAGGAGCTGAATGGCCCTGGCAGAACCCAAACTGAGCATCACTGAGCAGGTTGTTGCTAAGCAAGTGCTGCTTGATGGCACTGTTGATGACACCTTCCATCACTTTACTGATGATTGAGAGTGGACTGATGAGGCGGTAATTGGCTGGGTTGGACTTGTCCTGCTTTTTGTGGACAGGACATACCTGGGCAATTTTCCACATTGCCGGGTAGGTGCCAGTGTTGTAGCTGTACTGGAACAGCTTGGCTAGGGGTGCGGCAAGTTCTGGAGCACAGGTCTTCAGTACTATAGATGGAATGTTGTCAGGGCCCATAGCCTTTGCAGTATCCAGTGCTTTCAGTCGTTTCTTGATATCGCGCAGAGTGAATCGAATTGGCTGAAGTTTGGCGTCTCTGATGCTGGGGACTTCAGGAAGAGGCCGAGATGGATCATGAACTCGGCAATTCTGGCTGAAGATTGTTGTAAATGCTTCAGCTTTGTCTTTCGTACTGATTTGCTGGGCTCCCCATCATTGCGGATGGGGATATTTGTGGAGCCACCTCTTCCAGTTAGTTGTTTAATTGTCCACCACCATTCACAGCTGAATGTGGCAGAACTGCAGAGCTTAGATCTGATCCGTTGGTTATGGGATCACTTAGCTCTGTCTATTGCATGCTGCTTATGCAGTTTGGCACACAAGTAGTCATGTGCTGTAACTTCACCAGGTTGACACTTTATTTTGAGGTATGCCTGGTGCTGCTCCTGGCATGCCCTCCTGCACTTTTCATTGAACTAGGGTTGGTCTCCTGGCTTGATGGGAGTGGTAGAGTGGGGGATATGCCAGGCCATGAGGTTATAGATTGTGGTTGGCTGCAATTCTGCTGCTGCTTATGGACCACAGTGCCTCATGGATGCCCAGTTTTGCATTGCTAGATCTGTTCGAAATCTATCCCATTTAGCACAGTGGTAGCGCCACACAGCACGATGGAGGGTATCCTCAACATGAAGGCGGGACTTCGTCTCCACAGGGAGTGTGCGGTGGTCACTCCTACCAATACTGTCATGGACAGATGCATCTGTGGCAGGCAGTTTGGTGAGGATGAGGTCAAGTATTTTTTTCCCTCTTGATGGTTCCCTCACCATCTGCCGTATACTCAGTCTAGCAGCTATGTCCTTTAGGACTTGGCCAGCTCGATCAGTAGTGGTGCTACCGAGCCACTCTTAGTGAAGGACATTGAAGTCCCCCACCTAGAGTACATTCTGCGCCCTTGCCATCCTCAGTGCTTTCCAACATGGAGAATACTGACTCATCAGCTGAGGGAGGGCTGTAGGTGGTAATCAGCAGAATGTTTCCTTGCCCAGTCAATGTTAAGGACTCCCAGGGCAACTGCCTCCTGACTGTATAACACTGTGGCATCACCTCTGGTAGGTCTGTCTTGCTGGTGTGACAGGACATACCTGGGGATGGTGATGGCAGTGTCTGGGACATTGTCTGTAAGGTATGATTCCGTGAGTATGACTATGTCAGGCTGTTGCTTGACTAGTCTGTGGGACAGCTCTCCCAACATTGGCACAAGGCCCCAGACGTTAGTAAGGAGGACTTTGCAGGGTCGACAGGGCTGGGTTTGCCATTGTCGTTTCTGGTGCCTAGGTCGATACCGGGTGATCCGTCCACTTTCATTCTTCTTTATTGACTGCGTAGTGGTTTAGTGGTTAGATACAACTGAGTGGCTTGCTATGCCATTTCAGAGGACATGTAAGAGTCAACCACATTGCTGGGGGTCTGGAGTCACATGTAGGCCAGACCAGGTAAGGACAGCAGATTTCCTTCCCTAAAGGACATTAGTGAACCAGATGGGTTTTTACTAAAATCGACAATGGTTTCATGGCCATCATTAGACTAGCTTTTAATTCCAGATTTTATTAATTGAATTCAAATTCCACCTTCTGCTGTGTTGGGAGTCGAACCCATGTCCCCAGAGAAATACCCAGGTCTCTGGGTTACTAGTTCAGTGACAATACAACTACACCACCGCCACCTGAAGCTTACCGACAGAAATTTCGGACCTCCGGAGATTGTCTGGGCAGACTTACATAGAAGTTCAGAGGATAAAGCAAGTTGGATGTGGGCACTAAAGATGGAAGCCACATATGAGAACCTTAGGGAACTAATTCTCCTGGAAGAATTTAAAAATTCACTCCCTCCGTTTGGAAGAACCCTTGTAGAGAACCAGAAGGTTTCAACGGCCAGACAGGCAGTGGAAATTGCTAATGATTATGAGCTTGTGTATAAGCCCAAACCCTTTGTCCATCACCCCCAGAAACCTGAGAACGATAGAAGGTGGGAGGGCGAAAGAAAGGAAAGTAGCCAGGGACAAGAAGGGACAGCTGGGAATGTCCCAGGATCTCCTCATCAGGCCAGAAAGGAAGGTGCTGAGGGTGGAATTGCTTCTGAACAAGTTGCTTAGTACCTCAAGTCCTTGTAACTATAGTTTCCCATCACTGGTATCATCTTGGTGATTCTACATTGTACACTAGTTATGGCTTCAATGCCTTTTTGATTATAGGCATTATTAGTTCTTTACTCATATATTCTTTGATTCAATTTATAAAATGCAAAATGCTGTTTTTTTATAGCTTTATCTACTTGCACTTGTAAGTTCAAGAAATTATATAATTGATACCCTAAATTTCTGTTGATCTGCATTCTTCATCATCATTTTTCATTAAGTGTATGCCCTCATTCCTTGATTTTTTTCCAAAATTACTCATCACATCTACGTTAAACTTTATCAAACACCTCTCTGCCCATTCTGGTAACATATGTTATCCTGGATTCTTTTACTGTCCTCATTGCTGTTTGCCAAATCTTGGTACCAGACCTCTTCTTCTTGGTACCAGATCCACTTCTTCCACTCAAATGTTACATTACTTCTTGTAGGTGTGCCGCACTTGGGTGAATAATCTTAATTTTGCACATTCCAGGATGTGAGACTTAAATGTACCATAAAATGCAAATACACATCAGAAATAAAACCATAATTGAAGAATATTATCATTCTATAGGCTTCTAATCATCTGACTCTGAAAAGCCGCAGACTAATATGCATTTGGAATCTGTATTCATTTCTCTGCCAACTGTTATGTGACAATACATGTAACTGCAATTAAATGATCTTTGTTAAAAAAACAGGAAAACATGTTCATATTCTAGCTGCATTGCCAACTAGAAATATTACATCAATAAATATGATCAGCTGCTGCAGAAGCAAAGTGTTCGTGAACATGCATCAATGTGTAATAGTTGAAAAACCATGACAACAGCACTGATTTCCTCACAAGTCCTGCATTGGTTTTCAAACATGTGCAAAACAAACCTTGCAGCCACAAGTTAGAGCAGATACACGGTGGAATCACCTTTACATTTAAAGGATCACACCAAAATCTGAAGATGGCAGAGGGGTGCTCTTGGTTGGCCCATATTGCAGCGAAACCTCCCTGCTCGCTCTCCTCCAGGCTATGCGGGCAAAGCGGGAGGTCCTTTTCAGCAGATGGTAAGAAGAGGCCTTCCCACCTGAAAAAGGCAGTCTGGCTGGAGAGGGCACAGAAGGTGAGTAGCCACTGGGCCATCCGGCATTAAAGGGTCCAATGCCGGAAGGGGATGAACAAGCACTCCCCTAGCCAGCCGGGGCCCTCTAGGCCTTGTGAGCACAGGGTACGAGCACCAAAGTCATCCACAGCCAAAGGGCAATCAGATCAGCAGCCTTCCTTGCTGCTTGTGCAGAGGTTGCACCAAGAAGGGGCACTCACAAGCGTTTACAGAGAACACAATAACACAAATGGGAATGCACAGGTGTCAAGGCAATGTAAGTAATCATTGCACTAAATCTTATTCACCAATATGTGTATCCTGTTTTCCTGTATGCATAATGTGTGCCAGCATGTAGCGCCAATGTCGCATCCCTTGCTCCGTTGGCCCTCCAGGAACGCTAATGTATGCAATCGATTCATTGCCATGCCACCATGCCATCTCAACGAATGCAGTGACATGGAAATTGGCCCAGTCAGCTGCTGGCTCTAATGGTTTACACTGACATGTAGCAGATGTGGACTCCCAGCACATTAGGTGAGTGAGGCCGATGTGTGGCTTCCAGAGCTCATGTCGGCTCATACGGAGCAGAGAGCCTTTGTCTGCTCAGACACTGCTGTTCATCCCTAGATCCCTGCTAGCCCTGCTTGCGGAGCCTGGGTGGCATCTGCCCTCCCATGTGCTTTCCTGTTATAGGTCCTCATTGTCCTCATAGACTGAGGCTGAATGCAATTGATATCTCTCCTCATAATTCCAGGCGTGCTTCCTATTGGGTGCGCATTTGTGCAGACCACCGTGAGCAGGAAAGAAAGGTCATGCCATTTTTGGCCTGTTGTACAGAACACCGCCCTATCTATTCAGGTATCAGGAGCACATTTAGAACATGCAGATCGCCTGCTCAATGGCAGACCTTTCAGCTCAATGGATGGTGTTTTTTATCTCCTCTGCAGCAGTGGTGGGATCGCTCACTGTTATCGGGAGCCATGTCTGCAAGCGATAGCCTTTGTCTCCAAGAAGCCACCCCTGCATCAGAGCCAGTTCAGTGAACAACAGTGGCAGCTGCGACTGGCGCAGGACCCAGATGTCATGGCAGCTGCATGATTTGCATGAAGCATCTCCGGTGATGAAATACCAGCTGCACCTAGATTGAGAGGATTCCTTTAATTGCAACGCCTGCAGGTGGTAGACTGGCGGGAGGCCTGATGGCCACATGGGTGCAGTCTATGGACCCTGAGAGGACTAGAGAAAGGCGTCCAGGGATCTCTTTCAGCCTTCACTTGGTCTTATTATAACAGGGCTTGGTTTTTAAAACACACTGTGATTTGAGCTCCCCCTTGGTGAATCCTTGTTCACCACTTTCCAATTATAAGGCAAAGAAATGAGCATAAACAGGCTTCCTTAGGTTTAAAGAAGAAAAGTGAAATTTATTAAAACTTAAACTTAAACTCTAAATCGGTTAACGCCTACGGATACACGCCACACCCCACGCTAGCATGCATACGCGATACACACATGCAAATAGACAGAAAAGAGCAGAAGAAAAATAAAGTAGGGATGTTTGAGGCAATATCAGAAGAGTTTCTTGTTATTGTGCTTTGAGTTCACTGTAGTCCTTTTGTAGGTAGTCTTGCTTTTCGTTGGGGCCCAGTATTCTTCTTACACATTGTTCACTGTAGAAGACATTTCTCTCTTGGGGTTCATGTGTCTTCAACGGGTCTTCAGTTCCATGAAAAAGAGTTGGGAACAGACAGGAGAGAGGTCCTTTCAGTCCAGGAGCAAACAGTTTTCTGAGTTCAAATTCAAAAAACTCCAAAAGCCAGTTAGTCATGTGACTAAACTGGTCTGACCACATCTGTTTGTGTATTCGGCCATCTTAGCATTTAACCTGGAATGCTAGCCTCTCCACCTTCAATGTCTGATAATCAAAAGTCCATTGTGGATGAAATTGGAGCAGGGAGTGGCCCCTTTGTCCTTTCCAAGCACTGTCTGTTACTCTGCAAATGTCTTTGCAGTCAGCGGCTTGGCAACCCATTGTAATAGGCCTGCTTTTCCTCCCGGCAACAATTTTAAAATTTAATGTCCATGTGGTGAAATATCTGTGCCCTGTTCTTGGCAGGTGGGGGCCTGCATGACAACTATGGTTCTCTGGCAATGGTGCCGAGACCGATGGCCCTCTGGGTCTAGCTGTGAGTGTTCATCCTGAAGCAGACATAGTCACTGGCCTTCCGGTGCAGAGCAACCCTGTCCTCCCTCATTCAGCGGTGCACTGCTGACTGTGTGATCCCACAATGGTCTCTGGTGGTCCCCTGAAATGTTGCATAGGCATTACGCTTAAGAGCACCTGCCACTATGAGGACCACAGGCATAGGCTGTCGACCGAAGCCCATGGGCTGCAGGTCATCATCAAGCAGGGCACAGAGACATGTCACCACCCTCTCGACATGTGCAATCACCTCTGAAACTGGTGCTCTGACATCCGATGGCATATCATGTGGGGCCTGTAGATGCACGACGACCATAATGGGGAGCTCCCCTTGGGGGCTGGAGCTCACAACTGGGCGCCTCTAAGTAGACCGCACCTGCCTGTTGATCTTGCCTCCGGCACATACAAACCTCAGGAGAAGTGGATCACATGCTGTAGGATGAACCATACCCATTTCCAGGTGATAAATGAAGTTGTATCTTTCATTAATGTGAAGGTTCCTAACAGGGCAGGGATTAGTGTTGATGGGTACATCAGGTGCTAAACATGGATCAACTATGTGGCGTGGCATGGCATTGCCCATCTTGGCCAACACAGAGAGGCACAGCATGACCACATCAAGCTCCTACCAGCTGCATCGATTGCCCCCATCATCCTTATAACCTTAACGCTCCTACCCTTTCTGGCACCCTCCCCAAACACTGGGTGACTAGAGTGCTGTTTCTCCTGCACAAACATAAACAAATGCAGAGGGTACACTGTCCACAAAGGGAGGGTACACAGTACCTCCCTTCCAGTATGCAGAGTGAGACCCCTGAGTATCCGCCCTCCCCTGAGTATCCCCCCGGCCTGTGACGGCCACCCGTTTAAAGTAAAATCAGGACGTGAACATGGAGAGGTGGCGGGCTGCATAATCTGCAGAGGTAAGTACAGTTTAACATATTGTAATTGGTGTGCTGCCGCCAAGCAGCGGGGGGGCTGCAGCAAGGTCCCCGTGCCGCCTGTAATTTGTGACGGGCCCTTCTCGACGTCACAGGTCAAGGCAGGCCTCTCCCCGCAGAATCTTATTGGCCTCTGCACCACGACTCGCGGCGTCAAGGGGCAGGTAAAATTCAGCCCTATGTTTCTAATTCCTAAGTCCACATCATCTTTTGCTTTTAAGTCTTTTGACATGCAAAATACAGAAACAGTACTTTGATTCATATATAGGTCTATGTTAGAGATTGCTTGAGTATTCTAACTTGTTAAAGGTTCAAAGAATTTGGAAGCTTTGATGAAATTTAACAACAATATCTGGTGACATACAAAGCCTATAAATATAAATCTGCTGACTGCTGTTTGACATCAGATAGAAATGGATTTGCACTGCAGTTCAAGTAGTTGGGCTGAGAAAATGAACTGATGTGATCCTGCATGACAAATATTCTAAATACTTACAACAGAGCTTGGCAGAGTCTACTTAAACACAAATCTAATCCAAGTGCCAAGGTACTGTTCCCATTTATTTCTCATAATATACAAGTCCTAAACCAAACATAATCCTGATCAAACATAAAATTTCTTTGCAAATTATTTATGTATTCATCATTTATATCTTCATCATGTATGCATTCATCGGGTTCAGCTGTGTAATTGGGACATAAATCATGTTACATTTATATTTTTCATAACTGCAGGCAAATGAATAAGGGTTTATCGCCACCAAAGTGAGTGAAAATTACTAAATAGGGAGCAAAATAACAATTATGGTACAGTATAATGTATGGCCAAACATATAATATGTAAACCATATGTAAACTAGCTACACAATTCATAAACAGCATATTTTTTGAACATGTCATCACTCCTACATATGTGAAAAACTGTGCTGTGCAACCCGTTATTTATTTAATAAATTAAGCTGCATTTACATTAAAGTACAGACACAACCCCAGCAACTGGAGCAGCAACATTGTAATGTAAGTGAGGCAGTGTTGCTTCAGGCAACACAACGTGGTCAAGTCTGCTCTGCAGTTGGTGATTCGCCCTGATCAGACCTGTACTGTAACCGGCAGGAAGATCTCTGATAGACTCGCGCTACTCAGGGATATGATCACCTATGTGCAGGACAGGGAGTAGGACACCTGCCTCATCTGCTTGGACCAGGAGAAGGCTTTTGACAGGATATTGCACACATACATGATGGACTCCCTCTGAATTTGCTGCACTCCATTCTCTCAGGTCTAACCCTGACATTATGATCAAACCTGCAGACAAGGGTGGTGCTGTTGTTATCTTTCATACCGACCTCTACCTTGCAGAGGCTTAGCGCCAACTGTCAGACACGTCTTCCTACCTCCTCCTGGACCATAACCGCACCACCGAACATCAAGCTACTGTCCACAGGACTGTCACTGACCTTATCTCCTCTGGAGATCTTCCCTCTACAGCTTCCAGCCTCATAGTCCTGCAACCCCGGACAGCCCACTTCTACCTCCTTCCTAAAACCTACAAACAGGATTGTCCTGGCAGATCCATCGTTTCAGCCTGTTACTGCTCCACTGAACTTATTTCTTCCTATCTTGACTCTATCTTTTCTCTGCTGGTCCAGTCTCTTCCCACCTATATCTGTGACTCTTCTGACGCCTTACATCATTTTGACAATTTTCGGTTTCCTGGTCCTAACTGCCTCCTCTTCACTATGGATGTCCAATTGCTCTACACCTCCATCCCCCACCAGGACAGTTTGAGGGCTCTCCGCTTTTTTGTTGAACAGACGCCCAACCAGTCCCCATCCACCACCACCCTCCTCCGCCAGGCTGAACTTGTTCTCACATTGAACAACTTCTCCTTCAGCTCCACTCACTTCCTTCAAGTAAAAGGTTTTGCAATGGGCACCCACATGGGTCCCAGTTATGCCTGTCTTTTTGTGGGATATGTTGAACATTCCTTGTTCCAGTCCTACTCAGACCCCTCCCCAACTCTTTTTCCGGTACATTGATGACTGTCTCAGTGCCATTTCCTGCCCCCGCCCCGAACTGGAAAACTTTATCAACTTTGCTTCCAATTTTCACCCTTCTCTCACCTTTACCTAGTCCATCTCCGACACTTCCCTTCTCTTCCTCGACTTCACTTTCTCAATCTCTGGGCATAGGCTGTCTACTAATGATCATTATTAGCCCACCGAATCCCACAGCTACCTCGAATACACTTCCTCGCACCCTGCCTCCTGTAAGGACTCCATTCCATTCTCACAGTTTCTCCGTCTCCGAGGCACCTCATCTGATGATGCTACCTTCCACAACAGTGCCTCTAATATGTCTTCCTTTTTCCTCAACTGAGGATTCCCCCCACCACGGTTGACAGGGCCTTCAACCATATCCAGCCCATTTCCCGCACTTCTGCCCTCACACCTTCCCCTCCCTCCCAGAACTAGGACAGGGTTTTTTTGCCCTCACTTTCCACCCCACCAGCCTCCACATCCAGAGGATCATCCTTCGCCATTTCCGCCACCTCCAGCTTGATGTCACCACCAAACATATCTTCCCCTCCCCTCCCCTGTCAGCATTCCGAAGGGATCGTTCCCTCCGTGACACCTTGGTCCACTCCTGTAATACATGCTCTTTTACCTCCTCTCTCCTCACCATTCAAGGCCTCAAACACTCCTTTCAGGTGAAGCAGCGATTTACTTGTACTTCTTTCAATTTAGTATACTGTATTGGCTGCTCTCAATGCGGCCTCCTCTACGTTGGGGAGATCAAACGCAGATTGGGTGACCACTTTGCGGAGCACCTCCACTCAGTCCGAAAGCATGACACCGAGCTTCCGGTTGCTTGCCATTTCAACAGCCCCACTGCTCTCATGCCAACATGTGTCTTTGGCCTGCTCCAGTGAACATCAACGCAAGCTCGAGGAGCAGCACCTGATCTTTCGATTAGACACTCACCAGCCTTGCAGACTGAACATTGAGTTCAATAACTTCAAAGCATCATTGGCCTTTTTCAATATTTTATTTTTTTAACCATGTGCCTGCTTTTCATGTAGTCATGTAGCTGCTCATTATTCTGCTATTAACAGTCTCTCTGGACTAATGCTTTGTCTTTCACCGCAAGCATTAACACACACTTTGCCTTTGTCCCAGGACAGCTTTGTTATTTAATCACCCTCTGCCCTATCAAGCACCTTCCCCTTTGTTCTCTCCCCCACCCCCTCCCCTTCATTTACCTAACCTAATTCTTATTATTATTTAGAGATGCAGCACTGAAACAGGCCCTTCGGCCCACCGAGTCTTTTCTAACCTTTGCCAGTTCTGATGAAAGGTCACACACCTGAAACGTTAATTTTGTTTCTCTCTCCACAGATGCTGCCAGACCTTCTGAGTATTTCCAGCAGTTTTGTTTTTAATACATGATGGACATGCTCTCCAAAATGGGATTTGGGGAGGGAATCGGCAATTGGATCCAAATGCTCTACACAAATATCAGTAGCGCAGTCTCAATCAATGGGTGGGAATCAGAAAGGTTCCCGATCAAATCTGGAGTCAGACAAGGCTGTCCCCTCTCCCCTGTCTTGTTTGTTTGTTGTATCGAACCTTTTGCTGACTCCATTAAGAAGGATGAGAGCATAGGAGGGGTGACAATCCCAAGCAGCAGAGGCACTCAGGTCAAACCCTCCCAGTACATGGATGACATCGCTGTTTTCTGCTCGGATCCACTGTCCATTCGCAGGCTGATGAGCATCTGCGACCAGTTCGAACTGGCCTTGGGAGCCAAAGTAAATCGTGGCAAGAGCAAGGCTATGTTCTTTGGGAACTAGGTCAACCGATCCTTTGTCCCCTTCACCGTCAGGTCAGACTACCTGAAGGTGCTGGAGATATGGTTCTTAGAGGCTGGGGCATGTGCCAAAACCTGGAAGGAGCAAGTAGCCATGGCAAACCATAAACTAAGCATGTGGGAACAGCATTCTCTCTCCATTGCGGGTAAGAACCTGGTCATCAGGTGCGCAGCACTCACCTTGCTACTGTACGTGGCGCAGGTCTGGCCCATACCCCACTCCTGAGCTGTGGCAGTCACCTGAGCCATCTTCCACTTTATCTGGAGATCCAAAATGGACCATGTCCACAGGGACACAATGTTCAAACCTCTAGATAATGGTGGACAAAGCATACCCAACATCGCCCTCATCCTCATGGCCACCTTTGTGTGCGGCTGCATCAAACAGTGCCTCGAACCCCAGTATGCAAGCACCAAGTGTCACTACGTTATGATATTCTGTCTGACCCTGGTGTTGCCAAGGATGGGACTGGCCACATTGCCGCAGAACGCTCCATCAGTTGGACCGTCCCGTACCACCTATCCTTCATGGAAAACTTTGTGCAGGAAAACACCTTTGACAACCAATCCATTAAGCAGTGATCTGCACGGAATGTCCTCATTTCCTAGGGGAAAAGGAGATGGTGGATCCTGTCAGATGGTTCCCCGAGCAGACTGCCAAAGTCATTTGGCAGAATTCCTCATCACCAGAACTTTCAAACAAGCATCAAGATGTAGCTTGGCTGGTGATGAGAAGGGCCCTCCCCCTCAGATCCTTCCTGCATGCCTGGAATCTCACTGCCTCTGCACGTTGCCCTCGAGGTGGCTGTGGTGGGGAAGAGACTGTTGCCCACCTCCTTCTGGAATATGCCTTTGCAAAGCTGGTGTGGAAAGAGATGCAATGGTTTTTGTCGAGGTTCATCCCGTGCAGCTCCGGAACACAGGACTCAGTACTCTACAGGCTGTTCCCAAAGATGTATACCGAGATAAACATCAACTGTTGCTGGAGGACCATCAACTCGGTGAAAGATGCTCTTTGGTCTGCCCGAACTTGCTGGTCTTCCAGAGCAAAGAGTTGTCCACGACCGAGTGTTGCAGACTGGCACATTCCAAGGTCTAGGACTATGTGCTGAGGGACACATTAAAGCTGGAACCTGTGTAAAACCCCTCAGGCTGTAAGCACCAAAATATGTTTTTTCAGTGTAATGCAAATGTACATTGCATGTAAAATGGAATGAAAGGATTGTGAGGCAACTCACGTTCTGTATTGAAGGAAACTGATTTCTTTTGCACTTTCTGGACTGTCAACTTGGAACTGTTTGAACTGCTTTGTAATTTTTTTTTAACATATATTAATGAATAAAGTATATTTTTGGAAAAAAATCCATTTGAAGAATATTTTCCTGGTGTGACTGGAGGCACAGAATTATTAGCAACAAACATAAAGGGTTGCCAGTGCTGCCGCTGTATGGTGCAGACTGACATGTTTTACTGTCACAATCAGCTGATCACCTTTAGTGCCAGCAATGTGTTTCCAACACTAATGTTTGCACAGATCTTTCCTAGCCACCAGGGAAAGCCCGTGGTCAGAAAACAAAAGATACAATTCTAACTTTCATGCAATTGTACAAGCAGGACTCTGTTCCTGGGCCTGGGCATGTGCAATTGTTATTGTGTTCCCACCAGTGCTCTGAAATATTCCCTACAATGTGTAAATGGTAGGTTTCAGAGGACTGGAAGCCACCATGTATAGATGTGTAACAATAGTTCTTTTTATACTGTCTTGCCCAGGATTGACTTTAGGAACATAGGAAGGAACTTAGGCTGGAATGTTACTCCCTCGCCCCTCCACAGGAGTGAGCTGGGAGATGGGGGGTGGGGGTTTAAAATCAGGTAGGATGGCAGGGGGTGCCATGACAGTTGCCTACCCTTGCCCACTGGTATTTTACCAGTGGCAGGGGAGGTGGCAGGAGACCTGCCCACCCTTAGGCCAATTGAGGCCCTTACGTGATCAATTAATGGCCACTTAAGGGCCTGTTGCCGCCGCTGTTGGTATTTTACTTAGTCACCTGGGGAGGCTGCCCAGTTAAACCTCATGGCCTCCTTGCAGGCTGGCGAGGTCCTCCTGATCGGGCACCCTGCCCGCACCACCACCTCCACCGGCAAGGGCCGCCCCCCGCTGGAACACTTCCCTCACGACCACCATCCCCCCTCACCAGGCCTGGCTGATTGGCCGTGGCGAAATCTGATCCCACTTGCCTTCCTCTCTGGCCTGCATTGCTGGCTGGGTCTGGGGCCTGCTGCAGTCCCAGCAGTGGCCACCACTCCCAGTGGCGCTGCTAGGTCTGAAGAGCTGCTGGCCCTCTGATTAGCCAGTAGATTTTGGGACATGCTGCCTCAGAGCAGCGAAAGCCATGACTGCAGGCAGTTGAGTGCTTGACGACCATAAAATACAGTTGTGGCTTCCAGGGCTGGCGGAGGCAGGCTCATCCCTGGCTTTCCAGCTGGTGGGCAGATCCACCACCTCCTTGTAAAATCTCGGCCATAGGAACAGTAATAAGCCATTCAGCCCCTTGAGCTTGTTCCACCATTCAGTTGAATCATGGCTGATCTCTATTTTAATTCCAGTTATTCACCTGTGTTCTGTAACCATTAACATCTTTGCCTAACAAAAATCATTCAATCTCAATCTTGAAAGTTTCACTTGGCCTAGCTACAACAGCTTTTTGGGGAAAGAATTCCAGATTTCTATAACCTTTTGAGTGCTGAAGGCGTGACATCACCTCTGAACAGCCTACTGTATATTGCTTCAGAAACAATATCCCTGCTTCCAAACTTTAAAAAAAAGTTGACTTCATCATGAGGTCTTTGAACTGCATTGTTCTTCTTAAATGATTTCTTAAATCTGACATGCTCTGAATTTATACACTTGAGAAAAGAACACTGGGGAATACCTGAGTAAGCAGTTAGAGCCAAGAAGGTTTTGAAATGTGAGCAAGACAACAGCAAATGTATCTTGGATCTTACTGTTATCCTGTAGCTCTGAATTAGTTTAATCATCATCATTGACATAAGGGTACAATTAGCTTTGTGCAATGCCTCAAGGCCAGCATTAACCTTAAACCTATGTTGTAAATTCCTGTTGTGCAAAGAAAAGCATTCAATATTTGTACAACAATCTGCACGGACAGTATTTATAAGGGAGGCATGATTAAATAAAGACTTTATTGAGTTTTATTTCTAAAGCAAGCTCATCCTAATATAGAGTATCAATCTACTTCATTTACTGGGTGAGCTTTGACAATTCTCAGCTAGACTGCTGAATTGCGGATGCCACCATACCGCATCAGACCCTTGGTTGGAGGGGAAATGCAGAAAAGTTAATCACAGGATGTGCAACTTATATCAGTTGATGGCAAACTTAAAACAGTCTTTGGCCTAGATGGTCCCACTCTCATGGTTGATATCAGCAGGAGACAGCCATGAGGAACTGAAAGATGGGCAGAATTATGCAACATAAATAAAAAATAAATGATGAGGAAAACTCAGCTACAAAGCAATGATATCCCACTTAGATTTTAAATAGTTAATAAATTCAGTTTAGATGCTAACATTTCTGGAAATCTTGTGATACTGCATTTAGTAATAATAAGGACTTAATTTGCAGTGTTAAAAGTCCTTCAAAAAATTCAGTACCCTTATGCATACATGTTGGGGTCCTAAAAATTCAATCATATCCAATTAATATAAAAAGAAAAGTCAGATTGGGTGGAATTTGAATTTGAATTTGAATAAATCCTTTAATCTGCCACTATTTGCATGTTATCTGAGAAACTTTGCTGTTAATTGGATAAAATGTCTGGTAACTGGTCATTTCTGTCCTGCTGTACACCAGTGAAGCATTTTGTCAACTTTTATTCTCATGGTAACTGGTCATAATTTATGAAGATTGTCAGTGTTTTCTGGGCACAGCCTGCTTGTACATGTTCACAGACTTCAATTGGTGGTGCTCTTGGCTCTGTCCCATTGCACCTAGTTCTTATCTCTTGCTTCTGTTTCTTCAGGGAGTTATACACCTCAACATACCGTGGGCCAGAATTCTTGTGGGATCAGGAATATCCTGCCATATTATGCAGCAACATTCAAAGGCAGCGGTCAGAGGAGATTGAAGCTGGTGTGATGGGACAGGAAGAGTTGGAGCCAGTACTGAGAGTGGCGGGGTGGAGGATACCACTTTAAGATGCATTGGGAAGTAAACATTTTGGCTGCAGGACTTGGGGGAAGGAAGAACAGCACCAGCTTGAACTGGGGAGGACAGGGGAGAGGAAGAGTGTCAGCTGGGAAGAGGGAGAAAAGTGCTAGTATGAACTGGAAGGATGGAGAAGAACTGTACTAGATTAAACTGAGAGGAACTGAAGAATACCTACTTGAATTCAAAGGGGAGAGGAAGACGTGCACTGACATGAACTGGGGACATTGGGCGATAGAATTGAAGTGTATGGTTGGAGGACAGTACTCCTGTAAAGGCCTCTCTCAAGGCGAGGCAAGGGGAACTGCTGAAATAGCTCTGAGAAAATAATGTCTAGTTAGAAGGGTTTAAACTAACTTTGCAGAAGTGTGGGAAGCAGGAGATAATATAAGAGAGGTAAACCAAGGTGCACAAAGAATTGGGAGAAATACATAGCACTAGAATAGAAAATAGTAAAGTATAAGGTGGGGTCAGAGTGAGAGTGTTAGAAAAGGAAGTAGTTCTGTATTAGATGGGAATGAACTGAGAAGGAATATGAGGAATGCAAAGAAAGGATTACAATGCATGTGTGTAAACGCACAAAGGGTGGTCAATAAGGTTGGTGAGCTACAAGCACAAATAGCAGTATGGGAAAGTGATGTCATGGCAATAACGGAAACATGACTTAAAAATGGCGAGGACTGGGTAATTAATATACAAGGATATCAAGTGTTCAGAAAAGATAGAGGGCTGTATTTTATAAGCCCCCCGACATTGGGGGGTTGTGGTGGGGGGCACGGAATATCCTTCTGGGAGAGGCCCACCATGGGTCTTGACGCTGGGAAGGCCCCACTCCAATTTATCGGCAGTGGTGAGGCCTCACGGCGGTCTCCCCGCTGCACAGAAACGGAGACTTCATTTAAATATGCTAATAAAATTAAAATAAATGAATAATCACTTCCCTTGTAGTAACAGCCATCCCACGACGATATTTTGGCTGGTTGCTGAAAGTCCTGCACCTTCAGATCTCCGGATGGAGATCCGAGGTGGAATGCTGTTGGGGAGGGGGGGTGGACTGAGGTTTTCAGTGTGGGGGGGGGAACAGGGAAAACTGTTATGATTGGCTGAGGGATGGCGGGAAGGGGTTTAAGGGCAAAGATTATGAAGTTTGGGGGTAAAAGGTCAGGACCGGCAAAAACAATTTTCGGGGGGTAAGAGGGAAATATCTTGTATGGTCATTGGGGGGTGGAAGTGGGGTTTCAATCTTTCACAGACTGTTTAAATTTAATTTGAACGCCTAGTACTCTTTAAAAATTTTAATTAACTGTCAGGGCCTGAAACCCTTTAAAAATGGTGCCGGTGTGTGCGCGGTGGCGCTGGATGTTGTTGCCGGGGATGAAGCACCTGCCCCCTCAACATTTTTAGGGGTGGGCGCTCCGGCCCCTCTATGTTAATGAGCCGTTGCTCGAGATATCGTGGCGGCTCTGTGACACACGTCTCGCGCGTTCACTGCGCATTTTCTGAAGCTCGCTGCTATTCTCGACAGTGAGTGAATAAAATTCAGTCCAGAGAAGGAAAAAAATGGAGTTGGGGTGGCAATGCTGATTAGGGAAGACATCACAGTGTTGGAAAGGGAGGAGATCCTTGAAGGGGCATGGAGCGAATCCAATTGGTTTGAGTTGCGGAACAAGAAGGGTAGAATCACTTTACTAGAAGTATTCTATAGGCCTCCAAATAGTGGGAGAGAGATAGAGGAGCAAATCTGCAGGGAAATCACAGAGATGTGCAAGAACTATAGAGTGGTGTTACTGGGGGACTTTAATTACCCAAATATCCACTGGGATAATTCTAGAGTAAAGGGCAAGGAAGGGGAGGAATTTCTAAAATGTGTTCAAGAGAACTTCCTTGATCAGTACGTTCTCAGCCCAACTAGAAAGGAGGCATTACTGGATTCAGTGCTGGGAAATGAGGTGGGTCAAGTGGACCAAGTGTCTGTCAGGGAGCACTTGGGTAAGAGTGATCATTGTAACATAAAGTTTAGATTTGTAATGCAAAAAAGCAAGGAACACAAAAAGGTAGAATGTCTAGACTGGAAGAGGGCTAATTACAACGTGATGAGAAAGGATCTAGCCAGGGTAGAATGGAACCAAAGACTGATAGTAAGAGCTGTATCGGAATAATGGATTATCTTTCAGGAAGAGATGCTTCAGATGCAGGCAAGTTACATTCCAACAAGGGTGAAAGGTAAGGGCCAATAAAAGGGCTCCTTGGATGATGAGGGAGATAGAGATTATGATGAGACAAAAAAGGATGGTGTATGCTGCATGTCAGGTGAACTCTTCAAGTCAGAACCAGGCCATTTATAATAAGTTGAGAGGGGAGGTGAAGAGGAAAATAAGACTGGCAAAGAGAGAATATGAGAATAGAACAGCAGAGGTGGGGTGGGGCCTATTAGGAACAAAGAGGATAATATATGCTTAGAGGCTCAGGACAAGGTTAATATACTTAATGAGTACTTTCTGTCAGTGTTCACTGAGGAAATGGAGGCTGACAAAACATCAGTAGAAGCAGAGAGAGTAGAGGCAATGGATAGGATAAAAATTCAAAGGGAGGGGGTACTAAAAAGGCTGGCTATGTTGAGCGTTGGTAGATCACCTAGTCCAGATGGCTTGCATCCCAGGTTGCTAAAGGAACTAGGGTTGGAGATAGTGGAAGGGCTTGCCATAATCTTAAAATCTTCCCTAGATATGCGGGAGGTGCCAGAGGATTGGAGAGTGGCAAATGTAATACCCTTATTCAAGGGTGTAAGGACGATCCTAGCAACTACAAGCCAGTTGGTTTAACATCAGTGATGGATAAGATTTCAGAAACTATAATCAGGAAAATATTAATGGACACTTGGAGAGGTTCAAGTTAATTAAGGATAGTCAACACGGATTTGTAAAAGGCAGATCATGATTGATTAAATAACAGAGAAGATTGATGCATGAAGCATTTGACAAGGTACCATATAAAAGGCTGGTTAAGAAAATTGAAGCTCATGGAATAGGAGGGCCAGTGTCCAATTGGATAAAAAATTGGCTTAAGGACAGACAATAGCAAGTCACAGTAAATTGTTGCTTTTCAGACTGGAGGACGGTAGACAGTGGTGTTTCCCAAGGATTAGTGCTGGGACCACTGCTTTTTTGATATATATAAATGACTTGGATCTTGAAATGCAGAGTAGAATCTCAATATTTGCTGATGACACCAAACATGGAGATGCAGCAAACAGCGAGGATGATATGAACTGTCTGCAACAGAACATAGGTTGGGTAGCAAAATTGCCGACAAGCAGCAGATGGAATTTAATACTGACAAGTGTGAGGTAATGCATTTTGGCAGAAGGAATAGGGGGAGGCAATATATACTTAATGGCACAGTTCTAAAGAGTGTGCAGGAACAGAGGGACCTGAGGGTGCATGTGCATAAATCTTTGAAGGTGGCAGGACAGTTTGAGAGTGGTTAGTAAAGCATATGGGATCTTGGGCTTGATAAATAGAGGCATTGAGCACAAAAGCAAGGATGTTTTGCTGAACCTCTCTAAAGCTCTGGTTAGGCCCCAACTGGAGTATTGTGTCCCGTTCTGGCCACCACACTTCAGGAAGGATGCGAGGTTCCTTGAGAGGGTGCAGAGGAGATTTACCAGAATGGTTCCAGGGATAAAGGATTTTAGTTACAAGGTTAAGTTGAAAAAGCTGGGTTTGTTCTCCTTCGAACAAAGGTGATTTAGGGGATGTTCAATAGAAGTGTACAAGATTATGACAGACTTAGATAAGTTAAACAAGTAAAATCTGTTCTTATTAACAAATGGTACAAGGACTAGGGAACACAGATAGAAAGTTTTGGGCAAGAGATACAGGGGGTATATGAGGAAGCACTTTTTTACGCGGTGGGTGGTAATGACCTAGAACTTGCTGCCCACAAGCATGGTGGAAGCAGAGATGATCAATGACTTCAAGAGGAAGTTGGATGGCCCACCTGAGAGAAATAGACTTGCAGCTCATCAACTTGAAACATTAACTCTGTTTCTCTCTCCATAGATGCTGCCAGACCTGCAAAGTACTTCCAGCACTTCTGTTTTTATTACAGTCTAATGTTTTTCTCTCTCTCTTAAATTTGTAATTCATCATGTCGATTCTAATACAACATACCCCATGTTACTTCAAATATCAAACAAACAACTTCGTGTCCTGTATCGGGAATTTGCATGTGGTGGTGTTCCCATGCATCTGCTGCCCTTGTCCTTCGAGGTGGTAGAGGTCAGAGGTTTGGAATGTGCTGTCAAAGGAGCCTAGATGAGTTGCTGCAGTGCATCTTGTAGATGGTATACACTGCTGCCACTGTGCATCAGTGGTGGAGGCAGTAAATGTTGAAGTTGGTGGATGGGGTGCCAATCAAGCAAGCTACTTTGTCCTGGATGATTTCCAGTTTCTTGAGTGATGTTGGAGCTGTACCCATCCAGGCAAATGTAGAGTATCCCATCACACTCCTGACTTGTGCCTTGTAGGTGGTGGACAGGCTTCGGGGAGAGAGGAGAGGAGTTACTCGCCACAAAATTCCCAGCCTCTGAACTACTTTTGTAGCCACAGCATTTATATGGCTGGTCCAGTACAGTTTCTGGTCAATGGTAACCCCCCAGGATGTTGAGAGTGAGGGATTCAGCGATGGTAATGCCATTGAACATAAGGGGAGATAGCTAGATTCTCTCTTGTTGGAGATGGTCATTGCCTGGCACTTGTGTGGCGTGAATGTTACTTGCCACTTATCAGCCCAAGCCTGGATGTTGTCCAGGTCTTGCTGCATATGGACATGGGCTGCTTCAGTATCTGAGGAGTCGCAAATGGTGCTGATCATTGTGCAATCATCAACAAACATCCCTATTTCTGACCTTATGATGGAGGGACGATCATTGATGAAGCAGCTGATGATAGTTGGGCCTAGGACACTACCCTGAGCAACACTTGCAGTGAAGTCCTGGGACTGAGATGATTGACCTCCAACAACCACAACCATCTTCCTTTGTGCTAGGTTTGACTCCAAACAGCGGACAGTTTTCCCCCTGATTCCTATTGACTCCAGTTTTGCTAGGGCTCCTTGATGGCATACTCGGTCAAATGTTGCCTTGATGTCAAGGGCAGTCACTCTCACCTCATCTCTGGAGGTCAGCTCTTTTGTCCGTGTTTGGAGAAAGGCTGTAATGAGGCCAGAAGCTGAGTGGTCCTGGTGGAACCCAAAGTGAGCATTAATGAGCAGGTTATTGCTGAGCAAGTGCTGCTTGATAGCACGGTCAGTGACCCCTTCCATCACGGCAGCTACTGGCTGGTATTTTGCTGAGGTATTACATTGGAATATTGGCAAAATCTGTAGTGTCACCCAGGAATGACCCTGCCCAGACAAGCCCCCTGGTCATGGGGGCAAGCAGAAGATCACCTCCAGAAAAATATATGGAGCTAAAAAAAAAGGGCTGGAATCCTAGTAAAATGTCTGAAATTCTGACCTGAAATGTTGATCCATCCACTCTCCAGCCATGAGCCCAACAAGAATTTAGAAAAGAACATCTTTTTGAAGTTTTTCCATAAGTCACTGCCAGATGATGTGGAGTTTGACTTTATTTCCCACTGCGTTAGAATAGATTGGGGACAAAGAGAATCTTTGATGTCAAATAATAAGGTGCAATTATTCTGCTTGCCTCATGCTCCTCCTTCTTCTGCTACTGAATAATTTTAAAAGCATTATTCTATAACTCTTACCCTAACACATTAAAAGATAATAGCCAAAAGCATATTTTTAAAAAATCGCAAATGTACTTGCACTTTAGTTAGTACATACAGAATGTTATTAATATTTTAACAAATAAACTTTTACTCATCTGTTAAGTGGATCCAACAAAGAAGTACTTTCATCATGGGTTAAGGAGAAATAAGAACTTTTATTTGGCAGGAGGCCGCATGCTGGTGGACTCCACCTATCACTTCTGTAGATGAAATCAGCCCTGTTCTTCCACCAGGAATACATAACTACAGATTGGCTTTCAAAAGAGTCTATATACTGCCATTGGCAGTTAGAAACATTTCCAAGAGTGTGGCTGGAAAAATGTAAACTAAAATCTTGTTAATTATTTTGAATGCTCTTATTGTTCATACATAATGCTTTAGTGTGTCAGCATCATGCCTGCATTCTCAGCAGCTTTTATATTTCAGGAGGCCCATGGCAAATTGTTTGTAATTAAAGAAATAAAGCTTGGTTAATTCTTAATTATCTCCTATTGAATCAATCAGTGTCACAGTGCGAGTCAAAAAATACATTCCCTTCAAACAAGAATAGCTGCATGGTTGCAATGTCTTCACAAATTCAGCATATGTTCAGTAACTCAAAGAAAAGAACAAAGGTCAAGTCTATCAATCTTCAGTTTTGCAAATCGGTGCCCACAAATTCTATCATTGGTATTCAATCAGCTTTTAAAAATGTCCAGATTGACATTTCTTGCAATACACTGGATCGAACTTAACAAATTTGTGGTTCTGGTTTGGAGCTTTGCCTACTGGGAGTGCATATGAAGAGAAAATAACTTGCATTTATACAGGAACAGGAATATGCCATGTAACCCCTTCAGCCTGTTCTGCAATTCTCATTGAATGAGATCATGGCTGATCTCAACCTAACTCCATATTTCTGCCTTTGCCCTATATCCCTTAATACCTTTGCTTAACAAATATCTATCAATCTCAGATTTAAAATTAACAGTTTATCTAGCGCCAATTGTTATTTGTGGTAAAGAGTTCCAAACTTCTACCATCCTTTGTGTCTAGAAGTGTTTCCTAATTTCACTCCTGAAAGGTCTGGCTCTAATTTTTAGACTATGACCCCTCATCCTACATTCCCTAAAGAGAGTGAATAGTTTCTCTCAGTGCACTCAATCAGTTCCCCATAATGTCTTGAAAACTTTGATCAAAGCACCCTTTAATCTTCTAAATTCCACACAATACAACCTTAGTTTGTGTAATATCTCCTTGCAATTTAACCCTTGGCATCCAAGTATCATTCTGGTAACTCTATGCTTCCCAAGATGTAGTGTCCCGAATGGAACACAGTACTCCGGATATGGTCTAACCAGGACTTTGTACAGCATTACTTCTACCCCCTTGTATTCTAGTCCTCCAGACATAAAGTCCAGCACTCCATTAGTCTTTTTGATTTTTTTTTTACCTTTCCATGGCAATTTAATAATCTATGCACCTGGGCCTCGAAGTTTCTTTGGACTTCAACTGTTTCTAGCTTTTCCTCATTTAGAAGGTACCCTGTTCTGTCCCTTTTGGGGCCAAAGTGGATAACCTTACATTTGCCTACATTGAAATCCATTTGCCACATTTTGCCCATTCACTTAATATGTCACTATCTCTTTGTAATTTTATGCTTCCATCTACACTGCTTACATTGCCACCTATCTTTGTATCATTGGCAAACCTGGATATGTTTCTCTCTATTGTGAGATCAAATTAATTAGTAAATATAGTGAATACTTGAGGCCCTAACAAAGTTCCTTTTGAGGTGTCATGAATCACATCCTGCCAATTAGAGTATCTGTTCCACTCATTATCACTACTCTGTCTCCTGTTCAGCCAATCTCCTAATGAGGTCAATATTTGTCTCAATTCCATGAGCTTCAACTTTAGCTGTCTCTTATGAAAGACTTCACTGAATGCGTTCTGGAAGTCCATATAAATAACTTCCATAGACATTCCCCAGTCCACCAGTTTAGTCACCTCTTCAAAAAATTTAATCAAGTCTGTCAGACATCACAGAATCACAGAATTGTTACAGTGCAGAAGGAGGCCATTTGGCCCATCATGTCTGCACCAGCTCTCCATATGAGCAATTCACTTAGTGCTATTCCCCGCCTTCTCCTCGTAACCCTGCACATTCTTACTTTTCATATCACAGTCTAATTACCTTTTGAATGCTTCAATTCAACCTTCCTCCACCACATTCTCAGGCAGTGCATTCCAGACCTCAACCACCCGCTGTGTGAAAATGTTTTTCCTCATGTCACTTTTGCTACTTTTACCAATTACTTTAAATCTGTGCCCTCTCGTTCTCGATCCTTTCATGAGTGGGAACAATTTCTCCCTATCTACTCTGTCCAGACCCCTCATGATTGTGAATAACTTCATCAAATCACCTCTCAGCCTTCTTTTCTCCAAGGAAGACAGTCCTAACTTCTCTAATCCATCTTTATAACTGAAGGCCCTCATCCCTGGAACCATTCTCATGAATCTTTTCTGTACTCTCTCCAATGCCTTCACATCTTTCCTAAAGTGCGGCACCCAGAACTGGGTGCAATACTCCAGCTGAAGCCGAATTAGTGTCTGATACAAGTTCAACATAACCTACTTCCTCTTGTACTCTATGCCCCTATTAATAAAGCTCGGGATACTGTAAGATTTATTAATCGTTCTTTCAACCTGTCCTGAACCTTCAATGACTTGTGCATATATATACCCAGATCCCTCTGCTACTACACCCCCTTTTAGAATTGTACCCTTTATTTTATATTGTCTCTCCTTGTTCTTCCTACCAAAATGAATCACTTCACATTTCTCCGCATTGAACCGCATCTGCCACCTGTCTGCCCATTCCACCAACTTGTCTGTGCCCTTTTGAAGTTCTACACTATCCTCTCCACAATTCACAATGCTTCCAAGTTTCATATCATCCTATGACCAAACATTTACAAAGCTATGCTGGCTTTCTCTCATTAGCTGAAAATTTTCAAGGTGTTCAGTCACTCCATCCTTAATTATTGACTCTAGTAATATCCTGACAACAGATGTGAGGCTAACGTGTCTACAATTCCCTGGTTTCCCTCTCTCACCTTTCTTAAATAGCAGAGTGGCATCTGCAATTTTCCAATCTAAAGGAACGTTTAGGTTCCTGAATTGTGAAAACTTTGGAAGATATTATTTAGGGTATCTGCATTGTTCTCTCCAACTTTCTGTCAAACCCTTGGTTGAAAACCACCTAGTACTGCAGGAGTTCCTCAGGGTAGTGTCCTAGGCCCAACCATCTTCAGCTGCTTCATCAATGGCCTTCCTTCAATTATAAGGTCAGAAGTGGGGATGTTCACTGATGATTGCACAATGTTCACCACCATTCGCGACTCCTCAGATACTGAAACAGTCCATGCAGAAATGCAGCAATCTTGGACAATATCCAGGCTTGGGCTGATAAGTGGCAAATAACATTCGTGCCACACAAGTGCCAGGCAATGACCATCTCTTACAAGAGAGAATCTAACCATCTTCTCTGGACATTCAATGGCATTACCATCGCTGAATCCCCAACTATCAACATCCTAGGGGCTACCATTGACCAGAAACTGAACTGGAGTAGCCATATAAATACCGTAGTTACAAGAGCAGGTCAGAGGCTAGTGAGTAGTGAGTAACTCACCTTCTGACTCCCCAAAGCCTGTCCACCATCTACAAGGCACAAGTCAGGAGTATGATGGAATACTCTCCACTTGCCTGGATGGGTACAGCTCCAATAACACTCAAGAAGCTGGAAACCATCCAGGATAATGTAGCCTGCTTGATTGGCACCCCATCCACAAACATTCACTCCCTCCACCACCGATGCACAGTGGCAGCAGTATGCACTATCTACAAGATGCACTGCAGCAATGCACCAAGGCTCCTTAAACAGCACCTTCCAAACCCACGACCTCTACCAATTAGAAGGACAAGGGGAGCAAATGCATGGGAACACCACCACCTGCAAGTCCCCCTCCAAGCCACACACCATCCTGACTTGGAACTATATCGCCATTCCTTCACTGTCACTGGGTCAAAATCCTGGAACTCCCTTGCTAACAGCACTGTGGGTATACCTACCTCACATGGACTGCAGCGGTTCAAGAAGGCAGCTCACCACCACCTTCTCAAGGGCAATTAGGGATGGGCAATAAATCCTGGCCTAGCCAGCGATGCCCACAACCCAGGAATGAATAAAAAAAAATGTTATCAATCTCTACTACCATTATTTTCTTCATGCTGATGATACAAAGCTGGGTGGGAAAGTAAGCAGTGAGGACACAAAGAGGCTGCACAAGGATTTTGGTCATCTGTCCTAACATCTTCTTATGTGGCTCAGTGTCAAAGTTTATTTGATCAAGCTCCAGTGAAGTGTCTTGACAGCTTTTATTATGTTAAAGATGCTGTATAAATACAACTTGTTGTTATATAAACTTGTTAAGTACTTAGGCAAGAAGGTGGCAGATTGAGTAGATTGTGAATTTATCCATTTTTTTAGGAAGAATGGAAAAGCAGGATATTCTTTAAAAGATAAGACTCTCATGAATGTTAGTACTCAGAGTGATTTGGGTGTCATTGTACACAAATCACAAATGTTAACATGTAGGTACAGCAGGCAACTAGGAAGGCAAATGGTATGCTAGCCTTATTACGAGGGAACTGGAATATAAAAGTAAAAAGGTCTTACTGAAATTATATAGGGCTTTGGGGAGACCACACCCGGAGTATGATGTACAGTTTTTGTCTCCTTACATAAGGAAGGATATACTTGACTCAGAGGAAATGCAACAAATGTCCAGTAGATTGATTCCTAGGATTAAAGGGCTATTCTTTGAGGAGAGATTGAGTAGAATGGGCCTATATATGTGAGAGGGCAGAGATGCTGATGGCCTGTTATCCCTGGCTGCAGAGTCTAGAATTAAGGGTCAAGATAAGGCGGCACAGTGGTGCAGTGGTTAGCACCGCAGCCTCACAGCTCCAGGGACCCGGGTTCAATTCTGGGTACTGTCTGTGTGGAGTTTGCAAGTTCTCCTTGTATCTGCGTGGGTTTCCTCCAGGTGCTCTGGTTTCCTCCCACCGCCAAGGACTTGCAGGTGATAGGTAAATTGGCTGTTATAAAAAATTGCCCCTAGTGTAGGTAGGTGGTAGGGCATATGGGATTACTGTAGGGTTAGTATAAATGGGTGGTTGTTGGTTGGCACAGACCCGGTGGGCTGAAGGGCCTGTTTCAGTGCTGTATCTCTAAATAAATAAATAAATAAAAATAAATAAATAAATAAGGGATGGCCATTTAGGTCTGCGATGAGGAGAGATTTCTTCACTCAGAGGGTTTTGTATCTTTATATTTCTCGACTCTAGTAGCTTGTGGATGCTCAGTTGATGAGTATGTTCAAGATTCAGATTTCTGGACACTAAGAGAATCAAGGGATATGGGATAGAGTGGGAAAGTGGAGTTGATGTAGAAGTTCAACCATGATATTATTGAATGGCAGAGCAGACTGCGTCAGCTGTACAGCCTACTCCTGCTCTTATTTCTTATGTTATCATTGTCAATTTGCTTACGTTAATTTTGGTGAGTCCTCATCCCTGATTCAACCTTAGTTTCCTTGAGATCTTTAACAGGCTATCCTCTTCCTCGGCTGTAAATACTGACAAAAAGTAATTAACATTTCCTTATTTTTCATTTATAATGTCATCATTATCAGTTTTAAGAGGACATTGCTCTTAACCATGCTATTTCCTAATATAATTGTAAAAGTTCTGTGTGTTCATTTTTATATCCTTTACAAGTTTATTTTTATATTCCTTTTTGTAGCGTTATCTACTTTTTCACCCTTTGCTGTTCTTTGTATCTCTCCCATTCGGCTATTTTTTGCATTTTGCACCTTTTCTTTTACTTTTGTGTTGTCCTTTCCCTCCTTAGTCATCTATGGCTTTTTTTGACAAGTTAAGCCCTCGGCCCTTAAGGGTATGAACTGATTCTTTCACAAACTCGGGGCATCCCAAATCGCTATACAACTTTAGAATTAGAACATTACAGCGCAGTACAGGCCCTTCGGCCCTCAATGTTGCGCTAAATAAATACTTTTGAAATGTAGTCACACTTGTATTGTGGAAGTGCGGCAGTCAATTTGGACACAGCAAACTCCCACAAACAGTGATGTGATAATGACCAGAAGATCTGTTTTCTGGTGCTGAAGGATAAATATTGGCCAGGACACTGCCAACCCCCCTGCTCTTCTTCAAAATAACCCGATGGGTTCTTTTACTGCATCCTTGATGTTTCAGAGCTTCTTCAGTTATTCTCATGTCATCTTCTGTGGAATTGTGGATTATCAGCTTCAGTGTTATTAGAATAATTAGCCAAGTGTTGCCCTTTTTGTTATTTTCTTACCCACAAAATTACAAGTTAATGGTTCTGTATTCAAGTGAATTCTGCTGTATTAACTTTCTGCTATTAGGCAATTTTTACTTTTAACAAACCCAGATTACACTGTGGAAAGTGTTATTCTTCTATTACTTGAAGACTAGAGGAACATAAACTGGTGTGTGTCAATTGAGTGAGCAAATTACAGTAACAAGAGTTTCTGTTATGACTCTTGGCAATTCTGCAAAATCAGATACTGTGCAGATACAAATATATTACAGCTTGCAGGGCTGTTCCCTGGTGTAGCGCATGAGAGAAATAACTGGTAAAGCCTGAAAATAAACACAATTAACTCAATACAGCACAGTGCTCTGATCTGTGTATCTCACTATCTGTCAGGAAGGGTACTTCCCAGATGAGCAACAAGGTGACAGATGGAGTATAATGTAGGGAAGTGTAAAGTCATTCACTTTGGTAGTAAGATCAGAAAAGCAGAATATTTTTTTAAAGCATGAAACTTCTCAATGTTGATGTTCAGAGAGACTTAGGTGTACTCACACAAGGAACACAGAAAGTTAGCATGCAGGTACAGCGAGCAATTAGGAAGGCGCATGGCATATTGGCCTTTATTGCAAGGGGATTGAGTACAAGAATAAGGAAGTTTTGCTACAATTATACAGGACTTTGGTGAGACCACACCTGGAGCACTATTGAAGTTTTGGTCTCCATGTTTAAGGAAGGATAAACTTGCATTGGAGGCAGTACAACCAAGATTATCTTGGAATGAGAGGATCACCATATGATGAGATGCTGAATGTACTGCGTCCATAGTCTCTGGAGTTTAGAAGAATGAGAGGTGATCTCATTGAAACATACAAGATTCTGAAGGGGCTTGACAGGGTGGACACTGAGAGGTTGCTTCCTCTGGCTGGGAATCTAGAATATGGGGGGACAGTCTCAGGATAAGAGGCCGCTCATACAGCACTGAGGTCAGGAAATACTTCTTCATGCAAAGGGTTGTGAATCTTTGGAATTCTCTACCCCGGAGTGTTGTGGATGCTCCATTGTTGAGTATATTTAAGGCTAAGATAGATAGATTTTTGGTCTCTCGGGGAATTAAGAGATATGGGGAGCCGGCAGTAAAATGCAGTTGAGGCAGATGAACCATGATTGTATTGAATGGTGCAGCAGGCTCGAGGGGCCTATTTCTAATGTTCTTAAGTTCTTAACCTTATTGTAGCAATTATTACGGCTAGTAAAAAGACTATTTTTGGCATGTTTAAACAAAGTCATTTTCTTGTGCAGAATAAATGCATATTGTTTAAGCATTAAAATTAATTTTCGTGAGATCTCCTGATGGTCTAATGGGTAATGCGCCATTGGATGTGGCATTGAGTCATGCAGATCATAAAGGTCCCAAATTTGCCTGACAGTATTTGGTGAGTAGGCTGATCTAAGCTGGGGCACGAGTGGGAGCAGTGGGGTTCGGTTGAAGGGAAAAGTGAAATGTCAGACTGATAGAGCAGAGAAGGAGGTCATTTGATCCATCATACCTGTGCTGGCAGTTTGAAAGAACGATCTAATTAATCTCACTCCCCTGCTCTTTCCCCATAGCCCTGCAATTTTTTCCCCTTCAAGTATTTATCTAATTTACTTTTGAAATTGGATCTGCATTCATCAACCTTTCAGGCAGTGCTTTCCTGATCACAACAACTTACAGTGTAATTTTTTTCCCCCTCATTTTGCCTCTGGTTCTTTTGACAATTATCTTAAATCTGCGTATTCTAGTTTCCTATCCTTCTGCAAACTGTGCAATTAGGCTCTACATACCCAAGTCCAAGTCATTAATATATATCAAAAAGAGCAGTGGTCCTAATACTACCCCTTGGGCAACCTCACTGTATATTTCCTTCTGGTCTGAAAAACAACAGTTCACCACTACTCTCTGCTTTCTGTCAGCCAATTTTGCACCCACAAAGCCACTGGCCCTTTAAAATCCTTTAAAACATGGGATTCAATTTTGTTTACAGGTTTATAATGTGGTACTTTATCAAAAGTCTTTTGAAAGTCCATATTGTTACAACTGAGGCAGAAGGAGTGCACTGTCTTTTCTAGTTCACTTCTCCAGAGGTCACAACATATAACTAAATGTTTACCCAGTTAATCATATACTCTATTTTTTATCCCAGAATAAAATACACCAACCAGGTTTCTTTAATAAATAACAAAATTATCAGTTTATTATCAAACAAGACTTATCCAGTAACAAAGCAAAGCATTAACACACAGATTTAAATATGAAAGTTCCCTTTTTAAATTTCCCACACACACACTCACACACCCTCTGGAAAAAAGTACAGAAATTCTCTCTGCAGGGGTCTCTTACAAAAAAAAGACAAAAAAAACCACTTTGGCCAAATACTTGCTCATTCTTGAAGCAAAAAGAGAAGATATGGAAAGATGTCAGTTGTCCCTTTTTGGTCTGGCATCCCAAATATGCATAGATGGCTGTCACTGGGATCTTTCCAGAGTAGTTTGTTTGAGGCGACATTGAGGATCAGTTTGGCAAGCTCTCCAGGAGAAATGTGGCATCAGGTGATTCCGGCAGGCTTTTCAGGTGAAATGTAGCATCGGTTTCTCTATTTCTTACACTTGATTCTCAGGAAGGTCTCAAAGAGATGGAAGAAGGTGAGCTGATGGTGGCTACTCTCTTGGCTGGTTTTCTCCAACTGTCTTCAAAACAGTTCACACTCCAACACACTGTCCAAAGTGAAACCAAAAACAATGGACTTAAATTTTCCTGCTTGGCTGTGAGCTTCAAAAATGGTGTAGCGCATGCGTGAGATGTGAGCCACGGAATTGCCACGGTATTTAGCATGGCAGCTCATTTACATGGCCGGGGCGGTCCAAACACCCCTGATGATGTAGCGGGGGCGGGCGCTCCATCCCCAGCAACGGTATCCAGCACCACTGTGCAGGCACCAGTGCCATTTTTAAAGAGTTTCCAACCCTTCATTTAAATTTGCAAGTTTAAAGTAACAGGACCTGAAAGATTAAAAGGAAAAATGTATTCAAAGTTTCAATTCCCCCCCCCAATGACTGGTCAATTTATTAATTGCCCTGTCCCCCCCAAAAAACTAATCTCGCATTCACGACTTTTCCCCCTGCCCCAAAGTTTAGACCCTTTAACCTTCAACCCCTTCCCATGATCCCCTCCACCGATTGCAGTGGTTTTCCCCACTCCCTTCCCCCGCCCTGAAAACCTACCTGCTCTCCTCTCCCAACCAGTGTTCTGCCTCAGATCTCCAAATGGAGATCCGACGGTGCAGGAGGTTCGGCAACCAGCTGGAATATCAGCAGGACAGCTGTCGCGACGAGGTGAGTATTTATTCATTAATTTAATAGATTTAAATATTTTAGTGAAGTTCCTGTCACTGAGCAGCATGAGGGCCGCCACAAGGCCTTGTCGCCACCGGTACAATGGGTCAGAGCCTTCCCGGTGTTGAGGCCCGTAGCGGGCCTCGCCGAAAGGTATTTTCTGGGCCCCCCACCATGATCCCTGACGTTGGGGGCCAGTAAAATCCAGCCCAATATCTCAAGAGTCAAGCCTCCTGACCTCGATAAATTTTGCCCTGTCATTTCTCTGTAAACATTTTCTCCAGGTCACCAAAGTTTCTGGTGTTTAGTGCTTAAAGCACATGACTTATCGTAAGGCTGATTTTAAACAACATCTCAGTGTTATTTCAATGAACTGTCCAACAATAAAGCCAAGTGCACCCTTCTATGAAGTCTTCAGCCTTCCAATGAATCCATCTTCACAATTTAAAAACAAGTCCTCAAAAATATATACTTAAAAAATAGAAACACCTTTGTAACAATATACACAATATCAACTGCACTAACCTCATCAACCTTCTCTGTCAAAGCTCACAAATGAAGAATAGTTCATTTGGATGATATATTTTAATCATAAAAAACATCTTGCATTTATATAATGCCGTTAACATTAAAAAAATGTTCTATGGCACTCCATAGAGGCATAAGGAAAAATGGGCACCCATAAATGGTCACTATTTAAAGATTCGGCAAGGTAACAACATTTTGGTCAGAGGTAGAACTTAAAGGGGAGAGGAAGAGGAAGAGGGAGAGTAGTTTAGGAAGAGAATTCCAAAGCATGGAGCCAAGATGACTGAAAGCACAGCTGCCAATGGTAAGAGGCTGGAGTCAGAGGAATGGAGCTGTAGGGCTAAAGATATGGAGGGTCAAGGCCATGAAGGGATTTAATCCAAATGTTGGTCAGCAAGGGAATTGCTGAAGGGCAAGTGGAACTTGGTTCAGGATAGGATTCGGATGGCAGAATATCAATGAGTTTAATTTACAGAAAGTGGAATCAGTCACTTTAGCTTGGAGAGCATCGCAATAATTTAGTCTAGAGGTGCGAAATGCATGAATCAGAGGCTGGGAATTTATGAGGAAGTGGTGGCCCGACCCACTGGCTGAAAAGTCAGGGGCGAGCCTGCTTCCGCTGAGCCTAAAAGCCACATTGCTCTTTTGTGTGGCTCATGCCCTTAATTGCAAGAAGTCTTGGCTTCTGCCCCCATGAGGTAGGAAGTCCCGCCTCCAAGAGTTTGCAACTAATCAGGGGGCTGGCAGTTCTTCTGTCCCAGCTGGGTGTGGTGGCCACTGCTGGGATTGCAACCAGTGAGAAGAGGAAAGATGGACGTCATCCTTCAAAGAGTTAAGTGGAGGTTGGACTTCACTGGGGACAATTGTATGGGCCTCGGGAGGTGGGGGGATGAGTCAGAGAGCAGGGCAGGGTGATTAATTTTAGGAGTGGCCCATGCTGCTGGGGGGGTGCTATCGTGGGCACAGGGTGCTTGATCCGGAGGGGCCCCCTCAGCTTGCAAGGAGGCCGCCACCAAGTATTACTGGGCAGCCTCCTCAGCAGTGGGGGGGGGGGGGGGGGGGGTAGAGATCCTTAAGTGGCCATTGATTAGTCACTTAAGGGCCTTAATTGGCCTAAGAGTGGATAGGCTACTTGCCACCACCCCCACTGCTAGTAAAATACAAGTAGCAGCCTCCTAGCCTGCTCCCAGGTGCCGCAAAATACCGGCCCGGGTTTCAGTAGCAGCTAGGCTGAGATATAAGAGGATGCAGGCAATGTTACGAGCCAAGTGCAGGAATGTGGGATTAGAATAGTTGGGTGCTGTATGGCCGGCACAGACACGATGGACCGAAGGGCCTGTTTCTGTGCAGTATAACTCCATGACTCTATAATGGAAATATGTGGTCTTAACCTTGAAGATAACTTGGGCTGGAATTTTACACCCCTCCTGGCAGCAGACTGGAGGCAGTGGGGGGCCATAAAATCGACTGGGAGGCAGGGAGTGCTGTTCCTGTCACTTACCCACCGCCGCTGCCATTTTACCAGCGATGGGGAAGATGGCAAACAGCCCGCCTGCCCCAGGCCGATTGAGGCCCTTAAGTGGCCAAATAATTGCCACTTAAGAGCCTCCTCCCGCCGCTAATATTTTACCAGCGGTGGCCGGGCACTTAGACAGCTGAGGAGGCCACCCAGTAATACTAGGTGGCCTCTTGCGGGCACGGGGAGGGGCATGGAGCGGGGAACACTTCTGACCGGGAAGCCTGTGCCCCACGAAGAGCACCGCCACCCCCTGCAGCACAGGTTGCCCTTGCTAGAGCACACCCCCCACACTCCTAATTAATCCCACCCCCCCCTAACAGGGGCCCAGCCGATTGTCCCCAGCAAGGCCCGAAACCCTATTTATCTTGAAGCTAGTGCAGTCCCAGCAGCGGTCACCACTCCCAGTGGCACTGCTGGGAATGAAGAGCTGCTGATCTGCTCTGATTGGCCAGCATACTTGGAGGTGGGACATCCTGCTTCAGAAGGGTAGAAGTCCTGCCCAAGGTCAAGTAAGGGCCTGGGCCATGTAAAATCACTGCATGGCTTCTAGGCCTGGCAGAGGTAGACTCGCCCCTGACTTTTAAGCTATTGAGCGGGGCCTCTGCCTCCACGTAAAATTTCAGCCATGGAGTTCGAAACTCGGCTCATGTTGAACATACACAGCCTTTGCAAACAGTCTAGTTCAGCCTGTTATAGTGGCTGGGGATGGGATGGAATTGATAGCAATGGTAAGCAGTTTGTGCTCAGCGCTAAAGACAATGGCTTCCAAATATTTAGCTGGAGGAAATTGCAGCTCTTTCAAGATTGGATGTTGCACAACACAAAGTTAGTGGTGGGGTCAAAAGAGTTGGGTGGCATGAGTGCACATGTGGAAGTCAACCTCATGTCTCTGCAGGATGTCACCAAATGGGAAGTGGTAGGTGAGAAGGAGCAAGGATGCATTCTTGGGGGACTCCCCAGGTGACAGTGCCAGGGTGGCAAAAGCAGCCATTGCTAGAGATGCTTTGATTACGATTCGATAGGTTAAGTCAAACCAAATAAGGACAGTCCCAGCGAACAAGAGAAAAGAGGAAAGATTAGTGGAGAACAATGGTGTGCAGGAGGTGGCAGAGAAATTGAGAAAGGCAAGGAACAACTAGTCACAAAGAATGCCATTCATGACTTTGATGAGGGTTGTTTTGTTGTTGTTGTTGGAGGGATGGAAACCTGCTTGGAGAGATTTAAACATGAAGTGGAGAATTTTAACTCGCCAGGACGGGTGAGAAGGGGGTTAAAAAGTCAAAAAACAGAAACCCTCCCCCAACATGCCCACTTCCAATTTTAACAGAGGTGAATTAGGGGGATGGGTGACTAACCTGCTCTCCAGAGGTGGGCCCATTATTTAAACATTTTAATCTGGCCATCTGCTTCAAATTTAGCAACCATTTTACTTCATGCCTGCGGGCTGTATTTCCCAGGGCTTGGGAGGCGAGAATGGCTAAATCCAGCAGATGAATGCCTTTCCAGTACAGCTTGTCAACCAGGAGGAGTAGGATGCTTCCTCTGGCCTAGCAAGCTAACCTGCTTTCCTCCCCATGATTTGCCAACCAACTGACTGCCCCCTGCGAGTGGACCTCCCTCCTTATGATGTCCTCCTTGGCCCACAATCTATCAGCGGTCCTAGTTTTTATCCACTTCTGCTGCAATCCCCCACCAACCCCCCCATGCCCATCATCAATGCCCATTCCCAACCCACATTCCCAATCTTCCTGCTACCGCTTCCCGGTTGCAGTCTTGTGCCAGGAACCTTCCCACCTGACAGTCAGCCAGCTTGTCAATCTGGCTGGCTGCCGGCTGTGAAATGGAGACAAAAAATTTAAATAAACACCTGCCATTAAGATCCGCAAGACCTCTGGATTACCTGAATTTTCAGGTTTTTCAGCCACTACGACCACCCCCAACCCCATTCGCTTCCTCCCTTCCCATTAATACCGGTGTTGGTGTTGTGGTCGTGACAGGCACAAATCTGTGAGGTAGCAATACATTCAAGAATTTTGGAGAGGAAAGGGAGGTTGGAACTCAAGTGGTAATTAGTGAGGATAGCAATGTCCAGGATAGGTTTTATTAAGAGAGGGTAATTACAACTGTCTTGAAAATGAGAGGATAGCATCTGAGGAGAGGGTGCCACCTAGTATGAGGAACAGGAATGGAAGGTAGACAATTAGAACTGAGTGGGAATGAGATGAAAGAGAAGAAGGTATGTCTCCTGGATGAGATGGGGGTCAAGACCCAGAGAAATTAGATACAGCTGAGGCTTCAGGGCTAGGGTAGTGATGGGTCTGGAGGCAGATTTGACTTGATGGAGATGACTGTGCAACGGTTGCAGATGAATAGATAATTTCCATTTTGGTGCCAAAGAAATCCATGAGTTCTTCTTGTTAGCGTGAGGATGACAGGTAATTTAAATAAGCATTGGTAGTAGAGAAAGGAGCCTCAGCTTATCTTTGCCCTCCAGAATAATCCCACAGTAATGGGCAGTTTAGCCGAGAGCAGTAAGGCCATGTAGAGCTTGATATGATGTTGAATGGTTAAATCGGTTGTGTGGCCAGTGCATGCAAGTTTGTGTTAAACCTGTACTAAATTGTTACTATAATTATATACCTTAATTCTCTTGCAAAATGTTGGTACATCCCCTTTAAGGTTATTACATAGTGTCAGCTATGGCTCAGGGATAGCACTCTCGCCTCTGAGTCAGAAGGTTGTGGGTTTAAGTCCCCCTCCAGAGACATGAGTATAAAATCTAGGCGAACACTCCCCATGCAGTACTAAGGGAATGCTGTTCATACAGATGAGACCTGAAACTGAGGCCTTGTCTGCCTTCTCAGGTGCATGTAAAAGATCCCAAAATGCTATTCAAAGAACAGGGGAGTTCTCCACCTTATTGTGGCCAATATTTATCTTTCAATCAATGTCACTAAAAGAGATTAAATGGTCATTGGAGCTCATTTTGTTGTAATTTCAGTCCATTCTCCGCAATTCTCTTCTAAACTAATCTGACTCTCTATCTCCCTATACCCATTTAAGACCCACCTCTATCAACAAAATTTGGTCACCCTATTTAATCTTTAAATAGCGAGCCTAATGGAGCTCACTGTTATTTATATATAAATGGTATAGCAACTTCAAGTGAGAAGCAGATACTCGGTTGAATGCCAATGTCCAAATGTGGATGTGTGAGTTGCGCCGCTCTGCGCTTAGCTTTGCCAAAGTAGTATTTCGCTTTCTGGCCCACCATTGAAATGCATTGAATGTCATAAGGTTGCGGTATTTGTGCGGTGGGTATGAACAAAACTCGCAACAGCAAGTTAAGTCTTCTCATTTCAAGCATAAGAACCCTTTATCGACATAATAATTGTTAATTAATGCCAATCAACCTCTTTGGCACTGAAAAATTAACCATTACAAGTGAGGAGTCTCATTCCTTCTGATACTAATTGTTGGAGTTTTTAAAGATGTTTTAAATTTTCAGATTTGTTTTTACTTTCTGTCTTTGCCTATCTCACTCATAACCAAATCCTTTTTGCCTCTCTTTATTTCTCTTTCAGGAGCTGATTTAACATTGAATTCATTCACTTAATTTATACTTCCTTCTCAATCCTTGTGTTGTTTATTTCTCAATCCTTCAATCAGATTGGTTAGGGAGATACACAGTTGCTTGCCCTCTTCACTCTGGTCCCAGAAGTCGTATTTCCCTCAATGCAATGTATCAGCTCGCACTTTGAGCAACTTACCGGACAAAAATGTTTTGAGCTGAAGGATGCAGGCGCAAGGCTAATTAACAGCAGATGCTGTTAGATGCCATGCTACAGCAAAATCTGGCTTGTTATCTCACTGCTGTTTGTGGGACCTTACTTTGTATAAATTGGTTGCCACATTCCTACATTACAACAGTGACCAGTGACTACTCATTTTGGAACATCTTGAGGTCATGAAAGGTACTATATAAAGGCAAATTTATTTGTACATTTTAAATTTCACATACTTATAATATTTAATGTTCTTACTAAATACAGTTTTGGCATTTCTTCATCATTCTGGTATCTAATTCGATGCTGCACCATTATTATTATATCATTGAGGTATTCTAAATGAAAATGAGCAACTGAACTACTGTTCAAATGATCAGCTTTCAACACCGAAATAGGGAATTATTAAGCTTTTCATTAGATATGTTACCAATAAAACTTTGTTTCAACTCTAGATCTGCTTCAGTCTTTAAAAAACGCTCATTTCAGAGGATCATTGTGATTTCAATTACATTTTATTGAGTTAAGCAAACTGAAAAATTGATTTATGTAGAGATTGCGACAGAAACAGCTTAAAATTCATAATCATAAGCTGGGAAATTCTTCAAGCTGCTCCTGCTCCACTAAGGCTACGTTACTGAAATGTGTTGGAAACCCCATTTACAATGTGTAAAGTTTCAAGACCAAAGTGGGAGCAGCTCCAAGGAATTTCCTGTTCATAGGAATTTTTGCTCTCCTTTTGGCAGCTTTCTTTGCAACAAAATCTATTCATTTTACTTCACTTGGCATGTTGCTACTTGAAAGTGGGTAATTTTTTGTAATGGCATGCAGTGACAGAACTAAGAACTCCAAGTCTGGGTGTGGTGCAAATCAACCTAAACTGCAGATCTACATCATGCTCTTACTAATTGTGCTTGTGTCCTGTGCCTCCTAAGATCAAGTCTTCCAATAATAGCTCAATATTTCATTGATGTTACGCAGTGAGCGCATCTTCCAGTACACATGTTTCAGATAATAATTTCATAATTGAAGGGCATTAACTTAGAGCAGTGCCACTTTCATTGGTTGTACAGATTAAATGACAAAAGGGATGATGATGCAAGGCAAAAAGGGATGGTGATGAGACAAGGAACAAAACAAATGGAAAGAGGAAGTGTTGTTCCTTGAGCTTACAGGAGCTTCACTGGAACAATGAATGTTGAGGACAGAGAGGTCAGAATGGGAGTGGGACAGAGAATTAAAATGATAGGCAATCGGAGGCTCAGGGTCACGCTTGCTGACTGAACGGTGGTATTACGCAAAGTGGTCGCCTATTCTGCATTTGGTCTCATCAATGTAAATGAGACCGCATGATGAGCAGCGAATACAGTATAATAAATTGAAAGAAGTACTAGTAAATCACTATTTCACCTGGAAGGACTGCTTGGGATGCTGGACCGTGGGAAGGAGAAGGTCAAAGGGCAGGTATTGCATCTCCTGCACTTTGCATGGAAAGATGCTGTGAAAAGGGGTGGGAGTATTGGGGATGATTGAGGAGTTAACCAGTGGTCACTCTGGGAATGATTCCTTTGAAATGCTGAAAGGGAAGGGGAGGGGAAGATGTTTGATGGCAGCATCATGCTGGAGGTGATGGAAATGGCAGAGGATGATCTGTTGAATACGGAGCTTGGTGAGCTGAAAGGTGTGGACAAGGGAAACCCTATTGTGGTTCTGGGAGGGAGGGAAAAGGTGAGAGCAGAAGTGCAGGAAATAGAAAAGGCACAGTTGAGGGCCCTGTCAACCAAGGTGGAGGGGAATCCTCGGTCGAGGATAAAGGAAGACCTATCGGAAGCATTTATATGGAAGGCGGCATCATCCGAACAGGTGTGACGGAGATGGAGAAACTAGGAGAATGGAATAGTGTAATTACAGGAAGCAGGATAGAAGGCAGTGTAGTCAAGGTAGCTGTAAGAGTTAGTGGGCTTATTAGTGAATATTGGTTAATGGGCGAATCCCAGAATTGGAGACGACGAAGTGAAGGAAGAGTTCTAAATGAACCATGTGAAGGCGAGAGAAGGAGGGAAATAGGAAACAAGGTCGATGAAATTTTTCATTTCGGGGCAAGAGCACTGATGCAGTCATCAATGTACCGAAAAGAGGTGAGGGAGGGGAACTGAGTAGGATTGGAACAAAGAATGTTCTACTTATTCCACAAAAAGGCAGGCACAGCTAGGGCCCACATGGATTCCGCAAGCAACACACTTTATTTGAAGAAAGTGAGTGGAGTCAAAGGAGAGTTTGTTCAATGTGAGGAAAAAGTTCATCCAGGAGGAGGAAGGGGGTGGTGGTTGGGGACTGGTTAAACCTCCATTCAAGGAAGAAGCTGAGAACCCTGAAGCCATCCCAGTGGGAAATGGAGTTGTAGAGGGATTGAATGTCTGTTCTGGAAAGGAAACAGTTAGGGCCAGGCAGAGTTATGGATATAGCTAGGAAGAGACTGGACAAGGGGAAAAAAATAGAGGCACCATAGGACGACATCAGTTCCATGGGGGAAGAACAGGCTGAGATAATGGGGCCAATTTTAACTCTGTGTAACTGAATGGGTTTTAAGTGAGTTAATATCAGGCCTGAGTGTCTACCAGTGCAGTCTTGCTGGTGGAACTTGGGAAGAAGGTAGAATTGGGCTGTGTGGGATTGTGGCATTATGAGTTTGAAGGCCATGGAAGGAAGATATACAGAGAAGATCAGGTCACTGACAGTCTTGGAAATGATGGTTTGATGTCCGGTGGTGGTGGAGATGTCAGAGGGTTGGTGTTCAGTTTCCGCTAGGTACAGGTTGGTTTGCCAACGACAACAGTGTCACCCTTGTCAGCAGGTTTAATGACAATATTAGGGTTGGACCTGAGAGAATGGGCTGCTGCAAGGTCAGAGGGAGGTATGTTAGCGTGAGTGAGGGGAGCAGAGAAATTGAGACATTGATAAATGTTCTCAATGAAAAGATCTAGAGAGAGTAAAAGGCCAGAGGAAGGGATCCAGGAAGAACATTTTGGGGGGAAGGCTCCTGATCAATCTGGCTAGATTCTGGAACGCTCCCAGCAGATTGGAAGTTAGCAAAAGTAACAACGCCATTCAAGAAAGGAGGGAGAGAGAAAATAGGGAAGTACAGGCCAGTTAGCCTGACATCAGCTGTCGGGAAAATGCTGGAATCTATTATTAAGGAAGTCTTAACAATGCACTGAAAAAGTACAGTATGATAAAAGCAAGTCAAAAGGGTTTTATGAAAGGGAAATACTGTTAGACAAATTTATTAGAGTCATTTGAGAATGTAACTGGTAGTGTAGATAAAGGGGAACCAGTAGATTTATTCTTTCATGGGATGTGGGCATCACTGGCAAGGTCAGCATTTATTGTCCATCTCTAATTACCCTTGAGAAGGTTGTGGTGAGCTGCCTTCTTAAACTGCTGCAGTCCATCTGGTGCCAGTACTCCCACAATGCTGTTAGGAAGGGAGTTTATAGATTTTGACCCAGCGACAGTAAAGGAACTGAGATCTTGTCCCAAGTCAGGATAATGCATGACTTGGAGGGGAACTTGTAGGTGGTGGTGTACCCATGTGTCTGCTGTTCTTGTACTTCTAGGTGGTAGAGGACATGGGTTTGGAAGATGCTGTAGAAGGAGCTTTGGTGAGCTGCTTCAGTGCATGTTGTATATGGTACACACTGCTACCACTGTTGTTGGTGAAGGGAGTGAATGTTGAATGTGGTGGATGGGGTGCCAATCAAGTGGGTTGCTTTGTCCGGGATGGTGTCGAGCTCCTTGAGTGTTGTTGGAGCCACACCCATCCAGGCAAGTGCAGCATATTCCATCACACTCCTGACGTGTGCCTTGCAGATGGTGGACAGACACTGGGGAGACAGGAGGCGAGTTATTCGCTGCAGAATTCCCAGCCTCTGACCTGCTCTTGTAGCTGCAGTATTTATGTTGCTGTTTCTGTTAGTGGGGTTTCAGCGATGGTAATACCATTGAACGTCAAGGGGAGATGGGAAGATTCTTTCTTGTTTGAGATGGTCATTTCCCAGCACTTGTGTGGCATGAATGTTACTTGCCACTTATCAGCCCAGGCCTGAATGTTGTCCATGTCTTGCTGCTTGTGGACATAGGCTGCTTCAGTATCTGAGGAGTCGCAAATGGTGCCGAACATTGTGCAATAATCGGCGAACATCCCTACTTCTGACCTTATGATGGAGGAAAGGTCATTGATGAAGCAGCTGAAGATGGTTGGGCCTAGGATATTAACTTGAGGAACTCCTGGACAGATGTCCTGGGACTGAGATAATTGATCTCCAACAAGCACAAATCTTCCTTTGTGCGAGGTATAACTCCAACCAGTTATATTTCCCTTCATAACCTGTGGTATTGAAGATAATTTTTGAAATCTAATGCACCTTGACTGCGATCGACTGTCTCAGACTGGGAATTAAATCTGGAATCTTCCTGAACTTTATGAATCTACAACACATTGGATAAATTTGCCGAGCCATCAGAGAGGATGCTTATTGAATGGTTGTTGCAATATCCTTTCCATTAACATTGGTGTTTATTTAACTGGCAATAATCCTTTGAAGACTGCAGCAACTCTCTGGCCTTGAAACTCAGATAGCTGAATGCCTCTGTTAAAATAGCAAACAAAAGAATTTCACATGTATCTGCCATGCAAAAATAACAGTGGAATTTTCTGGTTCTTTAGCCTGTTCTATAAATGATGACATGCTGTATCTCTTGAATAGGTGTGTCAGACTGACAATCTCAGTTTTTGTATTGTCTAATGGAAAATATACTTATTTTTCATAAACTGACATATGAGTGTTGGAGATACGGTCCTGCCACCTGCTGCCAAGGATTCTCCGGAGGCAGCGAAGATGGAATGAATTGAGACGTCGCTCTTGACTGACATACGTTGTCCAGGCCTCGCTGCCGTAGAGCAAGGTACTGAGGACACAGGCTTGATACACTCGGACTTTTGTGTTCCGTGTCAGTGCGCCATTTTCCCACACTCTCTTGGCCAGTCTGGACATAGCAGTGGAAGCCTTTCCCATGCGCTTGTTGATTTCTGCATCGAGAGACAGGTGACTAGTGATAGTTGAGCCTAGGTAGGTGAACTCTTGAACCACTTCCAGAGTGTGGTCACCGATATTGATGGATGGAGCATTTCTGACGTCCTGTCCCATGATGTTCGTTTTCTTGAGGCTGATGGTTAGGCCAAATTTGTTGCAGGCAGCTGCAATCCTGTCGATGAGTCTCTGCAGACACCCTTCAGTGTGAGATGTGAATGCAGCATCATCAGCAAATAGGAGTTCCCTGATGAGGACTTTCCGTACTTTGGTCTTCGCTCTTAGACGGACAAGGTTGAACAACATGCCATCTGATCTTGTGTGGAGAAAAATTCTTTCTTCTGAAGACTTGAACGCATGCGAGAGCAGCAGTGAGAAGAAGATCCCAAACAGTGTAGGTGCGAGAACACAGTCCTGTTTCATGCCACTCAGGATAGGAAAGGGGTCTGATGAGCCACTATGCTGAATTGTGCCTTTCATATTGTCATGGAATGAGGTGATGATACTTAGTAGCTTTGGTGGACATCCAATCTTTTCTAGTAGTCTGAAGAGACCACGTCTGCTGACAAGGTCAAAGGCTTTGGTGAGATCAATGAAAGCAACGTAGAGGGGCATCTGTTGTTCACGACATTTCTCCTGTAGTTGGCGAAGGGAGAACAGCGTGTCAATGGTCGATCTCTCTGCTCGAAAGCCACACTGTGCCTCAGGGTAGACACGCTCAACCAGCTTCTGGAGCCTGTTTAAAGCAACTCGAGCGAAGACTTTCCCCACTATGCTGAACAGGGAGATTCCATGGCAGATGTTGCAGTCACCGCGGTCACCCTTGTTCTTATAGAGGGTGATGATATTGGCATCGCGCATGTCCTGAGCTACTGCTCCCTCGTCCCAGCACAGGCAAAGCAGTTCATACAGTGCTGAGAATATAGCAGACTTGGCACACTTGATTATTTCAGGGATAATGCCTCCGTAGAACCCTTGGCAACAGGTGGCAGGACCGTATCTCTAACACAGAAGTCCTCGAGGCGGCCAACATCCCCAGCTTATACACCCTACTGAGTCAGCGGTGTTTGAGATGGCTTGGCCATGTGCGCCTCATGGAAGCTGGCAGGACCCCCAAGGACACATTGTACAGCGATCTCGTCACTGATATCAGACCCACCGGCCGTCCATGTCTCTGCTTTAAAGACGTCTGCAAACGTGACATGAAGTCCTGTGACATTGATCACAAGTTGTGGGAGTCAGTTGCCAGCGATCGCCAGAGCTGGCAGGCAGCCATAAAGGCGGGGCTAAAGTGTGGCGAGTCGAAGAGACTTAGCAGTTGGCAGGAAAAAAGGCAGAAGTGCAAGGAGAGAGCCAACTGTGTAACAGCCCCAACAACCAATTTTATCTGTAGCACCTGTGGAAGAGTCTGTCACTCTGGAATTGGCCTTTATAGCCACTCCAGGCGCTGCTTCACAAACCACTGACCACCTCCAGGCGCTTACCCATTGTCTCCCGAGACAAGGAGGCCAAAGAAGAAGAAGATACATGCGTTCTCAAAGAATTAAAAAGAAACATCGCACTTTGGGACAAACATTAAGATTATTTTCATTATCTTTGCATCTAAATGGCATCATGTGCAGGTGAAATATTGCCTTTTTTTGTAAATGATAAAATGGCGCTTTCACAACAAGATTGCTGTTTTCACGACGTGAAAGATGTGCATGTCATGCATTTGGAATCAGAAGGTAAAAGCTTTGCTGGTAACATTACAAGAATAACAATGCTCCTTTCATAAGACTTAATACTGTGATGTCGCACTGTTCTTCTTTCTATGGCTGAGTTAAGTCTAGCAATTGCAATAAATTCAAAATGTCCATGACAAAACAAAATGTTTACAGGCAAGTATGTTAATACCATGAGTTTGATCACTGAGGCTACAACTACAGCTTTATGTACTGGGTACTTTATGTGCTCATGTAAAACCTGATACTCAGATATCTCAATTACTAAAATGAACTGTGAAAAAAACACTTTCAGTGAATATTCTTTGACATCCGAAATGCCCTATTAACTGGCAGATTACATTAGGCAACATGCACCTCAGGCTCTTGGAAAGATTTGCCCTGAAATCACACAGTCATACACTTAACTTGGATCTGAAATTCTGTTTCCACATTTTGATAATGGAGGTAACTCATTTATTTTAATTTTGCTGGTAACCTCCACACAAAAAGCAGAGAGAAATATCAGATAAAAGCTAATATCCTCAATTTGACTGCATAGCCATCAAAGTATACAGTATTTTTCAGTAATAGGAAAGAGAGAGGGTTGGGTCTTCTGGAAAGAAGATATTGGCCTGGATTTTGCAGTAGTAATGACAGTGAAAGTGTCAGCATTTGGCATCATTACTCCTCTGAAACTGACAGCAACTTCTAGGGTCTGCACACGTGCAGTTAAATGCAAAAATTCAGGAGTTTCTGTCAGTGATTTTATGCTTCTCCAGAGGATGCGCTGTTGAGGTCCCCCACTGAATGCAATCAATTCGAAAATCATTGAACTGACGAGAATTTCTGCTCCTACTCTTTTGGTCTTGTTGCAAAAACAAGTGAAAAAGTTACAATTGTTGAATGAAATTTAACTGGGCTTTTTACAGCATACTAACACCATACTGCTGGATGGCCTCATCTGCTCTGAAAAGGTAACTTTATATTGGTTGAATGTCAAATTCCACATGCTTTTGGAATAACATTTTTTAAAGATAGTTTATGATATTTTAGCTTCTATCTTACCCCTATGAGTAATTTCTGATCATTTATTTCACTATTTGTAAAATTTAAAATCAAAAGTGAAGAGATTCAGAGGTTTTCCTTTCTGATTTTCTGTCTGTGAGAATACTTCAATGTGTTCACCTGCATACCCTGGCTTGATGACATCATTGCTGCTGAACGCCCGGAGATCCCCTTGATCTTTGTGGTCAGCTTTCTTCAAGGTCAACAGTGATTTGCAAAATCCAGCCCATTCTCTGTCCATGATGTGTACCAAAATCATAAACTAGTTCTTTGTCTTCAAGACTTCAAGACTTTGTTGATGCCTATTGGAAAGTGTTAACTGGAGGCTTATATATCTAGGGCTCAGTATCTACCAGGGCTGCAATGCAGAGAGGCAGACAGCTGTTGAGAGTCCATGTCTCTAACTGGTGGAATGAGTGTTTGGTGGGGCATGGTGTGCCTCCATGCTATGTTCAGAAGGATGATGGCAATGCCCTCACAAATGTAATGGTGATTTGTACATGCTGCTCATGAGTTCCGAACAGCTACATCTAGTGGACACATGCCAGGGAAAAGAACGTCAGCATCAATTGAAAGGAAATGAGGAGGGGCCCCCTCCGGTGCAAGTTAAGAAATCTTCTGTATAACCAATACTTAAATTATAAATCCATAGAAATACTTGTTTTTGCATTTGAAGATCGTTCTTCAGTTGTCAGCTTTTTTGAAGTTCCATCAGCCTTTGCTAGTTTTCTAGCTTAGCCTGTATGGTAGTTAGGGTTCAAACTCATCTTGTTAATTGTCTAATAATCAGTTAATAACTCTTTTCCTCAGTGGGGCAAATATGGCTGTTTGGGGTGTCTATAAGATAACATATCTGATGATGGAAGTGCAGAATCAAATCAAATGACTGTGATAGACATAATAATCCACAGCCTGTATTCTTCACAGTTTCGAAGAATAAGAGGTGATCTCATTGAAACCTAGAAAATACTGAAAGGGATAGACAGTGTAGATGCAGCTAAGATGTTTCCCCTGGTTGGAGTCTAGAACCAGGGCACATAATTTCAAAATAAGAGGGAAGCCACTTAGGACAGAGATGAGGAGAAATTTCCTTACTCAGAGGTTTGTGAATCTTTGGAATTCTCTACCCCAGAGAGCGGTGGAAGCTCAGTCATTGAGTATTTTTAAAGCAGAGATTGACAGATTTCTAAATGCAAATGACATAAGGGGTCATGAGGATAGTGTGGGAAAAAGGCATTGAAGTGCATGATCAGCCATGGCGGGACAGGCTCGATGGGCTGAATGGCCTACTCCATTCCGATGTTCCTATGTTCCTAAAACAAAAGGTCCATAGCACTCCAGAGTATTGCTGATTACTAGCCAACCAGCCTGGTTCACCAATGGATCGTGCAGGCAGAGGCGTAACATGGGTCTTTGGAGTTCTTCCTATTGGGCAGGAGATAACCCTGCAAGTCAATGTCCTAATAAATAGGATGATCCCAGATATATAAGCAGTGGAAAGTTCTCCATATTGCTAAGCAGCATGATTTTAATTAATTAAATTTAAGAAAAGCCCAACACATGCTTTGAGGTCCCTAAACTTTGACCCTGCCAACCTGCATGAAAGCTCTGTGCACTCATTAAGAAGGATGTGCTCCTTGGGAAAGGATGTGCACTCCATATTGGGTGAATAGAAACTTTGCATGTGTAGATATCTCAGTAGCTTGATTTGGAGAGAGATGATGGGTTTGTCCTGTGTCAGGTGGGTGACTACAAAGATGGTAAAAATGAAATAAATGTGGAAATTCTTGTTACTTCCTGAGTAATGACTTCAAAATACTGTCTTTTTTGAAGTTAAAGTAAATTAATAAGTAATTAACTTTCAAGGCATAGTCACACTTGATCATTGTAAACAAAATTCAGTAACAGATTTATGAAATTATTTCATATTCACGATCAGAATTATTCAAAAAGTAAGAGATTTGAAAATATAAATGTCAAATCTAAACCAACCACGGCATTTCAAAACAGAATTAGTTTTGTCAATCATTGTGATTTTTATTGTTAAAAATAGAACTAACCACAAATTGATTATGAAGTCACTATCCTTAGCAATTAAACTTTTATGCGTCTTGCAGACCCAATACTTTGCTATTTACATTATCCAAAGGCTCTTCTTGTTGATAACAGTGGCTCAGAGAAAGCAAGAAGCTAAGGCTGGATGCTGCACTATCTATAAACTTCTGTATCCAGTTTCACACAACCAGACCTGAAGCCACATATGTGCACAGAAGGTTGTCAAAGTTATAAAGTTGTTGAACTTGAATGATAAAATAGCCCTACTTTTACATTGTCATCTCTTATAACTTCACAAATACATGCAGTACAGACTTAATTGTGATACAGACACCATCATCTTCCCCGAACTAGAAACTATCCTGGTGATTATACAAACTTAATATTAAATAAAGTAATTTGGATCAGTCGTTAACTTGGAGCAATTTTTGGTAAGGATTTTTTCAAGGGCATGTGCCCTCTTATCTTTTTTTCACCACAATTCCCTCCTGTTACTAGCCCCTCCCAGGCTGGATACCTTCTGGTGAAGAAGGAGCAAACTGGATCCAAGAGCATCTTGACAGCAGCTTGATAAAAGCTCCCAGATCAATTTGTTCTCTCTGCTTTCTTCCTGAATAAGGCAATTCATTTAGTACATTGCCTTTGCAAAAAGCTCAGCAGGAGATCAAAGGCCAGGGATAAAGGAGTGGGAGCAGAGCAGAGATTCAAAAAGGTGTTTGATGAACTGCCACATAATAAGTTTACAAGCAAAGTTTACTACCCGTTTAGGAAGGGTAGCAAGGATAATCCAGGAAATTACAGGCCGGTGAGCCTTACGTCACTGGTAGGGAAATTATTGGAGAGGATTCTTCGGGACAGGATTTACTCCCATTTGGAAACAAATTGACTTATTAGCGAGAGGCAGCATGATTTTGTGAAGGGGAGGTCGTGTCTCACTAACTTGATCAAATTTTTTGAGGAAGTGACGAAGATGATTGATGAAGGAAGGGCAGTGGATGTTGTCTACATGGACTTCAGTAAAGCCTTTGACAAAGCCCCTCATGGCAGACTGGTACAAAAGGTGAAGTCACACAGGATCAGAGGTGAGCTGGCAAAATGGATACAGAACTGTCTCGGTCATAGAAGACAGAGGGTAGCAGTGGAATGGTGCTTTTCTGAATGGAGGGCTGTGACTAGTGGTGTTCCACAGGGATCAGTGCTAGGACCTTTGCTGTTTGTAATATATATAAATGATTTGGAGGAAAATGTAGCTGGTCTGATTAGTAAGTTTGCGGATGACACAAAGGTTGGTAGAGTTGCGGATAGTGATGAGGATTGTCAGAGGATACAGCAGGATATAGATCGGTTGGAGACTTGGGCAGAGAAATGGCAGATGGAGTTTAATCTGGACAAATGTGAGGTAATGCATTTTGGAAGGTCTAATACAGGTGGGAAATATACAGTAAATGGCAGAACCCTTAGGAGTATTGACAGGCAGAGAGATCTGGGCGTACAGGTCCACAGGTCACTGAAAGTGGCAACGCAGGTGGATAAGGTAGTCAAGAAGGCATACAGCATGCTTGCCTTCATCGGTTGGGGCATAGAGTATAAAAATTGGCAAGTCATGCTGCAGCTGTACAGAACCTTAGTTAGGCCACACTTGGAATATTGCATACAATTCTGGTCGCCACACTACCAGAAGGATGTGGAGGCTTTGGAGAGGGTACAGAAGAGGTTTACCAGGATGTTGCCTGGTCTGGAGGGTATTAGCTATGAGGAGAGGTTGGATAAACTTGGATTATTTTCACTGGAATGACGGAGCTGGAGGGGCGACATGATAGAGGTTTTTCAAAGTTATGAGTGGCATGGACAGAGTGGATAGTCAGAAGCTTTTCCCAGGGTGGAAGAGTCAGTTATTAGGGAACATAGGTTTAAGGTGCGAGGGGCAAAGTTTAGAGGGGATTTGCGAGGCAAGTTCTTTACACAGAAGGTGGTGTGTGCCTGGAACTTGCTGCCGGGGGAGGTGGTGGAAGCAGGTACAATAGCGACGTTTAAGAGGCATCTTGACAAATACATGAATAGGATGGGAATAGAGGGATACGGACCCCGGAAGTGCAGAAGGTTTTAGATTAGACAGGCATCATGATAGGCTCAGCCTTGGAGGGCCGAATGGCCTGTTCCTGTGTGCTGTACTGTTCAAAGTTGATGCCCATGGAATAAAAGGAACAATGGCAACATGGATACGAAGTGGCCTGAGCGACAGGAAACAGAGAGTAGTGGTGAATGGTTGTTTTTTGGACTGGAGCAAGGTATATAGTGGGGTCGGTACCAGAACCACTGCTTTGCTTGATCTGTATTAATGACCTAGACTTGGGTGTACAGGACACAATTTCAAAATTTGCAGATGACACAAAACTTTGAAGCATTGTTAACTTTGAGAAGGAGAGTGACAGACTTCTGAAGGACACAGACAGGCTGGTGGGATGGATGGACATGTGGTAGATGAAATTTAATGCATAGAATTAATACAATTTGGTGGGAAAACGAGTAGTGGCAATATAAAATAAAGAGTACAATTTTAAAGGAGGTGCAGGAACAGGGAGCCCTCAGGGAATATTTGCATAAATCATTGAAGGTGGCAGGGCTGGTTGAGAAAGTGGTTTAAAAGACATATGGAATCCTGGGCTTTATAAATAGAAGCATGGGGGGAATTTTATGCTCTACTCCGTGGCAGGTTTGGAGGCGAGAACAGCAAAAACTCAGATGGGATGGTAGCAGGGAGACTCCACCATCTTCCCGCCTCCACCAAAATTAAGTCCAGACAGGAAGGCCTGCCAATCAAGGGCCTCATCCCGTCACTGCCGCAATTAGAGCTGTGACGGGCAGCGGGAAGCACAGCATGAAAAACCATGTGTGCTGCTTCCCGGCTCTGGGTGGTGGTGTTGGGGTTGGGGGGTTGAGGGGTGGGGGGGGTGGTGGGGGGGGTGGTGGGCGGGGGTGGGGGGGGTCCCCTGTTAAAAGGTACTTAGTGCCTGAACGAGGGACCCAGCATTGGGAAGTGGGGGGCCAGCTGAGAGCCACGCCCCTGCCCTTGCTACCAACCTCCCTACACCCACCTCCCATGCGATACCCACCCCATGAGACCCCTCCCGTTCTGGCCTACCTGTGTCCTGGGACCAGCGCTGCACCTGAGCTTTGAGTAGGTGCTTCATTGGCAGCAGCCACCGCCTCCACGGTGGAACTGCTCATTGAAAGAGCTGCCGCCCTCTGATTGGCCAGCAGCTCTCCTATGGTGGGACTTCCATCACCCAGGTGCTTGATCCTGTGGAAGGTCCGCCGCTGTCCATGTAAGTGTCGAATTGGCGCTAGATTCGGCGGGCCACCCACAGAAGAGGTGACGTGGGGTTCGCAGCGTCACTTTTTCCAGACATCAAGACCCTCGTCACCAGGATATAATCCCGGCCATAGAATACAAAAGCAAGGAAGCTATGATGAACCTTTATAAAATACTGGTTCAGTCTCAACGAGAGTATTGTGTCCAATTCTGGGCACCGCTCTTTAAGAAGGATGTGCTTGCAGAAAAGATTGACGAGAATGATTCCAGGAATGAGGGACTTCAGTTACATGGATATATTGGAGAAGATGGGTTGTTCTCCTTAAAGAAGAGAAGGTTGAGAGGAGATTTGATAGATGTGTTCAAAATCATGAAGAGTATAGACAGAGTAGATAGAGAGAAACTGTTCTCATTGGCGGAAGGGTCAAGAACTTGAGGACACTGATTTAAAGTGATCGGGCAAAGAACCAAAAGCGACATGAGATAAAACTTTTTTATACAGCGAGTGGTTAGGATCTGGAATGCACTGGCTGAGAGCGTGGTGGAGGCAGATTCAATCATGGCTTTCAAAAGGGAGTTGGATAAGCACCTGAAGGAAAAAAATTGCAGTGTTATGGGGAAATGACGGGGGAGTGGGTCTAACTAAATTGCTCTTGCAGAGAGCTGGCAAATGGCTTCCTTCTATGCTGCAACCATTCTATAACTCATTTCTATGATTCTGTGCTCGCAAGCTAACATACTTGGAGACAAAGAGAGTTTGACTAGGTATCCCACTGCTTTATAGCACTGCGAATAGGAGCTCTGCTATGATGTGCCACCGTGCTGTGTTAATTTTCAAACAGCTTCATTGAGTCTCTGTTAGCTGATTAATCAACTGATTATTGTGATAGGAAATGAACTGTAATGAACTGGGGAAAGCCTTAAATACTGCCAGTTAATGATAGCCTATATTGTTCCACCTTACATCTCTGGAATCACTCCAGATTTTGTAGGTTGCGGATAAAAATGGAACCTCCCCATGAAACATGATAGTTGGCAGTTAGTCAGCAGCACACAATACACAGCCTGTAAAAGTACTCCTGGCATCAGATTTATTACCACATTTATCCAATCGTATCGTCTTTCTCCCTTGAAGATCAGCAGAAAACATTAACCTACACTATTTTCCAAATATAGTTTTTACTGGTTTGTATAAATATAATGATTTTTGGTATGTTTTTGCTATACTTTGGCAGTACATCTAATACATAAAAGAATGTATTCTATTATTTGAACAGTAAAACAGTTGAAGTGTTTAAAGGAAATGAAAAATAACTGTCCATGATTCCTCTGATCATGACCCAGTTTATTACTAATCTATGCCTCACTTCTTCAATGCCAAAATATAGAACAGTTATGGTGCACAAGGAGACTATTTGGCCCATTGCACTATTCAACCTAATCCCATGACACTTCAAGTGCATATCCAAGTATTTTTTAAATGTGATGTGGGTTTCTGCCTGTACCACCCTTGCAGACAGTGAGTTCCAGACCCCCATTACCCTCTCCGCAATCCCCTTCTGGTCTGCTACTGAAACCCTAGGCCACACTTTAATCACCTCAAGGATTGACTTGTATAATACTCTCCTCCCTACCTCTCCACAATCATAGGGATCTGTATTAAATTGTTCGTCCATTTTATGGGCTGAAAATGAGTGTGGTGATAACCAATGTAGCAGGGCAGAGTCCTGCACCTGATCTGCATGGGCATTTGGTCACTGCTAAATTGGATGGGGCCTTTTTGTAGGTGGTCTTGGCAGCTGCCTGAAATAAGGCCAGGCCTCCTTTCAATAGTGAAATGAAGCTCATGTCTGACCTGGATTGATAAATTAATTTACACTTTGTCAGAGTTTGTGATATGCATGGTCCGATTGGTATTTCCGGGTCTTAAACAGCCTAACCAATGGAACGCTGGATGCCAATCCATAAGGCCCAAACCTTTCATAATGTTTGTATTTTGTGCAGTTGGAAGGAGCAGGAGTACTCCTCCTGGCTCTGCATACAATTACTGGCCCACCCTCACTCCCTCCCCACTTCCCAGTGGGCCTCAGAGTAGAGATTAATTGATAAGGCCCTGACAGGCAAGTGTTACAGGACATATGCTCAGCTTGCTTGAGTTATTTTGATGAACATAGAAACATAGCAACAGGAGTAAGCCATTTGGCCCATTGAGTCTATCCCACTGTTTAGTTAAATAATGGTAGATCAGTGCCTCAACTCCATCTGCCTAATTTGTTTCATATCCCTTGATACCTTTACTTACCAAAAGTCTATTGGTCTCAGTATTGCAAATTTCAATTGACCCAACATCTACATCTTTTTGGGGGAGCTAATTCCAGATTTCACAACCCTTTGTCTGAAAGTGCTTTTCTGCTTTCATTCCTAAATGGTCTACTTTAAAAGAAAATAATTTTATTGGGCTGAATACTATATTGGTGATGGGGGGGTCCCAGAAATGAGCCAGAAGACAGGGGACGACCCCTCCTCGGCCCTTTGTCGGACCCTTGGCCAAACTCAATGGCACACAGGCAGTAACTGCTTGCCGTCGGGGATGCCGTCCCTTTTAAGGGACAAGATCCCGCCTTGAGCTGACAGCCAAACAGAGGGCAAGCAGCTCAGCAGCCCCAGGAGCAGTGGTCACTGCTGATACTGCAAGCGGCCTGGAGCAGCAGCCAGGCTTGCCGGGGTGGAAGTCCCCAGTGAAAGTTGTGGTGGGTCATTACTGAGGGCAGGTGAGGGGGTGGGGGGGTGGGGGGGTGGGGGGGGCGTCTTTCAGCAGGGGTGCCGAGGGGGGCCTCAATGGGCCAGAGTGGCTGAGCAGGAGGGAACCTGCCCCAAGCTCACTAGGAGGCTGCCAGACCTTACCTGTCTCCATGCAGCAATGGGCCCCTCTGATGTTGGCTAAATGCCAACAGAGACGGGAGTCAGACCTTAAGTGGCTCAATTTGCCTCCCAGCAGGCTTCCACTTCCCATCTGCCATGGTGCCATTATGGACAAAATGGCCTGGGGGCAGGGCAATATCAGGCCACCGTCCGATGCCACCCATGCCATTTTGACTGTCCCCACTCCACCACCCAGCCTGTCTCCAAGGGCTGGATAAAATCCAGCCCTCTGTGCCTACACCATCAAATCCCTTTTTCATTTTAAAACCCAATTATATCAACCCTCAAACATCTAAACTCAGGGGAATACCACCCGTTTATACAACCTGTTCTCATCATTCAAGTGGATCTGCACTGTACCCCTTCCAAGGTCAGCGTATCTTTCCTGAGGTTCATACAACTACTCCAGATGGGCTCTGACCAAGCCTCTTTACAACGTCCTCACAATTTGAGATAAAGGCCAACATTCCAATAATCTGCTTGATTACATTTTTGTACTTGGGAGCCAGCTTTTAGTGGTTTGCTCCTCCATAGCTCCTAGTCTCTCACCATTAAGAAAATATTCTAATTTATCGTTCTCAGATCCAAAATTTTTTAAAACTTTCATGAGATGTGTGCATCGCTGGCAAGGCCAGCATTTATTGCCCATCCCTAATTGCCCATGAGAAGGTGATGATGAGCTGCCTTCTTGAACCGCTGCAGTCCATCTGGTGCGAGTACACCCACAGTGCTGTTAGGGAGGCAGTTCCAGGATTTGGATCCAGCAACACTGAAGGAGCAGCGATATAGTTCCCAAGTCAGGATAGTATATGACTTGGAAGTGAACTTGCAGGTGGTGGTGTTCCCATGCATCTGTTGCCTTTGTTCTTCTAGGTGGAAGAGGCAGTGGGTTTGGAAGGTGCTGTTGAAGGAGACATGGTGATTTGCTGCAGTGTATCCTCTAGATGGTGCACAGTGCTGCCACTGTGCGGTGGTGGAGGAGGGAGTGAATGTTTGAGGATGATGGATGGGTACTGATCAAATGGGCTGCATTGTCCTGGATGGTGTCGAGTTTCTTGAGGGTTGTTGGAGCCGCCCTCATCCAGGCAAGTGGAAAATATTCCATCATGCTCCTGACTTGTGCCTTGTAGATGGTGAACAGGCTTTGGGGTTTCAGGAGGTGGATTACTCACTGCAAAATTCCCAGTCTCTGACCTGCTCTTGTAGACACAGTATTTATGTGGCTGCTCCAGTTGAGTTTCCAGTCAATGGTACCCCCATGTTGATAGTGGGGGAATTCAGCAATGGTAATGCCATTGAATGTCAAAGGGAGATGATTAGATTCTTTCTTATTGGAGATGGTCATTGTCTGGCACTTGTGTGGCGCAAATGTTACTTGCCACTTATCAGCCCAAGCCTGAATGTTGTCCAGATCTTGCTGCATATGGACACGGACTGCTTCTATATCTAAGGAGTTGCGAATCGTACAATCATCAGTGAACATCACCACTACTGACGTTATGATGGAGGGAAGGTCATTGATCAAGCAGCTGAAGATGTTTGGGCCCAGGACAGTACTATGAGGATCTCCTGCAGCAATGTCCTGGGGCTGAGATGATTGGCCTCCAACAACCACAACCATGTGGATGCCCTCAGACATCCCTACGTTGAACTCCATCTGTGAAAGTTTTGTCCACTCATTTAATCTGTCAGCCTATGTCTACTTGTATCATCAAAGTCCCACTCTGGAGACTTGGGCACAAAGTCTAGCCTAACACTCCAGTGCAGTACTGAAGGAATAGTTGGAGGTGACGTCTTTTGGATAAATCGCAAACTGAGGTTCCATCTGCCCTCTCAGGTAGATTTAAACTATTTCAAAGAAGTGCTGGGGAGTTTTCCCAACTCTCCTGACCAATTTTTAACCCTCAACCAATATCACGAAAAAAGATATCTGGCCTTTATCACATCAATGCTTGTAAGTTCTTGCTGTGCACAGATTGGCTACATTACAAGAGAGACTACACTTCAAAAGTCCAGCATTGGCTGTAAAGCACTTTGGTACATTCAGATTCATGAAAGGCACTATATCAATGATTTTTTTATCCACATAACCCATACTGTGCCTCATAATTTAGTATCATCTGTCAACTTTGATGTAGAACTCTTGCTTCCTTCATCAAAGTCATTGTATATATGGTGAAAAGCTGAGACACCAGTACAAATCGTTGAGGAACACTGCTTGCCACACCTGCCAATCACAGAATATTCCCTATATACCTACTCACTACCTCCTACCTCCCATCCAATTACCTCACCTCCTCACAACATCACCTCCAATTCCATACATTCCAATCTTTGCTAATAAGCCCTTCTGCAGAACCTTATCAAGTACCTTCTAGAAGTCCACATAGACAATTTCCGTAGTCATTCCCATCTCCACCATGTTAGTGACCTAAAAAAAATTCAACTAGATTAGTCAGATATCATCTATCCTTCAGAAATTCATGCTGAGTCTCTTTGATCAGTTGATATTTGTCGAATTGTTCAGTCACTCCATCCTTGATGATTCCAGTAACTTCCTCCAAACTGACAGGTCTGTAGTTACTTGGTTTCTCCCTCCCTAATGGAGCGGCATCAGCAATTTTCCAATCAAAAGGTACAATCTATAGAGCTTTGGAAAATTATGACTAACACATCTTCACCCATTTCTTTTCATATCAGGGGATGGATATCATCAAGTCTTGGACATTTGTCTATCTTAAGTCCTATTATATTCCCATTATTTTCTCCATTACCATTTTAATTATTTTTTTACTATATTAAATCAACTAAGTTCCATCCCTTTACTGATTTATACCACTGGTGTTTGGTCCTGTTCTTCCATTGTAAAAACTGGCAATCATTTAACAAGTCTCCCATTTCCTATTATCCATTATAGTGTTTAATCAGCCCACATTCCCTCTTACCAATCTCTCTTAATATACTTATAAAATCTTTTGGTGTTTGTTTTGATATTCCATGCAAGTTTTTTTTTTGATTTTCCTATTTTTGCACTTTTTGTTAGTGCTTTACAGTCCTTTGTTGCTTTTTATCGCTTTCCCAGTCTGCTTTCCCCTCCACATTTCCTTGCATTTGTTTTATGGTCATTTATTGACTGCGGTTGTTTAACTACACAAGTGGAGCCTTTGCCTTTTAGCTGTATGAACTGGTTTTATATTGATCACTCCACCACTACACTCGAGGAAGGAATCTAAACAATGACTTTGACCCTAATGTACTTGTGCTGATTAAAATGAGATCCATAATAGTTATGTTCAACATACTCTCATGGCTTTAAAATAAATCTTTATCGGACACTGTGGTTTCTAGCTCCTATTAATATTTTTCATTCTCCTGTTCATTTCCAGTTAGATTTTTTCATTATTAAAACTGATTATCACAGAATATTTACAAAATTAACTCTTAATTGTTTGGGGACCTAAATTCAACACTGCTGTGGCCATTTTACAGTGGAAATCAAGCACAAAAATAACCAATTTAGAAGGGCAGAGGCTGCATTCAACCTGCATGGGTGTTTGGGTTTGAAACAGTGCAGGCTTTGTTTCAACATTAAAGTGAAACTCCTGCACCAACTTAAGACCCAGACTCTAAAATTAATTGAGACTGATTTTGTATTCAAACAGAGCAGTCAATTTGCGGACAATTTCAGTCACTTTCACTGAGAACAAATGCTCTGTTTTGGCAATGTTAGTTGAGGGATGAATATTGACTCAGACACCAAGAAAACTCTCAAATAGTGCCATAACATAATTTAATTCCAGCTGAATAGGCAGCTTCTTAGGTTTAACATCTCATTTAAAATACTTCTAACAATGCAGTGCTCCTTTAATACCACACTGGCATATTAGCCAAAGTTACCTGCTCAAATCCTACACTAGAGCTTAAACCCACACCTTCTAAGTCAGAGACAAGAGTGTTAGCACCAAGTTAAGATCCTGTGCTACCAAATGGAGGCCTGGCTTGAAAGAAGCATACAACAGAGATAGGGCTGCAATACTGTTATGCCAATTGTCTGACCAACATTGGCTTCGAGTGTGACTCCCTACTGGGAGTATAGGATTGCTGAAGTGACTCCAACTTATCAGAATGTTTCACTTGGGTCTATGTGTAATTTTAATGCATAGTTAATTTTTAAAAAATCAGCCAAAATGAGACAGTTAGAAAATATATCAGTAGAAAGTTATGTTATTTCAAAATCATTCCGTTGCTTTAGTTTGATAGTTTCCACATTAATTTATGCTTCAAATTTATGATAGAGGTGTTCAATTAATTACCTAAAATAATACACACTTGCATTTCATTGATGGCTTGCACACAATATCACGAGTTTCTCAGTGAGATTCAAAGTCCATGAATGCAATTAACAGTTCATTTGAATACTGTGAGATGGAATGTGGCAGTTCCTGTGCTACTGGGACCATTACATTATCATCTGCTGAAAGCAACTAACCAGGTTTGAATAGTAGCTAGATATTGTGCAGTTTTGTTTCACTGTCCTGAAGGGAGGAGAGGGGGATTCGGTGAGACATGTTGCAATCCTTTTCCTCAGCTGATTAAATAAGGAACCGAGAATAGTAAGTTGAGTTCATATCTGGTTAGATTGTGAATGACCTGCTGGGAGAGGGCTTGATGGGCCAAATGCCTTTTCCCTTTCCTTGTTCGCTAATGTTCTCATAGATTGATTGGCTGAAAACATCCACAGTTCAGACTGTACTAGGTGCAGTGGACTCAGCACAGCATCCACCCTGGCAACTTATCCTGGAGGAATACATTGACCACATGGGTGCACTGACCTAAATATTATTTATTGTTACAAGTTTAAAATATCTGCATGCATTGTAAAATTGAAAACAAACTTAAAAACGGAGGCCCAACCAATCCCTATCCACCACCACCTCCTCTGTCTGGCTGTACTTCTTCTCACATTGAACAACTCCTCCTTCAACTCCACTCAATCCCTCCAGATAAAAGGTGTTGCTATGGGTGCCCACGTGGGTCCTAGCTATGCCTGCCTTTTTGTGCAATATGTGGTACATTTTATGTTCTAGTTCTACTCAGATTCGCTCCCTCACCTCTTTGTCTGGTACTTTGATGACAGTATTGATGTCGTTTCCTGCTCTCGTCCTGAACTGGAAAATGTGATTAACTTTGCTTCCAATTACCACCCTTCTCTCACTTTCACATGGTGCATCTCGAACTCTTCCCCCCACTTCCTTGACTTCTATGTCTCCATTTCAGGGGATAGACTATCAACCAATTCACTATAAGCCCACTGACTCCCACAGCTACCTTGACTACACTTCCTCACATCCGGTTTCCTGTAAGGACTCCATTCCATACTCCCAGTTTCTCTGTCTGTGTTGCATATGTTCAGACAATGCAACTTTCTATACTCAACCTTCTGATATGTCTCCTTTTACCTTAGCTGAGGATTCCCCCAACTGTGATTGACAGGGCCCTCGACCGTGTCTGACCCATTTCCCACACTTCTGCTCTCACCCCTTTTCCTCCCTCCCAGAACCATGATAGGGTTCTCCAATCCTCACCTTCCACCACACCAGCCACTGTATTCACCCTCCACCATTACCAGCCTAATGTCACCATCAAGCACATCTTCCTCTCCCCTTTCAGCATGCTCAAGGGACCATTCCCTCCATGATATGCTGGTCCACTCCTCAGTTACCCCAAAAACCCCTCCCTTTCCTATAGCTCCTTTCTATGCAAGTGCAGGAGATGCAACACCTACCCTTTTACCTCCTCTCCCCTCATCGTCCAAGGCCCCAAACATTCCTTCCAGGTGAAACTTGTACAAAAACAAAATGCTGTGGATGCTGGAAATCTGAAACAAAAACAGAAAATGCTTGAAATGCTCAACAGGTCAGGCAGCATCTGTGGAGAAAAAGAAGAGTTAATGTTTCAGGTCTGTGTGACCTTTCATTAGTTCTGATGAAATGTCACGCTGACCTGAACGTTAACTCTGTTTTTCTCTTCACAGATGCTGCCTGAACTGCTGAGTATTTCCAGCATTTTCCATTTTTGTAGCAATTTATTCGTATTTCTTTCAACTTTGTACACTGCATTCGCTGCTCACAATTTGGTCTCCTCTGCATGGAATGGGTACAGCACAGAAGGAGGCAGTTTAGCCCATTGTGTCTATGCCGGCTCCCTGCAAGAGCAGCTCAGCTAGTCCCACTCCCCCGCCCACTCTCTGTAGCCCTGCAAATTTTTTCTCTTCAGATAATTGTTCAATTCCCTTCTGAAAACCGTGATTAAATCTCCCTCCACCACACTCTCAGACAGTGCATTCCAGATCCTAAAAGTACACTGCGTAAAAAAAGTTTTTCCTCTTGGCACCTTTGGGTTTTTTTTGCCAGTCACCTTAAATCAGTGTTCTCTGATTCACGACCCTTCCGCCAATGGGAACAGTTTTTCCATGGGAATACTCTGTCTAGACTCCTCATGATTTTGAACACCTATATCAAATTTACTCTCAAACGTCTCTTCTCTAAGGAGAACAACCCCAGCTTCTCGAAACTATCCATCTAATTGAAGTCGCACATCCCTGGAGCCATTCTTATAAATCTTTTCTGAATTTTCTCTCAAGTCTTCACATCCTAAAATGTGGTGCCCAGAATTGGACACAATACTCCAGTTGAGTTTTATAAAGGTTCATCATAACGTCCTTGCTTTTGTACTCTATACCTCTATCCTGTATGCCTTTTAAGCCACTTTCTCAACCTGCCCTGCCACTTTCAACAATTTGTGTGCAAATGCTCCCAGGTTCCCCGTTCCTGCACCCCCTTTAGAATAGTATCTTTTATTTTATATTGCCTCTCCTCGTTTTCCTACCAAAATGTAACACTTCACACTTCTTTGAATAAGTTTCATCGGCCACATGTCTGTCCTTTCCACCAGCCTGTCTATGTCCTCTCAATGTTTATCACTATCCTCTTCACAGATCACAATACTTCCTAGCTTTGCATCATCAGCAAACATTGAAATTATGCCCTGTCCACCCAAATATAGGTCACTAATATAGAACAAGAAAAGCAGCAGTCTTAGTACCGACCCCTGAGGAACTCGACTGTATATCTTCCTCCAGTCCAAAAAATAACTGTTCACCACGAGTCTCTGTTTCCTATCTCTCAGCCAATTTTGTATCCATGTTTCCACTCTCCCTTTTATTCCATGGGTTTTAACTTTGCTAACAAGCGTGTTATGTAGCACTTTATCAAATGCCTTTTGAAAGTCCACGTAAAACACATCTCACATTACTCTCATTAACTCTCTCTGTTACCTCATCAAAAAACTCAATCAAGTTAGTTAAACACAATTGGCCTTTAACAAGTTTGTGCTAGCTTTCCTTAATTAACTCACATTTGTCCAAGTGACTTGTTATTTCTGTCCCAGTTGTTCCTAGACTGTTGTTTCTAAAAGGTTTCTCACCACCGAGGTTAAACTGACTGGCCTGTAGTTTTTGGGCTTATCCTTACACCATTTTTTTGAACAAGGGTGTAACATTTGCAATTCCCCAGTCCTCTGGAACCAGTCCTGTATCTAAGAAAGATTGGAAGATTATGGCCAGTGGCTCCACAATTTCCACTCTTAATTCCCTCTGTATCCTCAGATGCATCTCATCCAGTCCTGGTGACTTTAAGTATAGCCAGTCTTTCTAATACCTCCTCTTTATCAATTTTTAGCCCATCCAGTGTCTCAACTACCTCATCTTTCACTATGACTTTGGCAGCATTTTCTTCCTTGGTAAAGACAGATGCAAAGTATTCATTTAATACCTCTGCCATTCCCTCTGCCTCTATGTGTAAATCCTCTTTTTGGTCCCTAATCGGCCCCACTCCTCCTTTTACTTACTTTTTACTATTTATATGCCTATACAAGACTTTTGGATCCCTTTTCATGTTAGCTGCCAATTTCTTCTCATACGCTCAGTCACTTCCAGTCACCTGTCATTTTAATTCTTCAGCTTGTTCCCACTCTGACCTTTCTGTCCTTGGCCTGCTGTGAACACCTCATCTTTTGACTGGGCACTTTACAGCCTTCTGGACTCAACATTAAATTCAACAATTTTAGATTGCAACCTCTGCCCCCATTTTGTTTCATTTTTTCTTGCTGTTTATTTTTCTCTCTTATTTCTCTCTTATTTCCTTTGCTTTTGGATGGCAGTTATTCAGGATCCAGCTAATCACACCTACTCCAACCACATCTTTTGTTTCTTTACTTGTACCATTAACACTTCCTTTGGCCTTGCACCATGAAATCTTTTCTCATTTAACCTCCTCTACCCTCCATCCTATCAGAGTGTTCAATTTGTTCTTCTTCCCACCCTCCCCCCTTTTATTTGCTCAAAATCTATTACATTTCTAACTTTTTCCAGTTCTGATGAAAAGTCACAGAATGGAAATTTTAACTCTGTTTCTTTCTCCACAGATACTGCAAGATCTGCTGAGTATTTGCAGATTTTTTTTAACTTTATACTAACATTTATTCTTCCTGGTGGCAAAAATAATTTAAAACTTCCTGATTTTGGTCCCTTCAGCCGTACTGCTGGATAAAATTGGGTGCAGTGAGCTTGGTGTGTAATTCACCCTGGTGTCTCCCAACATGGCAGTCTGGGTCCTATGTACATGATAGGATCCCAATTTTCATATTAAAAGAACCTATTGCCTGAAACAGGCTGGAGATCCAAACACCCATTCTTTAATAGGATGGTGTCCGTCGGATTGGCTTTTTTCTGAGTTAGCTTACTGCTTCACTGTTGCTCAAGTCTGTGGCATAAAATGCACATATTTTAATCAACAACATTTTTGAAACAAAAATAATGGAGTAGAGAAAAAAAACCAATGAGCAGCACAGTGAAATGGGACATTAACATAGCAGATGAATTACTCTAAACACATCCTGTGTATCATTTCAAAAATATAAACATAAATAGTGCAAAATAAAACATTGCTGATTTATATTTGCTTGTGAAAAATATTGTGAGTATAAACCGCTCTGCAAAACTGAGCATAACTGTAACGTTAATAACCATATAATAACAACTAGATTTCAACTTCTTACTGCTGTGTCGCTGCATGTTCAGAGGCTGCCTGTTCAGTAAGCAATGGGATTTTAAAAATAAAATGGGCTATTATATTAGAGTCATAGAGTTTTACAGCACAGAAACAGGCCCTTCAGCCCAACGCGCCTGCGCCAACCATCAAGCACCCATACAATCGAATTCCATTTTCCAGCAATTCATATTCTGCAAATCTGCAGTCAATGAGCTGCTAAATTTAGTTTTCATAGACTAAAACAAACCAGTTGACCTCATTTTATGTAAGTCTTTTAGAATGCAAATTTAAAAACAGTAATATTTTATGAGAAAAAGCCACACAAGGAGCATGTTTTAAGACTTGCTAAGTGTGTGCAGTATATTTGGAATTTTATAAGTATTGGAGACAAATCTCAGAAGTGCAATTTTCCCTTGCTCATAAGACATAGCAGGGAGGTTAACTCAAATTAATACCTCACAAGTGACTGCTGATTCGTTTTAATTCTATTTATAAAACCAACCTTTTGTGTGATTCTCTCTTGAGTGCTCCATAATATGCATGATTTTCAACCTAGGGGGTAGATGTATAAATGGGCAAAGTAGCTGCAGACTTTTGCTAATGCCAGTTACAAAATTATACAGGGGTGACTCATCCTCTGAAATGCCTTAATTTTGACACCTCTCCATTCTTGCTCTATCTCTCTGTGGAAATATACACTGAAATACTAGGCCAGTCCACTACATATGATATTTAACTAAATGTGCAAAAACTCCAGATTCCTTAGGAAAATGTTGGTTTGTTTAAAAACTGCTACATTGCCAGTTAAAATTATGTTCAGTCACAATCCGAGGTTGGAAAAGTACAAAAGCACCTTGATATCATTCTGAAAGATATACACAACAAAGGCTCCTGCTTTTCACTAGCTACAAAGCAACTTGTGTTTCCAACCACTGCCTGGCTACCCCAACTACCACGCCCCAACCCCCCTGCACACACTCCCCATGGAAGATGTGATTGGAGATCTGGTACAGGCATCACAAAAATGATAACTCAATCCAGTGGCATTGCAGATCGAATGGGGCCACTAGTTAATTCTCCATCCTGTGCCTGTTGCCAAGAAAACACTTAATCCTGAAGCATGTAACAATACTACATACATCATTATATACAACCATGCAAACAAAGCTAATGTATTACCGTGCATTTTTGAGAACCCTTGAGAAATATTAACTTACAAATTAGAATTCAATATCGTGCAAATGGATTTTAACCTGTATTCTTTCTTTTAAAATAGAAAATGCATATATGTTCAAAACACTTCTCAATTTTTAGATTATATTGTCACCAAAGCGTGCTCTGCCGAATGATGATTTTTTAATCCGCCGGCTGGAAACCTGAATTAAACTTAAAAGATAAAGAAACAGGTAAAAGGTGACTTTACTAGCAGCTAAGATGGCCATCACAATTTGCATCACTGTACCCCACATTCCAATGCATGGAGGTGGAGATGGGTTGTCTGCCCAGTCCCAGCAAGAACAATGACCTGGGGAATCTGAGTGAATTACCTATCCACTCCCATTGGTAGAACATTAAGGCTATCATTTGGACATTAAATTAGTGGAGATGAACCTAATTAAACCTTAAACCTAATCACTTGAACAATGGGATCTTGGTTGAGAGAAAGGAATTTCTAGACATGAACTGATTAAGTTGCAAGAGGGAATAATACACACTGGTAAACATCATTCGACATCATGTTGAATCACTGGGTGACAGTCATGTGACAGGCTTATCAGCTATGTGCTTAGTCTGATGTTTTCTCTGGGGTAAACAGACAAGCAAATAGAGACTGACAAGAGAAGACTCAAGTGGGAGGTCTCTCCTCTTTCTCTCTCTCCAGGCAAACTTGCAAGCTTCAAACTCTGCCTGCTGGCCTTAACAACCAAGGCCTATCACTGCTGCAGACAGAGACCTTGTGAAGGAAATCATCGCATCGCTGTTTCCAGGAGGACCACCGAATCAGCTGTCCACATCTGCAAACTGGAAGCCTTAAGCGCACCAAATTCAGCCTGAAGCCAGCTGAGTCACCAACCTCCAGAGATTGTAAATCTTTTTTATTGCTCCGGACTCTAATCCGACCAATCTATCCTTCCCCACGCTGTAACCTATTTGTGTGTGAAAGTTGGAGTGTAGTTTATAATTTTACTTAGCTTTATTGTATTTAAACCAATCTAACGTCTTTATTAAACTCAAGAAAACCTGTCCAATTGGTTCTTTTTATGATCACAGCACGTGAATAGTTCACACTCACTGAATTGGCAAGTAGATCCACTTTAAATAAGAAATAAACTTGTTGTGGTCAAACAAGTAGAGGGAAAAGAGGGGAGCCCTTCGACCCCTCCTCACCTGATAAAATATATATATACCTTAATGGTGCAATTGTTCATTAAGGGCTGAATTATACTAGCCCCTCGATGCTGTGGGTCATGGCTGAGAGGGGCCTGTAAAGTTCTGTGGGGAGAGGACCGGCCCGACCTTCGACATCGAGAAGGGCCCACCGCATATTACCTGGTGGGGCCTTCATCTAAATATTTAAATGAACATAAATAAGATGCAAATGAACTTACCTGCTGGCAGCGGCCGTCCCACGCCAATTTTACAACCGCTTATCGCAATTTGTGCGTCCTTGGAATCATACCAGGTTCCGAGGCGAGAAACTGGTGGGGAGGGGGGAGGAATGACATTTTCAGGGCTGGAGGGGTGGGAGAGTGAGGAAACATAAACCTATTGGTTGTGGGGATGGTAGGAAGGGGTTGAAGGGCAAAAGTAGAGAGGTTGGCAGGGAATATTCGTGCTCGGAGTAAAAAAACATTACCAACACAACAGATAGTAAACACACCATTGTAGGGGTTGGGAAAGGACCTGCATGTTTTAATTTTTTATTTGAAATAAAAAGGTTTATACAACTCTTTAAATCTTTAAATATACCTGAAAGGCTTGGAGCCCTTAAAAATGGCTCTGCGCCTGCGCGATGGCACCGGATGTCGTTGCTGGGGACGTGACGGCCGCCCCCTCTATGCCATTGGGGGCGGCCGCTCCGCCCCCTCCATTTAATCAGCCCCCACGCGTAATATCGCGGGGGATGTGCAGTGGCACTTCCGTGTTGAAAGGCTGCTGCTTTCACAGCGTGCTGCCACAAAATCCAGCCCCATTGGTCAGTGAACAATGCTATTGGAAATAACTATTTTTCTGCGCTACATGCTTTTACAATACAATATGCATCTTTATATTTGGCTTTATTGAGATAACAATAGTATATTTGTACTTGCAGTGTGATGCCACCAACAAACACATCTTCCCCGCCCCTCCTCTGTCAGCACTCTGAAGGGATTGTTCCCTCCCTGGTCCAATCCTCCATAACCCCCGACACCTCATCTCCTTCCCACGGCACCCTCCTATGCAATCGCAGGAGGTGTAACACCTGCCCTTTTACCTCCTCTCTCCTCACGATTCAAGGCCCTAAACACTCCTTCCAGGTGAAACAGCGATTTACTTGTACTTCTTTCAATTTAGTATACTGTATTCGCTGCTCACAACGCGGTCGCCTCGACTCTGGGAGACCATACGCAGATTGGTGACAGCTTTGCAGAACATCTCCACTCAGTCCGCAATCATGATGCTTGCCGTTTTAACTCACCACCCTGCTCTCATGCCCACATTTCTATCCTTGGCCTGCTGCAGTGTTCCAGTGAACCTCAATGCAAGCTAAAGGAACAACATCTCATCTTCCAATAGGCACTCTGCAGCCTTCTGGACTCAACATTGAGTTCATTAATTTCAGAGCATGACTGCCTTTTTTATTTTATTTTTTTTAACCATGTGCCTGTTTTTAATATTTTGCTTTTGGACAGAGCCATTCATTGTTCTCTCAGGACTAATGATTTGTCTTTTAGTACTTTGTTCTGTGACATCTTTGTCATTTAATCTCTCCTGCCCTTTGTCCTATCACACACCTTCCCTTTTGTTCTTCTTCCCCCCTCTCCCTTTTCACTTGCTCAAAGCCTATTACATTTCTAACCTTTGCCAGTTCTAATGAAGGATCACAGACTGAAAAGTTAACACTATTCGTCTCTCCACAGGCGCTTCCAGACCTGCTGAGTATTATCATCTTTCTGTTTTTATTATTGTATATTTGTAGTGTTGTACGCTATTCTGTTATCATGTTCTTCTGTTTCGACTGTCCTGGTACACTGTTTTAATTTACCAAAGGGGAATAGCCCGATAAAGGAGAGATGGTAGAATGAGCACAAATAGCAGTGGGTGTTAAAACAGCCTTCTTTAATTGTACAGAAACATCCAGAGAAAAAGTCCCAAACGAGATAGTTTAAAGGCCTGAATGTTGTATTTCCCATGAGATAGCTTTGTAGTTTCATCCTTAACAGAATTTCCAGGGCCTTGTTACTGACGCCTGTGCTGCATGAAATGATTCAATGAAGGGCTGAATTTTATGAGCCTATTGCAGGTCCTGGCGGTGGCACTGGATGAGGATAGCGTCACCGCTTGTCATGTGTGCAGCTGGCCGACCACGATCACATAGCAGCCAACCCATTTGAATGTAGGAGGCGGGGGGGCCCATCTTGGAGGGAAGATCATCTGCTGGCACTACTGTAATCTCTGAGGATGAGGGGGAAGAATCCTCAGAGGGTGCACCATCACACCATTCCCCTGTACCCTCCAACAGCACAAATACTCTCATGTCGGTTGGTATGTGCTCAGGCTTAGATGCAGGGTCACAAGCGAGTGAGTGTACCACACACACACATCCGAGCAGCTGACCGCAGCTGTGACAGGTGAGGCCACTGACAGTCAGCAGGCTGTGGGAGGTCAGGCCCATCCTGAACCCCCGGCTGATGACCAGCCTCTGGTTTTGGCAGCACAGAACTCCAGCGAATTGCGGACAGAGGTAACGGAATGTCTGACTGAGCTACCAAAGGTAATGTACAGTCATGCGCGGATGATGGAGGAGTCCATCTATGCCCTGAGTGCTGCCATCTCACTGGCGTGTGAGCACATGGCTTCCTCCATCAAGTGGTTGGTGACCCTCCTGGAGAGCCAGATCCTAGAGATGTGCACAGACCTGAATACATTCACCTTGGCCATGGCTTCAAGATAGCAGTGGCAAGGCAAGAAGTGTACGTGTTGCCTGAATTCTTCTCCAGGTCCCTCCTGCGCTGGTCATCAAGGAGGTTCAAGTGAGCCTTGAAAGCTGTACTTCCAAATCTGGGGGCACCCCTCAGGAGGCTCTGAGTGCGACAGCGGCTCATCAGCCCCTTTGCCAGTGAGCCCAGCTCCTGTATCTGTGATGACTAAGGAGGCTCCTGCACCTGTGCAGGAACCCCTCAGCCAGCCGGGGCCCTCCAAGCGTCAGGTAGCTTTGGGACACCCGCCAAAGTCATCCCAGGCCACGGGGCAGCATGTTCAACAGTCTGCCTCCACCTGAGCTGCCAGTGCAGGGGGAACACTTAATAAAAGCACATGGAAACGCCTGAAGAGCATCTAGACACATTTGGGGTTTCACGGGTGTGTGCAACTTTGTCTTGTAGTTGGGTATTGTAAACATTTAAATAAATGGAGGTCCCTTTCATTGTTGACACTCTCTCATGCTTTCTCTGATGCCCTGTCAGATGCCACCTTCACACTTGCTCCCTGAATGGGCTGCCAGTACAAAGTCAGGCTGCATATGGTCACCTTCTCAGCTTTTTACATGCACCTGGTGAGCCTGGGCACCAGGCGCAGGAGTGCAATAGGAAAGAGGCGACATGTGGAATACAGTGAGGTGAGTGTTTATTGAGTTCACTTGGAACGAGCATCATGGTGGCAGAAACCGGGTATATATGAGATTGTCCCAAGCCTCCTTTGTGGGTATCTCAATGGCCCTCGGCTCCGGTACAAGGAATTCATTATCCTGTGCTATTTGCTTGGTATCCTCCACCACATCCTCCTCATTGGATGAGGAGTGACATTCAATCATGCCCTCTTGATGCAAGGCTTCCATCCTCTGTATTGCTAGATTGCGCAAAGCACAGCAGAGCAGCATAATATGCAGGTCCCTAACTGGAGCACATTGCACGGCTCCACTGGATCGATCCAGGCAATGGAATCTCATCTTCAGTAGCCCATGGTTGCTTGGGTGACCGCGGCAAGTGTTGTATCACTCTTCTGTTGCAGTACGAGGGTTCTTCACATGCGTGAGTAGCCATTGTCTTCAATGGGTATTCTTTCTCCCCAAAAATCCATCCAAGGAGAGGGTGGGGTGGAAAACCTGTGGCACCGAGGACTACCGAAGTATGTAGCAGTCGTGGCTGCTCCTGTGAAGTGGGCACACACCTGCAGGATGTGCCTCTGGTGGTCATGTACCAGTTGTACTTTGATGGAATGAAAGCACTTCCTGTTGATGAAGGCCACTGGCTGCTCCATGGGAGTCTTGATGGCCACGTGCCTGCAGTCAATGGCACCTTGCACATGGGGGAATCCAGCGATGGTTCTGAATCCAATTGCCCTCTCAGCCTGACTGTCAGGGTTGATCTGGTACCACACATAGTCACCAGACTTCTTGAGCAGGGCATTGGTCACCTCCTTGATGCAGAGGTGGGCTGCTGCCTGGGACTCCCCATCCATGTCCCTCTTGGATCCCTGGAAAAAACTGAAGGCATAAAAGTTGAGTGCCATGGTGATCTTCAGGCCCTCGGGCATAGAGGATGTCCATGGAAGCTCATGGGTTAGAGCTCATCCTGCAGCACAGCGCATAAGTCAGCAACAGCCTCCCTGGAGAGCCGCAGTCTTCACTGACACTGCCACTCGGACAACCAGAGGTAACTAAGGAGAGTCCAATGCACTCTCTGCCACGGATAGGTCCTTCTTGGCACGGCTGGCTGCTGTGGCTCTCCTAGTTGATCTTCACCAGCTTGCCCAGCTGCCGCTTGGCCCTGCTCCCTCTGAATCTCTACAGTGCAGTGCGGGATCTACAAAGACTGGCGTATGAGATCCATGCCAGCTTGCTGCTCACTCTCCTGTGTGTTGTCCCTGGAGAGAGAACCTTGCCTTTGGAACCTTCCCCTTGCCACTTCCCACTGAACACGGGCTAATGCCCCTCAGCATCCACCTTTGCAGACAGCCCATTACCCAAGACAAAGCCCACTCTTGCCATGAGGGCTGCAACTCCTCTGCGCCCACTCTTGCCTCATGGTCTGCACCGCTGTCAGACAATGGATGCATCAGCCCCGCACCCCCATTCCCCTTCCTGCATTCATCCAACACTCCCCATGGCTGCCTTCCCGTGGCAACACTAAGGCCTCGACTCGTACCGCCAACTTTAAAAGACCAGGGATCTGAAGGCACATGATCCCTGTGCGCTGTTCAGTAAATTGGAAACCCCCCATATAGTCCAAGTCAGGTCAATGCAAATAAATGCTAAATACTTGTTCGGAAATTGTAATTGCAGTCCCGCTGCATCGTAGCGGCAACACCACCTTGGACCTTTCCAGCCACTGACAAAATCCGACACCAATGTCATAACATTGGGCTTCTGAACGAGCGGATCCCCTCCCAATTTTTTTCCCCCCCCCACCATGCCTCCAATTCCGCTCCTGCTGGCTGGATAAAATTCAGCCCAATGTTACTGGAACTTGCTGAATTGCCCGTTATATTTATACCACATGGTGCTAATGGGCATAAAAGCTGCTTTGTTTGCTGCAAATGCCAGTATTTTTAAAACTGGTTTGTGATTTATATGTTTTTTTTTTACATGTCAAAGTAGCTGATATGACTGAGGGTTTTCATGCATGCAAAATCTTCTTGAACATATTTCAATACTATAACAGTTAATAAAATTCTCTGAATCACTATGCCTCAATATTTTCAAATATTTTAAAGATAAATGACAACACTTAATTTTCAGCCACAATCCAGTGCATGAAAACTCTAGATTGAAATTAATGTCTGCACAAAGGAAATTACGAAGAGAAAGGCTGTTCCCAGCAGCTCTGCTGCTTATCTGGTTTTCATTGCGCAAAAGATACAAATGTTCATATGCAACTTACACAGGCCACCAACAATATTTTGAAATTACACTCTGGGAAATAAAATCCATGGGGGCAGATTTTGCTGGAGTGGCACATCTCGTAGCATGCCCCTTTAGACAGATATACTTTGCCCACAAAGTTGCTGGAAATGTGAGCTGTTAACGGCATAGTGAGGACAACACATCTTGGACCTTAACGTACAATGGGACAGTGTACATAAGAAAAATACTGCAGATGCTGGAAATCTGAAATAAAAACAGAAAATGCTGTAAATACTCTACAGGTCAGGCAGTATCTGTTGAGCGAAAAACAGATTTAACATTTCAGGTCTCTATAAAAAACCTGAAATGTTAACTCTGTGCTTTTCTCTCCACAGATGCTACCTGATCTGCTGAGTATTACCAGCATTTTCTGTTTTGGTTGGGACAAAAAGTGTCTCTCCTTAACCCCCAATGAGATTTAAGGATTGAGAAATAAAGAGGAAGGGCTGAGAAGGAGAATGAATTACAGTGGGTGAATTCAAAGTCAACTCATTACACAAAATAAATAGAGAGAAAGCAAGATTGCAATAAGAGAACAAGAAAAAAAAGAGATAGACAGGAAAATTAGAAATAAATTAAATATTTAACCATTTTAAAATCTCCTAAAACAATGCACAACCTGAAGGAATGAAACTCCACATTTAATTGTTCAATTTCTGAGCAAGAGAGGTTGATCAGCAGCCATTAACAATTATCTGATCTTTAATAGAGTACTTCCCTGGTTAATTACTATACTTAACTTTCTGTGGCAGGTTTAATGGACAATTAATGTGCAAATAAAGAATCCTCATGAAACTCATGGGGAGATTAAGGGCGTGATGCCATTTCTGCAAAGCTAATTGCAGAGTGGTACAAATCAGCCAGCAATTTGTGGCAATTTGCAATTCACGGAATATCTCCTTCTCACTACAAGTTGCTGGTCAATTTGCACATTAATAAAGGCATGTGTTGTTCAGGCATCTTTATTTTTTCAACAACATCTGATCCAATATCTTATGGCAACTTTTCTAAGACTTTAATTGTTATGCATAGAGCCAGACCTGAATCAATTTAAAGATTCAAAAACTGGCTTAGATGGCTATTTCCACAACAGGAAATGTTGGCAATGGAAACTTGTAGTGGCATCCAACAGCAGAAACTTGGATTTATATAGCGCCTTTAATGTAATAAAACATCCCAAAGTGCTTCACAGGAGCATGATAAAACAAAATATGACACTGAGTATCATGCAGACCCCCACCTGCCAAGAATGAGGCATATTAATTTTGTCATATGAACATTGATTTTAAACTGTTGCTGGAGTGAAGAAATGACTTGTTTGAAGATCACCAGACACTGGGCTGGAAAGACATTTTCAAACTAAGGGATGCTGCTTCTGGAGACAAAGGGCTATTCCCTGCTCCAATTAACCCAAATGGATTTTGATCACCAGACATTGAAGGAAGTGCATTCTAGGCCCTGCTAAGATGATACAATCCATAGAGCCAGGGCTGGTTAAACCTGGTCACATAACTAACTGGCTGGTCTAGGTTTTTTTGAACTAGCCACAGGACAGTTTGAATTCAGAAGGCAGTGTGCAACTGAAGCTGAAACAAACAAGTCTCTCGTCTGGCTGTCTCTCTCTCTCACTTTCTCCCAAGCCACCGGACTCACGGAAGACACATAAAACTAAGAGATACAACTCTACATCGGAACAAGTTGAAGCGTAAACTGGGCCCCAACGAATTGCAAGACTTACCAGCAACCAAAGACTCCACATTGAACTTAAAGGACTGTAACTACCAGATATTACCTCAAACATTTCCCCTTTATTCCTTCCGCTCTTTCTGTCTCTATCTGCTTGTGTGTTTATCATGCATGTATGCTAGTGTGGTCGGGTCGCATATTCGTCGTCATTAACCAGATTAGAGTTTAAGATTAATAAACTTCTGCCTTTCTTGATTAAATCTAAGGAAACCGATTTGATTTCTTTGCCTTACAATTAGAACAGTGAACAAGGATTCACTAAGGGGGAGCTAAAAACATGGTGTTTTAAAAATTAAACCCTGTTACGGTTAAATCAGACAAAGGCTGAGATGGAACCCCTAGACCCCTCTCACCTGGTCGTAACACTGAACCAATTAGAGAGATATTAGGTCAAAGAGGTAGGTTTTAAGGAGTGTCTTAAAGGAGGAAAGCTAGGTAGAGAGCCGAAAAGGTATAGGGAGAGAATTTCAGATATACAGATATGAGCAGAGGCTGCAGATAGGTCGAATACAATACAACCTTGATTTACCAACACACAGTCACCACTGTCAATGGTTGCGCTGTGAAATTTACCCTTGAAAGCAACCTCGACTTGCATTTTGTCACGGAACTGTTTTTTTTTTCTCCTCTGTTTAAAACAGTGTACCTTTAAGATTTTGTCTTAAAGAGTGGGAAGATTCTTTAAGAATAATGCCAGAGCAGGCTTGTTCCCTAGGCAACACCAGGAGATGTGCTGTAATGTTTCAATTTAACGGTGTGCAGGGACTGGCTAAAATCAGTTTTGAGAGACACCAGCGAAGCATGCTTGCCTTGAAGGAAGAGAATTCTCTCAGCAGAAATTCTACAATGAGCTACAGGCTGTGTTAATTGCCTAAGGGAAAAAAAAACCTTTGAAGAGATCATTTGTATTGCTGGAGATAGCAAAATTCCTTTTCTTTACTTCCAATCTAAGAAGTCTTTGCTTCAAGATTGACTCTCTCTTGACTGATTGTGTTTTCTGGAATTTGCAGTAAAGTTTCAACTGAAAGACTACTAATTTTAAAATCCTAATATAGACCTGTCATTATACACCATGTTTAAAGAACTGCATGACTAGTTTAGTTTAGTTTAGAGATACAGCACTGAAACAGGCCCTTCGGCCCACCGAGTCTGTGCCGACCATTAACCACCCATTTATACTAATCCTACACTAATCCCATTTTCCTACCACATCCCCACCTCTCCCTATATTTCCCTCCCACCTACCTATACTAGGGGCAATTTATAATGGCCAATTAACCTATCAACCTGCAAGTCTTTGGCATGTGGGAGGAAACCGGAGCACCCAGAGGAAACCCACGCAGACACAGGGAGAACTTGCAAATTCCATACAGGCAGTACCCAGAATTGAACCCGGGTCGCTGGAGCTGTGAGGCTGCGGTGCTAACCCCTGCGCCACTGTGCCGCCCTTGGAATGGGCAATAAAGTCTGGCCTAGCCAGTGACGCCCACATCCCATAACGAATAAAAGAAATCCTAAAACTTCATAGAGGGTTAAGGAAAAAATGAATGTCGGGACAAATAAAGAGATATTAGGAACTGTGACCAAAGGTTTGCTCGAATAGGAGGATGTTAAAGGAGGAGGGAATGGTGGTGATAATAGCCTAAGCTATTAAAGGCACAGCTACTAGTGGTCAGTCGAAGGAAGGGTGGGATGCACAAGAGGTGAAAGTCAGGAACAAGGAGTTTGGGGGACAGGGGAGGGGGCTGTAGGGCTGGAGGAGATTGGGGGGTTGGAAGCTATGAATGGATTTAAACAACAGAATGGGAATTTTAATTGAAGACATTGGTGACTGGGAGCTAATATAGGTTTTGTTTTTATTTGTTCCTGGGATGTGGGCGTCACTGGCTAGGCCAGCATTTATTGCCCATCCCAGTTGCCCTTGAGAAGATGGTGGTGAGCTGCTGCCTTGAACCGCTGCAGTCCATGTGGGGTAGGTACACCCACAGTGCTGTTAGGAACGGAGTTCCAGGATTTTGACCCAGTGACAATGAAGAAACAATGATATAGTTCTAAGTCAGGATGGTGTGTGGCTTGGAGGGGAACTTGCAGGTGATGCTGTTCCCATGCATCTGCTGCCCTTGTCCTTCTATGTGGTAGAGGCCGCGGGTTTGGAAAGTGCTGTCTAAGCAATCTTTGTGCATTGTTGTAGTGCATCTTGTAGATGGTACACACTGTTGCCACTGTGCGTTGGCGGTAGAGGGAGTGAATGTTTGTAGATGGGGTGCTAATCATGCAGGCTGCTTTGTCCTGGATGGTGTTGAGCTTCTTGAGTGTTTTTGGAGCTGCACCTATCCAGGCAAGTGGAGAGTATTCCATCACATTCCTGATTTATGCCTTGTAGATGGTGGACAGGCTTTGGGGAGTTGGGAAGTGAGTTACTTGCCGCAGGATTCCTTGCCTCTGACCTGCTCTTGTAGCCAGGGTATTTATATGGCTACTCCAGTTCAGTTTCTGGACAATGATAACCCCCAGGATGTTGATAGTGGGGGATTCAGTGATTGTAATGAAATTTAATGTCAAAGGGAGATGGATAGATTCTCACTGGAGATGGTCACTGCCTGTCACTTGTGTTGCGCAAATGTTACTGGCTACTTATCAGCCCATGCCTGGATATTATCCAGGTCTTTCTGCATTTCTACACAGACTGCTTCAGTATCTGAGGAGTTGCAAATGGTGATGAACATTGTGCAATCATCAGCCCCCACTTCTGACATAATGATTGAAGGAAGGTCGTTGATGAAGCAGCTGAAGATAGTTGGGCCTAGGACACGACCCTAAGGATCTCCTGCAGTGATTTCCTGGAACTGAGATGATTGACCTCCAACAACCACAACAATAACAACCAAACAAAGATAGATTGACTGTTGAGCAGGATGTGGTTTTGTGTAGGATACAGACATCAGAGACTTGGCTGAGGTAATGCATTTTGGAAAATCTAATACAGGTGGGAAGTATACAGTAAATGGCAGAACCCTTAGGAGTATTGACAGGCAGAGAGATCTGGGCGTACAGGTCCACAGGTCGCTGAAAGTGGCAACGCAGGTGGATAAGGTAGTCAAGAAGGCATACGGCATGCTTGCCTTCATCGGTCGGAGCATAGAGTATAAAAATTGGCAAGTCATGCTGCAGCTGTACGGAACATTAGTTAGGCCACACTTAGAATATTGCGTGCAATTCTGGTCGCCACACTACCAGAAGGATGTGGAGGCTTTGGAGAGGGTACAGAGGAGGTTTACCAGGATGTTGCCTGGTCTGGAGGGCATTAGCTATGAGGAGAGGTTGGAAAAACTCGGATTGTTTTCACTGGAACGACGGAAGTGGAGGGGTGACATGATAGAGGTTTACAAAGTTCTGAGTGGCATGGACAGAGTGGATAGTCAGAAGCTTTTTCCCAGGGTGGAAGAGTCAGTTACTAGGGGACATAGGTTTAAGGTGCGAGGGGCAAAGTTTAGAGGGGATGTGCGAGGCAAGTTCTTTACACAGAGGGTGGTGAGTGCCTGGAGCTTGCTGCCGGGGGAGGTGGTGGAAGCAGGTACGATAGCGACGTTTAAGAGGCATCTTGACAAATACATGAATAGGATGGGAATAGAGGGATATGGTCCCCGGAAGTGCAGAAGGTTTTAGTTTAAACAGGCATCAAGATCGGCGCAGGCTTGGAGGGCCGAATGGCCTGTTCCTGTGCTGTACTGTTCTTTGTTCTTTGAGTTGCAGTTGATAGAGAGTAGAGGATATGAGGGCAGCTACTGGGATTGTCAAGTCTGGAGGTGAGAAAGGCATGAATGAGGATTTTACTAGCAAATAGGTTGCTTTAGGGGTGAGGCAGGTAATGTTATGGGGGTAGAAGTAGGTGGTCCTTGTGATCAAGAGGTATGGGGTTTTGGAGTTCAGGGTTGAATAAACAGCAAGATTGTGAACAATGTGGTTTAGGCTGAGACTGAGTGAGACCAGCAGTGTGGAGACTAAGTGGAACCAGCGGTGTTTAAAAAGTGCAGCGGCAGCGGGAAAGAAGGAGACTGAGTGAGACCAGCGGTGTTTAAAAAGTGCAGCGGCAGCGAGAAAGAACAAGACTGAGTGAGACCGGCGGTGTTCAGAAAGTGCAGCGGCAGCGGGAAAGAAGGAGACTGAGTGAGAACAGCGGTGTTTAAAAAGAGCAGCGGCAGCGAGAAAGAAAAAGACTGAGTGAGAACAGCGGTGTTGAAAAACAGCAGCGACAGCGCGCCTGAGTTTTGAAAGGGGAAGCCAACAGTGACATCACAGGAGATCTGCAAGGTGATTGGTTGGTGAGTAGCAGCTGTTAGAATATCTTAAAATATAAGGGGTAGGTTTTTTTTGTTGAAAATAAAACCTCTGGAGATAAGGTGCGTACTACTAAAGTGTTTTTTTTAAAGAATTTTAGATTGAAGTGGGTAGAACAAGGCCCCTAGTTTAATTAGTATTTTTAAATTCAGGGAGTAACCAATTAACCTAAGGATAAGTCATGGCAGGAGAGCTCAGCCCCGTGATATGCTCCTCCTGCGCTATGTGGGAAATCAGGGACGCTTCCAGTGTCCCTGACGACGATGTGTGCAGGAAGTGTATCCATCTGCAGCTACTGACTACCCGCATTACGGAGCTGGAGCTGCGGGTGGATTCACTGTGGAGCATCCGCGATGCTGAGGACATCGTGGATAGCACGTTTAGTGAGGTGGTCACCCTGCAGGTAATGGCTGCACAGGCAGAAAAGAGATGGGTGACCACCAGACGGAGCAGTAGGCGCAGGCAGGTAGTGCAGGGGTCCCCTGTGGCCATCCCTTCTCAAACAGATATACCGCTTTGGATACTGTTGGGGGGGATGACCTCCCAGGGGAAAGCAGCAACAGCCAGGTTTGTGGCACCACGGAGGGCTCTGCTGCACAGCAGGGGAGGAAAAGGGTTGGAAGAGCTATAGTGACAGGGGATTCTATCGTAAGGGATGCAGATAGGCATTTCTGTGGCCGCAAACGAGACTCCAGGATGGTATGTTGCCTCCCTTGTGCTAGGGTCAGGGATGTCTCGGAGCGGCTGCAGGGCATTCTGAAAGGGGAGGGCGAGCAGCCAGAGGTCGTGGTCCATATTGGTACTAACGACATAGGCAGGAAAAGAGATGAGGTCCTGCAAAGTGAATATAGGGACAAAAACAAGAAATGCTGGAATCACTCAGCAGGTCTGGCAGCATCTGTGGAAAGAGAAGCAGAATTAACGTTTCGGGTCAGTGACCCTTCGCTGTGAATATAGGGAGTTAGGCAGAAGGTTAAAAAGCAGGACCTCTAGGGTTGTAATCTCAGGATTACTCCCTGTGCCACGTGCTAGTGAGGGTAGGAATAGGAGGATTAGACAAATGAATGTGTGGCTGAAGAGCTGGTGTAAGCGGGAGGGCTTGTGCTACTTGGATCATTGGGATCTCTTCTGGTGCAGAGGTGACCTGTACAAGAAGGACAGGTTGCATCTAAACTGGAGGGGGACCAATATCCTTGCGGGGAGGTTTGCTAGCACTACTCGGGAGGGTTTAAACTAGTCTTGCAGGGGGGTGGGACCCAAAGTAGTGGTTTCTCAGATGAGATAGTTGAGGCAAATGTAGAGGTTAAAGCAAGCAAGGCCAGTAGGCAGGCCGCGCAGGGGCAGAACAGGGAACGTGGAAGGTCTGGTAGGCTAAACTGCATTTACTTTAATGCAAGAAGCCTTACAGGTAAGGCAGATGAACTCAGAGCATGGATCGGTACATGGGATTGTGATATTATTGCTATTACAGAAACGTGGTTGAGGGATGGGCAGGACTGGCAGCTCAATGTTCCGGGGTACCAATCTTTCCAGCGTGACAGAGGTGGAGGTAAGAGAGGAGGGGGAGTTGCACTACTGATTAGGGAGGACATCACGGCAGTACTTAGAGAGGATATCCCGGGGGGAATGTCCAGCGAGGCCATATGGGTAGAACTTAGAAATAAGAAAGGGGTGATCACTTTGATGGGATTATACTACAGGCCCCCGATTAGTCAGAGGGAAGTGGAGGAGCATATATGTAGGGAAATCACAGATAGGTGTAGGAATTATAGGATTGTAATAGTAGGTGATTTTAACTTCCCTAATATTGATTGGGACTGCCTTAGTGCTAAGGGATCAGATGGGGAAGAATTTGTTAAGTGTGTCCAGGATAGTTTTCTGAAGCAGTATATGGATAGCCCGACTCGAGAAGGGGCTACACTCGACCTCCTCTTCGGAAATGAGGATGGGCAGGTAGTTGATGTGTCAGTAGGGGAGCACTTTGGGACCAGTGACCATAACTCTACTAGCTTCAAGATAATTATGGAAAAGGAAAGGACTGTCCTCAGGTTGAAGTCCTGAATTGGGGGAAGGCTAATTTCGATGGTATCAGACAGGAACTCTCAAAAATTGAATGGGAGAGGCTGTTTACAGGTAAAGGGGCGTCTGGCAAGTGGGAGGCTTTTAAAAGTGTGATAGGAAGAGTTCAGGACCAGAATGTTCCTGTTAGATGCAAGGGCAAGGCTGGCAAGTTTAGGGAACCTTGGTTGATGAGGGATATTGAGGATCTGGTCAGGACAAAGAAGGAGGCATATGTCAGGTATAGGCAGCTGGGATCGAGCGAGTCCCTCGAGGAGTATAGGGGATGTAGGACTACACTTAAGATGGAAATTAGGAGGGTAAAAAGGGGCCATGAGATTTCCCTGGCAGATAAGATAACGGAGAATCCTAAAAGATTCTGTAAGTATATTAAGAGTAAAAAGGTAGCTAGGGAGAGAGTAGGTCCCCTTAAGGATCAGTGTGGCAATCTATGTGTGGAGCCACGGGAAATGGGCAAGGTCTTAAATGAATATTTCCCATCCGTATTTACCGTGGAGAAGGTCATGGAAGCTAATGAGTTCAAGGGAGGGAACACTGATATCCTGGAGCCTATCAACATTACAAAGGAGGAGGTGTTGGAGGTTTTGAAGCGCATTAAGGTGGATAAATCCCCAGGGCCTGACCAGGTGTATCCTAGGATGCTATGGGAAGCAAGGGAGGAGATTGCTGGGGCCCTGGCAGAGGTTTTTGTATCATCGTTAGCCACGGGTGAGGTACCGGAAGACTGGAGGATAGCTAATGTTGTGCCTTTATTTAAGAAGGGCAGCAGGGATAAGCCGGGGAACTACAGGCCGGTGAGCCTTACATCAGTGGTGGGAGAGTTATTGGAAGGGATTCTGAGAGACAGGATTTATATGCATCTGGAAAGGCATGGTCTGATTAGGAATAGTCAGCATGGTTTTGTGCGTGGGAAGTCATGTCTCACGAATTTGATTGAGTTTTTCGAGGAGGTCACCAAGAGGATTGACGAGGGAAGGGGGATGGACGTTGTCGACATGGACTTCAGCAAGGCCTTTGACAAGGTCCCACATGGTAGGCTGGTCCAGAAGGTTCGAACACATGGGATCCAGAATGAGCTAGCAAATTGGAAACAAAATTGGCTTGGTGATCGGAGGCAGAGGGTGGTAGTGGAGGGTTGTTTTTCAGATTGGAGGCCAGTAACTAGTGGTGTGCCGCAGGGATCAGTGCTGGGCCCTCTGTTGTTTGTCATAAATATTAATGACTTGGACGTGGATGTAAGGGGCATGATTAGTAAGTTTGCAGATGACACCAAAATTGGCGGTATAGTGGACAGTGAAGAAGGTTGTCTAAGGTTACAACAGGATATAGATCAAAAGTGGGCAAGGGATTGGCAAATGGAATTTAACGCAGATAAGTGTGTAGTGATGCATTTTGGGAAGTTAAACCAGGGCAGGACATATACAGTGAACGGCAGGGCCCTGGGGAGTGCTGTTGAGCAGAGAGACCTTGGGGTCCAAGTACATAGTTCCCTAAAAGTGGCAACACAGGTAGACAGGGTGGTGAGGAAGGCGTATAGCATGCTTGCCTTCATTGGCCAAGGCATTGAGTACAAGAGTTGGGATGTCATGTTACAGTTGTACATGATGTTGGTTAGGCCGCATTTGGAGTACTGTGTGCAGTTCTGGTCACCGCACTACAGGAAAGATGTGATTAAGCTGGAGAGGGTGCAGAAAAGATTCACAAGGTGTTGCCAGGTTTGGAGGGCTTGAGCTATGAAGAGAGATTGGATAGGCTGGGTCTGTTTTCCCTGGAGCGAAGGAGGCTGAGAGGGGACATGATAGAGGTGTATAAAATTATGAGAGGCATAGATAGGGTAGATAGCCAGAGTCTGTTTCCCATGGTAGGGGTGACTAAAACTAGAGGGCATAGATTTAAGGTGAGAGGGAGGAGGTTTAAAGGGGATCAAAGGTGTAAATTTTTACACAAAGAATAGTGGGTATCTGGAATGAGCTGCCTGAGAAGGTGGTGGAGGTAGGAACAGTAGCAACATTTAAGAGGCATCTGGACAGGCACTTGAATGAGCAAGGCATAGAGGGATATGGAATTAATTTAGGCAGATGGGATTAGTATAGATAGGCATTATGGTCGGCATGGACGTGGTGGGCTGAAGGGCCTGTTTCTATGCTGTACGACTCTAATTGGGGGGTGGAGGGTGGAGGGGATGGAAATGATGACTAGGGTACAAAATTTGTGGTGGAGTTAGAAGACAATGCGGATTCATCCAAGACTGGATCTCAGGTAAACAACCTGACTGCAGAGAGCTAATGGAAAATTTGAGAGAAGTGATAGAGAGGCAGAGGTGTGAGTCATCAGTCTGCATTTGGAAGCTGATCTCATATCTGGAGATGATGTCACCAAGAGGCAATGTGTATGCGATGAAGAGGAGGGGGTTAATGCTAAATCCTTGGGGACTTCAAAGGTAACAGTGCAGGGCTGGGAAAAGCAAGCATTATTGATATATTGTGGCTACAATTGAACAGAAAAGAGTGAAATCAAGTAAAGTTAGTCATGAGGATCAGAGACAAAAGTTGGGTCTTACAATATAACCAGTCTAGTTCAGAACAGAAGCATCTTCATGAAATCACAAGAAGTCCTGGAATTTGAAGCCAAGTTTGAAAGAAGATCTGGATCTAGATTTTTCCAGATCTTTTCCACAGTTCACAGATCAAAAAATAGCAGATTGTAGATGGAAGCAGTGTCTTACTTTTTTTTCCAATGTAATCCAACACAGAAACGTGGTTTAGATGCCCAGTGAAGCCAGGAATTTGAAGCCGGATTTGGGAGAAAATCCACATCCAGGTTGTAGTGTTTTGAAATTGCAATTGCATTTTACATTGTATACTTTAGAAGCTGCTATAGAACACATATGCTAGCAAAGAGAAAATGAAAATAAGACAGAATAAAAGGAGAAGCTTTCATGTTCAGCTGCTACAGACTTTGTCTCTATCTATTCCTCATATCTTACCCAAAACTTGGCTAAACCTCACTCAAGTCCTGGTCTTGTCCAGATCTTTACCAGAGATCTCATCCTATCCAATAATGTTGTCCTTCAGTACCTGTAGGCTTGATTATTCCAATGCACACCTAGTTAACCTCTCACGTTCTACCCTCCATAAAACTGAGGTCATCCAAAGTTCTGCTGCCTGTGGTCTAAATTGCACTAAGTCCCATTTATCTATCACTCCTGTGCTCACTGACTTACATTGACTCCCGATAGTGATGCCTCGATTATAAAATTCTCATCCTTGTTTTCAACCCACTCCATGGCCTCACTCCTCCCTATCTCTGTAATCTCCTCCAGCCCTATAAACCTCTAAGATATCTGCATTCCTCTAATTCTGGCCTCTTGAGCATCTCCGATTTCAATTATTCCACCATTGGTGGATGTGGTTTTCATTGCCAAGGCCCTAAACTCTGGAATTCCCTCCCTAAGGCTCTCTGCCTTTCTCCCTCTCTTTCTTCCTTTTGAGATGCTTCTTAAAACTTACTTCTTTGACTAAGCTTTTCGTCTTCTGCCCTAATTTCTCCAAATGTGGTTTGGTGTTACATTTTGTTTGAGATCGCTCCTGTGAAGCACCTTGAGATGTTTTGCTGCATTAAAGGCACTATCTAAATACAAATTGTTATTACTATCTCTGTTTACCTTACTTATACCACAGTAATGAACACTGAACACTTTCAGTCTATGTGGGAGCAAGGAAACATCCCACAAGAATACAAAGATGCCCTCATTGTCCAGCTGTACAAGCAGAAAGGAACTCGTCAATCTTGCGACAATCACAGAGGAATCTCACTCCTCTTCATCACTGGCAAAATCTTGACCAGAATCCTTCTGAACCGCTTAGTGCAACATCTCGATTAGGATCTGTTGTCAGACAGTCAGTGCGCTTTCAGAATAGGTTGAGGCACCACTGATGTGGTGTTTACAGTTAGACAGTTGCAGAAGATATGTCAAGAACAGAGCATAGACTTCTGCACCATGTTTGTTGACTAGACCAAGGCCTTCAACACAGTCAGATGTGAGGGCCTTTGGAAGGTAATGGAGAAATTCGGCTGCTCTGAGAAATTCATCACAATGGTTCGACACTTCCATGACGAAATGCTTGGGCGTGTCTTGGATGATGGTGAGTCTTCTGACCCATTCCCAATCACTAATGGAGTTAAGCATTGCTGCATGCCATGTTTTTCTCTGCCATACCGTCCATTTCCTTCCACGACAGTGATCCTGGCATCGAAATCAAATAGCACATGGACAGGAAGCTGCTAAATCTGCGACAAATCTGGACAAAATCCAAGGTCTCCAAGGAAATTCCTGTCTGCTGGTGACTGTGCACTAGTTGCCGGTTGAGAGCTGGACATGCAATGTAGCATGGACTTATTCTCCAATGCACGTGACAACTTCGACCTTACGATCAGGACAAAGAAAACTGAAGTAATGTACCAACCTGCTCCAGGAAAGCTCTATCTTGAGCCCAAGCTTTGAGTCCATGATCAAAACCTGTCAGCGGTGGATAAGTTCACTGATCTCGGCAGCACATGCTCTCAAGCTGTCTATAATCGATGACGAGACACAGGCACGAACTGCCAAAAGAGGTGTAGCCTTTGGCAGATTTCAAACATCAGTTTGGGAGCAAAGAGGACTAAATCTGCCTACCAAACTGAAAGTCTATAGAGCAATAATCCTACCCACTTTGCTCTATGCATGCGAGGCTTGTACCAGCATCATGCTAAGAAGCTTGAACTTTCACTGAAGCTGCCTTCAGAAGTTTCTGAAGATCAGATGGCAGGACAAAATATCAGACACTGAGGTGCTCACCTGAGCTGGCATGCCAAGCATCCACACCATACTGAGATAGTCACAACTCAGTTGAGCTGGTCATGTAGCCAGAATGCCTGACACTCGCTTACCAAAGTGAATCTTCCATATTGAGCTTGAGTTTGGAATGCACTCTCATATCAGTCAAAGGAAGCACTACAAGGACACTCTGAAGGCTTCACTTAGGAGTTTTGATATCGACCCCGAGTCCTGGGAGAAGTTCGCCCAGGGTTGCTGCGCCTGGCACAACCAAATAAAAAAGGGTGTGACCTTCTTTGAAAGCGAGTGCATATCAGAGGCCAAGAGAAAAAGCAAGGAGAGGAAATCCTGAGCCAACAGCTCATCCAAAACTCAATCATCTGCAGTATCCTGCCCTATTTGCAGCAGAACCTCTGGTCACAGATTGGCCTTAGCAGTCAGTTACATACTCTACCAAACACCCTAGATGATGGACATGGTCATCTTCACCTCGAAGGACAAACAGCAACACCATCATAATGTAGCTAATTAGCTTGGTATAAATTGCATTGGAAAAAAGATGTTGCATGTTTTGTTAGATGCACTTGTTAATGTGTCTCCATTGCTTGACAACAGCCACGGATTATAAATGATCCATTTAGTTTTGTTCTTGAAAGCTGCAGTTTCTTCACAAATATTACTTGACTGACGGGTAAACTATTGTATTCAACTGTTAGAAATTTCATCTTGTCAAAAAGCACATACATTTACAGTATTTCCATTTTGTTAATGTGCCATTATAACGGTCAATAATTTGACACTCTTCATTCATGTGAACAACTGAAAAACATTCTTGCATAACATTTTCTAACATATTATTGCATCCAGAATGAGTTACTAAATTCAGAATTCAAGGGTTAAGAATCTGTCAATTGTGCAAAGAGAAGATTGTCTGAGCAGCACCAGGCTGCTAGGCATCTATTTGTTTTATCTTTAGACAATGCATAATCTCAGCATGAATACTACCCTGTAGGGTTGACTGCAGAAAATGAACAATCCTCCACTAATGTCTTTCCTCCAGGGAGAAGGATAGGCTCAACCGTGTCCAACCCATTCCCCGCACCTCTACCCTCACCCCTTCCCCTCCCTCCCAGAACCGTGACAGGGTTCCCCTTGTCCTCACTTTTCATCCCACCAGCCTCCATATCCAAAGGATCATCCTCCGCCATTTTCGCCACCTCCAGCGTGATGCCACTACCAGTCGCATCTTCCCCTCCCTTCCCCTGTCAGCATTCCGAAGGGATCGTTCCCTCCGCGACACCCTGGTCCACTCCTCCATTACCCCCACCACCTCGTCCCCGTCCCAGGGCACCTTCCCCTGCAATCGCAGGAGGTGTAATACATGCCCATTTACCTCCTCTCTCCTCACTATCCCAGGCCCCAAAAACTCCTTTCAGGTGAAGCAGCGATTTACTAGTACTTCTTTCAATGTAGTATACTGTATTCGCTGCTCACAGTGTGGTCTCCTCTACATTGGGGAGACCAAGCGCAGACTGGGTGACCGCTTTGCGGAACATCTCCGCTCAGTCCGCAAGCAGGACCCTGAGCTTCCGGTTGCTTGCCATTTCAACACTCCCCCCTGCTCTCATGCTCACATCTCTGTCCTGGGATTGCTGCAGTGTTCCAGTGAACATCAACGCAAGCTCGAGGAACAGCATCTCATCTACCGATTAGGCACACTACAGCCTGCCGGACTGAACATTGAGTTCAATAATTTCAGAGCATGACAGCCCCCCATTTTACTTTCATTTTTAGTTATATTTTCTTCCTTTTTTTTTTACATTCTTTTTTACATTTTTTACAATCTTTTTTTGCATTTATTTCATTTCATCTTAGTTTGTTCAGTTTGCTTACCCACTGTTTTTTTCAGGTTTTTTTTCAGGTTTGCACTTGCTGCTGTTCAATATTCAGTGTATTCACACCTAATCTGTACTAATGCTTTGTCTTTCAACACACCATTAACATATTGTTTGCCTTTGCTCCATGACCTTTTGGTCAGCTATGTGGCCTGGTCCAATCTGCACCTTCTCCTTTGTTATCTCTTGCCCCACCCCCACCTCACTTGCTTATAATCTGTGACTTTTCTAATATTTGTCAGTTCCGAAGAAGGGTCACTGACCCGAAACGTTAACTTTGCTTCTCTTTCCACAGATGCTGCCAGACCTGCTGAGTGATTCCAGCATTTCTTGTTTTTGTTTGAGAAGGATAGGCTAGTTGGTTCCAATGCTTTTTCCTGTTCTGAAAATTTGCAACCTCGATATTAGCTCCCTGCCCCCAGGGAATGGCAATGCAGAGGGTGGGGCAGGGCAGGGCAGGGACAGGGCAGATGGTGGATAAATTTTTTTAAAACTGAGAACATATGCCTCATACAAGCCGTTGCCATTTTTATGGTGGTGGGTAACATGCCATGTGAGTGCTCTGCCCTTGAGAGGTGGGGCACTTCAGTGACATATTTAAATCAGACTCACAGTGCAATTGGGAACCTGATTTAAATCTAACAGTTGTCAGTGCTGTTTCAATGGGCTTACGAAGCACAGCAGTGAGTTAAATGGAGACAGGAGCAGGTAAGTGCTTTTTACAGCATTCCTTATGGGCCAGGAATAGCAGGAGAGCTCCATCCAGCCGTCTGCCAGACAGGAAACAGAAGAAAATACCTGGCCTTGCCGGGTATTCCCAATGCTACCACTCCCCCACTCCCTCCCTGTAAATATCTGTCTCCATGATTTTACGACACCAACTGAAATTTTAACTAGCAGTAACAAATAAATATTAAGGCATCCCATTGTTATCTTTCCACAGACCATACTTCAAAATACAGGAGATGCTCACACCCTCTGAAGTGTAAACAAACTCTGTAGCTTCAGGTTATCAGAACTAATATGTTCCCATCTTCAGATGTGAATGGGGAAAGTCAGCATTGTAACTTCGATTTGACTTCAGGCAATGTAATTAATAATTTTCCATGTGAAATATTTTACAAGTGAATTGATGTAATTACTTCAATTTACCTTAAATATTAAAAAGAATTATGAGGTTTTAGTTGAAAAGTAAACAGCTCACAAAATAATGTTTGAAATGTACAAAATCTGTTTATGCTTGGTTTATAATATGCTCTTGCTGGTTCTCTCTTTTGAGAAACTTTAATGCATGATATGTACTTAAAAATTGAGGGGTCTGGACAGAGTAGATAGGGAGAAATTATTCCCATTAGTGGAAGGGTTGAGAAGCAGACACACCAATTACCAAAAGAACCAATGGTGAGGTGAGGAAAAACATTTTTACGCAGCGAGTGATTAGGATCTGTAATGCACTCCTGAGAGTGTGGTGGAAGCAGATACGATGGTGGCTTTCAAAAAGGAATTGGATAAGCACCTGAAGAGAAAGAATTTGCAGGGCTAAGGGGAAAGGGTGGGGGAGTGGGACTAGCTGAGTTGTTTTTGCAGAGAGCCGGCACAGACACCATGGGCCGAATGGCCTCCTTCTGCGCTTTAGCCATTCGATGATTCAGAATTTGGTCTTTATTCTGAAAGGTAAAACTCAGTAATACAACCAGATTATGTATGTGGTCTGTGTTTTCTAAGATGTACTCTACCAAAATGATGAATTGGGATTGGCATAAACTACAGGGTTTATTTTAACTCTAACCACTTAGCAGACATTGGATGGGGTGGTTGGGTTGGGGGGGACCTGGGTGTGGTGTTAAAATTCTGGTGGTGCACTTACTGCCTTGCTTCTTGTTTATTGCCAGACTCCCTCCAGTGTTTTCATGGGCAGCAAAGGCAGCTGCCTGAATCAAGTGGGAATTTCATAATTGCATGTAAATCAGGGTCCAATGCATATATAGAACCAAAATGGCATTTTAATGTCCTACTGGATGGAGCACCCACCATGGAGCCTCCATTCAGTAAACCCAGTGCACCAGCAGAAGCAGCTCAAAAAGATAGGTGAAAGAGTAACTTTTGTGGGGCCAGCAGAAGCAGGATGACGCTTCTGGGCTCCACAAGAAATCTGTGCACATCTGGCACCAACTCCCACCTGGGTGGGTTAGCCTCTGGGCTGTCTGCTATTGAGCCAACTGGTGAGCTACATTGGGATGCCCATTTGAAGCTTGCAGCTCACCTCAATGGACTGGGCCTCCCATATAAGGGATTGGGAAACCAGCATGCACAAGAGAAGCTTGGAGAACAGAAAGACCAGGCATAGCCTCAGGCATGCAGGGGAAGAGGGTGGTGTGGTGGCAGGTAGTGAGGTGCCAACGTAACAGAGTGAGAGCAGCCTGGAAGCAGATTTTCTAAAGAGGAGCAACCAGAAAAGGAAATATGAAAAGGTAAAAGCAAAATACTGCAGATGCTGGAAATCTGAAATAAAAACAAGAAATGCTGGAAATACTCAGCAGGTCTGGCAGCATCTGTGGAGAGAGAAGCAGAGTTAACGTTTCGGGTCAGTGACCCTTCTTCGGAACTGGCAAATATTAGAAATGTCAAAGGTTATAAGCAAGTAAAGCGGGGCTGGGGCAAGAGATAACAAAGGAGAAGGTGTAGATTGGACAAGGTCACATAATAGCTGACCAGAAGGTCATGGAGTAAAGGCAAACAATATGTTAATGGTGTGTTGAAAGATAAAGCATTAGTACAGATAGGGTGTTAAAGGACTGAAGATTGAACAGCAGCAAGTACAAACATGAAAAAAAACAGTGGGTAAGCAAACTGAACAAACTAAGATGAAATAAAAGAAACATACAAAAAAAATGTAAAAAAGAAAAAATAACTAAAAATAAAAGTAAAATGGGGGCCTGTCATGCACTGAAATTATTGAACTCCACTCACTTCCTTCAAGTAAAAGGTGCTGCTATGGGTACCCGCATGGGTCCTAGTTATGCCTGTCTTTTTGTGGGATATGTCGAGCAGTCCTACTCAGGCCCCCTCCCTCAACTCTTTTTCCGGTACATTGATGACTGTATCGGTGCTGTTTCCTGCTCCCGCCCCAAACTGGAAAACTTTATCAACTTTGCTTCCAATTTCCAGCCTTCTCTCACCTTTACATGGTCCATCTCTGACACTTCCCTTCCCTTCCTAGACTTCTCTGTCTCCATCTCTGGGGATAGGTTGTCTACTAATATCCATTAGAAGCCCACCGAGTCCCACAGCTACCTCAACGACATTTCTTCACACCCTGCCTCCTGTAAGGGCTCCATTCCATTCTCCCAGTTTCTCCGTCGCCGACGCATCTGCTCTGATGATGCTACCTTCCATGACAGCGCTTCTGATATGTCTTCCTTTTTCCTCAACTGAGGATTCCCCCCCACTGTTGTTGACAGGGCCCTCAACCGTGTCCGGCCCATTTCCCGCACCTCTACCCTTACCCCTTCCCCTCCCTCCCAGAACCGTGACAGGGTTCCCCTTGTCCTCACTTTCCACCCCATCAGCCTCCATATCCAAAGATCATCCTCCACCATTTCCGCCACCTCCAGCATGATGCCACTACCAAACGCATATTCCCCTCCCTTCCCCTGTCAGCATTCCGAAGGGATCGTTCCCTCCGCGACACCCTGGTCCACTCCTCCATTACCCCCACCACTTCGTCCCCGTCCCATGGCACCTTCCCCTGCAATCGCAGGAGGTGTAATACCTGCCCATTTACCTCCTCTCTCCTCACTATCCCAGGCTCCAAACATTCCTTTCAGGTGAAGCAGCGATTTACTTGTACTTCTTTCAATGTAGTATACTGTATTTGCTGCTCACAATGTGGTCTCCTCTACATTGGGGAGACCAAACGCAGACTGGGTGACCGCTTTGCGGAACACCTCCGCTCAGTCCGCAAGCAGGACCCTGAGCTTCCGGTTGCTTGCCATTTCAACACTCCCCACTGCTCTCATGCTCACATCTATATCCTGGGCTTGCTGCAGTGTTCCAGTGAACATCAATGCAAGCTTGAGGACCAGCATCTCATTTACCGATTAGGCATACTACAGCTTGCGGACTGAACATTGAGTTCAATAATTTCAGAGCATGACGGGCCCCCCATTTTACTTTTATTTTTAGTTATTTTTTCTTTTTTACATTTTTACATATTTTTTTGTATGTTTCTTTTATTTCATCTTAGTTTGTTCAGTTTGCTTACCCACTATTTTTTTTCATGTTTGTACTTACTGCTGTTCAATCTTCAGTCCATTAACACCCTATCTGTACTAATGCTTTGTCTTTCAACACATCATTAACATATTGTTTGCCTTTGCTCCATGACCTTCTGGTCAGCTATTCTGTGGCCTTGTCCAATCTACACCTTCTCCTTTGTTATCTCTTGCCCCACCCCCGCTTTACTTGCTTATAACCTTTGACATTTCTAATATTTGCCAGTTCCGAAGAAGGGTCACTGACCCGAAATGTTAACTCTGCTTCTCTCTCCACAGATGCTGCCAGACCTGCTGAGTATTTCCAGCATTTCTTGTTTTTATATATAATATGAAAAGGTAACAAGTTGAATAGTGATCAGGGAAGGAGTGGCAGCAAATGGAGGCTGGGTCATGCAGAACAGTAGCAAAATGTGGCACAGCACATCAGGACCTGTGAAGAGGAAAGATGACACTGCATATTAGGGCCTGTGGTAAGGACAGATGGCATTTTGGGACCTCTAGAGAGAAGGAAGCAGTGGTGAAGACAAAAGAAAAATGGAATTGCAGTAATCTTTTAAAATCTGGTAACAAAGTAGAAGTCTCGCACTGTAGTCTCCTAAACCTGCAAGATTTCTATGATATGGCACAGTTTTTAAAAGGAGGAAATGGCCTGCACTCTGATCGCTTGAAAACCACCAAGAGGCAAATTTGTGATATGACACCCACCCCGGATAGAGAGATAGAGACAGAAAGAGGGAGAGAGAGAGAAAGTGAGAGGCAGAGAGAGAGAATGTATGCGCATATATCGTGTACATGTGGGAGAGGGGAAAAGGCACTGAGGAGCCAGACAGAGTTTTAGAACGCTCTTTCCTGTACCTTTACCATGCTACAACTGACCTGCTGGTGTTAACAATGAGTGCAAATAGTGAAAAGATTTTCCATCATCCTGCTTGATGAATATTAAATTTCTCCTCCCTTTGCCATAGCAGAAGAAAAGGAAGGAATTCTGACTAAACTTATTCGGATTTGTGGTGATTTATCAATGGAAATTTCCCAGTTCAAGTGGCAGGATGAGGACAACAAGCCACATCTGTATGCTGTACCATTTTCTGGCACAAATATCCTCTCTGCAGCTTAGGCTTATCACATAAAGAGCAATCTTAAAATAGAGCCAGTGAAGTCATCAAATTAACAAGGCCTCAGTTACCCTGACAACTTTTTTTGCATAATTTTAATCAACAGCAAACTAAAAATAACATGAGAAGGCTTGATGTAGCACAAAGTTAGATTTCCTTTTCATTATTTTCAGAGGAACTCAAATCTTAGTTTTGGTTAAGGAATTCCTGACTTTAAGGGCTGATTTTCCCAAGTACACGTAAAGATCATAATAGAGCACCCTTACTCTGTGTACCTGCCACGGGGACGTATCACACAAGAATTCTCCTCTCCTTTCAAATGGCATGCTGTATGAACACTATTATTAATTTGAGACACAATTTTGAGCCAATAAGTGTATAATTTACATACCAATAACTTGTATTTATATAGCACCTTTCATGTAATAAAATGTCCAAAGGAGCGTCACTTTAGTGTTGTAAAGCAAAATTGGACATTGAGCCACATAAGGAGATATCAGGACAGATGACCAAAAGCTTGGTCAAAGAGCTGGGTTTGAAGGAATGTCTAAAAGGAGGGTAGAGAGGCAGAGAGGTTCATCAAGAGAATGCCAGAGCTTAGGGCTTTGACAGCTGAAGGCCTGGCCACCAAAGGTGGAATGAATATATTGGGGTAGCTCAAAAGGCCAGAATTAGAGGAGTGCAGCTATCTTAGAGGGCTGTGGGATTGGAGGAGATTACAGAGTTAGGAAGGAGCGAGACCATGGAGGGATTTGAAAACAAGGAAGAGGATTTCAAAATTGAGGCATTGCTTAAAAGGGAGCCAATATAGGTCAGCAATCACAGGGGTGATGGGTGAACAGGACTAGGTGTGAGTTAGAAATCGGCAGCAGAGTTTGCATGAGTTTACAGTGGGTAGAACTTGGGAGGCCAGCCATGAGTGCATTGGAATAGTCAAGTCTAGAGGTAACAGGCATGGTGATTCTCTGGCTATGACTGGATAAATAAGAATGGAACCAGATGAGTGCAGTCCCACCCAGCTGGATGACAGTGGAGAGGCATTGGTGGAGGATGGTGTGATCAACCATGTCAAAGGCAGCTGACAAGTCGAGAAGGATGAGGAGGGGTACTTTACCTTTGTCGAAGTCACATATAATGCCATTTACGGGTTTGATAAGAGCCTTCTCTGTACTGTAGCCAGGGAAAATTGATTGAACAGATTCAAACATGGGCTACCGGTAATGATGGGCACGGATTTGGCAGGTGATAACATGTTCAAGGGCTTTGGAGAGGAAAGCGAGGTTGAAGATGGAGTGGTAGTTTGCTAGTATGGAGAGGTCAAGAGTTGTTTTATTGAGGAAAGGGATGATGATGGCAGTTTTGAAATTAGAGGGGGGCAGTACCTGAAGATAGAAAACTGTTAACAATATTAGCTAACATGGGAGCCTGGAAAGGAAGTTGAGTGGTCAGCAGTTTAGTGTCTCATGTACGGAAGAAGCCGTGATGAAATATACAATGAAATGGAAGAATAATGAATTTTTAAAAAACTGTTCAACAAAACCACAATAACATGGCCACTTGTACACAGTCAGAATGGAGTAGCAGTCACGTGACCCCTCCTGTACTGGAAATCAACAAACCTATCTACAAAGATGGAAAGCGTTAACCTCATCTGAAATAGCTCTGGGGAGAACACCTGTGAAATTGAAACGAGCACTATTGCATTAATGACTGTTATCAACACGAATGAACTAACAAAGAGACTGCAGACTGACGGACACACAGCACAAACCAAAATTGAACAAGTGGGAAATAGCACTGTGTGAACAGAAGAGTCCCCATTCAGACAGCAATTGATAGCCATGATCTCGACATCCTGGTCCCTTGTGTGGTCACATCTGGGGAGCATGCCATATGTCTCCTAACGGAAACTAATGTGATGAAGTGTTACCTTAAAAAGATAACTGGAAAGAGGGGGGGCGATCAAGCCAACATCTTCAGAAAACAGCCCAGCCAGGGACTGTGAAAAGGATCGAATCAAGTAAGGAAGAAGCCCAGCTGCTAATTCTACACTTCAATGTGCTGCAGCAGGGAACTTAAAGTGAGCACCACCTCCAGTCTGAAGTTTTAACCATGAGGAAATCTACAACACCTCGACAAGTTCAAGACTACAAACACCCAGGCCTGCATCTTTAAAAGAGACTGTCCTGAAAAGATTCAACAGGTTTACTGTAAACCATGAACACCTATCTCACTTTGAACTTTAAACTACTCACCCTTTTTCTATCTATCTATTCTTGTGTATGTGAGTGAATGTATGCATGGGTGAGGTGGTGACCATTTCAGGAATTGTGTAAAAATAAATAGGTTTTTTTAGCCTTCAAAAAAACCTGTCCTTTGTCTGTTTATTTGACCCTAAAAAAAACCCTCAAGGAACATAGGAAATAGGAGCAGGAGTAGGCCATTCAGCCTGTCAGCCTGCTCCTACATTCAAAGAGATCATGGCTGATCATCTACTTCTATGCCATTTTCCCCACTCTCCTCATATCCGTTGATGTCATTCAGAAATCTATCGATTTCTTTCTTGAACATGCTCAATGATTGAGTTTCCACAGCCCTCTGGGGTAGAGAATTCCAAAGATTCACCACCCTCTGAGTAAAGAAATTTCTCCTCTTCTCAGTTTTAAATGGGCTGAGACTGTGTGCCCTGATTCCAGACTCACCAGCCAGAGGAAACATCCTATCCACATCTACCCTGTCACGTGCTGTAAGAATTTTGTAATACAAGCCCAGTTTCTGCAATCTCTTCTCATGAGACAATCCTGCCATCCCAGGGATTAGTCTGGTGAACTTCTGTTGCATTCCCTCTCTGGCAGATATATCCTTCCTTAGATAAGGAGACCAAAACTGTACACTCCAGATGCGGTCTCATCAAGGCTCTATATAATTGCAGAAAGACATCTTTACTCCTGCATTCAAATCACCTTGCAATGAAGACCAACAAACTATTTGCCTTCCTAATTGCTTGCTGCATCTGGATACTAGCTTTTAACGACTCATGAACAAGGACACCCAGGTCCCTTTGGACATCAACACTTCCAAATTCTCACCATTTAATGAATACTCTGCATTTCTGTTTTTTCTACCAAAGTGGATCACTTCACACTTATTCACATAATATTCCATCTGCCATGTTCTTGACCATTCATTTAGCCTGTCCAAGTTCACTTGGAGCCTCCTTGCATCCTCCTCACAACTTACATTCCTACCTAGTTTTGTACCATCAGCAAACTTGGAAATATTACATTTGGTTCCCACATCCAAATCATTGATATAGATTGTGAACAGCTACGGCCCAAGCACTGATCTTGGCGGTACCCCACTAGTAACAGCCTGCCATCCTGAGAATGACCCATTTATTTCTACTCTCTGCTTTCTGCCTGTTAACCAATTCTCAATCCATACTAGTATATTACTCCAATCCGATGGGGGTTGCAGGCCCCGCCAATGCGCGTGTCGTGGTGGAGGAGCCCGTAAAATACTCGGGGGAGTGGCCCACCACGACCCCTGATGCCAAGAATTCCCTGCCACATTTTACTGGCAGTGGTGAGGCCTCGGTGCTGACTCCCAGCGCCATTAAAAAACAACATGCAAATCAACTTACCTTGTCCCGGCGGTCATCCCACACCACGCAAGGCGTGACACTGGTGGTGAGGGGGGAAGGGTGAAACCTCCAGGGCAGGATGGGGGGCGGGGGGAGGCGGAAGAGGAGAGAACTATTGTAATTGGGAAGGGGTTGAGGGTCAAAAGGTTCTGAAGTTAGGGGGGAAAGTTCACAAAATGAAAAGGTGCTTTTTTGGGGAGGGATACATTACTATAATACATGAGATCTCAGTGCGGGGGGTGTGGGAGAGGGGAGTCTAAGTTGAAATAAAAATGTTCGGCAGGTTCTGGTGAAGCGGTACTTTTAATTATTGAAATGAAATTGAAGGGCTTGAAGCCATTTAAAAATGGCGCTGGCACCTGCACAGTGGTGCAGGACGCCTTTGCGGGTATGGAGTAGTCTCCCCCTTTATGTCATTAGGGGCAGCCGCTTCACCTCCTCCATTTAAATGAGCCCCTGCACAAAATATCATGGGAGCTCAGTGATGACGCAGACATGCCTGAAATCCACCGACTTCAAACCGCACCGCCATGATGTGCAGCACGGCTATAAAATTCAGCCCACGTGCCCTAATTTTGTTTACTAATCTCATGTATGGGACCTTATCAAATGCCTTCTGAAAATCCAAATACAGTCCATCCACTGGTTCTCCTTTATCTGGATTCTACAAGTAACATCCTCAAAAAAACTCCAACAGGTTTGACAAACATGATTTTCCTTTCATAAATCCCAATCATATCATTATGATTGCTCCCAATCATATCATTATTTTCCAAGTGTCCAGTTATCACATACATTATAATAGATTTGAACATTTTCCTTACTACTGACGTCAAACTAACAGGTCTGTAGTTCTCTGCTTTCTCTTTCGCTCCCTTCTTAAATAGTGGGATTACATTTGCTACTTTCCAGTCTGCAGGAACCCTTCCAGAATCTAAAGAATTTTGAAAGATAACCACCAATGCATCCACTATCTCTATAGCCACCTCCTTCAATACTCCCGGGTGTAGCTCATCTGGTCCAGGGGATTTATCGACTTTCAATCCAATTAATTTTTCGAGTACTACCTCTTTATTAATACTAATTTCTTTCAGTTCCTCATTTTTACAGGTTCCTTAGTTCCATAGTATTTCTGAGAGATTTTCGGTATCTTCCTCCATGAAGACAGACACCAGGGGCTGGATTTTGTTCTCTCCCAGGCGTCAGGTTCCGTGGTGGGGTGGGGGTGGAGGTGCCTGAAGATGGCTTCAGATGAGGCCCGACATGGACCTCGACATCGGAAAGGCCTGGCCCGATTCTCCTGACGGTGGCTAGGCTCCATGGCAGTCCCCCACCGCTGGGTGATGGGACCACAATTTAAATATACAAATGAATAAAATTATTAAATTTAAATAGACTTACTTGTGATCTCCGATGTGGTGGCCGGCACTCCCGCGCCTTCAGATCCCCATCTGGGGAAACATGGCGCCACACTTGTGGGGAGGGAATGAGGTAAGTTTGTCAGTGCAGGGGTGGAGGGTGAACAGGGTCAAATTTATGTAATGGGTGTCGGGGATGGTGGGAAGGGTTGAACCTTAAACTTTGGGCAGGAAGGTCAGATGTAAAAAGTAAGTGTTTTGGGTGGGGAAGGGTTGACAGGGCTGGGTTTGCCGTTTCTGGTGCCTAGGTCAACACCAGGTGGTCCATCCAGTTTCATTCTTTATTGACTTCATAGCGGTTAGATACAACCGAGTGGCTTGCTAGGCCATTTCAGAGGGCATTTAAGAGTCAACTGCATTGCTGTGGGTCACATGTAGACCAGACCAGGTAAGGACAGCAGATTTCTTTCCCTAAAGGACATTAGTGAACCAGATGGGTTTTTACAACAATCGACAATGGTTTCATGGCCATCAGTAGACTAGCTTTTAATTCCAGATTTATTAATTGAATTCAAATTCCACCTGCTACTGTAGCAGGATTTGAACCCATGTCCCCAAAGCAATATGGTGGGTCTCGGGGGTTACTAGTCCAGCGACAATACCACCACGCCACTGCCTCCTCTCTGCCTGTAATGGACCCACATGTGGCCTTGCTAATCTTTTACTTTTCACATACCTAAGGCAGCTTTTACAGTCCGCCTTTATGTTTCTCGCTGGCTTGCATTCAAATTCTCTTTTCCCTTTCTTTATCAATTTCTTGGTCCTCCTTCACTGGAATCTAAATTGCTCCCAATTCTCAGGCTTACCACTTTTTCTGGAAACCTTATAAGCCACTTCCTTTGATCCCATGCAATCTTTAACTTCTTTTGTTAGCCAGTGTTGATTCACCTTTCCTGTTAGGTTTTTGTGTCTTAGAGGAATGAATATTTGATGTAGACCATGTAATACGTCTTTAAATACATTGCCTGCTGACCATCAAATTTTTTAATGTATTTTCCCAATCCACCGTGGCCAACTTGCCCCTCATACCTTCATAGTTTCCTTTGTTCAGGATTAAGACCTTAGTTTCAGAATGAACTATATGTCTTTCAAACTTAATGTAAAATTCTATCATATTGCAGTCACTATTTCCTAATCGCTCCTTTACAGTAAGGTTATTAATTAGCCCTTTCCCATTACATAATATTAAATCTAAAATAGCCCGATCCCTTGTTGGTTCCTCAACATACTGCTCCAGAAATCCATCTCGTACACACTCCAGGAATGCATCCTCCACAGCATTTGTGCTAATTATGTTTACCCAGTCTATATGTAAATTGAAGATGTCCATTCTTACTGTATTGCCCATGCTGCATGCAGCTCTCATTTCCTGATTTATATCGTGCCCAACTATCACTACAGTTTGGTGGCCTATAAACAACTCTCACAAATGTTTGCTGCCCTTGCTGTTTCTTAGCTCCACCCAAACTGATTCTACATCTTGCTCCTTCGATCTAAGATCCTCCCTCACTAATGTACTGATCTTGTCCCTTATTAACAGGGCTACCCCACCTCCTTTCCCCCACTGTCTATCCTTCCTAAATGACGAATATCCCTGAATATTCAGGTCCCAGTCCTGGTCACCCTGTAACCACGTCTCCGTAATGGCAATTAAATCATACCCTATACCCAAGAGACTAACTCATCATTTTTAGCAAAACACGATTGTGGTCAATTGGGAGGTGAACAGTAGGAACCACCCACACCCCTTTCTAACTGTCCGTAACAAGTGGGGAGTGGGTTGAGGGAGCAGGGGGTGGATTTCATGGACAATATGAGCTCAGGGAGGGCATGTAGGAGAGAAACTAGAGAACAATGCAAGTTCAAGGCTGCAGCAGGGGGAAACCTTCGAGGACCTTTGGTCCAGTGGACTAGGGGAAGGGAGGGAAATGGCATAGGCAACTGATCAGATGGGCTCAATCATAATGACAAAGAATGCCATGAGCTCCTCACCCTTGTTGTTGGAGGTAAGGGTGGAGGAGGCAGAGGAGTGGGGTTTAAGGAGATGGTTCGTAGTAGTGAAAAGAAGCCAGAGGTTATCGTTGCATTCAGGATGATTCTGGAACAGTGAGAAGTTTTGGCAGATGAGAGCAGGACCCAATAGTGCTTTGTGTGATCCAGCCAGATCAGGCAGCGAATGGCTAAACCATTTTTCTACCATGTCCATTAAAGTCAGCATTCCTTGAACTTAAGAGAGTTGAGAAGAAGGCCATACCAGCGAGAACATCCAGGGTGGGAGAGAGTAATGGTTTGAATGGGGACTATGGCATCAAAGGTGGAGGTAAGGGTATGGTTGAGCAAATCAGTAGCTGCAAAATTGTTGTGGTGAACAAAGGACCAAAGGCTAGACAGTTGGGATTTTGAAAGTGAATTGGAGAAAGTTTTTTCCAGGGGCAGAGACAGAATGAAGTAGGGTTGGGAATGGGAAAGGGGATGTGAGTGGAAAGCGATACAAGGAAGTGATCAAATATGGTCTTATCTGTGATTGATATGAAAGGAGTAACAAGACCAGGTGAGATGGCAAGGTCAAGCTAGTGGCCATGAATATGGGTTGAGGAGTTTACTGAGAGCGAGTGATAAAGGGAGAATAGGAGGGCAGTGAACTAAGGGGAGAGAAAGCATGATGGTTTGAGATAGAGGTTTAAATCACCGAGGATGAGGAGTTGCTCGGCGCAGAGGCTGAGGGAGGAAAGCCATGAAGAAAAATTTATGGAACTTGGGTGGTCGGTAGAGAATGCTGATTTTAAATGAGAAGTGAGAGGGATGGAACCAGGAGAGATGCTAAAAGGTTTGCTGATGACCCACACTGCCACCGCTACGGTCTTGGCAGGCAAGTAGGTGGAAGGTATAGCCAGGTGGGGAAGCTTCATTTAGGGGGAGGTGTCTGGTTTCAAGTGGTAAACTAGATAAACACTCATACTAATTCAAAATGCAGACTTTCAACCAATAAGAAGGATTATTTATTTAATATTGATGAACGTAACAGTACATATTGAAATATATATTTCAACTACTTCAACTCATCTAGATCCTGATGCCTGCAGATGTGGCAGGTCAGGCTATCCCTGCAGCAGCTGAGGTGGCTCAGCCTGAAGGTGGTCCATTACAGGACTCAGTTGCCAAGAGAGCAATGGACCTTTCTTGAGAATTGCCTCAATCCCAACAGGATCATATATGCACATAGGTATCAGCCACCTCACATACCCTGCTACTGAACTAGAAGTTAGAAGAAGCACAAGGCAAGAATTAAGAGCATATTCATCACACATTGTCACCAAGAAAAACTACTGTGGAAGCAAACACTCGTCATTCACACACATGATTTAACATCAAAAATCTTATTGTACTAAAGGTGTGAGTGCAGAACGTTCTTGTAGAGGTTTGTGAGCATATTTCATCAGGTGGCAAGCATGTGATGTATGTGGATTGCTTGAATGATTTAAGGCATTATAGGTGAAGGCCTATTTCTGAGGCATGTAGGAATATGGTGACTGGACTATTAATACAGTGTCCATATTTTCAAGTCAAGGGGCAGTGTCTTTATGAGAACTTTCCAATTTCTCATAACCAGAATAAAATTCTAATCTGCAGCCTTTCCCAAATCTTCTGGCTCCTATTGTTACTTGCCTTAATACTCTGGGCCTCTGATCTGATGTGATATCTGTCTGAAGATTGAAAATGTGTAGCATGCAGCACGCAACAATCCTTGAAACCTTGGGCAGTCTATATTGTACCACAGCCCCCTCCCACTCAAATCTATTCAGGTACCCAAAGTGTGTTTTGACATTTCAATGATAATTATGCTGGTGAATGCACATACATCATGATATCTGTGTTTTTCTGGTGTCCTGGGGGACCACAGAGACGCACCAGATTTTGTGAGAGTAATGACTGTGAAACTGTCAGCTGTCATTATTCCTCTAAATCTGACTGCAACTTCTGGAGACCACACATTCACAGTTTAATGCAGAAAACCAGAGTCAGTGATTCTATACTTCTCCATAGGGTGTGCTGTTAAAGTCCCTGCAAACTGCAATCAATTAGAAATCACTCAACTGACAAGCACTTGCCCTTTTACATTATTGGTCTCACTGTAAAAACCCTTGAAAAAGTTACACCTTGTTGAATGAGGTGTAACAGCATACTAAATTCAAAGTTATTGCTGAACAGCCTCACTGACCCTGAAAAAATAATTTTATATTTGTGGAATGTCAAACATCCCCATTAAGATAAAATATTTCACATTTTTAAAATAATTTATTTTAAAGTTCGTTTGATATTTTAGCTTCTACTTTAATCCCACATGTATGTCGTAATCATTTATTGCACTCTCTGTAAAATGTAATTAAAAGTGAGGGATAATCAGTGTATTTTACTTCTTGCTTTGCTGTCTGTGAGAATGCTTCAATGTGATAGACTGCTTACCCTGCTTGATGACATCAATGTTGCTGGATGCCTGGAGATCCCTTTGACTTGGTAACAGATTCAAACTAATGTCAGGAAAGGAGAAACCCACACAACAGAGATGGCTGGAAATTTGCGGACAGCTTTCTTCACGACTGATTGCAAAATTCAGGTCATTGTGAGCTGTGATTTGTAAAGGCAGCCTCGATCGCACAAAGGTGGGTAAAACATTGGGTGATGCATTCAACTGCCTTAAAATGAAGGTACTGTAACAGCTGCCTAGTAAGTAAGCATTGACTCGTTTAATGTGCTGCTGGTGGTCACAAATGAGCTCAGATATGTATTCAAACAGAATTCCCTCCTTAGAATTGCAGAAAAGTACATATAAATTTCAATATAAAAATAGACCATTTGCTCCATGCAATCAATGTTGGTTTCTGGTCAGAAATTGTTCTATTCTTAGATGATTGCTCTGTTCCCAAATGACTTTATTCCCCTTTCCTACAACCGCCTATTCTAAACTATTCTTAAATGTTGATGTGGTCTCCGTTTCAATCATTAACTCCAGCATTGCATTTCACAGCCTCATAATCCTGTTTGTAAAAAGGTTTCTCTTGTACTCTGTCTTAAATCTTATTTAATTTAGTTATATGAAAGGCTTCTCATTTTACACCTCTTAATCACTGAAAACTGTTTTTATCTACTCTGTCCCATCCTTTCCTCATTTAAAACATCAATCAATTCACCTCATAATCTCCTCTGTTCTGATGAAAGCAGCCCCAATATTTCACGTCTTTCTTTGTATTTATATTTTCTCACACCAGACAGTATTCTGCTCAATCTGCACTGTACCCTTTCTTTTGCTTCAATATCCTTCTATTGTGTGGCACCAAAAACTGCAGGCAGTCATCCAACTGTGCTCTTACAAAGGTTTGATTATGGATTCACTAATTCATCTCAACTTTTACATTCTATACTCCTTGCCATAAAAATCCAGGATTCTATTCATTTTTTTAAAGATGATCTTATCTGCAGGAGGTGCTGATTTTAAGGTCTTGTGAATATGAACTCCAAATTCCTAAATGCTTCCACATCAGCCAGTATTTCACTGTTCAACATCTAATTATTATCTTTTTTCCCACACATTTACCATCTTGCACTTATTGGCATTGATTCGATTTTGGTACATAGGAAAATAGGAGCAGGAGTATGCCATTCAGCCCATTGAGCCTGCCCCATCATTCTCTATGATCATGGCTGATCATCCATTTCAATGCTTTTATCCCACACTATCCTCATATCACCTTATGTCATTTGTATTTGTCAGAAATTGTTTGTTTTTGTTTTTGTTAGAAATTTGTCAGTGTCTGCTTTAAACATACTCAATGACTGAGATTCCACAGCCCTCTGGGGTAGAGAATTCCGAAGATTCACAACCCTCTGAGTGAAGAAATTTCTCCTCATTTCTGTCCTAAGTGGCTTCCCCCTTATTTTGAAATTGTGTTCCCTGGTTCCAGACTCCCCAGCCAGGGGAAACATCTTAGCTGCATCTACACTGTCTATCCCTTTAAGTATTTTGTAGGTTTCAATGAGATCACCTCTCATTCTTCGAAATTCTATAGAATACAGGCCCAGTTTCCCCAATGTCTCTTCATAGGACAATCCCAACATCCTAGGAACAAGTCTGGGGAACCTTCGTTGCATTCCCTCTATGGCAATAATATCCTTCCAAAGGTAAGGGGACCAAAACTGCACACAGTACTCCAAGTGCGGTCTAACCAAGGTTCTATACAATTGAAGCAAGACTTCACTACTCTTGTACTCAAATCCTCTTGTGATAGAGACTAACAAACCATTAGCCTTCCTAATTGCTTGCTGCACCTGCATGTTAACTTTTAGTGACTGATTGACAAGGACACCCAGGTCCCTTTGTACATCTACACTTTCTAATCACTTACCATTTAAGAAATACTCTGAACATCTATTCCTCCTAACAAAGTGGATAACCTCACATTTTTCCACATTACATTCTATCTGCCATGTTCTTGGCCACTCACTAAGTCTGTCCAAATCCCCTTGAAGATGCTTTGCATCTTACTCACAACACACATTCCCACCCAGTTTTGTGTCATCCGCGAACTTGGAAATACTACATTTGGTCCCCACATCCAAATCATTGATATATATTGTGAACAGCTGGGGCCCAACACTGATCTCTGCGGTACCCCACTAGTCACAGCCTACCAATGCAAGAATGACCCATTTATTCCTACTCTCTGCTTTCTGCCTGTTAACCAATCCTTAATCCATGCCAGTATACTACCTCCATTCCCATGTGCTTTAATTTTGCTAACCAACCTCCTGTGGGGGACTTTATCAAAAGCCTTCTGAAAATCCAAGTATACCACGTCCACCGATTCCCCTTTATCAATTCTGTTAGTAACATCCTCAAAAAACTCCAACAGGTTCGTTAAACATGATTTCCCATTCATAAATCCATGTTGACCATGCCCAATCAGATCATTATTACCCAAGTGCCCATTTATCACATTCTTTAGAATAGATTCTAGCATTTTTCCAATGACTGATATAAGGCTAACAGGTCTGTAATTCCCTGTTTTCTCTCTCCTTCCCTTCTTAAATAGTGGGGTGACAGTTGTGACCTTTCAATCTGCAGGAACCACTTCAGAATTTATAGAATTTTGGAAGATGAGCACCAATGCATCCACCATCTCCATAGCTACCTCTTTCAACACTCTGGGATGTAGAATATCAGGTCCTGGGGACTTATCAACCTTCAGCCCCATTAATTTCTCCAATACAACCTTCTTACTAATACTAATTTCCTTCAATTTCTCATTTCCCCTAATCCCTTGAATCTCTAATTCTGGGAGATTTCTTGTATTTTCCTCAGTGAAGACAGACACAAAGTAATCATTTAGCTTTTCTGCCATTTCTCTATTCCCCATTATAAATTCTCCTGACTCTGCCTGTAACGGACCCACATTTGTCTTAGCCAAATGTTTCCTTTTTACGTACCTGTAGAAGCTTTACAGTCCGTTTTTATATTTTTTGCTATTCTCCCTTTGTTTATCAGTTTCTTCACCCTCCTTTGTTGTATTCTAAAATCTCCCAATCCTCAGGTCGACTACTATTTCTGGCAACTTTATAGGCCTTTTCTTTTAATCTTATACAATCCTTAACTTCCTTTGTTATCCACGGTCGATGCCTTTACTTTTGGGGTTTTTGTGCCTTGAAGAAATGTATAGTTGCTGTAAACTATGCAATATTTCTTTAAAAACTATCCATTGCATATATGTACTGTCATCCTTTTAATGTATTTTCCCAATCCACCTCAGCCAATTTGCCCCTCATACCTTCATAATTTCCTTTGTTCAAATTTAACACCCTAGCTTCAAATTGAACTACCTCAGTTTCAAACATAATGTAAAATTCTATCATATTATGGTCACTCATCCCTAAAGGTTCTTTTACAACAATATTATCAATTAGCCCTTTCTCATTACACAATACTAGATCTAAAATAGCCTGTTCTCTCGTCAGTTCCTCAACATACTCTAGAAAAGCATCCCTAACACAGTCCAGAAACTCGTCCTCCACAGCATTAATGCTCATTAGGTTTACCCAGTCTATATGCAGATTGAAGTCACCCACAATTACTGCATTATCCATGCCACATGCTTCTCTAATCTCCTGATTAATACCATGCCCCACACTACCAGTACTGTTTGGTGGCCTATAAACAACATTTACCAATGTTTGCTGCCCCTTGCTGTTTCTTAGCTCCACCCAAACAGCTTCTACATTTTGTTCTTCAGATCTGAGATCCTCCCTTACTAATATACTGATTCCATCCCTTATTATCAGTGCAACACCACCTCCATTTCCTTTTTGCCTGCCGTTCCAAAATGTTGAATATCCTTGTATATTCAGTTCCCAGTCTTGGTCACCCTATAGCCACGTTTCCGTTATGGCAATTAGATCATACCCATTTACCTCTACTTGGGCCTTTAAATCATCTACCTTGTTGTGAATTCTGCGTGCATTCAGGTAGAGTGTCCTTAAACTTGTCTTCTTGACTTGCTGCAGTCTAAGCCGAGTTGATGCTTGCCTTTGTTTCGTCTGCCTTGTAATGCACTCCCCCCTGCTCTCATGTCCACATCTCTGTCCTGGTATTGTTGCAGTGTTCCAGTGAACATCAACGCAAGCTCGAGGAACAGCATCTCATTTACCGATTAGGCACACTACAGCCGACCGGACTGAACATTGAGTTCAATAATTTCAGAGCATGACGGGCCCTCACATTTTACTTTTATTTTTAGTTATTTTTTCTTTTTTATATTTTTTTTGTGTTTATTTTATTTTATTTTATCTTAGTTTGTTCAGTTTGCCTACCCACTTTTATTTTCATGTTTGTGCTTGTGGCTGTTCTGTTTTCAGTCCATTAACACCCTATCTGTACTAATGCTTTGTCTTTCAACACACCATGAACATATTATTTGCCTTTGCTCCATGACCTTCTGGTTAGTTATTCTCTGTGACCTTGTCCTATCTACACCTTTTCCTTTGTTATCTCTTGCCCCTCCCCTGCTTTACTTGCTTATAACCTTTTACATTCTAATATTTGCCAGTTCTGAAGAAGGGTCACTGACCTGAAACATTAGCTCTGCTTCTCTCTCCACAGATGCTGCCAGACCTGCTGAGCATTTCCAGCATTTCTTGTTTTATTATTGTAATGTTGCTTGCTACTTTTCTACCTCCTGTTACCAGCTTTACTTCCTTCCAATGTGAGCAACCCTCAGGTTCCCATCCCCCATACAAGCTAGTTTAAACCCTCCCCAACAGCACTCGCAAATCTCGCTGTGAGGATTAGTTCCGGTCCTGTTAAGGTATAGCCCGTCCATCTCGTACAGGTCACACCTGCCCCAGAACCAGTGCCTCAGAAATCTGATGCCCTCCCTCCTACACCAATTCTCCAGCCACATGTTCAATCGATCAATCCTCCTATTCCTATGCTCACTAGCACATGGCACTGGGAGTAATCCTGAGATTACTGCTTTAGAGGTCCTGCTTTGTAATTTCCTTCCAAACTCCCTAAAATCTGCTTTCAGGACTTCATCCCTCTTCCTACCTATGTCATTGGTACCAATGTGGGCCACAACCTCTGGCTGTTCCTCCCCCAAAAGGATGTCATGCAGCCACTCTGTGACATCCTTGACCCTGGCACCAGGGAGGCAACACACCACCTCGTCACGTTTACTGTCACAAAAATGCCTGTCTGATCCCCTGACTATTGAATCCTCTATCACTATTGCTCTTCCACTCTTCTTCCTCCCTTCCTGTGCAGCTGAGCCACCCATGGTGCCACGGACTTTGGTCTGGCTGCCCCGAGGAACCATCGCCCTCACCAGTATCCAAAATGGAAAACCGATTAGCAAGCAAGATAGACTCAGGGGATTCCTGCATTGCCTGCCTGGTTCTCTTAGACTGCCTGGCAGTCACCCATTCCCTCTCTGCCTCCATGCTCCTAACCTGCGGTGTGACCACCTCGCTAAACGTGCGATCCATGTAGTGCTCTGCCTCGCGGATACACATCAGTGGATTGCCCGTTTATTGAAATCAATGAGATAAAAGTCAGGTGGGTTCTATAATGGGCAGGTGAACCTCTCCACCAGATTATCGTATAACAGTGAAGCTGAAAATTACTTCCATGCCCCCAAATTTGTACACCACTCCCTCTATCTCTTATAGAAGTGTTCCTTCTGGCCCAACAAGGCAACCTTTGGCCTTGTATGCCCCGAGCTTCTCGCTGCACATCATGATCGTTTCGAACTCCCCCAGTTAATTATCTTGCTGGGGATTGTTTCTTCCATACGCAGCAATGGCCTGCAGTGCAGGATTTTCCACTCCGCCCCCACCGCCCCCCACCCACCATTGACCTCCATGTAACCTGTACCAGTTCTGAATGGAAGTCAGAGTCAGAAATTTTAAATTGCGCCTGAGAGTCAAAATCTTCTGGGCCACATACCTGGGAGGGAGTTGGGGTGGCAAATGGTTCACCACCCACATTGGCACCATTCACTGCACTGATGCTCCACCTTAAACTTAGGGCTCTAGTCTTCTGAATACCCATCATCTTGCTCCCAGGGTTGTCAAATTAACATCTAGACTCCATTTGAGGACTCCTGGCATTAACTGGCAGGATTCTTTGCAAAGTACCTGTGTTAGGCTGGGGAGCGATTAATCATGTTTTATGCTGTGGGAAATGCAATGAACCGTCCACAGGGCTTATCTAACAAGAAATGTTCCATTATAAAACTGTGGAAAAAGAAGACTGCTGCGTTACAGCATATTGTTATTTCCCAGTTTCAACAGAATACATTAATGAAAATAACTGCCGATGAAATGCCTCAGTTATTTGCTCCAGGAAAGGTGTCCAATATAGAAAATCTCCCCAGTCTTAGATCTCAAGGATTGCATTTTGTTGCAAATTAACTTGAACATACTGTGGCTGTTCCATTATTCCCTTATTTTATTGTGCATACTAACAATGGCTACAATTCTCAGAGAACAATTACTGCCAAGGAGAGAAGAGCAAATCGCAGATATGTGATTACAAGAAGTGAGCACAATGAGACCTGTGGTCACCTGTTCATAATATTTGTGCATAGAACCTGTTATGTAAGGTGACATAACACTAGGGAGTAGTGGAAACAACACTAACAAAAACAAATGAAAGGAATTTGTTATTGATTGTTGCTAGGAGCACAAGACTTAGAGCATGTCCCACATAGCCCAACACACACTTCTGATGGTGATGACCTGATTGTTGTCGATTGATGTAAATCATCTATAAATAGTTAAGAGCAATTACTAATCCCATCAGCAATTCAGAGTTTGTGGGTCAAGTTCACTTGCATAATTATTCACCGATCTGGCAGCAGATTTGAGCAGGTATGGGGAACAGACCAGTTGTGAGAGTGGAAGGTTCAATGTAAGTGAAATTGGCAGGGGTGAGAATAATTAAAGGAAAGTGTCCCAATAGAGTGACGAGATATTTTTTGAAACTCTAAATACTTTCAGAATTTTCAAACACAATATTTTGCATTTACATAATGGCTTGGAGTTTATTCCACGTTGTGCTTTTTTTTCAGTGCAATTCGCATGTGATTGTTCAAACCAATACAAACAATCAAGGAATTTCATGCGCAAATTACATGCTGCACAAATCGAGTTTCTGTGATCTTTTGCGCTAATTTAAAAAACATTATTCTGGAAGCCAGACCCACTCACAAGACTGGCCATGCCCCAGGGTGAATGAATTACCATTGTGAGTTCCCACTAATTGTGCCCCGTTTTCTGGATCCCGAGGACCCTCTCAAAATTAAATTAATTTTATAGGTGCAAAGACACTATTAGGCACATTGTAAAGGCTTTTTTAAATATTAAAATTAATTAATTTACTAAGAAACTAACTACTGTATGCAAGTTAAGCTAGTAAATTGTTCATGTAGTTTTTTTAAAGTAATTTTCAATTAGTTAAAATCGTGTTACTTACAGGTGGTGGGCGAGACACACTGATAAAAATGCTTATTTTTGATACACCAAGCTGACCCTTAGGACCAAGCTGATGGTTTATAAGGCCTGGCTTCTAAGCACCTTGCTGTATGGCTGTGAAACATGGATGGCTTACAGCTACCAGGAAAAGAAGCTCAATAATTTCCATCTTCGCTGTCTGCAGCTCATTATGGCAGGACAAAATCACAAATGTGGCAGTCCTCTCAAAGGCAGAGTTCCCAATTGTGTTGGCACTAATCAAACAGAGATGGCTTTGGTGGATCAGACATGTCCGCAGGATGGAAGATGGTCGCATACCCAAAGACCTTCTGTATGGTGAGGTAGCCGAGGCCAGACGACTAGTGGGGCACAAAAGCTCTGCTACAAGGAAGTGTTGTAAATGTGACATGAAGGCCCTAAATGTTGACTATCACACCTAGGAATCACTAGCTGGCGAAAGAGGGAAATGGCGGCACATCATGTGGACTGGTGTGCACTACCATGATGACCAGTTGCTGCAGCAGCTTGGCAACAGGCGTCAACGTCAAAAACAACAACTTACAGCATCACTTGGCAGCTTCATGTGCAGCATTGTGGCAGAACCTGCCTCTCAAGGATTAGCCCTCACAGTCATCAGCAAAGGTGCATCAAGAGAAGACACCCCATTTAAATGGATTATTTGCTGTGTGTCCATCATCTTTCATAGATGGAAGGATGCCAACCAACAGTAATGTATGTATACCTGTATTAATAAAACTTCATCTGGCAACCAATCTTAAATATATCAAGGAATATTTTTAAGGCAAATTTTTTAACAAAATTACTTTCTAACAGGCTACCCAATTATGCTGGATCATGGAAGATTTTACATTTGGCGATATGCAAATGAATTTGAGGGGAAATTTGAGTAGTAGAAAAAACACTTCTTCAAACTAATGCAATTTTGAGTTCAATTTGTGCCCAGATTGCCAATTGTTCCCAAAGCAGGAACTCATGACCAATGCATTTAATGTAGTTACAAGGTTAGATTGGAAAAGCTGGGGTTGTTCTCCTTAGAGCAAAGGAGATTGTGGGATGATGTGATAGAAGTGTACAATATTAAGACAGGCTTAGATAAGTTAGTCAAGGTAAACTGTTTCCATTAACTGATGGTACAGGACTAGAAGACACAGATTGAAGGTTTTGGACAAGAGATGCAGGGGAAATATGAGGAAGAGCTTTTTTACACAGTGGGTGGTAATGACCTGGAACTTGCCGCTCTCACAAGCGTGGTGGAAGCGGAGACAATCAATGATCTCAAAAGGAAATTGGATGGCCACTTGAAGGAAATAAACTTGCAGTGTTGTGGGGATTAAGCCGGGGAGCAGGATTGACTGAATTTCTATGTGGAGAGCTGGCATGGACTCGATGGGCCAAATGGCTTCCTTCTATGCCGTAAATGACTATATGACATCCCAATGCACTACACGGAAGCAAAACCAGACAAAAAGGATGCTAAGCCAAATCAAAGAGATAATAGGAAGGTTGAAAGACAGAAAGAAGTACTTCTGAAATGTGGTCACTGTTGGAAACATGACAGCTAATTTGTGCACAGCAAATGCCCACAAACAGCAATGTGATAATGACCAGATAATCTGTTTTTTGTGATGATGATTGAGGGATAAATATTGGCCAGGACACTAAGGATAACTCCCCTGCTCTTCTTTGAAATAGTACCATGGGACCTTTTACGTCCACTTGAGAGAACAGAATGGGCCTTGGATTAGATTAGATTAGAGATACAGCACTGAAACAGGCCCTTCGGCCCACCGCGTCTGTGCCGAACATCAACCACCCATTTATACTAATCCTACACTAATCCCATATTCCTACCAAACATCCCCACCTGTCCCTATATTTCCCTACCACCTACCTATACTAGTGACAATTTATAATGGCCAATTTACCTATCAACCTGCAAGTCTTTTGGCTTGTGGGAGGAAACCGGAGCACCCGGAGAAAACCCACGCAGACACAGGGAGAACTTGCAAACTCCACACAGGCAGTACCCGGAATCGAACCCGGGTCCCTGGAGCTGTGAGGCTGCGGTGCTAGCCACTGTGCCGCCCTAGTTTCTCATCCGAAAGATGGTACCTCTGACAGTGCAGCACTCCCTTAATACTGCACTGAAGTGTCAGCCTAGATTGTTGTGCTCAAATCCTGGAATAGGACTTGAGCCCATAACCTTCTAACTCAGAGATGAGATTGCGGCCAACTGAGCCATGGCTCCCCAAAAGGAAGTGGAAGTAATGGAGACGATTTGAGATTGAAGACAACCTCTAGTTGAACCTGAAACAGAAACTGAGGAGGGGTTAAAACCAGTGCCAACTGTACAGGATTTGTGGTTGGGGCCTAAAGAAGATGGCTTCAGTGTTTTCATTGTATAACTAAAGGAAACTGAAGCCCATCCAAGACTGGATGTGTTAAAGGCACTATATAAATGCATGTCGTTTTTGTTGGATGTTGGACCCAGCTGTCTACCAGTGCAGAGACATTGGAGTGTCAATCTTTTAGCTACATTTGCTAAGGCTGTGTCATGAAAATGTGCTTTATGGTGAATGATGATTTTAAAAGAGCAGAGACTAAGGAGGACTTGATGCTTGCAACTAACGATAGCTATCCCAATTTGCATCACTGTACCTTCCACATTTCAATCCAGTGCGATAGAGACATCATGTCTGCAAAGACCCATCGAGGACAATGAGCTGTGAAATCTAAGTGAACCACATATCCTGCTCCAATTAGCAAGGCATCAAAGCAATCACCTGAGGCAAACAACTGGTGGAGACGAACCACTAAACCTAATACTTGAACAATGGGACCCTAACTGTGAGAAGGCAATTCCTAGACATGGACTAATTAAGTTGCAAGGGGAATACACTAGTAATGACCATGCTGAATCACTGGGTGATGCTCATGTGACAGGCCCACCCTTCATGTGCTTAAGCTTCTGTTTTCTCTACTATAAGGATTCAAGCAGCTAGGCACTGATGAGAGAAGACCCAAATGGGGTCCGTCCTTCCTCTCTCTCTCTCTCTCCAACCCATCTTGTAAGCTTCGAAACCTATTTGCTGACCGTGACCACCCAGGGATGCCTCTGCTGCCGACAGAGACTCCTTGAAGGAAATCAAACCCTGCACTTCTGTCTCCAGGAGAACAAATCAGCCATCTACATCTTCAAATCAGAAGTCTCAGGACCACTGAAGGAAAGTTGCACGCCCACTGAATTCGTGCTGAAGCCAGCCGTGTTGCCAACCTCCACAGACTGTATACCCCTTTTATTTCTCTGGACTCTAATTTGACCAATGATGATGAAAATATTTTCAGTCTCCTTAATGATGTTTGGGTACTGGCTACTAGGCTACTGAAGGTGTCACTAAATTGATCAGTGGCATAGAAATGAATTTCAAATAGCCAACCCCACCTCTCTCAAAATGCATTTGTTGAAGCTCTTCTATAGTTTTGCTGCAGGACTACAGTAGTTTCAAAACAAGATATAGATGCAGAAATTTCCATCTACTGTAGATATTATAGTAGATGTACAAGTGTTTTGTTATTTGATAATTGAGCTGGCATATTCATTTCTTAATATTACTTGTTTTTTGAGCTCAACACTTACTCTTCCCATTCTCGGAGTTTCCTCTGAATTCTCTACTAAACAATAAACTAATAATGAAAATTTGTCTGGTAGTACTGGGTACATATTGATGTTTAGGACGAGCAATGACCTCAATGCCTCATTTAAGTCCTATTAGCTGACTACCAACAGTAGGAAACGGTGGATAATCACACAACCGTAAGGCTTCACACTGACAATGGATAAGAGGTGGGAATGGCTGTTAGGCTGTCACACGGGAGTCCTGTGAACGTTGGAGGAGGAGAGGTAAGTGGTGAGAACATAGCAGGGGGGGCTGAAACTTTCCTTGTGGGGAGTGGAGGAGCAGTCCTCGACCTACAAGGAAAGTTAACCAAAAATTTCAAACTTACCTTTTTTGGCCTTTACTGGCCCCATTCCACTTCACCGCTGGATTGACCTAGCAGGAAACCCACTCAGGCCACATTGCAAAAATTGCAGGTACATCCTGATGACGTTATTGGGACCCAACATGCATATGTTAAAAAGGACCCTATTGATTTTGAGCAGGTATCCTTGCCTGCTCAGGGGAGCAGGTGAAAATTTGAACATGGTGATTGGTAACCTGGGTGGTATTAACTGCCCACTCAACCAGTTTCACTCAGGTACATAGGGTTAACATTGCCCCAAAAAGACATATAGCAGTGCTTGTTGAAGAAGATCTGAATTTTCACAGAAATTAAGCAATTGTTTTCATTTCTATCATGACATTTCTTTTTTCCAAGATGTACCAAATAATTACCGACTGTTAAGTCTTTAGTGCATTGCTTTATGATCTTGATCATCAGTAAAAGTTGGCAGAGAATACCTTGTTTTTCATTATAGTTGCAACAGTAGGCTATAATGCTTCACATATATTGAAGTCTTCATCTACCTTATCTAAACCATAACTGGATGGCATTCTAATCTGTGAATCAATGGATAGAGCACAGTATTAGATGATGAATTCCACGTTTGTCTTTGTTCCCTCTAGGACAATGAAACCTTGATGAACTACAATACATATTACTGAGTCATTATCTTCTTCGTGTTCTTATTGTTCAGAAGCACCAGTTCGATGTTGCTCACAATCTGAACCGTCTGTCTCTTTACCTGCGAAAAGGCAGAGTTGATGAGCTGCTTCAGCACAGCTGGTGTTTTCACTCTAATTCTTGTCGGCTGGAAATTTGATCACTGAGTGCATAATTTTGCGCCAGAATTGCGAAACAGCAAAGGATTTCATTATGTTTATTTGTGGCCTTCTAGCTATTAAAACCCAGGAGATTTGTTAACAGATTTTCCATCTATAATTTCAGTCTTTGATAACTAATATTCATAGCATTTTCCAGTTCATGACACAACCCATGTATGATACAAAACTGCTCAGTGTTTCTTTTACAAAAACAGGATTCCTACAATTGTAAAATGCTGAGTCTGGAGGTACTCCTAAATTGGGCCTCAGGCCTCATTACCACTGGACTGGCAAGTAGCCCGTTATTGTCCCGATGTGGAATTAAACATTAGATCACTGCAATTCCAGTAGGTGCCCTCAAGTGAGTGATGACATAGGCAACCAGGAAGGTGGCAGGGGGTCGGGTGCAATCAGGTCAGGAAGGAAGCAATGGGCATGGGCGGTAGATAGCAGTGACGATTGACTGGGGGTGGAGGTAGAGATCTTAATTGTGGGGGAGGTAAAGGTGATGAACATGGGTCAGGTAGCAGCGACAGTTGGATAGGGGAGGGAGGGGTTCATAGCCTCAAGCAGCAGCCTGCATTCTTTGAATGTGACATTGGGAAGATCACTCCTGCTCCATTGCCTCCATGTTCAGGTATGTATATATTAAAATTTTACCTTGTTGGTTCAGATGTAATAGGAGATGCCTTTTAGATCAGATGTAGACTTGATTTTCCTGGGTACAGATTGCTTTGGTGTTGGCTGCGTCAGGGCAAACCAGTATTGCAGTGGCAACCTCAAACAAGGACTAAGCCCTTTGTGTATGCAAATAAGGAGCCTAACACCTGTTTCAGGCACAAACCCTGGAGGCCCATTTCTTGACCTTTAAAAATACAGGCAGCACACCTCTGGCTCAAAATAAGGGTGAACTTCCTGCCCGCCATATTGAAGGCTTGGAAGACCGCTTAGCAACAAATCCAATGCTGTGCAGCTGAATTTCTAGGTCCATCACCTAAAATGAACTTTAATAAATACACTATGCCGTACACATCTGCAATTTTCAGATTTTTATGTATATGGGAGCCCTTGGCTGGAATGTCTGCATTAAGTGGCAAGTAACATTTGCGGCACGCAAGTGCCAGGCAATGACCATCTCCAACATGAGAGAATCTAACCATCTCCCCTTGATATTCAATGGCATTTCCATCGCTGAATCCCCCACTATCAACATCCTAGGGGCTACCATTGACCAGAAACTGAACTGGAGTAGCCATATAGATACCATGGCTACAAGAGCAGGTCAGAGGCAAGGGATCCTGCGGCGAGTAACTCACCTCCTGACTTCCCAAAGCCTGCCCACCATCTCCAAGGCACAAGTCAGGAGTGTGATGGAATACTCCCCACTTGCCTGGATGGGTGCAGCTCCAACAACACTCAAGAAGCTCGACACCATCCAGAACAAAGCAGCCCGCTTGATTGGCACACCATCCACAGACATTCACTCCCTCCACCACCGACGCACAGTGGCAGCAGTGTGTACCATCTACAAGATGCACTGCAGCAATGCACCAAGGCTCCTTAGACAACACCTTCCAAACCCCCGACCTCTACTACCTCGAAGGACAAGAGCAGCAGATGCATGGGAACACCATCACCTGCAAGTTCCTGTCCGTCACACACCATCCTGACTAGGAACTATATCGCCGTTCCTTCACTATCGCTGGGTCAAAATCCTGGAACTCCCTTCCTAACAGCACTGTGGGTGTACCTACCTCACATGGACTGCAGCGGTTCAAGAAGGCAGCTCACCACCACCTTTTCAAGGGCAATTAGGGATGGACAATAAATGCTGGCATAGCCAGTGATGCTCACATCCCATGAATGAATAAAAAAAATATAGTCTGCATTATCTTCTACAAAACGTCATCAAGAAACCCTGTATCCTGGAATAGCCTGAAGGTTACTTTAACCTTTCTGGCTTTCAGCATCTATTTCTGTTAATTTAGTTATCGCTGCTGAAATCAGAGAGCGAACTTTCTGAGTCACCAATTAGCCAATTTTGTTGATGTTGACCATGACAATCATTTGCACACTCTTCTATACTTCCCAAAGCCTGAGGGCAGAGAGCTGTAATTTCTCACATCAAAATAGTAACAATTGTGGATGAATCTTTCAACTGCACCAAGTGCATAAACCAAGCAGTAGCAGATCAGCTGCCCATTGCAAACCCTGTTCAATTTTCTTTTCCATTGACGTTGATAGAAAGGAGAATCGGACAGGGTGTATAACTTGTGGCCAATGTGCTACTGCCTGTTTTCTACCCTGGCCCAAGTTAATTCAAGATTCAAGTCCCAGTTATATTTTGCGTCTTCTCAGAATGCAAATTTTGGGTAATTTGTTCTGACTAGCGTCTTGGGTTTCACATTTTGCTGTCGTGTAGATTCTTCCCCTATTTCTAGTTATGAGGTGTGATTCTCAGAAATCAAACGACATTTAATTTATATTTTTGATATACCTCTCCCAAATTTCTAACTGCACTCTAATGCAGAATTGCTCCACTTTCAGTTATGAGTCGTCTCTGAAACCCAAACCCTAATAATTTTGTGTTCTTGTAAATGCTTGTGCTATTCTTGTAAATGCTTCTCAAGGGCAATTAGGGACGGACAATAAATGCTGGTCTTGCCAGTGAGGCTCACATCCCGAGAAAGAAAAAAAAGAATTCATTCATATTCAGATTATTTCTCCATTGACTGTTATGAATTGTGTATTCTTATAATCTCAATCCAGATTATATTGAATTCCAAGTGTATCTGTTCAGAATTTCTCACTTTACTTTTAGAAACATTATGCTCCACTTCTAGTTCATATTTTTATGTTATCAGAAGGATTCAAATAGCAAAATGCAAGGGATCATATTTATTACTGGAAAAGAATGAATCAGCTCCCACAATGGCTCGCTAAGTTTATCCAGTGAGCAGTTGAACCAAACAAACTAGGAAGGCTTCAGGATCTATCCACAGTTTCTGTTTTTGATTTGATGATTTCAGCGGGACCAATTGGATGGAAACTACATTGTCTTCAATGATCCTGGTTTTTGGAGAGAAATGTTGGCCATAATTCCTGCTCCTCATATTACCTAGCAACCCCTGCTCGAAATACATATTTATGAACATTAAGTGAGGACAGGATTAGGTATGGTTGCACTCATTGTGATGGCTTAGACCAAGCCAAAAGTGCAAACTCATCACATGTCAGCTCTATCAGTGGTAGCCCTCTTATCTATGAGTCAGAGGTTTCTGGGTTCAAGTCCCAGTGCAGTGCTAGGGAGTCATACACTCTTGGAGGTGTCATCTTTCAGATGACATGTTAAACCAAGGGTGCTATCTGCTTTCTCAGGCGTACCTAAAAAATCTATTTCAAAGAAAGCAGGGGAGTCCTGACTAATAGGGGCGGCACAGTGGCGCAGTGGTTAGCACCGCAGCCTCACAGCTCCAGCGACCCGGGTTCAATTCTGGGTACTGCCTGTGTGGAGTTTGCAAGTTCTCCCTGTGTCTGCGTGGGTTTTCTCCGGGTGCTCCGGTTTCCTCCCACAAGCCAAAAGACTTGCAGGTTGGTAGGTAAATTGGCCATTATAAATTGCCCCGAGTATAGGTAGGTGGTAGGGAAATATAGGGACAGGTGGGGATGTGGTAGGAATATGGGATTAGTGTTTCTTTTGGGCCTCCTTATCTCGAGAGACAATGGATACGCGCCTGGAGGTGGTCAGTGGTTTGTGAAGCAGCGCCTGGAGTGGCTATAAAGGCCAATTCTGGAGTGACAGGCTCTTCCACAGGTGCTGCAGAGAAATTTGTTTGTTGGGGCTGTTGCACAGTTGGCTCTCCCCTTGCGCCTCTGTCTTTTTTCCTGCCAACTACTAAGTCTCTTCGACTCGCCACAATTTAGCCCTGTCTTTATGGCTGCCCGCCAGCTCTGGCGAATGCTGGCAACTGACTCCCACGACTTGTGATCAATGTCACACGATTTCATGTCGCGTTTGCAGACGTCTTTATAACGGAGACATGGACGGCCGGTGGGTCTGATACCAGTGGCGAGCTCGCTGTACAATGTGTCTTTGGGGATCCTGCCATCTTCCATGCGGCTCACATGGCCAAGCCATGGGATTAGTGTAGGATTAGTATAAATGGGTGGTTGATGGTCGGCACAGACTCGGTGGGCCGAAGGGCCTGTTTCAGTGCTGTATCTCTAAACTAAACTAAACTAATATCTATCCCTCAACCAATATCAGTAATATGATTATCTGGTCGTTATCTCATTGCTGTTTGTGTGAGCTTGTGCACAAATTGGCTGTCACATTTCCTATATTCACACAATGACTACATTTCAAAAGTACTTCACTGTAAAGAGTAAAGCGATTTGAGATGTTCTAACAGTGCTATATAAATGCAAATCATTTTTTTGTTCAGACTGCAGTATTCCCAAAGCCCATGATGAGTTCAAAGTCCTCACTCTCCCTTGCTCCAACACTAGCATCTTGCCTCCTTCCTGTCTGAGCCCCAGCATCACCTTCCCTCTCAACTCTCCATCTTACAGCACCTCTCCGAAAGCCTCTCACTTCTCGGCTCTTTATCCCAGTATATTTTGCCTCCTGTTTTCCTGCATGGGGCAGAAGGAAGAAACACACAAAAAGCATAAGACAGAAACAATGAGAAAAAAGAATCATACAGAGCGTTACAGTTACCACAGCAAGTATATGACAGCCAATTAGAGCAAAAAAAATAGGAAAAAAGAGAAATGATTGGAAGACAAAGACTGATTGATACAAAAAGAACTTGAGTGGGAAGGAAGCTACAATGGTGATAGGAAATAACAGATTTATTATTAGTCCATTAGCTATGTTACATTGAATCAACTTTATTTTGAAATGTTTGATAGCTGGTAGAATGCTCCTGTCATGATGAAATAGTGTATCACCATGAGCAATGTCGTGGAGATTCAGTGGTTACTAAGACTTTATCTATAGGGAAATATATTCCTCCTGATCTTGTCTTCATTGAGGCATGTTTAATTTTATACTTATGTCCACTAGTTCTCTGCTGGCAGTGGTAAACAAATAACTTGTTTTTATCAACATTATTATTTGTCTTTCATTGAGGGTGACTGTTACTTTCTACACTGTAAGCATTAATGCAACAACAAGTTGTGCCTTTACCCATTATGACTTCAGGGGAGATACCTCACTGTGCCTTTGAAGGCACTGTATATGCAAGGCTGCATATGAAATATCCAGGCCAACATTCCTCCCTCATTTTAAAAGCTTGGATCATAAAGCTGATTTTATGAAATTGTGCTTCTGGTGGGAGAGGCACCCCGCTGGGAGTGCAGATTTGAAAAATTGAGCCTCATCCCCTTCCAATATCCTGTCACCTGTTGTATGACTCTCTTTTCATGACCTAAAGCATGAAGACTTCAGAATAATCATCATGTCAGACTCCTTTATATATTTTCACACTTCCATGCTCGGGTAAGAGTTCATGAGCACTGGCAATCATCTGGCACCTTGCCCAAGCAGCCATCTTTCATGGGTGTGCCTCAATGACAGATATCAGCAGGCTGTTCAGCAATAAAAGACATCACCATTGAACCCAACACTACCACGTCCAACATCTATCAGCAGGAAGAATTGTATAATGTTCAGCAGTGTAAATCCTATTTTTTTTCACTTCCCTCACTCAAAGGTGTCAAGAGTTTGAACCTTCTCTCCTTCCAATCATGCCCCACCCCTGCACCCCATAATTACTGATCTGATTGCGGTCAGCTAAATTGAAAGTGAAGCTGGAACTTTCTACTCCATAAGCATTAATACTACACCAAGTGGGGCTTTTGTTCACTATGCCTTTTGATTAATGTGCTCAAAATTGCTTACAATATTATAAGTATCATGGCCAATGTACCTGCCTCAGCAATGGCCTATGGTCACCATTGTCCTGGTATCTTGGCCAATATTCATTGTGGTGGATGTGGTCTACATGGATTTTAGCAAGGATTTTGACAAGGGTCCCACATGGCAGGCTGTCAAAAAAGTAAAAGCCCTTGGGATCCAAGGGAGAGTGGCAAATTGGAACCAAAATTGGCTTAGTGGCAGGAAGAAAAGGGTAATGGTTGACGGGTGTTTTTGTGACTGGAAGGTTGTTACCAGTGAGGTTCCGCAGGGTTCGGTACTCTGTCCCTTGCTTTTTGAAGTTTATATTAATGATTTAGCTCAAATGTAGGGGGCATGTTAAAGAAGTTTGAAAATAATACAAAAATTGGCCGTGTGGTTGGCAGTGAAGAGGAAGGCTTTGGACTGCAGGAAGATCGAGATGGTCTGGTCAGTTGAGCAGAAAAGCAGAAAATGGAATTCAATCCCGAGAAGTATGAGGTAATGCATTTTGGGAGGTGCAACAAGGCAAGGGAATGTATAATAAATAGGAGGATACTGAGTAGTGCTGAAGAATAAAGGGACATTGGAGTGTATGTCTATAGATTCTTAAAGGTATCAGGACAGGTCAATAAGGTGGTTGAGAATGCATATTGCATGCTTTCCTTTATTAGCTGAGGCATAGCATATAAAAGCAGGGAGGTTGTGCTCGAGCTGTATAAATCATGAGTTAGACCACAGCTTGAGTACTGCGTACAGTTCTGATCACCACATTAAAGGAAAAATGTTATTGCACTGGAGAGGGTGCAGAGGAGATTTATGAGGATGTTGCCAGGACTGGAAAATTTTAGCTATGAATAAAGATTGGACAGGCTGGGGTTGATTTCCTTGGAACAGAGGAGGCTGAGGGGTGACTTAATTGAGGTATATAAAATTATGAGGCGTCTAGATAGAGTAAGTAGGGATGACCAATTATCATAGCAGAGGAGTCAAAAATCAGAGGGCATAGATTTAAAGTGATTTGCAGAAAAATTAGAGGAGAGATGAGGAAACATTTTTTCATCCAGACAGTGGTCAGGACCTGGAACTCACTGTCTGAAAGGATGGTAGGGGCAGAAACTCTCACCACATTTTAAAAATACTTGGATGTTTACTTGAAGAGCCGTGACCTGTAGGGCTATAGATCTAGTGTAGGAAAGTGGGATGAAGCTGGGTAGCTCTTCATCATCTGACACAGACATGATGGGCCGAATGGCCTCCACCTCTATCATACATTTTCTATGATTGCTATGAGATACTTGAGAAATGTGTATTGTTGTTAGTTTAACTAGCTTTTCCCTTTAAAGATTGGCCAGCATATCTACTTTATCGCAAGGGAGGCACTGGATTGACATGGACAAGGCCACAAGATCCAATCATACTTGGGACTCACCAATTGGTTTGTATGAATATAGAAACACATTTAGAGTGTTTGCCATTGATCTAATTATAGTAATCAACCATTCACAGCAACACACACAGTTAAACTAAACAACATGACCACCCCACTGGTAGCATTGTGTCATTATCAGCTCATAACCCAGAATTTACCATGTTTCTGAAGTTTAAATTTAGAAAGGAAGTGAATCAGCAGGATATCACTCATTGCGAAGATACGATAGCTTGTGTTGTGCTGCAAAAGACCACATCCCTGTACTATGTGTCAACACTCATCTCAATTTAGAAGAAGCATCCAGTATCAACTGGGGAATACATCTGCCATTTCAAATATTACAGCAGATGAAATTTCAATACTGAAATGATAATAATGGAATACAAATCACAGCACAATAAGATGTTATGGGTGTAATGCATTGGTCTGAAATTTATGAGACAGCTTTGGGGACTGGATGACAAGACACTGCTTTTTCACTTTTGGCATCTGGGTTTGAATCCAACACAGACCGATGGAATGAAAATATCAATCTGAAGGCTGAAGCATTTGAACCCATCGTCAGACAGAAGTTCCAAGTGGTTGATCCATCTTGGCCTCGTCCTGAGGTCCCCAGGATCACAGATGCCAGTCTTCAGCCAATCCAGTTCAATCCATGTGATATCAAGAAATGGCTGAAGGTACTGGATACTGCAAAGGCTATGGGCCCTGACAACATTCTGGCAATAGTACTGAAGACATGTGCTCTAAAACTAACCACGCCCCTAACCAAGCTGTTCCAGTACAGCTACAACACTGGCATTTACCCTGCAATGTGGAAAATTGCCAAGGTATGTGCTGTGCACACAAAGCAGCAAAATCCAACCCGGCCAATTACCACTTTATCAAGTCTACTCTCAATCATCAGCATAGTGATTAAAGGGGTTGTTGGCAGTGCTATCAAGTGGCACTTGTGCAGCAATAACCTGTTCACTGACGTTCAGTTTGGGTTCCACCATGGCCACTCAGCTCCTGACCTGATTACAGCCTTGGTCCAAACATGGACAAAAAAGTTGAACTCCAGAGGTGAGGTGAGAGTGACTGCCCTTAACATCAACGCAGCATTTAATGGAGTATGGCAACAAGGAGCCCCAGCAAAACTGGAGTCAATTGGAATCAAGGAGAAAATTCTCTGCTGGTTGGAGTGAGTCCTAACACAAGGAAGATGGTTGTAGTTGTTGGGGGTCAATCATTTAAGTCCCAGGACATCACTGCAGAAGTTCCTCAGGGTAGTGTCCTAGACCCAACCATCTTCAGCTGCTTCATCAGTGATCTTCCTTCAATCATAAGGTCAGAAGTGGGGATGTTCGCTGATGATTGCTTCATGTTGAGCACCATTCGTAACTCCTCAGATACTGAAGCAGTCCATATCCAGATGCAGCAATACCTGGACAACATCCAGTCTTGGGCTGATAAGTGGCAAATAAAATTTCACAGAATCACAGAATCTTTACAGTGTAGAAGGAGGCCATTTGACCCATCATGTTTGCACTTGCTTTCTGAAAGAGCAATTCTCTCAGTTCCATTCCGCCGCCTTCTCCCCGCAACCCTGCACATTCTTCCTTTGCATATAACGGTCTAATTCTCATGTGAATGCTTCAATTGAACCTGCCTCCACCACGTTCTCAGGCAGCACATTCCAGACCTTAACCACTCGCTGTGTGAAAAAGTTCTTCCTCATGTCACTATTACTTCTCTTACCAAATACTTAAAATCTGTGCCCTCTCATTCTCGATCATTTCACGAGTGGAAACAGTTTCTCCCTATCTACTCTGTCCAGATCCCTCATGATTTTGAGTACCTCTATCAAATCACTTCTCAGCCTTCTCTTCTCCTAGGAAAACAGTCCTAATTTTTCCAATCTATCTTCATAACTGAAGTTCTTCATCTCTGGAACCATTCTCATGAATCTTTTCTGTACTCTCTCCAATGCCCTCATGTCTTTCCTAAAGTTCGCCATCCAATACTCCAGCTCAGACTGACCTCGTGTCTTAGACAAGTTCAACATAACCTCCTTGCTCTTGAACTTTACGCTCCTATTAATAAAGCCCAGTATACTGTATGCTTTATTAACCGCTCTCTGAACCTGTCCTGCCACCTTCAATGATTTATGCGCATATACACCTCGGTCCCTCTGCTCCTGCACCCCTTTTAGAGTTGTACCTTTTAATTTTATATTGTCTCTCCATGTTCTTCCTACCAAAATGAATCACTTCACATTTCTCTGAATTAAACTTCATCTGCCACCTGTCTGCCCAATTCCCAACTTGTCTATGTCTATAAAAGCAAAATACTGCGGATGCTGGAAATGTCTATGTCTATTGTGTGTCTATTTGTGCCATACAAGTGCCAGGCAATGACCATCTCCAATAAGAGAGAATCTAACCATCTCCCCTTGATGTTCAATGGCATTAACATCGCTGAATCTCCCACAATCAACATCCTGGGGGTTACCATTGGCCAGAAACTGAACTGGACCAGCCACATAAATGCTGTGGTTACAAGAGCAGGTCAGAGGCTGGGAATTCTGCATGAGTAACTCACCTCCTGTTTCCCCGATGTCTGTCTGCCATCTACATGGCACAAGTCAGGAGTGTGATGGAATATTGTCCACTTGCCTGGATGGGTGCAGCTCCAACAACACTCAACAAGCTTGACACTATCTAGGACAAAGCAGCTTGCTTGATTGGCACCTCATCTACCACATTCAAGATTCACTCCCTGCACCACTGACTCACAGTGGCAGCAGTATGTACCATCTACAGGATGCACTGCAGCAACTCACCAGGACTCCTTCGACAGCAATTTCCAAACCCGCAACCTCTACTAACTAGAAGGACAAGGGCAGCAGATACATGGGAACACCACCACCTGCAAGTTCCCCTCCAAGCCACACACCATTCTGACTTGGAACTATATCACTGTTCCTTCACTGTCGCTGCGTCAAAATCCTGAAACTCCCTTCCTGATAGCACTGTTGGTGTACCTACACTCCAAGGACAGCAGTGGTTCAAGAAGGCAGCTCACCACCACCTTCTCAAGGGCAATTAGGGATGGGCAATAAATGCTGGCCTAACCAGCGACACCCACATCTCATGAACAAATAAAAAAATGCATATTCTTGGTGTGCAATAGATGGACTCACTCAGAAAAATCAGAAGAATAACTGCCATATGAGGAAGAAACTTCACACTAGCACACTGAAGAGTGTTGCTTGAGGTTGGGTTTAAGGCATATCTTTTGGGAACAGTGCAGGGAAGAAGCTTTGCCATGTATTTAACTTAAGATATATCTGACCAGAGAGTGTTTGGTGCAAACTTTAGGTGAAAAATATGAAAATAGTTTAATTCTCCAGCATTGACAACCTTTGCCATAAAGAAACATCATCATCAAGTAAAAAACAGAAAAAAGTGAAGATTCAAACATATCCCCTAGTTTACAGAAAGTGCTTAACATTCCGTAAATTAAACCCCACCCCGATTAATACTCCCTTACTTGATGGTCTCTAGTCCTAAACCCAGCACCACGTACCCAACACTACAAACTTGCACAACTCCCCAAATCCTTATTCCTGCTGCTTGCAGTGCCTGAAACCCACTTTGTAACTAGCTGGTACGTGTTCCATGCCATTTTTCTCTGTACTCTGCACATTAAAATTCAAAACTAATTTTTAATAGTAATCAAGACCACTGATCTATCATTAGCACACGATTATGAACATTATCATATCATTGGAATCTGAAAATCTGACTAAAATATCCCTCCTACAATATTCTGTAATCAAATACAATTTGACTTATACAATCACCATAAATAAGTGGCCCTGATGATATATTGCATGGAACATACCATAAAACAGTGAATCCTTGGACTTGCTATAAAAAATGGCACTGAAGATCAGATAATTACATAAAAATTGTATCCATTTAAAATTCCTATGCATTTTGCTTCAAAATCACCGACTGAACTGCTTATCTGCTGGACTCTTATTTCAAAATGCCAACTATCCCTTTGAGTTCATGTAGTAATATTGCAAATCAGAATTTCCTGAAAGCCTTAGCAATTGGCCTAATATTTGCACAAATAAATATCAGAAAATGCAAGAATAGTGAAGATTTCAGCAAATTCTGGGGTCACTAAGATGGAGGCATTTGTAAAGTTATTCATTTTAATTTACACAGGAAGTCATATAAACAATGCAGAATTTTCTCTGTTGGTTACTGAAATATGCATTAAAAATATTAAGTTTTGTTTTTCTTCTTAGATGTCACAGTTTCTCTGGTGACTGACAAAATTAATGTTCAATAGCCACATTTGTTGGCCTTTTCTAATTTAATCAGAACTGTAGCAAACAATTATTCGCAAAATTTTGTGTTATGACCCCAACTGGGACAACTGCTACTTTTAAACCTGTGTTTGTTGTTATTTCCTCTCTCTCTCTCTCTCTTCCTCTCCTTCCCTGCACTCCCTTCACTTCTTCCTTTCTCTCGCTCTCCCATTCTCTCTGTCAGGATGTATGTATATAAAAGCTCCAAGGGGACCAGAGAGAGCAACATTACTTTGTTTCCAAGGGACTTTGACACCCGGCTCTCCTTCCCCCGTTCCAAATACTTGTGCCAGACTTTCCCCTCTTGCTGAAATGGTGGGTATTCCAGATGTACCCCAATGTATATGGGTGCCTATCAATGATAGTCAACTGAAGTGACCATCTCTTGAACCCACCTCACCATTTTATGGCCAATGGGCATGCTGTTCACAAGTTTCCAGCATGCCTTGTAAAATCTGGCAGGAACAAGTTCTAGGGAAGACCTGCAGGGAAGAGGGTCTTTAAAAGGCCCACACTTTAAAGGTAAATGCATTTGTGCTGTCCTGTAATTTGTTTTATCTCCCCCAGCAGAAGCTTCCATGAGCCTTACAACAGTGGCTGGAATTAGTGGCAAGGGTGCAGAACTTGTAGCGGGGCTGAAGGTGATGGCTTCCAAATGTTTAACTGGGAAATTGCAGCTCATTCAAGACTAGATATGGGACAAGCAGAGGAAGTGAAGCAGTCAAGAGAAGTGGGGTGGGGTCAGGAGCAGCAAGTGAGTCTCATGAACAAGATGATGAGCTCAAAAAGGTACGACAGTAAATAGTAGAGACTGGAAAAGAACATAGGCTAATGGCTAGAGCAGGGTGAAGCCTGAGGGGTGGTTTGACTTGGTGGACAAGAGGAAGAGGGGAGGTAGCAGAGGCAGCTAATTGAATGGTCTAATCTTAGTGACAAAATAGCCTATGAACTCCTGGCACTTGTTGTAGGATGTGAGAATGGAGGGGTATCCTCCTTTAAAACACAGGTGTTATCTTCACTCTTCAGGATGAATCTGAAGTAGTCAATGGTTTCAGCAGAGTGAGGGCCAATAATGCTTGATTTGTCCATCCAGATCTGATCATGGATGACTAAACCAGTTTTGTGTGAAATACACTCATCTGCACCCCATGGATTTCAGGGAATAAAGATGAGGGCAACAACCAGAATGAAACAGAGAAGGGGAGAAACACTTTTAAGCAGAGGGTTGTGATGCTGCAGCATGCACTTACAGAGTTAGCAAATGATGCAGAGATCGAGCCAATTGTTAGGAATAGGATAAATGATTTGGGGACAGGTTGGGCACATGGATTAGCACTATGCTCAAATGGAGAATAAACATTAACATGGACTAGTTGGGATGAATGACCTGTTTGTGTCGTCATTTTTATATACATCTATTTGTGAAATAAGTGAGGAGAGAAGATAATATTGTCAGAAAATTGGACAGAAAAGATGGAAATGCTGAAATAGTAAGAAATAATAATAGTTAGAGGTGTTAGCTTGGCTCAGTTGGTAACTCTCAAACCTTTGAGTCAGAAGGCACATAATCTAGGACAACATTTCAGGTCAGGGCTGAGAGTGCTGCGATATTAGAGCTGGTACCTTTTGGATGAAACAGAGGCCAGAATTTTACGCCACCTCAGCGAGCCAGATGGGAGCGGGAGGGTGGTGTAAAACTGAGCGGGAGGCTGCAGGAGGCCTTACCAACCCGCTCCCACCTCCGCCCCACTTTATGTGGGCCGGGGGGAGGGCGATAAACAGGCCGCCCGCCCCAGGCCAATCAAGGCCCTTAAGTGGCCATTTAACAGCCACTTAAGGGCCTTCGCCGCCTCCTCGGGGATTTTACTCGTGACAAGCGGGCATCCGGGAGACGTGAAAGGCCACCCACTGATACTTGGTGGCCTCTCAGTGCACCAGGGGTGGGCTCTGGCAAAAAAGCACAGGGTGTGACCAGTTGAGGGCTGCTCCCACTTCCCCAACCATCCCCAAGACCCGAGAGGCACCCCCAAATGACCAACCTTGCCTCGCCGGAACGCGACCGGTTTCCTTGGCGAGGCAAACCAAACTTACCTGCACTCCTGGCTCTATGTCCTCGGTTGGGCTGCAGTCCCAGCAGTGCCACCGGGAGCGGTGGCCACTGCTGGGACTAAGAGCTGCTGGCCCGATGATTGGCCGGCAGCTCAATGAGGTGGGACTGCCTCCCTCAAAAGGGTGGAAGTCCCGCCTCGGACCATTTAAAGCCCGACCACCCGTAAAATGCGGGACAGATCCCCAGGCTGGGCGGAAGCGGGTTCGCCACCAACTTTTACGTCGAAGGCCAGCTCCCATCCGCCCAGTGTAAAATCCAGCCCAGAGACTCTGTCTGCTGTTTCACTTGGTCCCATTCATTCCTCAGCCAAGACTATCAAAACAGATTAATTGGTCATGCATCTCTAGAGTGCAGCTAACAAAGAGATTTCTATCCACTGCACTCTTACTATAAGGCAGCATTTGAATTCTGCAAGTACTGAAAGCTTTGGGAAAGCAAGTGTTAATTCTCACTTCAAACAATTAGGTATTATGCTAATACCCTCCCTGCAATACAAGTACTTAAATATATGCTTCAGGAGGTAATTAAACAGAGTCCTTCAATTACCTCAGGGAAAGCCTTAATTATTTTTGAGCCAAGGTGCTTGGGTATTCCTTGAATAGTGCTACTTCTGGAAATAACCATGATACTGGGTCTTTCGAAAATGAGCACTTGAAAACAATTGTTTTATGCATACCTAATTTGATGGTGTTTGATAAATCAAATGGTCCTTTTACCATTAAATTAGATTGTAGCCAGTATCCACTGAATAAGATCAAGAACAAGAAACTTTCATGTAGAAAAATGTCACAAGCCTGTTTATGTCGTCCTATGTATTGGTTCAGTCTTCCATATTATTAGCTGTATCTCCCAATTTGGTAGGCTCTGCAAATTTTACACCATACTTCTAATCTTAAATCCAAATCATTTATGCATATGGTAAACAGCAATAGGATTGCTCTGGAACACCACGTTTTGGTTTTGTAGTCTTCTTTCATTCCATTTTGCTACTCAACTCCTAACATTTGTTATGAATCTATCATGTGGTACCTTATCGAAAGCATTCTTCATCGAAGGTCCATGTATATCATATCATGGAATGCCCTTGTCTATTGTTTCTATTATTTCTTTAAAGAATTCAATAAGGTTGGATAAATGTGATCTTCCTTTTAGAAATCTATGCTGACCTTTTTTTTATTATGTTCTCTATTTCTAAGTGTTTTATTATCTCATTCTTTTAGCAAAGGTTCTTGTATTTACCTCCAACTAATGTCAAGCTAAGTGACTTCTAGTTGCCTAGATGAGTTCTATCTCCCTTTTTGAAGACTTGATGTTTTCTAGTCCTCTGGCACTATCCTTTTTCTATTTCATTGGTTGGGAATTCACCAGGTAAAGAATAACTGCAGAAAAGCCAAGTCAGACCACACCAATACCAACACAAAACATGTCTCAGAGTACCACAGTTTTGTCTCCTTTTGTTTATCTAGTCTCTATTTGTATTTCATTCTGTTCTTTAAAGCCCCATATTTTACTTGCATCATTATCAGTATTGTATTTTAAACATTATCTTTGCAACAGTTTCCAACATTCATAAAGAGAAACAAATGTTTTTGCAAACAATATCAATGTTTAAACACCTCAGCATGAAACTTAGTTACTATGAAATTAATAAACTCACTGGTGGGAGTTAAAGGGTTAACATGTGCATATTTATTAAGTTAGAAAAAGGCCTGCATCTATTTGGAAACGTCATTGCCAAAAATTCATAAAATGAACGATTATTTGCATTTAATAGTTTACTCACTACCAGCATTTAAAATATATTATTTTAAAATATTTGCTTGAGACATTTCTTTTATTTCCTTCTGATTTCTTTCCATTTACATACAAACATTTTTACATTATTCAGGATCATAGCGATGGAACTGGTTTTCAAAGAAAAATTTGCAATTTAAAATATACATCAAATTTTACTAAATTTTATTGGTTTGAATAAAATTCAAATTCTGAGCAAAAACAGTCGTCTTCCATTAACTGTTCTTGCTATGTTTCTTTTTAAACTGTGTCAATTCCATTGGAAAGATTGCTATTTTTCTCAACAACTGGACAGATTTGTCCTTCTTGATCCTTTAGCATCTGCTATTCAGTAACATGCGAGCGGACTGATTAAAAAAAAAAGGCAACAAGTAAATTCCAATCAAAGAGAAAATATTAAGGATCAAAATTCAGTTGTGGGACTTCTGTAACATGTTGGTTAACACATTCACCTTTCATTCCTGTGCTTGCTATTTTAACATGGTTTATTATTAACCTGTTAACCTTAACCAAACACATTAAACAACATATCACACATCAAAATTTCAGCACCTCAGTTGTATATTTCACCTTTAAGTTAATGATATAGTATCAAAATGTAATTTTATGAATAAGTTTTTATTCTCTTAAGGTGCCTTTTAATATATATTACTGATGTTAAGCCAAAAGCAAAAGGTTTAACATAATGTCAGATTTAACAGATAGATAAATAGATTAAAAATCATAAACCGAATACAAACACTGCCAAACTATATTACTGAGCTGTTGTCAATAATAAGATTTGTTCTATTGGACCATGGAATGCTAGAAAATATACAAAGCTACACACACCTTTTAAAACTCTGTCCAGTTTTAGTATTTTATTTCAAGCAATATATATTTTCAGAATATTGTGCTAAAGTTTGCAACCAGAATTTGAGTTCAAATGGCTGCACACCAATTAAGGAACATTTAGCTGTTCCTGGTTCATTGTAGTTTGCATTCAAATTGGGGATTTATTAACACATCATTAAAAATTAACAGGCATTAAATGTACTCTAAACTCCATCCAATCCTTGAATGTGATTTGTAACACTTTCAAAACATATGGCCTAAAGTCTGTTACAAATACTTCTTATGGGCTAAGATGTTCCTGTCTAATAGGTTGAGCTCTTGGTTGCTGGTTTACAAGACTGGCCTATTTTGATGTAATGACATGAACAAATGTGGTACCTTCAAATAACACACATTGGGCTGGATTTTACAGAACCCCCAACATCGAGGTTCATGGTTGGGGGGAGGGGGGTGTGTGTATGTGGAAAATGTCTCCAGGAGAGGGCCACCATGCACCCTGACGCCGGAAGGGCCAGGTCTGATATTGTCGCTGGCGGCAAGGCCTTGTGGAGGCCCCCGTTTACTGATTTAAATAAATGGAAATGAATGCATTAATCATACTTAAGGTGCCACCTTCCATCCCGCTGCGATCTTCCTGCCACTGGCCGGCACTCCCAGACCTTCGGATCCCCGCCTGGGAAAGCGAGGCGGAACGCTTGTTGGGAGGAGGGAGGAGATAAGTTTCTTAGTGTGGGTGGTGGGGAACGGGGTCAAAGTAACATCATTAGTGTAGGGGATGGTGGGAAGGGTTTTAGGTTCAAGTTTATGCACTTTTGGAGGGGAAGGTCAGGTGGACAAGGTCAGTGCTTTGTTGGGGGGGTGGGGGGAGAGAAAATAATTTAATTGTTATTAGGGTGGGAGAGGGGAAAAATAAATGTATTTAATTTTTTTTCATTCACTTTAGCTTTAAATATTTAAATTTAACAGTAGGGCTCAAAGCCCTTTAAAAATATCCTCAGCGCCTGTGCACAGGCAGCTGACACCATTGCCAGGGACAGACAGCTCCCCCTCACCCCCTCCACGTGTTTGGGGGGGTGGCCCATCCCAGCTATTTAAATGAGCGAGCCGCTACACTCAGGATCGTGGTGGCTCTGCGACATGTGGCCCATACAGGCGGGCCGCCATTGTTTTCGCGGCGTGATTGTAAAATTGAGCCCAATATCTCAGAGGGGACTTTAAGATCAGCTAACCTGAAAAAGCTAGAGAACAAAAAAATCAAGAAACCTGGCAAGTAACACACATACATCAAAACACTGGATTTGCAGCTTGTGTGCCATATCTGCATGTGATTAATTGGTGCCTATACATTTCATGGGATTTTGGGGTCAAACTTCATGGTCAGTATAAATAAATTTCACAGGTTATTCAGGGATTTGAAACCTGCCATGATGTAATGTGGAGATGGTGCTCTTGGAAGCCACACCAGTATTTTATGGTCCTCAGGCAATTAACTGCCTGCAGTTGTGGCTTCCACCCCTCTAAGGCAGTATGTTCCACCTCCAAGAGCTGCTGACCAATCAGAGGGCCAGCAGTGCTCCCAGGAGAAGTGGCCACTGCTGGAACTGCAGCAGCCCCCAGAGATATAGCCATCGAGGAAATCTGGAGTGCAAGTCAGTGAGGTCGGGGATCATTGAAGCCAATCAGGCAAGCCCTGGTGAGGGGGGTGGGGGGTGGGGGGGAGGTGGCGAGGTGTGTGTTGATCACGAGGGCCGTGGGGGCAGCACTTGCCGTTTGGGAGCCCTCTGTGGGGCCGAAGTGCCAACCGCCTCTGATAAATGCCAAAGGTGGCAGGAAGTGGCCCTTACGTGACCATTAATTAGTCACTTAAGGGCCTCAATTCAACCAAGTGTGGGCAGGCTGCCTGTCACTGCCCCCGCCGCTGGTAAAATACCAACAGAGGCTGGTAGGCGATAAACCTGTCACCCCCACCATCCCACCCAATTTTATGTCTATCCCCACCCCACCTCCTACCTGCTCCCTGCTCCCAGGGGCGAGGGGAATTCCAGACCATATTTTATTGCAAACTGTACAGTATCAAAACCATCTTGCATGGTGGGCTGAATTTTATGAGTGCGTTGCAGTTCGCGATGGCGCACTCTAAGAACGGTGTGCAGCCCGTGCGGATGTGCCATCCCTGAGCCCCTGCGATATTATGTGTGGGGGCTTATTTAAATAGAGGCAGACGTCGGTGCCATTTTTAAAGGGTGAATATCAATGATTTTTAATACATTTACAAATAAGTGATGGAGGCCCTTCCCCAACACCCTCCCCCCACCCACACCACCCCCCTCCCCCATGGTCAATCCAGGCAATGAAATGACCAACAACTGATTTATCTAATACCTGAACTTTCCCCCGCAACCTTCAATGTTTTGCCCTTCAACCCCTTCCCACCATTCCCACATCCAACAAAAATTGATTTCCCTGCTCCTCCACCCCTCCCGCCCTGAAAATTTTATTACTCGCCCCTCCCCACCAGGTTCTCGCCCAGAACTCCGTATGGAGTTCCGAAGGCACGCGGAGCACCAACGGTGGCCTTAATATCGGAGTGGGACAGCCGCCACCTGCAGGTAAGTTTATTTAAATATTTTAAATGTTCATTTACTTATGCTGATGAAGGGCCCGGTGCCAGGCGGCGGGGGTGGGGGGTGCTGCACCCAGGTCCTGCCGCCGCCGGTAATATGCGGCAGGCCCTTCTCGATGTTGCGGGTTGAGGCGGGCCTCTCCCCGCAGCATTTTACTATCCCCCGCACCGCGACCCGCAGCGTCGAGGGGCTGGTAAAGTCAGCCCGGTATGTGTGACCTTCTAAGAGGTCAGATGTTGGTTCTGGCTGCAGAATTACTGTGTTCTTTTTTGCTATTTATTGCTGATCCTGGTGCATTTCCACTAATTTTACAATCTTCATTTGAAAGAGTAATTATGTGAGGCCTTTCTGATCACTCACAGTCTGCACAACCCAAAGTAGCTGTGAAAAAATGTACACAGCTTTAATCATAAATAAGAACCTTAAAACCTCAACAATGCTTGTGTACAATGTTGTTATATAAAATATTACAACAAAAGTACCTATTGCTGAGTGACAGCTGGTAGCAACAGCCATTAAAAAACAGGTGATCAATTACTTTCAACTGAGAAAGCCAGTTGCACAGGATCAGTTATAAAAAAAAATACCCTTGATGGTACTGTTCGCCCATGTAGAAAAATGCTTAAATGTTACTTTACTGAGTGTGCCAATGTTAAAGTTCTTCAAATTAAGCTGTTTTAACAAAAATGCACTATACATTGCAAAATCCAATCACTGCCCTCCTTCCCTGCTCACACATGGGAATTAATTATGTTTTTAAAATATTTGCAAGTGTATTACACATCTCTGTGTAACAGCTGGCAGAATATATTTTGCCTTGGCAGAGATTTATATAATCTCAGCCTGGAACTAGGTGGGTAATGGCCTCAGACCAGAATGTATCAAAATCTTCTGCCAGAGATGCTCCTTTTAGAATTGTCTATCTCCTTAATTCAAATGGGTATTCTGATCAATGTGGACAATTATGGAATTTCTTGAAAATAATTTTAAGAAAGGAGGTTGCTCAAGCAATATCTTTTTTCAAGTAAAATACATGCTAGAAAGATATCCTACTAATTGTATCTAATCCCAAAAGAGAATAGATATAAGCCTCAGTCATTTGTCAGTTTTAGTATCAATAAATATGAAAGTGGTTTGCGATTTCAACGAAACCAAATTACCTAATGATCAGGGTGAATTACAAATGTTTATTTTCCTCATTGGATTTCCTCCACTGTATTTACACAAGTACATGAACAAGACTCAATCTAGTTAGAGACTTCACATTGAGGCTGATAAATCACCCTGATTCCTTGTTACTTGTGTAATACTGTATATATAAGTTTATTTTCCATGCTTCAGCTAGTGAAGTGTAGCTGACATTGTGTTGAGATGCTGCCGAAGAAAACAAGGAAGTACTTTATAATGAATAACAATGGCCACGTGAAGTAGGAACATTGTAGTAATGTCAGAGATCACAACTTATAGGAGATTTGCACATTCTCATAGGAGCATGTTTAGACCAGCTTCTGAAGTACAGTGGGTGAATTAGGAAATAGGAAGTTATCAAAGTGGTTCATGGCCCACTTTTAAGACATAATTTTGTGTTCAAACAATCTAGTTTTCATGACAGTAACATCTTACCTGAGTTTTCTTTGTTTTTACTAATCTTGGAGATCTTGTGAAAACATTTTGAGCTGTGTCAAACAACAGCTGTAATATTTCAAACCAGATCTGTTCTATTTTTTAGAGAAAAAGCAATAGTGCAGAACTGGGAATCCTTAATTGAAGCCAGTAGTTTTGCTACAGTTACATGGGAGTTTACATACATACACATGCATATCTCCCTCACACACTCTCTATACATTGGCTCCACAGGTAAAACTGTCTCAAACATTTGGGTTATAATAAGGCCCTAAAGTAGACATATTTACTATTTCAAAGTGTTAACTATTCATTCTGTATGCAATCTGATATGAACAGAAAATTTCTAACAGTTATTTAATGATAAATGGTCAACAAGTTTCGTATATGTATTTATAATTTGTTTAGTTGATTGGCTCCTTAAAGCAAAATTTATTAGCGATGAAAACATAGCAACATAAATCAACAAAAATTATAACTTTGAGCATGTTTCCATATTGACAATCTGGAACATCACCTAAAGTTCCTGTGTAATTTATAATTTCAATGTTATCCAATAGAAATTTTAAAAAATGAAAAGACCGGTACTTCTTCACTTTTGCTATACAGCTTCTAGATCTGTACTTAACTCTTTCACATCATTCTTAGCGCTATTGAAAAAAATAAGTTTGGATCTCAAGGTGTTTTCTTTTTAAAAAAAGTTTGCGTTTCTTACCTGTTTTCTCTGGTGCTGTGCTACTAGCAGCTGCCTCAGTTTGGGCCTTTGTTGCTGCTTCACTGGCCTCAGTGACAGGTGCTTCTACTTGTTTCTTCTCTTTTTCCTGGCTGGAGGTGACATTTGAAGATGGAGTATTTTCAATGGCAGTACTTGCACCACTTCCTTTTTCCTTGGCATCCTTTTCACCATTTGCGGTCTTTTCATCTGTTGCAGCTGGCGTTGCTTTCTCCAAGTTTTCCGTGGGAGCCTCCTTTGCCTCCGATGCCTTCTCAGCATCTGAGGGGGTTTCTTCAGGATTGCTTGCCGGCTTTTCTGCCTCTTCCGTTTTCCCTTCAGAACCAGATGCAGCTGGTTCTGTTGCTGTTGCCTCTTCCTCCTTGATAACCTCTGTTTTTTTAGCGTCATCTTTTTTCTCTGCACCCTCCACCTTCGTTGCCACAGCTGACTCTCCTTTCTTCTCCCCCTTGAGCTTTTTCCGTGTTATATGGCCACGGAAGCTGGCCTGGATTTTGGTGGCGGCCTTGTGAGCCTTGTCTTCTGGTTTGGTAGTCTCTTGCTCAGCTTTCGCATTGGCCTCGTCATTTTTCTCAGCCTAGAAGTCACACAAAAACATCGTCATGAAGTCAAATAAAGAAACATTCTGTGGGTTACTAGTTACTATAATGTGCCTTGACTATATCCACACTATCTCCTCTCTAAAGGCAGCCCATTGTTCAGTTACAGTTTTGCCTGTCAACTTTTGGTTCCAATTTACTTGGGCCAGATCTGTTCTCACTCCATTGAAGTTGGCCCTCCCCTAATTAATTATCTTTACCCTGGATTGCTCTTTGTCCTTTTCCATAGCTAACCTAAACCTTATGATGCTATGGTCACTGTCTCCTAAATGTTCCCCTTCTGTCACTTGATTCATTTGACCCACCTCATTCCCCAGAGCCAGATCCGACAATATCTCCTTCCTCTTTGGATTGGAAAATAATGTAGAAAATTCTCCTGAACACACTCTAGAAACTCTTTCCCCTCTCTGCCTTTTGCACTATTACTATCTTAATCTATATTAGGATACTTAAAGTCCCCAATTTTAACTACTCTATAATTCTTGCATCTCTCCATAATTTCCTTTCAAATTTGTTCCTCTACATCTTTCTCACTAGTTGGTTACCTATAGAATGCACCCAGCAAAGTAATGGTACCTCTATTGTTTCTTAGCTCTAACCAAATAAGACATCTTCTCTCTCCAGCATTGTATATGTTCTCCTTAATCGATACAGCTACCCCTCCTCCTTTCCTTCCTTCCCTATCTTTTCTGAACACCTTGTATCCAGAAATATTTAGTACCTGGGCCTGCCCTTTTTTGAGTCAGGTCCCCGTTATCGTGACAACGTCATATTTTCACTTGGCTATCTTGGTCTGCAGCTCACTAACCTTATTTACCACACTTTGCGCATCTATATACATCCACAGTAAAATTCATTTAGACCTTATTACATCCTGTCTTAGACTGACCTCACCTAATGACTTACTATTTCCTACTCTAGTACTATCTGTCTCTCCCAATTCTCTGTTGTTCTTGGTTTTCCTTTCTAATATTACCTTCTGGTTCCCAACCCCTGCCAAGTTAGTTTAAACCTTCCCCAACAGCACTAGCAAATCACCCCACAAGGACATTGGTCCATGTATACACTTTGCACCAACTTCAGTATAACTCTAGTCATAAAGTCATAGATCGATTCCTTTGTGTCTTATTTAGGATGAGTGAGAAAAGGCATCCCTGATGTAAAATACACTGAACCCCCAGATTTTCCCCTGTTATTAGATGCTTTCCTTTTCTAAGTGCCTTGCTTAGCAAGCAAGTAGAGAACTAAGTGGATGGAACATCCCTGCACTCAAAGACCGAGGCCCAAGGATCAAGCCAAATTGGACCTCCAACCTCATATAAATAATCATGATGAGATTCTGGCTGGCGTCTGTCACACCTCCAAAGGCAGCCTAACCACACTGAACATTTCAATTTCTGGCCTGCCTGCCTTGCCATCAGTGACCATCAGCCAAGTCCCGGGGGAGGAGGAGGAAGAGGACAGCGGAAGGTGGCCCGATTGTGGCTTACAGCAGCAATTAAGAGTGTTGTAACTCCAGGAGAAGCACTTCTGCTCTCTCTGCTTCCACATCATTTATTTAAATTAAAATATTTACCCTTCCAGTGGCAACCATTGGCTAGGCCGGATTCATGCCCACAGAACTTTAGAGGAGCAAGCCTGATGCCTGTTCTGCTCATGGCAACCCAATTTGGAAGAGGGGCCCAAAAACAGACAGTGGTTCCCCAATTCGTATATACAAGTGGCCTAATGCCAGGACCCTGAACTTGGGCCTTGCTGTGCCTGTTTTATACCTGTGAACTTTTACCCCATGCCTTATGTAGTGTTAATTCCTCTACAGAGTGTTACACAACTATTTTCAGAATATGGTGGAAGCTGATATTAAATTTGCAGCATTATTGCACCTTGAATGTATCAGATGACACTGTAAACTTTGAACTCTCTTCCACCGAGGACAAAATTAAGAATCAATGACCTTTATCAGTCGTCAGATAATATAATTTTAAAGCTTTTTCTGGTCTAAATTAAGAGGTTCCTTTTTTCGCAGAGTATGTGGAAGTGATTGTCGCAGACCTGAGCCTTATTTATGCTCATTTAGCGTAAAACAATTAATTTATTTTATTTTATGCTGGCCCTAATACTGGAATCACTGTACTTTACAGACAGTTGCCCTCATTAAGTATAGTGTGTAGATGCAAAAGAACCCTGTGCTTTATATTCACTTTCAGCTGCATTAATCAAACAGCAATGGGTGGTAGTCCATATCGCTAATGTCAACAGTTTTGCATCTTCACTTCTGCTGAGATTAAATAGGCTGTTAGGATTTCAATTTTCAATATCAGTCCCATACCTTCTTACCAGTAATTTTCAAAGCAATGTGAAACTTATGAACTGAGAAGTATGTTTTTACAGTAGGGTAATTACATTGGAAGTATTAAAGGACAAATGCTATGCTGGATTGGACTCAAATCTATTTATAAAATTAATCGCACAAAGAGACAAAACACAAAGTAAGTTCTCAATAGTTTCTGTAGAAACTACAAGAAACTCGGACCAGACTTACAGTTGTAGCAGTCTGGCACAAGACGACTGAGGCAAAATTGGAAAGCCCCCAATATCAGGCATGGGATCATGATGCATGATTACCCCACATCTGTTCAGAATTATGCAGGCAGCACGCAAACTTCATGCTGCCTTCTAATAATAATGAACATGCTGCTGATTAGCTGCATGCCTCAGCAGGGGATCCACATTTGTGCAAGGCCAGCATCACTTAAAGCTAGCTTGCACTACTTAAAGACAGCCTGCATCTCTTAAAGGTGAGGTGCATTCTGGCAGCAGCAAGGTCTGGAACTGAGTAAAGAAGACTTGAACACCAGTAAGAAGATACAAACATGGCACAACAGGCCAGAGAGCATGCCCCAAGGCTCTCTGATGAATTAGAAGCCTTGGTGCAGGAGTCAACAAGAGGAGAGACGTCCTTTTCCCACAGGGGGCCAGAAGGCCCTCCAGGCACATACTGAGAAGGCAGTGGCAGCAGATAGCCATTACCATCAATGCCAGTAGTCTCGCTCCAAGGACCTAAGTATAATCTGGGAAAATGTGAAATTGTGCATTTTGGCAGGAAGAATAAAGAAGAAGCATTTATCAAAATGGTGAGAATCAGAGATGCAGAATGATTTGGGTGTCCTGTTGCATGAATCGCAAAAGGTTAGTATGCAGGTTCAGCAAATAATTAGGAAAGCTGATAGAATGTTATCATTTATTGTGAGGGGAATTGAATAAAAAAGTAGGGAGGTTATGCTTCAATTATCCAGGGCATTGGTGAGACCACATCTGGAGTACTGTGTACAGTATTGGTCTCCTTATTTAAAGAAGGATGTAAATGTGTTGGAATCAGTTCAGATAAGGTTTACTGGACTAATAACAGAAATGGGTGGGTTGTCTTATGAGGAAAGGTTGGACAGGCTAGGCTTGTATCCACTAGACTTTAGAAGAGTAAGAGTGACTTGAGTGAAACATAAGATCCTGAGGGGTCTTGACAGGGTGGATGTGGAAAGGATGTTTCCCCTTGTGGGAGAATCGAGAACTAGAACCTATTTTTAAAAATAAGGGGTTGCCCATTTAAGACAGAGATGAGGAGAAATATTTTCTCTCAGAGAATCGTGAGTCTTTGGAACTCTTCCTCAAAAGGCAGTGGAAGCAGAGTGTTCGAATATTTTTAAGGCAGAGGTAGATAGATTCTCGATACGCAAGAGGTGAAAGGTTATTGGGGGTAGGCAGGAATGTGGAGTCGAGGTTACAATCAATTCAACCATGATCTTACTGAATAGTAGAGCAGGCTTTTGGGGCTGAGTAGCCTACTCCTGCTCCTAATTCGTATGTTCATATGTACATATGATCTAAATGCAGTGCTAGAAGAAGTTTAATGACGTCACATGAATGGTCAAGATCTGTAAATGCATCCTTAATGCCATATCCTTCAACTGCACCACAAGCCTCACACACTGCTCCATTCAACGCACCCCCTTCATTCATCTCCCAACAATCTCTCCCAATCATGACTCAAAACTCAATTCATAGCCTTACATCATCACACACCTAGCAGTACAGTAAGCTTCATATCCACATGTCACAGCTTGCATTCACTATTCAACTGTGGCAGGCACACTGCACCACAACCACTGACATAGAATACCCAAGAACTATCGCCTGGCCAGCCAGTGGTGCAGGTTGCTGAATGTCTAGATGAAGAAGAGACTGAGGAGGAAGAAACACCATTACTCGATCTGACACTTGCAACCACCAGCTCACATACTGGCACTGCACAAACATTAGAGGGCAGCATAGAGGCAGGATCTGCATGTGGTGAGCCACCAGGCTGCAGCGAAGGTGGGAAGAAAGGATCACGCATGCGCCAGCTCCCCAAAGGGTGAGGTTGAATATGAATTCTGCTGCTGAGGACTCCAATGGGGTTGCGTACAAAAAAAATGCAGATGGGCATGCACACTGAAATGCTTGGAGCAATGGCAGGCCCGACAGAAAGCCTGCTGTAACTATCAAGGAGCATGCTCCAACTTGGCACAGAGATTTGTGCAGAGCTTAAAGCCCATCTTTTCCAGTGTAGCCAACTGCATGCGAATACTTGCAGGCCCAACTATCATACAGCGTCTGATGGCCAGTGCCTCAGCTTCCACTACAGCACAAGTAGAAGCCACCTAACATCTGAGTGCTGCAGTGGAAGCTCAGACTGAGGTCATGAAATCTCAGCTTGTTGTCATGCAAGCTCAGTTTAGCACCAAGTAAACTCAGCTTACTGTCATCATGGCTGCAGATACCAGTGCTCAAAGAGGCTTCCAGGGGCTCACAACAGTTCAGCAAATTGTCCTCCAGCAGATCACTAGGATTGCTGAGGTGCTGCATTGAGGGAGTGGTCGTGGCTCCATGGAGCACACACCTGCTGTCTCATGATGACAGTAGTCATGCTCCCACCACTGCCATTCTGCCAGTGCCCTTGCAGTTACCTTTCAGCCAGCTAGCCCAGACTCCTGTCACCCGTGCCAAGGTGGTGCAGTCCAAAGCAGGGACTTCAAGGCCCAGTGCTGCTCAAGGATATCCTGCAAGGCCATGTGCCATTTCCCCCACTGAAAGTCAGCAGCCTTTCACCAACCATGCTGTAGTCACTGGGGTAGCACTCCATGGGAGCCCTAAAAGGTGTCTGCAGAATAGGCTCAAAGGGAATGCACAAGTGTGATTAATTGAGTACTTTATGGAGTATTAGATGTTTTGTGCGATAAAGTTGGTTTGGAATGGTTGCTTTGTGGTGGTTTTTATTTCCAAATTGTGGTTTACAGAATGCTGTTATAGTCCATAACAGAGGGAAGGTCAGGTGGGAAACTGTTGAATAGTGGTCAATCTGGGGTTTTATTCACGGGAAATGGAGTCAAATTATGCACTCATTTACAGCAATGCTGATGTGGCCACAGTCAATGCCATCCATGCCCTACTCTGAGGCTGCAGGTCTGGTTCCAAGAGGTGGTAAAATTTTGTGACCATCTCCTTCATGAATCGCAGTCACCAAACACGCAGCTCCTGACTTAGGTGGAGGCAAGACAAGTGCTCCCAGAAGACCCTAGCTGGGTAAAGCCTCCTGCTGAGAGCCCTTCTCTCTCCCGCTCCCTCTGAGAGCAGCTTGTCGTCTCTGCTGCCTCTGCTACTATTGCTCCCATGTTGTGAGCAAGTGGTATTCTCAAAGCCCTTCCCCGTATGAAGCACCATTCCTCACAGACTTCACCATCTGTTATCAGCTCCTTCAAAGACCCAGCACTTACACAAATTCAGCAAGAGCCGGTTTAACGTAATAAGCAACTAACCTGCTAGTTGTTAATAGTTCCTTTAAATAGCACTTGGTGGGGGGTGGGTGGGGAAGGCACCTGCTGATGAACACAAGTTCAGCTGTGTGTGTTTAAGAGAGGGTATTAACCAGAGTGGTGAGGTCTAAAAAGTGTGGGAATGCAATAGTTATAGGGGATTCAATTGTAAGGGGAATAGATAGGCGTTTCTGTGGCCGCAAAAGAGACTCCAGGATGGTATGTTGCTCCCTGGTGCATGGATCAAGGATGCCTCAGAGCGGTTACAGTACATTCTGAAGGGGGAGGGTGAATAGCCAGTGGTCGTGGTACACAGGACCTCAAAGGTAGTGATCTCAGGATTACTACCAGTGCCACGCGCTAGTCAGAGTAGAAATAGCAGAATATATCGGATGAAGACATGGCTGAAGAGATGGTGTGAGGGGGAGGGATTTAGATTCCTGGGACATTGAGACTGGTTCTGGGGGAGGTGGGACCAGTACAAACAGGACGGGTTACACCTGGGCAGGACCAGGACTGATGTCCTAGGGGGAGTATTTGCTAGAGTGGTTGGGAAGGGTTTAAACTAAAATGGCAGGGGGAATGGGAACCTTTGCAGGGAGTCTGAGGAGGGGGGATCAAAGACAAGAACAAAAGACAGTAAGGGAAATAAGAAAAGTGATAGGCAGAGAAATCAAGAGCCAGAATCAAACAGGGCCACAGTGAAAAGTAGTGGGAAGGGGCCAAGTAATGTTAAAAAGACAAGCCTTAAGGCTTTGTGCCTTAACGCGCGGAGCATTCGCAATAAAGTGGATGAATTAATCGTGCAAATAGATGTAAATGGGTATGATATAGTCGGGATTACGCAGACATGGCTGCAAGGTGACCAGGGATGGGAAATGAACATCCAGGGGTATTCAGTATTTAGGAGGGACAGACAAAGAGCAAAAGGCGGTGGAGTTGCATTGCTGATTAAAGAGGAAATTAACGCAATTGTGAGGAAAGACATTAGCTCTGACGATGTAGAATCTGTATGGGTTGAGCTGAGAAACAATAAGGGGCAAAAAATGTTAGTGGGGGTTGTATAAAGACCCCCAAACTGTCGTGGTGATCTTGGGAATGACATTAAACAGGAAATCAGAGATGCACGCGATAAAGGAACATCTGTAATTATGGGTGACTTTAATCTGCATATAGATTGGAGAAATCAAATTAGTCACAATACTGCAGAGGAGGAATTCTTGGAGTGTATACCGGATGGATTTCTGGAGCAATACGTTGAGGAACCAACTAGAGAACAGGCCATCCTAGACTAGGTATTGTGTAATAAGAGAGGAATAATTGACAATCTAGTTGTGCGAGACCCCTTGGGGATGAGCGACCATAATATGATAGAATTCTTCCTCAAGATGGAGAGTGACGTAGTTGATTCTGAGACTAGGGTTCTGAATCTTAGTAAAGGAAACTACGAAGGTATGAGGCGCAAGTTGGCCATGACGGATTGGGAAACGCTACTTAAAGGGATTACAGTGGATAGGCAATGGCAAACATTTAAAGAGCGCATGGATGAACTGCAACAATTGTTTATCCCTGTCTGGCGCAAAAGTAAAACGGGGAAGGTAGCCAAAACATGGCTTACAAGGGAAATTAGAGATAGCATTAGATCCAAGGAAGAGGCATATAAACTTGCCAGAAAAACCAACAGACCTGAAAATTGGGAACAGTTTAGAATTCAGCAAAGGAGGACCAAGGGATTGATTAAGAAGGGGAAAATAGAGTACGAGAGCAAGCTTGCGGGGAACATAAAAACTGACTGCAAAAGTTTCTATCGGTATGTGAAGAGAAAAAGATTGGTGAAGACAAATGTAGGTCCCTTACAGTCAGAAACAGGGGAATTTAATATGGGGAACAAAGAAATGGCTGACCAACTAAATGCATACTTTGGTTCTGTCTTCACAAAGGAGGACACAAATATCATACCAGAAATGTTGGGGAACAGAGGGCTTAGTGAGAGAGAGGAACTGAAAGAAATCAGTATTTGTAGAGAAATGGTATTGGGGAAATTGATGGGATTAAAGGCCGATAAATCCCTAGGGGCTGATGGTATGCATCCCAGAGTACTTAAGGAAGTGGACCTAGAAATACTGGCTGCATTGGTGGTCATCTTCCAAGATTCTATAGACTCTGGAACAGTTCCTACCGATTGGAGGGTAGCTAATGTAACCCCACTATTTAAAAAGGGAGGCAGAGAGAAAGCAGGGAATTATAGACCAGTCAGTCTGACGTCGGTAGTGGGGAAAATTATAGAGTCCATTATTAAAGATTTTATAGCAGAGCACTTAGAGAACAGTGGCAGAATCGGGCAGAGTCAGCATGGATTTACAAAAGGGAAATCATGCTTGACAAATCTACTAGAATTCTTTGAGGATGTAACTAGTAGAGTTGATGAGGGGGAGCCAGTGGATGTGGTTTATTTGGACTTTCAGAAGGCTTTCGACGAAGTCCCAAATAAGAGATTAGCGTGTAAAATTAAAGCGCATGGGATTGGGAGTAGTGTATTGTGATGGATAGAAAATTGGTTGGCAGACAGGAAACAAAGAGTAGGGATAAGTGGGGGGTTTTCTGAATGGCAGGCAGTGACTAGTGGGGTACCGCAGGGATCGGTGCTAGGAACCCAGTTATTCACAATATATATTAGTGATTTAGATGAGGGAACTGAATGTAATATCTCCAGATTTGCAGATGACACAAAACTGGGTGGGAGGGTGAGTTGTGAGGAGGATGCAGAGAGGCTTCAGGGTGATTTGGACAAGTTGAGTGAGTGGGCTAATGCATGGCAGATGCAGTATAATGTGGATAAATGTGAAGTTATCCACTTTGGTAGCAAAAACAGGAAGGCAGATTATCTGAATGGCTATAAACTGAGAGAGGGGAATATGCAGCGAGACCTGGGTGTTCTCGTACACCAGTTGCTGAAGGTAAGCATGCAGATGCAACAAGCGGTAAAAAAGGCAAATGGTATGTTGGCCTTCATAGCGAGAGGATTTGAGTACAGGAGCAGGGATGTCTTGCTGCAATTATACAGGGCCTTGGTGAGGCCACACCTGGAATATTGTGTGCAGTTTTGGTCTCCTTATCTGAGGAAGGATGTTCTTGCTATAGAGGGAGTGCAGACTGATTCCTGGGATGGCGGGACTGGCGTATGAGGAGAGATTGAGTCGGTTAGGATTATATTCGCTGGAGTTCAGAAGAATGAGAGGGGAATCTCATAGAAACCTATAAAAATCTAACAGGACTTGACAGGGTAGATGCAGGAAGGATGTTCCCGATGGTGGGGGAGTCCAGAACCAGGAGTCATTGTCTAAGGATACGGGGTAAACCTTTCAGGACTGAGATGGGGAAAAATTTCTTCACCCAGAGAGTGGTGAGCCTGTGGAATTCACAACCACAGAAAGCAGTTGAAGCCAGAACATTGTATGTTTTCAAGAAGGAGTTAGATATAGCTCTTGGGTCTAAAGGGATCAAAGGGTATGAGGAGAAAGCAGTAACAGGCTACTGAGTTGGATGATCAGCCATGATCATAATGAATGGCAGAGCAGGCTCGAAGGGCTGAATGGCCTACTCCTACTCCTATTTTCTATGTATGTTTCTATGTTAAAATGGCAGGTTAGACACTGATTGACATCACAATCTGCCTCCTCTGTATACTTCTGGTGCAGTCATGTAATGTCCACACTAATGCCCTCACCAGGACAGAACTCAGCGTGAGCCATGACAGAAATGGGCAGAATCAGTGCAGATGTAATCTTTCTACTACCAGCAACTGTAGCGCCAAAACTACTAGTGCTACCAAGTTGAATTTTGTGATTTATATTTCCCTCTCCCAAAGTGCATCAACCATACCCACAGTGTCTCTGTTGTCAATGTAAGAGTGCCATCACTATTACTTATGTATTGACAAACTGATCTCGGGTTCCCATATCACTTTCCATACTTACGTTTCAACCCAGTACTGCTCTGGTGGCCTTTCAGTGGTTTTGCTTCCTCTCTGCACTATTTTTGGTGCATAGTTTAATGCATTCATGTTAACATCCTGTCTGCATTCTTAATGTAGTTGTTAACTCATTTAAAATAAAGTGCTCATTTGCTTCGTACTAACTTGGCTGTCTCATTAAGTGATGCTACAAGAATGTCAGTTGTCAAAATGCCATACTGATGCAATAAAAGGTACTTTTCTGAGTTTGATCTTGAGGCTAAGGTAGCATCAAACTTAAAATTAGCATGCAATGGAAATAAGGAGCCTGTTTAATTCCCTTAAATTCCTTCAAAATGCTCGATTTATAATTTAAAAGAATCCATGGAACCCAAGAGGGGTATTACAGGGCATAAACATTTCATTACCATGCAAGATTTCTAGCCACATGAAATACTAGAATAGTCCACATTTATTTTCCCCTATATTTGTTATCTTGCCTTTATTTTCCTTTCCAATTATTCCTTATACCATTTTCTCATCTTACTTCAATTGTGTACCTCTATTCCATTTCAATAAAAGAGATCCTGGTGGTTAGCTCATTAACTATTTTATGCTTATCATCAAGAATCTCATTATTGCTGTAGTCTCAAAAAGTTATTTCCAACTTAATATGGAACAATATTTTGCATCAACTATAATGGTTCAAAAGTGTATAAATGCACTATATGTGCAATAAGTAAACAGAAAATAATTAAGTGACAAAATAGCTCATTTTGAAATCTTGCTAAAATCAATAGGGAAACATTTCTATTTGCATTTGTGTAACAGAGATATTCTATGGAAAAGATAGGCTTGATTGTACATCCCAATTGTTGCTTGAAGATATAAATTCTAACTAATTTCTCTAAAATGTTCGGAACAGAATTTGCCGTGGTAGGGCATTTACTGGATCTGCCATTAGTTAGACATGCTCCAGCACACTACAGCTCAAACAATTTGCCCACTAAGTTGCTGAAAGTGAGAGCTGAAAATAGCGTGGCGAGGGAAATAGGGCATTTGGAACCTGAGTGAACAGGGCAACCAACAGGGTTATCTCCTTATCTAGTGAGATTTAAGGATTGGGAAACAAACAGTGGAAGAACTGAGCAGAAGGGTGAATTATAGAGGATGCATTCAATGTCAAATCGGGCACAGAAAAATAAATACAGAAATAGGAAGAAAGATTGGATTAAGAGAGAGAGTAAAAATAAGACAGAAAAGATGAATAAGATAAAAAAAAGTTTAATTTAAATTGAAAATAAAAGGATGTTATGCTTCAGTTATACAGGACATTGGTGAGACCACATCTCAAATACTGTGTGCAGTTTTGGTCTCCTTATTTAAGGAAGGATGTGAATGCGTTGGAGGCGGTTCAGAGGAGGTTTACTCGATTGATACCTGGAATGAGCGGGTTGTCTTATGAGGAAAGGTTGGACAGACTGGGCTTGTTTTCACTGGAGTTTAGAAGAGTGAGGGGAGACTTGATTGAAGAATATAAGATCCTAAATGGTCTTGACAAGGTGGATGTGGAAAGGATGTTTCCTCTTGTGGGTGAGTCCAGAACTAGGAAGCACTGTTTTAAAATTAGGGGTTGCCCTTTCAGGACAGAGATGAGGAGAAACTTTTCTCTCAGAAGGTTGTGCAACTTTGGAACCCTCTGCCTCAGAAGGTGGTGGAGCGGGGTCATTGAATATTTTTAAGGCGGGGGTAGATAGATTCTTGTTAGGCAAGCGAATCAAAGGTTATCGGGGGTAGATGGGAGTGTGGAATTCGAGACACAAACCGATCAGCCATGATCTTATTGAATGGCGGAGCAGGCTAGAGAGGCCGAATGCCCGACTTCTGCTCCTAATTCGTATGTTCGTATAACATTCAATGAATTTCAATGATGAGGCACACAGCACGATGCTGTTTTTACAAAGCTAACACCAGCGTGGTGCAGCTCAGACAGCAACTTTTTGGATCTTCACATTTAACTGCACATCTGTCCCTCACCTGAATTTGCTGTACCATTTATACTTAAATAATCTTTAGTGCCATTAGCTTCATTTATTTAGACGGCAAAATCTGGCCCGTTCTGCTTCTGTTTTAACTCTGTGATATCTGTACTACCTTGCCTTTTGTTATAATTAATGGATATATTTTTCCTTTAGCTAAGATAATACTCTGTCAAGGTTTGCATCATCATATCCTCTATTTTATTCGACTTAATAAGACTAGCTTTTAGTGACCTTATATATATATTTTGACTACAAAAGAGGAGATAATTGCTTAAGAGAGAGAAATTAAACATTTTACTCTCTGAAAAGGTCACTGTCTCAGAATATTCCATATATTGGTTCCTAGAGTTAAGAAATATCCAGTACAGGTCACAAGACAGTACAGTTATTACAGCCCTGGTCTTATAATAGCATAAGTAGAGCCAACTCCCATAAAATAGTACACTCAGACCACTTACAGAAGCAACAAGTGCCAGGAAAGTAACAAGTACCTAGATTTTATGATATGCGCAAATGAAACTCTGCTCATAAGCTTCTGAGTGCCAATGAAATTTCTAGTAACTAAAAAGAATCAAGAGAATAACCAACAATTTTTGACCATCGGAAATGGATAGAGGTTATGCAAGATACATAATGTTTTTGAACATTTGTAAAATCCACTATGCATTGACTGCAGTTTTGCTTTTCCCAGTTACTTTCCAAGCCACACCAAATGCTGAAGTGATCTTAGATCAATAATGCTAACCTACAAATCTCATGTCAGAGTGGTGAGATCTTTCATGCAGTATTATTTGGGCATTATTTCGGTAGTAGATAGTAAAAGAGTTATCGTACTAAGATCATGCTTGACACCATTTGTAAAGACATAGCATTAAGAACTTAGCAGTGCTGCTATACTTTACTGTGCATTGAGCCAGCTTTATTAGCCTAAAAATGAGCTCATAAGGTTAATAGCGAGCCTATTAAATCATCTGTGGTTTGCCATCATTCTGTAAATCAGTAATGTTACAGCACCATTTATTAATGTGCTCCTCTGACAAAAACAAATAAGAACATAAAGAACAGGAGTAGGTCATTCAGCCTGCTTGAGCTTGCTCCACCATTCAATTAGATCATGGCTGATCAGCACCTCAACAACTACAACAGCGCATTTATATAGTATCTTTAACGTAGTAAAATGTCTCCATTTACCCACCTTTGTGCCATATCTCTTAATCCCCTTATTTAACAAAAATATATTTATGTCAGTATTGAAAGCCCCAAATGTCAAAGCATCCAAAGCCTTTTGGGGGAGGAAATTCCAGATTTCTACTACCCTGGGCTGGATTTTTAGCCCCCTCCTAGGGGAAGGAGAGGAGGCAAACAGATGCGGAATTTCGTGCCGCTGGTTTCCCAGCTCCATCCCACTCCCAGGCTATTTTCCTGGAGGCAGGCTGGGGGTTGCAGCAGGCTACCTACCCACAAGTGGCAGGTAGCCAATTGAGCCTGTTAATGGCCTCTTAAGGCCATTGTCGGAGGCTGACTGGGATTTTCCAGTCGGCCTCCTGGTCCCTGCGGGTGGTGGGGGCCAATACAGCTGTCTGCAGGAAGACTCCCGGCTGCAGACCGGGCAGCCAGCACTCCAGGCCGTTTCAAAGGCCCTCTTACCTGTCTGGGTTTAGCAGCAGCCACAGGTCGCACCGCGGAGTGGCTCCTCCCAACAGTGGTGGCCCGACTACAAAGGACTTTTTTTACTTTAGATTTAAAAAGATTAGGGAGAGAGGGTGCCTCCATTTTGGGCATCATCTCCATCATTTACTTGTAAGAGCATCCTGCTGCTGCTTTCAAGCTGGAGGGCCGCCTAATGGCCCTTCAGCTTCGAGAGCCTGCCTGCCATCCTTAATTGGACAGCAAGTCCACCCTCTGGGCATTAATTAGCCAATTCGGGGAAAATCACCAATGAGTAGCGGTTTCCCACACATTGTGGGCTTCTGATCCCCATTTGAACCTAACGGCGGGGTTCAGAAACCCACAGGAAAATCCCACCCACCTTGTGTAAAAAATTACTTCCTGATTTAGTTCCTAAATCTCTAATTTTAAGGTTAATAGAATTATGTATTTTAATTATGTATTTTAAGAATAGATTATGTTTCTTTTTTTTACTTGTAGCTGATAAAGGAATGTACAAGTGAATGGAAAGTATAACAGCATGCCAAAACCATCGACATATCAAACCTTATTCAAAACTAAAAAAAGATCTAGATTATGGTTTGTGTACTTCTGTATACAGTAGTGCAGTCATTAGGAACAGATTACAAACAACATTTTATTGACCAGCTCTACCTGCTTGCACTATGGGAACAAATCGTAAGTTATAAGAGAACAATTCCTGCAATCATAGATAAATTTCTGAAGAATAATTTCATAAAGAATAAAAAACTAGAGAATTAACTTCATATTCTTTATGGTATTTTATTAGGTAAGGCAGCATCTTAAATAAATATTAGGGCCAGAATTTTACCAGTCCCTTAGCAACAGGCTGGAAGGCACTCAGAGGGATGGGGGGGGGATGGTGGGGTGGGGTGGATGCCCAGCATATTCCAACTGCCATGCCATTTTGCCAGCAGTGGGAAAGCTGACAGATGTACCACTTAAGTGGCCAATTAAGGGTTTTTTCCTGCCTCTGCTGGCATTTTGCCTCTGGTGGCCTCCCAGCAGGCTCTGGAGGAGGAGCCTCCTTTTTGGACACTCCATGGCCAATGGAGACCCCCCGCCCCCACCGGCAGCAATGGCCATCCCCCATGGCAATGGTGCTGCCTGCCCTCAGTGACCCCTGCACCCCCAGCAATCACCAGGGCCTGCCTGCCTGGCCCCAGTGACCCCAGGCACCGTTTACCTGTCTTTGAGGGCGCACAGCCATCGATGCACTTTCATCGTGCAGGTGCACCCCCAGCAATGGCCACTGCTAGCAGTGGCGCTGCTGGGGCTTCTGAACTGCCGGCCCTCTGATTGGGTTGGCAGCTCTTGGGGTAATCTGCCATTCTTAATAGGGACGGCAGCCTCGGCGGCAGCCACTTAATTGGCCACCACTGGGAATATGCCTCGAGAGGTTCTACCACCGGCCGAAGCGGGCTTGCCTCCCGCCTTCGGCCCCAGCAACAGTACTTCAGCCACCATCATAAAATTCAGGCCCAGGAGTGCGTAAGAAACATTGTTCAAAATCCACAATCTGTTCACAGTTCCTCTGAAACTCTTGGGCAACTGATCTATAGATTTAAAGAAATAAATTAACCAGATAATTTGAAATAGTACAAAGGCTCAGATGATGCCTATTTGGCCCCTTGCACCTGTGTTGGCTCTCTGACAACATTTTCAAGACACTTTTGACTGGTTTGGAATCTAGTGATGCCTTTAGAAATGAGAATATATTGCTAAAATTGTCATTATGTCATTGGTAAAGTCTTAACAGGTGGCAAAACTATGGACAAGTGCTGCAACTCCAAAATGTGTGAGATAGCTGGATCACAGCATCAATCCCTTGGCTTGTTGTGATCACGTCATAGGGGACAAGGTGTTAGAGATGGCATGGCACAGCTCTATGCCATTGTTGTTTGTGAGGTTTGTATGCAGCCTGCAGTGGAGGACTGAGCGTCAGCAGTACAGGCATGATACAAGATTCAGCTTTGAGAAGTCACTGTTTTGCCAACAAAATTAAGAGTTCTGAATTGGACAATAATGCTGCTCGTGAGCAATGTTGTAAATAGGAAATCAATTTATTATATGTGAATCATTTTACCATAAAGTGGCATTGCCAGCTATTCAGGTTGTTTTTAATTACAACAGAACAAGTAATTAGTAAAGATGGTCATTTGTAGTTATTAACCAATATAGACCGTAGCTACCTGTCCATCACCAGCCATTACATCAGGAAATGGAACATAGAAATTTGTGTCCAAGCATGTCTGGACAAAATGCTCAAAAAACTCAGCTTAGATTAATGCTTTGTCCTTCTATGAATGCATATCAGCATTATTCTTTGTATTTATGTAATTCTAAATCCATTGAAAAACTTTTTTTTTTAAGTCTTCAGAATTCGAAATCATCAAAAAAGTCATTAGGCATTTTCTTAGGATGAGGCTTTCAGGGACAGGGAGAAGAATCAAAATAAATGAAGTATTCAAGTGTATTAAATTATTCTAATAAACCACCCTGAAAAATATACCTTAAATAAGCAATTAACAGCACAGATTATTTCAGGAAATCAGATTGATAGGAAACCCTTGAGTACTAAATTATTTTCACAGCTTTCAAAATGCACATAATTATATGCTCACCGATTCTTATGATTTTCATGCCTTTGTCTTGATTTCACTCTGCTTTGACATATTTCATAAGAAACATCCCCTCAGGTTACAAATGCTGCAGACAGCCATTCTTCTCTTTGCCTTTACTATAACTAGTTCACTTCTATCAGGGAAAGTACCATAGTGGTTATGTTACTGGACTAGTCATCCAGAGGACTAGAGACAAGAGTTCAAATCTCACCATGGCAGCTGGAGAATTTTAATTCAGTTAATTAAACAAATCTGGAATAAAATGTTGTACATTTAACTACCGGATTGTTGTAAAAACCCATTCGGTTCACTAATGCACTTCTGGCCTATATACGAATCCAGACCCACAGCAATGTGGTTGATTCTTAACCTAATGGCCGAGCAAGCTACTCAATGGTACCAAACAGCTGTGACAAAGTATAGTTATAATAAATAGAATAAAAATGGACTACTTGACTTCAACCTAGGTATCGGATTCAGACACGACATAGCCCACTCGACCCTACAAACTAACATCTGGGGACTTGTGCCAAAATTGGGAGAGCAGACCCTTAGATTAGTCAAGCAACAGCTTGACATAGTCATAATCATTGAATCATACCTTTCAGCCAACATCACACAGTATGTCCTGTCCCACCAGCAGAGATGATATACAGTCAGCAGGGAGTGGCACTGGGCGTCCCTAACATTGGCTCCATACCTCATGAAATCTCATGGCATCAGGTTAAATATGGTCAAGGAAACCTCCTGCTGATTACCACCAACTGCCCTCCCTCAGCTGATGAATACGTACTCCTCCATATTGAACACCACTTGGATGAAACACTGAGGGTAGCAAGGGCACAGAATGTACTCTAGGTGGGGACTTCAATGTTCATCACCAAGAGTGGCTTGGTAACTCCACTACTGACCGAGCTGGCTGAATCCTGAAGGACATAGCTGCCAGACTGGACCTACGGCAGGTGGTGAGAGAATCAACACAAGAGAAAATCCTCCTTGACTTTGTCCTCACCAATCTACCTGTTGGAGAGGTATCAGTCTGTAGCTGGATGGCTAACAGCCAAGCATCTGCAAAGCATGAAGGGAAAAATAACCAGCCTTACACAAGGACAAGGACTGTGAAACAGCTGCAGTTGCAATTTAAGGAACCCAGCCTGCTGAATAGGCAGTCTATGATAAGATGTGTGAGACTGCTGCAGTTGTGACAGTTGCTAGACAAGGATAGATAAGAACAAGGCCAGCAGATGTATTATGTCTTGCAACTAGTAGCTAAGCGAATGGATGACTCCAAGTCATGGGTGTACATGACTAAGGATATTCTTGATGCTGGGAGCAACTGGATAAAAAGTGGAGGCTAGGAGCCTCGGCAGCAAAGACCTGCAGGAATAACCATCGTGGAAGGGAACCCTGAGGCGGGGATTCAGTGAACAGAACCTATCGGGAGGAAGGCTGATCACCTTGCCTCGCAACAGGTGGTATTTAAGTCCAAGCCGTGAATCTTGTGATTTATTGTAACAAGTAACAAGTAGTTTAACAAGTGAAATAACGAGTAGCTTAATAAGTGATTTAAATATCAATAAAAGTGTTTATACGAAGTATCTCGTGTAGGTGTCTTTTGTCTGCACGTCAGTTGACACCCTAGTTTGAGGGTCAACATGTCCATGACAGTATTGGTAGGCGTGACCACCTCACAGTCCTTGTGGAGATCAAGTTCTGTCTTCACACTGAGTGCACCCTCCATCATGTTGTGTGGCACTACCATTGTGCTAAATGGGATAGATTAGAAACAGATCTAACAGCTCAAAACTGGGCATCCGTGAGGGGCTGTGGGCCATCAGCAGTAGCAGCAGAATTGTTTTCAACCTTAATCTGTAACCTCATGGCCCGGCATATCCTTCACTACCATCAAACCAGGGGACATGAGGAGTATAGGACAGCATGCCAGGAGAAACCAGGTGTGCCTATAGATGAGATGAAGCTGCAACACAAGACTACATACATGCTAAACAGCAGAAGCAGCATGCTATAGACAGAGTTAAACAATTTCACAACCATAGCATAATTTCAAAGGTTTGCAGTCCTGCCACATCCAGTCGTGATGGTGGCAATTAAGTAACTAAGGAGAGAAGAAGTCACCAAAACATCTTATTCTCAATGATGATGGAGGTCCAGCACATGATTGCAAAAGACAAGGTTGAAACATTTCCACCATCTTTAGCCAGAAAAGCCCAGAGGATGATCCATCTCGGCCTGTTCCTAAGGTTTCCATCATCACACAAGTCAGTCCTCAACCAATTCTGTTCCTTGCCAGTGACACCTACATCCTGAGAATTAAATTTTAAAAACTTTAAATGGTTTCTTCCCCGCCCTCTTATTCTCATCAGTTTTTGGTTCATCAAATGTTCTGTTCTCTTTATGGATAAGTCTTATTACATTTTTCACAAATGCTTCAGTCTTATTCAACACAAAAGGCTATACAGTGCTGTTAAACTTGGCACTTATGGCATCTCTAGCAATTATACCTGATGCTGCTATCATAAGGAAGGTCACCAAAGCTGTTGTATTATTTGCATTTTCTGAAATGATCACAAGAGGGAGAAGAGCAAACAAGAGGTAGTGGTGCTGAGCATGAACAGTTATATAATTCTGTCAACAATTATGGTTAATGGTGGACATGTAAACAGCAGCTGCTATCCCTGTATTTGTTCTAAACTTCTAATGATGTTGGAGGACCATAACACCAAAAGACACTGTTTAATTTGGTAGGGTCCTTTGTTGTTACAGTAGTAGTGTTCAGTAGAATAGTTGGCTTTAGGATTGTTCTAGACTCTCCAGGAATAGAATATTGATGCCCTGAGCACTGATGTCGGCAACACGGAAAAAAGTGTGGAAGTAGAGTTTGCAGTTTGCACCATTGCACGGATGTGGGACGTCTTGCACGGCAGCTTCGTGTTCTGGAGGCAAATCCTTCCTGACCCTAGTCTCGTGAAGGGGAACTCACAAAAGGTTGTGCTTAGTAGTGTGGAACAGTCAACACCTTGAAATGGCAGGGGCGGCATGATGCGATTGTCAAGTTCAGACTAAGTCCAACACTAAGACTAAGTGGGCGGGGAACAGCTCTTCCAGCAGGGGCGACACTTGACAGCTCGTAGGTACTTGAGGCACAGGGAGGCCTCCTCAGGTGGAAAAATGCTGATTCACTGCTGATAAAATAGCAGCAGCTGTGGGAAGAGGCCCTTAAGTGACTTTAATTAGCCACTTAAGGGTGCCAGTTGACCGAAGGGTGGGCAGGCTGCCTGACACCTCCCTCACCTCTGGTAAAACACCAGCAGAGGTGGGTAGGTGATAGGTATGGCAACCCACCCCTCACCCAGCTCCCAGCCTGCTTCTGAAGGGGCATAAAATTCCAACCTTCGATTCAAAAATAATGGCACTGATGAGACATGATCTTTTTACCTTATACATATGCCAAGCTGTGTTGTCTGAAGAGTGGCTAAATAACATGAAATAATTGTGGTAAACCATTTATTGTGTGTATTTTCCTGAGTGAAGACAGTTCTTGGGCTGATAAGTGGCAAGTAACATTCGCGACACGCAAGTGCCAGCAAAGACCATCTCCAACAAGGGAGTATATAACCATCTCCCCTTGACATTCAAAGGCATTACCATCGCTGAATCCCCCACTATCAACATTCTAGAGGCTATCATTGACCAGAAACTGAACAGGAGTAGCCATATAAATACCATAGCTACAAGAGCAGGTCAGAGGCTAGGAATCCTGAGGCGAGTAACTCACCTCCTGACTCCCCAAAGCTTGTTCGCCATCTACAAGGCACAAATCAGGAGTGTGATGGAATACTCTCCACTTGCCTGGATGGGTGCAGCTCCAACAACACTCAAGAAGCTCAACACCATCCAGGACAAAGCAGCCCGCTTGATTGGCACACCATCCACAAACATTCACTCCCTCCGCCGCCGACGCACAGTGACAGCAGTGTGTACCATCTACAAGATGCACTGCAGCAACGCACAAAGACTCCTTAGACAGCACCTTCCAAACTCGCAACCTCTACCAACTAGAAGGACATGGGCAGCAAATGCATGGAAACACCACCACCTGCAAGTTCCCCTCCAAGTCACACACCATCCTGACTTGGAACTATATCGCCGTTCCTTCACTGTCGCTGGGTCAAAATCTTGGAACTCCCTTCCTAACAGCACTGTGGGTGTATCTACCACACATGGACTGCAAGAACGCAGCTCACCACCACCTTCTCAAGGGCAATTAAGGATGGGCAATAAATGGTGGCCTAGCCACCGATGCCCACATCCCATGAATTAATAAAAAAAAGTTCTGTTCCAATTAATGAAAGAAGTCTGAATCTTGCAGTGCAACAGAAATAATGCTTTCCCCCAAAGTCGAGTTAATATTAAGCAGAATGGGGGGCACTGACTCTTCCAACTATGTCCACCCTGGTCTAATGAATACTCAGTGTATGGAATATATAGATACCCTGAAGGTGCATAGACTGCCAGCAAATATTGCTAGCACAAGAGTCTCTCAGATAATGGTACAAAATATTTTTAAATATTTCAATATAAATTGTGATGTTTTTAACTTTGCCACCCAGAACAAAGAGCCCATTTTGAGCTTCTCAAATAGTAGCAGGTATCTATCAATAAATATAATTGGTTTATACAATGAACAATGCCTGCTGCTTATAACAAGTATTCCAAATCATAGGCTATACCAGAACAGAGTCAGAAACAAACCTGTACTTGGTAACAATATGCTCATGTCAGGTCTGTATAAAACTGGACTTGAATTTGACTGTGTGTACTTATTGTTTCAGCTTCATTGTAATTATCATTATCTAATTTAACAGTTTCTGCAATGTTTGTGCAATCCTTATGAATTCAGAATATTTACCAGAGACTACAATAACAAAGTGGTTTTCTCACTTAGAGCAGATCCAGCTTCATCATGCAATATTTATAAAACATTAATTGTTTGCATGAAGTTCTTTTGTCAACTACTTTAAAATAATGGCCTAGTGTCTTCGTTAATAATAAGCAAAGGAATTACAGACAAATAAATTCTTTACACTAGTGCACAGCACCATGTCAATGCCATTGATTTTACAGTTTATCTTTCAGTTAACTATTAAAAATAATAGAACGACCAATGTTAGATATAAAAACAAAACTGCATTTGCATTACTTATATCAGAGTAGGTTTTCAAGACAATTCTTTTCTTTATAAGCAAGTTATTTAAGCTAACAGAAACAACTACAATGATGTACAGACACGGGTAGTATAATAATGGGTGCAAAATTCAGATCCATAGCCGCACTACAGAAACCGGAAGGCCCCAGAGTGGAGCGTGCAGCATCTCCAGCTGCTTTTGGCACGGCCCGCACGGCACCTCATGGCTGGGAAGAGCCATCCCCTACACGTGCAGCAGTCTCCCAACTGGTGCTGTCATGATATCAAACAGCCTTACTGGCTAATTCGAAGCTCTATTTACAAACTTGGGCCATGCAGGCCCATTCAATGTATTCGCTTGTCACTCACCAAATAACAGCCAGTTAGCTGCAAGAGGGACCCAGCACAAATGTTATTTAAAGGTCCAGGCACTCAACTTTTAATAATTTCGAATAACTTCTGCTTTTGTGAAGTCTCTGGAAGTACTGTGGAGAAGTTTTTGGATGTGTGGTGAGTTCCTAGATTTGGCAGGCAGCATTGCTGCAGCCTCACAGTGAGAGCAGAGGGCTTGGCTCTCCCGTATGCAGCAAACCATCAAGGTCCTCATCTGAGACCCCTGGCAGAACTTGTCTGAGACCTTGCCCTCCATTTAGTTGACACGCAAACTATCCTTTCCCCATGACCTGGCTGCAGCCCACTAGTGCCCAGTGACTCACCATTTTATACTAGATTCTAAGGTACATGCAGTGTCAGTATCTGAGCTGGTGGCTGCGAGTGTCAGATCAAGTGACAGAGCTTTTTCATCAATGCTGTGGTAGTGCTCTCTCTCTTCCTCCTGGGGCTGCTGTGGTTGGGCAGGTGACAGTTCTTGGGTGTCTGAAAGCAGTAAATCAGAAAGGGTAAGGTTAGTGTGAGGGAAGGTGGGGTGGATTGGAAAGCAAGAGGTCCATCATCTTACCATCTGCAACTTGCTCATCTTCTCAGATAGCAGGATGAGAATGAGCTGATAATTGAGAAGGGGCATAAAGCAGAACATACCATCATCCTCAATGCTCAAACCATGGGCTTGGTCGCAGCCAGCACCATGATGCAGAGAGCTATCTCCTCCGTAGGGCTCAGGAGATGCAGGTGTCCTTGACCCCCACCAGTTTTGCTGTCCTCCCTTCTATTGAGTGCCATCTTAGTCTCGAAGAGAGAGGAAAGAATGCCAGTGATTGTATAGCACTGTGTTTGGTAATGTGCCTACCACAGCTGAATAGCTGGAGGTGTGTGGAGGCAGTGAGAGGTGGGGAGGCTGGCAGCATTGGTAGATGTCTGAAGGTGAGGTGGAGTATCTGGATGTTAGGCGTGAGTCCTCAGTGTCAGGGAGTGCCACTGGATGCATGATGGGGGTGTGGTGCACTGAACAGCGTGAGAGACTGGTCTTATTTGTAGAAGATGTCATATGAAGATGCATTCACTGACCTTGACTACCTGTGTGAGGTCATTAATCTTCTTGTGGCAATGCTGCTCAGTCCTCAGGAACAGAGGCCTTGCATTAGCTTCCCTGGCCACCTGCTCTCATTCACTTCAGTTTTTGAGGGCCTCCTGGTCCCCCATGGAAACATGGCATATCTCCCTCTGTCCACCTCCACTAAAACCAGCAACACTGCATCGTGAAGCTAGGAGCCCTCTCTCTTCCCTGATGCTCCATTTGTGCAGGTCCTACATTCAGCGAGTATCAGTATAGGGAGCCAGCAGTATGGGCCCACTCGACCAATGCTACAATCAAGTAAATGAGTTTAACGAAGAGTGCAGGAGGGCATGCCAGGAGCAGCACCTGGCATACCTAAAAATGAGGTGTCAGCCTGGTGAAACTACAACACAGGACTACTTGCATGCCGAACAGCGGCAGCAGCATGCGATAGACAGAGCTAAGTGATCCCGCAACCAATGGATCAGATCTAAGCTCTGCAGTCCTGCCATATCCAGTCGTGAATGGTGGTGGACAATTAAACAACTAACTGGAGGAGGAGGGTCCACAAATATCCCGATCCTCAATGATGGGGGAGCCCAGCACATCAGTGCGAAAGACAAGGTTGAAGCATTTGAATCCACCTTCAGCCAGAAGTGCCAAGTGGACGATCCATCTTGGTCTCCTACTGAGGTCCCCAGCATCACAGATACCAGTCTTCAGCCAATCCGATTCACTCCACGTGATATCAAGAAATGGCTCCAGGAACTGGATACTGCAAAGGCTTTGGGCCCTAACAACATTCTGGCAATAGTACTGAAGACTTGTGCTTCAGAACTAGCTATGCCCCTAGCCAAGCTGTTCCAGTACAACTACGACACTGCATCTACCTGGCAATGTGGAAAATTGCCCAGGTATGTCCTATCCCCAAAAAGCAGGCCAAATCTAAATCTAACCCAGCCAATTACCCTGGCACTCAGAACTCACGCCTAAGATCCAGATACTCCACCTCACCTTCAGACATCTACCTGTGCTGCCAGCCTCACACCCAGTCTACTGTCGATCATCAGCAAAGTGATGGAAGGGATCGTCGATAGTGCTATCAAGCGGCACTTACACAGCAATAGTCTGCTCACTGGCACTCAGTTTGGATTCTGCCAGGGCCACTCAGCTCCTGATCTCATTACAGTCTTGATCCAAACATGGACAAAAGAGCTGAACTCCAGAGGGGAGTGAGAGTGACTGCCCTTGACATCAGGGGAGCATTTGACCAAGTATGGCATCAAGGAGCCCTAGCAAAACTAGAGACAATGGGAATCGGGGGCAAACTCTCCGCTGGCTGGAGTCATACCTAGCACAAAGAAAGATGGATCATGGAGGTCAGTCATCTCAGTCCCAGGACATCACCGCATGAGTTCCTTAGGGTAGTGTCCTAGGCCCAACCAGCTGCTTCATCACTGACCTTCCCTACGTCATAAGGTCAGAAGTGGGGATGTTCGCTGATGACTGCATAATGTTCAACACCATTCGCGACTCCCCAGATATTGAAGCAGCCCATGTCCAGATGTAGCTAGACCTGGACAACATCCAGGCTTGGGCTGATAAGTGGCAAGTAACATTCGTGCCACACAAGTGCCAGGCAATGATCATCTCAAACAAGAGAAAATCTAATCATCTCCCCTCGATGTTCAACGGCATTACCATCGCTAAATCCCTTACTATCAACATCCTGGGGGCTCCATTGACCAGAAACTGAACTGAATCAGCCACATAAATACAATGGTTATAAGAGCAGCTCTGAGGCTAGGAATTCTTCAGTGCGTAACTCACCTTCTGACACATCAATACCTGTCCACTCTCTACAGGGCTCAAGTCAGGAGTGCAATGGAATACTCTCCACTTGCCTGGATGGGTGCAGCTGCAACAACACTCAACACTATTAAGGACAAAGCAGCCTGCTTGATTGGAACCCCATCCACCAGCTTCAACATTCACTCCCTCCACCACCGACCCACAGTGGCAGCAGTGTGTATCATCTACAAGAAGCACGTAGCAACTAACTAAGGCCTCTTCGACAGCACCTTTCAGACCAGTGACTTCTACCACCTAGAAGGACAAGGGCAGCAGATGCATGGGAACACCACCACCTGCAAGTTCCTTTCCAAGGCACACACCATCCTGACTTGGAACTATATCGCCGTTCTTCACTGTCGCTGGGTCAAAATCCTGGAACTGCCTTTTTAACAGCACTGTGTGTGTACTTACCCCACATGGATTGCAGCAGTTCAAGAAGGTGGCTCACCACAACCTTCTCAAGAGCAATTAGAGATGGGCAGTATATGCTGGCCTATGCAGCGATGCCCACATCCCATGAACGAATTTTAAAAAAAGGCAGCACCAAATTTGGGTGCTGCCTACCTCCATGGCAACAGGTGCAGGCCGATCGTGAATTGCAATCCCCGGGCCCAAAAGAGTGGGCACACCAATTTTTTGCCCAAACAGTCTATTCAGGCTTTAACTAATGACTGCAAAATAATGAGAATACTTCAATGTTTGACTTCAATTCGTAAGCAGAACCTTAATATTGATCATGCATTCATAACCTTTAAAATTCATATGTATTCTGAAAACAGACATTGGGCTAAAGACAATAAACAGAAAAGTACACTGTGGCTGTGGTTCTTCTAAATCGAATTATATGCCATATGATTTGTACTTATATACTTACGTGATATCGATTTACTATGGCCCAGAATTTGCGGTTGTAAATTTGTGATTCATCATCATTACATCCGTGAGACTGACTGCAACTACCAGGGCTTGATTTTTAGGCCCTGCCAGGACCGGGAATGGAGGCCGGCACTAAAAATAGCGCCACTGGCCTGATTGCCAGTTCCCCAGCTACATCCCACCCCGGGTCATTTTTGCAGAGACAGGATGGGGGAGTGGCAGGGCTACCCACCCCTGCACAGCAGGTAGCCAGTTAAGGTAGTTATCAACTTCAGTCCAAGTGGGATTTTCCAGACAGCTTTCAGGTCCCTGCAGGTATCAGGGGGCAGCTTAACTGCTTAGAGGCAGCTACCCGGTGGCAGACTGAGGGTCAGTGCTCCAGGCAGGCCTAGAGCCCCTCCCTGCCTGCTTGGATACTGCAGCAGCTGCAGGCTAGCCTGCAGAGGGGCTTCTCCCTCACACTGGTGGCTGGCTGAAAAAGCCATTTTTTAATTAAAATTTTAAAAAGTTGGAGAGAAGACAGCTCCATTTTGAAGCACCCGCTCCCTTACTTACCTTCCATTGCAGCCTGTTGCTCTTTTGAAACAGGAAGGCCTCTGATTGGCCCTCCACTTCGAGAACCCGCCCACCTTCCTTAATTGGAAGGTCAGCCTGCCCTCTGACTATTAATTGTCTGCCTTGGGGAAAATCACAATGAGTGACTGACTGTTTCCCACACAGTGCAGGCTTCTGACTCACATTTCAGCCTGACAGTGGGGTTCAGAAGATGGCAGGGAAAATCCTATCCTTGTGTCTACACATGTGCAGTTAAACACGGAAATCCAGAAGTTTCTGTTGGCGATTCCTTGCTACTCCAGGGTGTGCTGTTGAAGTCTCTGCAGATGAAAATCTTAGAAATCACTTGCATTGATGTGAACTTCCACTTTTACTATTAGTCTCGCTGTAAAAACCTTTCAAAAAGTTACGCCTTGTTGAATGAGGTGTTGCTGGGTTTTTATAGGCGTACTAAGTCATAATTACTGCTGAACAACATCACTGTCCCTGAAAAAACAATTTTATATTCGTGGAATGTCAAATTTCTCCATTATGATAGAAAAAATTCCATAGATTTTTAAAATAATTTTTATACAGTTTGATATTTCAGTTGCTATCTTAATCCCACGTGTATGTCCCAATTGTTATTTTGCTTTCTGTAAATAATTTAAAAAGGATAAACTTCCTTTTTGCTGTCTGTGAGAATTCTTCATTATGATTGGCTGCTTAGGCTGCTTGATGACATCACTGTTGTTGGATGCCAGAATGAAATTAACGGCGGGAAAGGTGAAATCATAGCAATAGTCATTAGATCTTAGTGGACAGCTTTCTTCGAGGTCAATTGCAACTGCTATCACTTCACCACTGACTGCAAAATCTGGGCCATTAAGCATGCTACTACACTTTTAAATAGGCTGTCCAAAATGATATTGGACTGTGAGAGTAAGTGGAAAGACTATTTTCATTCCTGAAGGTGAAGGCAGTTTAATAAAGAACTTATATAGCTGTTGGCACAGTTAGTTTCATTACAGTCCTTTCACCTCAGGAACCTTGATTCAAATCCAACCAGACAGATTAGATAAAAGTCTGCCGCACTGTCAGCTGTTCGAGTTCTATACAAAATGGATTTTGGCAATATAAAGTCAGATCCTGGAGGACACAACTCCACAAAACAACCAATAATTTGATACTAAATTGGCAATTTTATTCAATGAAACTGATAGAATGACTGATATAGGAAAAGGAAATGCCATTAAACAATGTTAGTGCCCCACTATACAATACCAATCCTATTTAGTCCTTTACAAGCCAAAGGCTATAATTTGCCCCGTCAATAAATTTTCCTGCCACATTGTGGGGGAGCGGTTTCTCCATAAAATGCAGCAGATGAAGCTGAAATAGAATTTTACAAAATAGCTACAACCACATGAAACTCAAACTGGAGATACTGAATGAAAGACGAGCAAAACAATGGTGGTAAATCTCCTTGAAAATGTGTTATATTTTAAGTGAAATAATTTCCATAGCAGGAGTTTTTATGCCATTTGAAATACCATGTTTATTTTTGCATGTCACGGATTTGAGGAGGGAAACATTGCTTTACCTCTCTATGCCACCTGTGGCCACATCCCTCTGCCATCCCAGCAAAGCAGGACAGGCAAAAGACCATGCTACTTCAAACTGCTAAGTGAAATAGAATTTCTAGTAAGCACTTTGTGGGACTCTACTTCATTGAAGTTGCTATATAAATACAAGTCATTGTTTTATGTATACAAAGTAATATGAAGTCTTAACAGCTCAAACGGAGGCATGACTGAGTGTTACGACCAGGTGAGAAAGAGCTCGAGGGTTCCCTTTCAGCCTTCACCTGGTCTTACGATAACAGGGTTTAATTTTAAACACACCATGTTTTTAGCTCCCCCTTGGTGAATCCTTGTTCATCGCTTTCCAATCATAAGGCAAAGAAACCACCACAAACAGGCTTTCTTAGGTTTAAAGAAGAAAAGTTGAAATTTATTAAACTTAAACTCTAATTCAGTTAATGCCTACGGATACACACCACGTCCCACGCTAGCATGCATACGCATTACACACATGCAAATAGAGACAGAAAAGAGCTGAAGAAAAATAAAGTGGAAAGATTTGAAGCAATATCTGAAGAGTTGTTGTTATGGTTCTTCAGGCTCACTGTAGAGTCCTTGATTGTAGGTAGATCTTGCTTTTCGTTGAGGCCCAGTATTCTTCTTAAACTTTGTTCGCTGTAGGAGACTTTTCTCTCGTGAGGTTCGTGTGTTCAGTGGATTCAGAGGCTTGTAAGAAAGAGATGGGAGCAGACAGGAGAGAGAACTTCTCAGTCCAGGAGCAAACAGCTTTCTGCCCAAACTGTTTATACAAATTCAAAAAACTCAGGTTGCCCAGTAGGATAGTCATGTGATTAGCTGGTTTGACCATGTCCGTTTGTGTATTCGGCCATCTTAGCAGTCAACCTGGAATGTGAGCTCCCCCACTTTCAATGTCTGGTGATCAAAAGTCCATTGTGGGTTGACTTTCAGGGAATGGCTGCTTTGTCTTTCCAAACACCATCTGCCAATATGTAAAATGTCCCTTCCAGCCATGGCTAATCTGTTCAAAAAGTCGTCCCCACACTCCAGTAACAGTTTAAAATCAATATTCATGACAAAATTAATGTGACTCATTCTTGGTAGGTGGGGTCCTAGCATGACACATGAAGCTGGGATTTTATTCTGGCAACGGGGTTCTCGGAAAAAGTAACGCTGAGATCCCTGCGTCGCCTCTTTTCCAGAAGGTCCACCAAATCGAGTGCCATTCAGGCACTTAAGTGGATAGCAATGGGCCTTCCACAGGATCAAGGACCCTGTCACTAGAAGTCCCACCCTTGGAGAGCTGCCGGCCAATAGAGGCTGGCAGCTGCAGCACTACTGCGGACATGGGGGAGGGGCGTGTAGTGGGGTCGGCAGCAAGGGCAAGAGGGTGGCTCTCAGCGGGTCCCCCCCTTCCTGATGCCTGGTCTCTCATTCAGGCACTGTGCCTTATAACGAGCCGGGAAGCACCCTGCATAGCCATGCGGCGACAGGGCCACCCGCCGCTCAACTAATTGTGGCTGCGGCTGGAAGAGGCCCTTAATTGGGGTTAATTGCCCTGTTAAGGGCTTCAATTGGCAGCGGAGCAGGAAAGCCATCCACAGGCCTTCCCATCCCAAACTAAATTTTGGTGGAGGAGGGAACCCCTCCCCACACCACCACCCTCCCCCCCCCCACCATCCCACCCAATTTAATGCTCTCCTTGCCTCCAAACCCACTGTGGGGGAGAGCAGAAAATTCGCCACAGAATCTTTCACATTTCTCTAGTTCAAAATTTTAAGATATACAAATCCTTGTTTGCTTCATTTTGAATGTTTTATTTTTGGGCAGGGGAGGAGGTGGGTAAATACAAAGGGTGGTAAATTAAAACAAAGAAACGCTGGTGAGAAATGGAAATTTAAAAAAGTCTTAAAACTCATTGCCAGCATTAAGCTTGCCCTGGGCAGGAAGACAAATGTTTAGATGCAGATTAAATTTCCTCTTATGTTTCCCCCAGTATTATGCTTTGACCTCAGCCTCAAAGAGCTTGCCTTGCTACTGAATTGTGAAAATATAGAATATGCTGGCTTGCTTCCGTCTAAGCAGTTAATTTTTTAAAAGATATATGATTAAGAGTTTTTCTTTGCTTGTGTATGCTAGATGCCATTTGGTACTGGTAATATACCTGTATCAGGAGATAATTATGATGTAACAACCATGCAAGACATGATGTGTAAGCCAACAACAACTTGCATTTATACAACACCTTTAACATAGTAAAATGTCTCAAGGTGCTTCACGGGAGATGACCAAGAGATTGGTTAAAGAGATAAATTTGAAGGAGTGTCTTAAAGGAGGAAGAAGAGTTGGAAGGGTTTAGGAAGAGACTTCCATAGTTTAGGACCTAGGCAGCTGAAGGCATGTCTGCCAAGGATGGAATAATTGAAATCAGGGATTCTCAAAAGGCCAGAATTGGAGGAGCACAGAGATCTTGGTGTGTTGTTGGGTTAGAGGAGGTTACTGAGATAAGGACAGATGAGGCCATGGAGGAATTTGAAAACAAGGATGAGAATTTTAAAATCAAGGCATTTCCAAATGTACAGACCAGGTGCTATACTTGAAAGGAAGTTAAGTATGCTGGGCAATATAAAAAGACTTGTTAACTGGGAATTTCCTCAGGATCTCTCCTGCCAGGCTACTGTAACTTTACCAGAAAGCCCCTCCTTATTTGAGTAAACAGGGTTTCCACCAAAGTTATTGTTCTAGGCCAGAAGAAACTCCCACAGGAAGAGAAATCATTTTTAGCAGTTAATAAATGTGTAAATTCCAAAGACATTCAGTACTCAAAAGGGTTAATCTGTGCCATTTCATTTCAGTGATGTGTGCCAGTAGCAAAACACCTGCTTTGGCTGGTTTTTTTTAATGCAGCTCACTGCTGTTGCAATTTTTGGTTTGGTGTCTGGTAAAGCAGCTAAAAAGTGAACTGAAAATGTAATAGTCAGTGTCATGAACCTGTTTTCCAGATCCGGATCTGAGAGGCTGATTGAATAAAGTGCTGATAGAGTGAGACTTTGGTAAGCGATCGGATGAAATGGAGTTTGGCCTGAACAGCAGGGCTTGAATCTGCAAGGTTATGTAGATTAGTGTGTGAAACATAGAAAACAGGAGTAGGAGTAGGCCATTCGGCCCTTCGAGCCTGCTCCGCCGTTCATTATGATCATGGCTGATCATCCAACTCAGTAACCTGTTCCCGCTAACTCTGTAGCTTTGAGAGATTTAAACAGGTTTTACAAAAGTAGAGGCAATCAAGTTGTGAGAAGCCAATGTAGGGAGAAAGTAGCTGAGTTTGGTCTGAGTTGCAGTTCGGCACTGAAGTGTAGTTGACTTCAAATTACTTTCAGTTATTTGAGTTCCTGTGTTCATTTTTTTTAATGCCAGGACGATGGAAACTTACGTATTGTTGAATGAGCATGATGTGTAAATTATGGCTGTCCATGGTCAAAGAAAGATTTAGGGAGTGTTGATCCAGGTGGACGAACCTAAACTGAAAGTTACTGTGCTTGAAAAGCAAATGGCTTCACTTTGCACTAGACAGTGGCAGGAAGAATTCTTAAGCGTGCAAATTCTGGGGGTGGTCTCACCATAGCTAGAGCGGAAGATTGAAATGGAGGAAGGGCAGTGGGTGGTCAATCTGTTGGGAGGAAAGAGACAGGTAGAGGCAGAGCTGGAAACTCCAGGATATTTGATTAATGCATAGTGCTGGATATTTATGACAGATGAGAGAATGATTTGAAAGTGAAATCATGAGCACCGCCATAGAAGTGTGGAGCAGTAGTTAACCAAGGCATGAGAATTATGTTCAGGAAACCAGTGACAGTAGGAGAATCAATAGTAGTAGAAGTAGGCATTCTCTCTCGAACTGTATGTGAGTCCCAAATGGGATGTTGCTTCACAAATGCCAGGGTAAGGGATATATGGAATAGCTGCAAAAGCTCTTGGAAAGGGAGGGATATCATTCAATTTCGTGGTTTATTTTGAATAGAATGGGATTCAGGTCCTGCTAAGGGAGTTCAGGGTTTAGGAGATAGATCAATTCTCTACCCCAGAGACCTGTGGATGCTCCATTACTGAATACATATAAGGCTGGGATAGATAGATTTTTGGTCTCGCAGGGAATCAAGGGATATGGGGAGTGGGCATGAAAGTGGAATTGAAGCCGCCCTGCACCACAACCTTACCCTTGAACCTTTTTCCCTTTCAGATACCCTATAGGTCCAACCTGGTCAGGAAGCAGACCAACAAGAGAGTGATGATGAAGACATAGCAACATTACTTAATTCCACACTCACAGCCACCAGCTCAGATTCTGACACTGCACATTTCTTAAGAGGATAGATTAGAGGCGGTATCTGAACGTGGTGAGACACTGGGCATGAGTGGGCTGTAGCCAGGGCAGGGGGCAATGATAGCACAGGTGCCGGAGGGCAAGGTCACACATGTGTTCTGCTGCAAAGGACTCAGATGAACACTTCGATGGCATAAGATACAGAAGAATGCTGATGGGCATTCATGCAAATATGCTTGGTGCAATGGGAATCCTGCTAGAAAGCCTAAGGTCAATGTCAAGGAGCATGGAGAGGTCCAGAACTAACTTGGCACAGGGCTTTGCACATAGCTTGGAGCCCATCCTTTCCAGTATGAAAGTGGTGGCATACTCCATTTGCGCTCTTGTGGATCCAACCATAATGTAGCATCTGAAGGCCGACGTTTCAACTTCTTTGCAGCGCAAGCAACAGCCACCAAAAGTCTGAGTGCTGCAGTGGAAGCTCAGAATGCCATCATGCCATGTTAGCTTGGTGCCATGCAAGCTCAGACAGTTGCCATCATGACTGCAGATTACAGTGTGCAAAAGGGTATCACAGCAATCCAGCAATCTGTCTTCCAACAGAACACTAAGATTGTTGAGCTGATGCCTCAGGGATGTGGTAGTGTCTCCATGGAGCATGAGCCTGCTGTCCTCCTGCCACTTTGCCAGTGCCCTTACTGTTGCCTGTCAGCCAGGCAGCCCAAACAATCTGCAGCCAGGCCTTCTAGGCCCAGAGCTGCTCCAAGGCCATCGGAAGTCTCGTCCACAAAATCAACAGCCTTCCACCAGCCAAGCTGCAATCATTGTACCTAAGACAAGCAAAGGGGCTAAGGGAATGCACAAGGGTAATGAGTTGACCTTTGCATATAATAAGACATTATTTCATTTATAAATTTGGTTTGGAATGTTTACTTTGTTGGAACTTTTATTTCAGCATTGTGGCCAAAAGGACATTGTGATGGATAGTGACAGAGGGAAAGTAAGATATGGGACTGTTGGTGAATGGGGAATTGGGGTTGCAATTATTGTTATTGCACTCAGATGAGTTCTTCAAGGATGCCTAAAATGGGCTGTCTGGGTTGCCTGCTTTGTTCTTCTTCCCCCTCTTTTGCTTATTCTTCTTTCTACTCCTCCTCCTCATGCTCCTGCTTCTTCTTCACTTCCTCATGCTCATCAGCCACTCAGCAAATAGTTGGTGGCAATGGCTGTCCCCTCATGATGGCGAGGATGTGCAGCATGTAGCAGAACACCACAAACAGCTTTGGTCTCCAGGCTTCTTCCTGCATTAGCATAGTTGTCACCATGAATTCCGACAGGTCCAGCTTTAACTGTGTGTACCCACCAAGATTTAATTTTGCTTTTTTAGAAAATAAATCCTTTTTTTGCAATACCCGGGAATTAAACTCACTTTCACAGTGTCCAAGCACATTGTTTTTAATGTAAAATAGTACATGCACTGTCAATATCTGTAATTGCACAGTCAAGGATTGTATAACCATGTACACCATGGGATGGTAAAGTAATAAACTCATTTTTCCAATGAAGTTTATAGTGCCATTTTACTCTAACAGTACCGATGTATTGGATAATTTGTTTCTCAGAAAATTTCAATCAACATGATAGAAATAATTGAGTCTTGTTTCATGGTCTGTACCAAGTCCAATATGCATTGGACAGGTTTTGTGGCTCTAATGCATTAATAGGGGTGTGTTACATCTAAACGTACTTTACTTTTTATAGAAAAACTATGAGAGAAGAACACAAAATCCTTGAAGAGTGCACTTTCATTGATTTTAGTAAAAGATGTCTTTAAAGAAGCCAAACAAAGCCAAAACAAAAAAAATGTTTTAAAGTTTCCATTATTATAACAATAGCTGATAAGTTATAAACATGGATGTTAAAATGCCCAGGCATTTGTTGTGATAGAAGCAACCTTTAAAAGACTTATAGTATAAACCATGATATTTTAAAATGTCATGCCCTCATGGATTTAAAGAAAATCAATGAAAGTGACGTGAATAAAATCTGACCTATAAGAGGAAAGCTTGACTATCTCCCTGCAGCATTTTCAAACAAAGATTGAGGACAGGCGCTTAAATTGTAGCGCTGTTGATTGATCGTCTTTGGTCAAGGATCCAAAATTGTCAGAACAGAATTAACTTATTGAAAAAATGGTCAAAATGCAAGAGCAAGCATCCGCACATCTCAGGTTCACAAACTGAAACCTTTGCAAAAGGCTAGACGCAGTTGGGAGTTTTATTTGTTATCAGGTTGTCAGAGTTCTTAGCGAAGGCACAGTGGGGGATGGAGGGGAATACACTTATAGGGAAAGCCGCAGCTGCTATTGTAGTGATTGTATTTAGATAATTTGATTTTCAGTATGAAAACATAATCTACTCAGCCAAATTGGACACAACAACAGAGATTGACTACCTTTTCTTAAAAAAGAAAAAATGTAGTAAAGGCATTTTGAAAGTGTAAGAATCTTTGTCACCAGTAAAAAAGAACAAACCTTAATTCATAATCCATAGGTCCCTGAAATAGGCACAGATAAATTCACGAATGTCTGAATTCACACAATTTTGAATTGAGGTTGCTTTTCTCTGATTAAAAAAAAATGACAATATGCATGTGAAGGGGTGAGATGTTCCTTATGAGATGTTGCTACCTGTCCTATCTGCCATAGGCTTTTGCAGTCATGAAGATTAGTGAGTGACTGGTGGGGAGGGCAAGCTGAACATTCATTTTTCTAGTCCAGGGAGGGGACACTATCAGCCCCTAGCTATTTGGTAGCTAATATATGTCTATGCCTCCTGTGAGTATTCTGTTGGAGGAAAGAATTATCTGTATTTAATTCCTGGCAAAATAACAACCACTAGGTAGGCATGTTACCCTGTGGACAAGGAAAGGTCACATGCTAGGCTAGCAAGTGAGATTGGAATCAAATCTTTCGACTGTTCTTATCAGATTGTTTGGATTCTCACCATTGCTGCTTTGTCTTTGAACTGCCCAACTGGATGTCATAGCACGATCAGCATCACAGTGTGTGAGTATGTGTAAACAGAAGTTTCTCGCTGCCAGTCAGGATCTCCTGGTGATACATTCCTTTTAAACTGGCAACCTGGCTTAGCTAATTGGTCCCTTCACTCATGTCAGTGCAGCTGGTAGAAAGAGCACATCTTCATTTTTCTCAGCATTGATTAATTTTCGCTGGCTGAATACTCAAAGTTCACTTCCAGCGCTTTACTGAGACCAACAAGGATGAATCATTGTTGACTAAATGAAGAAGGTATCCAAGTAAATCACTTCAAAATATGTCCAGAGGTGCAGATTGTAAACTTTTGGTTTTGTCCTATTTGCATTTTATTTTTGCTGTAATGAATTTGACCATCTTCTGTAATGAAACACATTGCAGGAGTTTTTATGTATTTACAAGAAATTCATCTGGGGTTGACATCCCTATTTCAGAGGAGTAGCAAGAGGCTTCTTCAATCCAAAGTAGTGGCAATAGAAATACCTGTTCAAAATATATTTTTCAGAATTCTTTCCTTGGAAAAATAAATAACAATATTAGCTGATGGAATCTGCCTGAAATAAAACGGAGAAGAAATCAGCTGATAAATTAAAAATTAAAGAAACATTTTCAAGATTGCATTCAGTATCTTTTTAGACACCAATCCATCTTTCAGGTGAGACATTAAATTGAGGAATTGTCTGTCAGTCCAGGTAAATGTTAAATAATGAAATTATTTGAAGTAGAGTAAGGAATTCTCTAAACATCCTGGACTAATATATATCCCTCAATCAGCATCATTAAAAGCAGATTAACTGGTCATGATGTTTGTGTGTAATGATTGTCTGGCGCAGTTGCCTCCAATAATGCTATTGACTGCATTTCAAAAGTACTTAATTGGATATGAAGCACATTATGATGTCTTGAGGTTATGATAAAGCATCGTATAAATGCAAGTTCTTTTTCATTCACATACTTAGGCTTGGTTTTTCTCTTCTCTCATTCACACTGCTGTTATGTTACTTTACTTGTTAAACCATCATTTGGTTGCTGGTTGAATTTCACCCACAAATGAACACAGCAGGAATCAAAAGAAAAACTTCCAGCTCTTCACTTTTCATTGTTTTTTTTTGTAATGGATTATCTCTCATTCCAAGCGGTTTGTGCTGCTTTACGTGTAATCCCAAGTGGCAGGGCATTGACGGATCAACAATAGGAGCTATGAAGAGAAGTTCTTTTGCCAATGCCATTGGATTAAAGAATAAATGAATAGAAATAAGCAACGGATTGAATTGCAGAGCAGATGTGGGCCAAATTGAAATATTTAATTTGATTTAACATGACCCAAAGATGGTTAATTTGGGCCAGTGTGGATTTGAATTTAACTGGCAAAAGCAAAGCAATGCTGTACATGCACAGAGAGAGAAAACATCCATGTCTGCATTTGTGGCTCCATTTCCTTTGTCCTGCCATTACTATGTATGCATTTAATGCCAAAGTCATCCAGTTTTGTGTCTTGCTAAATTGTGCTCATCCCATGATTAGTATCCCTGTATTATGACAGGTGTCAAGTGAACAAACTGCTCTCTGCGGCTCGAGTACAATAATAATGTTTGGTAGACACTTAATGTTCATCTTCTGCAGACGTTGATTCCTGCTGCGGGACAATTCCACAATGCAAAGCGCCATCTGCTATCTAAGTATCCATTCTTCACATGGTAACTCAGAGCATAAATGTCAGCAGTTTATTCAACTGTGAAGGGCATTACAACCAAGGCCGATAATAGCTTCACTTCAAATCCAGGTGCATGTGAATTGCAGAAGGGGTCAGTGGATAATGATTAAAGGTGAGAACTGTAGCTGATTTTTTTCCCCTCCTTAAATCAAAAAGCAATGAGACTGATCTTAGCATGCAAGCACCAAATCAGCATGGAGTAGAAATCAAACCTGGAACTTCTGCTTAGTATGGCCCAGTTATATACTGCCTTTACCAGCTGAGTTATTGAAGAAAGTAACAAGTTGACATCTTTAAGGATCTATTTGTAACCAAAACGAAAATTAGCCTAGAAAGACATTTTACCAGTTTTCAGATGCTAAATTTGTGCGGAGAGTAGTCCATGTGCCCGAGGAAGGAGTCCTGAGAATCGTAAGGAATTACTCCTCACCTAAATAATCACAGCGAGCTGCCGACGCCTCTCTGGTCTCCACAGGCAGCTCGGTCAGCTGCAGAAGCAAATCTTGGGCTACCTTCCTCACTCTCCATGGCCCTCAGGTAAGTTGCAGCAAGGGGAGTGTAATGTATTCCTATGTTATGAGCATGCCCAATGCATAATGACATCATTAAACGTGTGATCTGGCCATCTTGGTGTCTGTCTTTCTTTACAAGTTGGTGGAACATTTTAATCCTTAGCCACTAGAGATAGCAGAAAGCTACAAATTTGAAACCAGAAACGAGAGAAGTAGCAAAACAGTTGGCGAGTACATCGTGGCACTGAAGAATTTATTACATTGCAACATTTGGACATTCTTAGACTGTGCATTATGAGACAAATTCATGTTTAGATTGGTAGATGAAAGAACCCAGTCAAAGTTACAAAACACATAAAATCTAACATTTGAGCTAGTATGTAAGATTGCTTCTACCATGGAGATGGCATGCAAGAATGCTTAGGATGTTCGTCCGATGCAAGTGACTAGTATAGCTTCTGTCAACTGTCAGAAGGCTTCTGCCTAGACTAAACCTTGGAGATCTGATCAGAAGACTGCTGTTGATAAAAGGTTAGTGTCTTGTTCTCGCTGTGTGTACGAACATAAAAGTCCAAGTGTATCAAGCCTGTGTCCTCAGTACCTTGCTCTACGGCAGCGAGGCCTGGACAACATATGTCAGCCAAGAGCGACGTCTCAATTCATTCCATCTTCACTGCCTCCGGAGAATCCTTGGCATCAGGTGGCAGGACCGTATCTCCAACACAGGAGTCCTCGAGGCGGTCAACATCCCCAGCATATACACCCTACTAAGCCAGCGGCGCCTGAGATGGCTTAGCCATGTGAGCCGCATGGAAGATGGCAGGATCCCCAAGGACACATTGTACAGCGAGCTCGTCACTGGTACCAGACCCACCGGCCGTCCATGGCTCCGCTTTAAAGACGTCTGCAAACGCGACTTGAAATCCTGTGACATTGATCACAAGTCGTGGGAGTCAGTTGCCAGCGATCGCCAGAGCTGGCGGGCAACCATAAAGGCGGGGCTAAAGCGTGGCGAGTCGAAGAGACTTAGCAGTTGGCAGGTAAAAAGACAGAAGCGCAAGGGGAGAGCCAACTGCGAAACAGCCCTGACAACCAATTTTATCTGCCGCACCTGTGGAAGAGTCTGTCACTCTAGAATTGGCCTTTATAGCCACTCCAGGCGCTGCTCCACAAACCACTGACCACCTCCAGGCGCTTACCCATTGTCTCTCGAGACAAGGAGACCAAAGAAGAAGAAGTTATGACCAGGTGAGAAAGGTGTCTAGGGGTCTTTCTCAGTCTTCACCTCGTCTTATTGTAACAGGGTTTTGTTTTCAAACACACTGTGTTTTGGCTGCTCCTTGGTGAATCCTTATTCACCGCTTTCCAGTTATAAGGCAAAGAAATGAGCACATAAAGGCTTTCTTAGGTTTAAAGAAGAAAAGTGAAATTATTAAAATTAAACTGAAACTCTAATTTGGTTAATGCCTACGGATACATGCTGCGCTCCATGCTAGCATGCATACGCGATAAGCACATGCAAATAGAGACAAAAGAGCAGAAGAAAAATAAAGTAGAGAGGTTTGAGGCAATCTCTGCAGAGGAGTGCTTGTTACTGTGCTTCGAGCTCGCTTTAGTCCTTACTTGTAGGTAGATCTTGATTTTCACTGGGGCCCAGTATTCTTCTTAAACCTTGTTCACTGTAGGAGGCTTTTCTCTCTTGGGCAAGCCAGCCACAAGAGGTCTAGTCAGTCTAGGAGCAAACAGCTTTCTGTCTTCAAACACTGTTTCTCCAATTTAAAACTCCCCTAGTTGGCCAGCAGGTGGTCAGGTGACCAACTGGTTTGACCAGGTCTCTTCTGTGCATTGGGGCAGAGACTGGTTCCTTTGTTCCAACACCATCTGCTAGTATTAAAAAAAAAGTCTTTCCAGCCAGGGACTTGACAACCCCTTGTAATAGGCCTTCTTTTCTTCCCAGTAACAATTTTAAAATTTAATGTCCATGTGGCAAAATATATGTGCCTCATTCTTGGCAGGTGGGGGCCTGCATGACAGCTGTAATGGTAACCAAACAGTGCAGGCATGTCAGTACAGAAATGCCAAATGCTTCAATTGCTAAAAGATAGGCCCTATTGCAACTGTTTGCTGAGTGAAGGCCAACGCAGGAATGAGAACTCTTTCTAGTTGTAATGGAAAGCAACGGCAGAACAAGGGTGGAGTTCACAGTCTTGAAGTAAATCCAGAGTGCCTAAGCAAAGAGGAGCTAGGGTTGTGCAGCATTTCAGCCATTAGCAATCACTCCAGTGACACAGACTTTGGTATAATTGTTTGGTAAAACAACAGTACATCAACATGTGCATCAATGAGGCTCCATTATGAGTAGAGACACCTATGAGAGCAAATTCATTGATGTACCTCTAACTGAGAGCATAGTTCAGTTGAAAACCTACTGTGGTGAGATGTTAGAAACATGTGGACAAATGGAGTGCAATGTCCAGCATAAGGGCAAGTCCCTCAAGTTACCCATCGTTGTAGCGAGATATGTCAATAAACCAATGCTAATGGGCAAAGATTGGGTTCAGAAGCTAAAGTTAGACTGGAAGCATGTTTTCCAAGTTGAGCCAAACAAGAGCTTCATCAACTATTGCATAATTACAGGATCATTTTCAAGGGCAGCTATGAAGGTATAATTGGTGTGAAAGTGCACATTTGAATTAGGCCTGATGCAAAACCAGTATATCGCAAGGCTAAACCCTTAATCCCCCCATAATCTGCCTGCTCCGACCCCACAATCAGACCTCCCAATTACTATCTGCTCCCTTCCAACACAAAGGGCTATTCCCTGCTCCAATTAACCCATATGGATTTTGATCACCAGATATTGAAGGAGTAAGGAAGCACATTCCAGGCCCTGCTAAGATGATAGAATCCACAGAGCCAGGATTGGTTACACCAGCTGGTCACACGACTAACTGGCTGGTCCAGGTTTTTTGAACTAGACGCAGGACAGTTTGAATTCAGAAGGTCGTGTGAAACTGAGGCTGGAACAAGGAAGCTTCTCTCTCTCTCTCTCGCTTTCTCCCAAGCCACCGGACCCATGGAAGACACGTAAACCTCAAAAGAGAAACGACTCCTACATCAGAACAAGTTGAAGCGTGAACTGGGCCCCAACGAATTGCAAGACTTACTGGCAACCAAAGACTCCACATTGAACTTAAAGGGCTGTAACTACCAGGTATTGCATCAAACATTTCCCCTCTATTCCTTATACCTTTTCTGTTTCTGTCTGCATGTGTGTTTATCATGTATGCATGCTAGCGTGGTTGCATCGCATATTCGTAGTCGATAACCGGGTTAGAGTTTGAGATTAATAAACTTCTACCTTTCTTGTTTAAAACTAAGGAAACCTGTTTGATTTCTTTGCCTTACAATTGGAGCAGTGAACAAGGATTCACTAAGGGGGAGCTAAAAACATGGTGTTTTCAAATTAAATCCTGTTACGGTTAAACTAGGCAAAGGCTGAGAGGGACCCCTTCTCACCTGGTTGTAACACTATGTATAGTTGCATAGCTTAGAAACACAACAGAATTGGATCTGCTCCCATTTTTTCCATTGTACACTGCCCAAGAAGTTGACTAACTTTCATTGTTAATAAATCTGTTGGCTCTTAAGTTTTGTAAGCATGTTCACTAGTATGTTCATTGCCCCTGTGTGAAAAAAACAGATTTTTTGATGAACATTTTACTTGGATTGGAAGTGATTAGGTATGTTAAATGTTTTATTCTGCCTATTCAGACTGACTTTCAGTAATAAAATTAATCTAATGTAAGAAAGAGGGCAGGGAATCTAATCTCAAAAGTGTGAGTTCCTGATTTCATCCATGTTGTTATTTTAGGAAGTGCTAAACAAACATATTTTGCCACAGTCACGGAGGGAAAAAACTTTCTAGTGGTCAGTTACTGACTAACATTAGCTTGGGATATGGTCACTCGTTGAACCCCTTAGTGTGACTGACATGCTGCAAGATGCAGAGCACCCTGCTGAGAGGAGAGAAAACATAAGCTATCATTAAAATAATGAGACAAGGAACTCTTCCTCATCTCAGGATAAATTTATTAACCAAAGTACTTGGAATAGGATCTCAGGTAACATAGTTATAATGGTTAAGGTAATATTGATTGATTTATTTAGAGATACAGCACTGAAACAGGCCCTTTGGCCCACCGAGTCTGTGCTGACCAACAACCACCCATTTATACTAACTCTACAGTAATCCCATACGGAATTCCATATGGAACACAAAAGTCCGAGTGTATCAAGCCTGTGTCCTCAGTACCTTGCTCTATGGCAGCGAGGCCTGGACAATGTCAGCCAAGAGCGACGTCTCAATTCTTTCCATCTTTGCTGCCTCCGGAGAATCCTTGGCATCAGGTGGCAGGACCGTATCTCCAACACAGAAGTCCTCAAGGCGGCCAACATCCCCAGCTTATACACACTACTGAGTCAGCGGCGCTTGAGATGGCTTGGCCATGTGAGCCGCATGGAAGATGGCAGGATCCCCAAAGACACATTGTACAGCGAGCGCCAACTGTGTAACAGCCCCGACAACCAATTTTATCTGCAGCACCTGTGGAAGAGTCTCTCACTCTAATATTGGCCTTTATAGCCACTCCAGGCGCTGCTCCACAAACCACTGACCACTTCCAGGCGCTTACCCATTGTCTCTTGAGACAAGGAGGCCAAAGAGTGAAGAGAGAGTAATCCCATATTCCCTCCCACCTACCTACACTAGGGGCAATTTATAATGGCCAATTTACCTATTACCTGCAAGTCTTTGGCTGCGGGAGGAAACCGGAGCACCCGGCGAAAACCCACGCGGTCACAGGGAGAACTTGCAAACTCCGCACAGGCAGTACCCAGAATTGAATAGCCACTGTGGTGACGCAGTGGTTAGCACCGCAGCCTCACAGCTCCAGTAACCCGGGTTCCTGGGTACTGCCTGTGCGGAGTTCGCAAGTTCTCCCTGTGACCGCGTGGGTTTTCGCCGGGTGCTCCGGTTTCCTCCCACAGCCAAAGACCTGCAGGTGATAGGTAAATTGGCCATTGTAAGTTGCCCCTAGTGTAGGTAGGGAATATGGGATTACTGCAGGGTTAGTATAAATGGGTGGTTGTTGGTTGGCACAGACTTGGTGGGCCGAAGGGCCTGTTTCAGTGCTATATCTCTAAATAAATATCTGAAGTTAAACATTTTTAGCTGTGCAGGTAGCTAAGCTGGCAGAAAAGTGAGTAGCCAATCAGAAACATGCTAGTTTAGAAGTATAATTATACCAAACACCCAGTTGTTTACGAAGGAAGAAGCTAAAAAATTAGGGCATTAAAACACATAGGCTGTTGCATGGAAAGCAGAGGGTGCAAGATGCTCCTTGACAAAATAAAGTAATAGGAAGTATTTGTAATGGGCTAGTTAATACAACACCAATAACTTTAATTCATGACAAGAGTTTTTTGACTGATTCATTTCGGAGTAGGAAAGTTAATCAAATAATAATGAAGAATCTTCTGTAAGTTGTCATGGTCAGAATCTCAAAGATTCATATGGGTTGTTATCCAATTGGACAGATGTTTCCAACAATCACGACTTATGTGGCAAAAAGTTTCTACTCAGACTTCATTTTGGTATACCATTCTAAATTAAATTTTGATTGCAAGTGGACTTAACAACACGGGTCTCACAGCTAAAAGGAAACCAAATAGATGGGTAGTTAAAATCGCTGAAGTTACCTACCTGCCTTAAGCTGCTGGGAGCTGGCCGGTTCAGATTTTCACCTGCACAACTGAGTTTCTAACTCACACCTCCGCTCATCTGTTGAAAACTGGCCCGCGGTTAAAATCAGGACAACCAATTTAAAGGCAGCAAGTTCAAACTCCACTCAGAAGGAAGAGCTACAATTGCTTGTGAAAATTCCTAATATATTTGTTCAAGGAAAGAGTGACAGACTTTCACTGTTTTTGATCTATTGAAGATGCATACATTGTATGACAACAGCCTAATCACAGTCCATGGTGTTTAGTGAAAGGAAATTAAGCATGATATTGATCAAATGTGATCAGTACTAATCCATATCAACCTTGATGGCTCGAATAAAGAGAAAAGTCTCACTCATCCCTACGTCTGTAATGTCCTCCAGCCCTATAACTCCACTTTGGCCACCTAGCTCCGCTCTCTGGAAGTACCTTCCTAAACCTTTCCATCTCCCTCTCCTACTTTAAGACTGTTCATAAAACCCCTTCTTTGACCAAGCTTTCTTTCAAATCTCTCCTTTTGCTCAAGACCAGTCTTTTCTCATGCCTCTGATAAATTCCTTGATGTTTATCTCTGCTAAAGTTGCAAAATAAATGTAGGTTGCAGTTGGAGAACTATATCTGAGCAATTGGCCAATACAGAGATCCAGAGGTGTAAAATAGAATATTGCTCAACAAAGTAAAATTGTTTGTGGATTATGCCACATTACATTCTCACAACCTTTTGCCACGTCATCTGCAGGTCACTTGGGGTTTAGCAAGACTTTGACCAAAATCACCAAATTCTATCAAAGATATGCAAAACTGAAAGCCGTTAAAAAAAAATCCATATCAATATGATGAAAGTCCCCAAAAAAATCAGTTACAATTTAGTCTACAAAGTTCTTTTGAAATAATAGGCATTAAAATTGTAGCCCATTTGTTCTATCTAAGAAAGAAAACAATTTAATTCTGTCCTATGGTAATTATTTTGCCAAATGACCTGAAGCTTTTACTGTGTCAAATCAAGATTCTAATGTGGCCCTCAAAGTTGCCTAATGATATTATAAGCAAAAGTGGTGACCCTACGTACTGTGTTCAAGTCAGATCATAGATTTTGAATAGCTTAGACAGAAGATTCATCATTTTCTACAGGCTTAAAAAGAAACAAAGATGACTGCAATTGGAGTGAATGGTTGAAAACCTGTATAGAACACAATGTGGCTTTATACATGTGGTGAACATCGATAGTAAATATATATTTTAATCCTTTTAGTTGGTGGAAAAACTAAGTCATATATTTACCACCAATGACTTTTTGAAGTAATATCAGGTACCCACAGAATATGATTATTTCTTATCTGCTGTACAAGAGAAGAAGGAATGCCCATTGACACAACATTTAAAAGTTCTTCAGATTCTCCTCATGCTATTACATGTTGTTTTGAAAATGTGCAGAAGAGATTAATGAAAAAATATTCTTTGGCAAGAGATATCTTGAATCTATCATAGAGACACCAAGAAATCTTACAGTTAATATTATGTTTTTTATTGTTTGGCCAACATATTTGGTGTTAAATATGTCAAGCAAAAATGGTTAGCTTTAATTTTTTGAAAGATTGATCTGTATTGTTTTAGAAAACTTTAAAAAGATTTCTCTGCTTTCAATGCATTCTAAATGAACAGAAAAAAGCAAGACTTGCATTTATGTAGCACCTTTCATGACCTCAGGACATCCCAAAGCACTTTACATCCAGTGAACTACATTTGAAGTAGAGTCACTGTTATATTGCAGGAAACACAGCAGTCAATTTGTGCACAGCAATCTCCCACAAACAGCAATATCACAATGACCAGATCATCTATTTTAGTGTTATTAAATGAGGGATAAATATTGGCCAGGACACAAGCAATAACTCCCTTGGCTTCTTCAAAATGGTGCAATGGGATATTTTATGCCCTCCTGAGAGAACAGTTTCACAGTTCATTTGAAAGGTGGTATTTCTGACAGTGTATTGAACTGGAATGTCAGCCTAGATCTTTGTGCTCAAGTCTGTAGATTGGGACTTGAGCCCACAATCTACTGACTCAGCGGCAAGGTTACTTTTTTGAATCAGTATTAGGTAACTGAAATAATCAATAGCTATTAAGCAGAAATGCATAGGTAACATTCATTCTCAGCCACTTACTGATAAATTAGGTGCTTGTGAAATCTGTCTCTCATCTGAAAAGTAAATAGCTGTGAGGGAGTAAAATTATAGGAAGTTATGTAAAGTTGTTGGGGGTGAAATTTGTCTCTGCAATAGTACATTGACAGCCCATTTTACACTTTGCCTAAAGATAATCGAGCTCAGTTTACAATAGGCTGCAAATGTGCTATTGCCCAGTTTTGCACTATTGCCCAAGACCAATTTCACCCCTCCCCCTCTACTTGTATTATTATGCTATCAAGATTTGAATTGGTTATTGAATTCTATGAAACCTGGACTTCTCGAGGGGAGGTACAGGAATCAATTTAAACCTCACAGTTTTATAATCTTTAATCAGAGTAGTTGAATGGGACTCTCGCCAGAATGATCAACTTTGGCAGGGAGTAAACCAGGAAACATTGAATCGACCTCCTGTTTTACATCTTGCCCAGTTCACCTTTCCATTGAAGTCAATGGGAAATAATTTTTGTTATTGTTTTAAAAGGTGTAAAGCAAAGTTTTCAAATGGCTCAGTTGGCAAGTGCATTGTCTAATGTGTTAGAGTCAGACAGACCAGAGAATTTATAGGTTTAATCTGTGTTGAGTTAGCTGACTTCTGCTACTTAAATTTTCCCAGGATAGAGAAGGGCAAAATTAGCCAAGGTTGCTCCCCCTGATGGCCATCCAGTGACTCCTTCTCAAAATTGTATATTGTATATCGTAGGGCAACTAGGCCTCGCAGTGGTGCATTCCACTGCCAAATAGTTTGCCAACACCTACTGTCTGGGTTAACAAATGAGGACAAAGGTGAAGTAGGGAATATGACAATAATTGTGACGGTAAGGCTATTATAACAACTGGTCCTTTTTTTTTACAAAATGAATGAAAAATCTCAATATTGGGAAGTGGCACAGTTTTCTGGTCAGCATCAAAGAAGACCAGGTCAGGTATATCATCATTACATGCAGAGTGAACCAACTTCTACCATGCTCCAAGACTTCGATCCAAACCTCAGAAAAATCACCTCAATTGGATTGGCAAGGATTTTCCACTTCTCATACCAGCCATCCTTGTAAAATCTTCAAATAAGACTGACATTTTGTACTGAGCTTACGGTGGTTTTATGCTGTGGGCATACAGCAACAATGGTTTAGGAGTGTTTGAACTATTTCATATGTGTCTTTTACATCGTGAAAAGAAAGTCTAATCACATCCATTTGCTCTGAATTGAAACCCACGATTTAGAAGTGCAAAGGCTATCCAGTGCACCATACATTCCATGGAGAATCCATTTACATATGTTTTTTGAAATTACTATTTTACAAATGATCAGGCAGCTTAGATATTTTAGGAAGCAAACCAATTCACAAAAGGCTAACATTTTATTTGGAAAGGTGACATGTTTGGCAGTTGTTGAAATCTATGCATTGATTTCTGTTTCGATTTCTGGAAAAATTTTTCCTTTCAGCAACGACATTGACAGACAAAGCCCATCACATAGGCCCTAATAATAACCACGAGGTGGGGAGGGAGCAGGGTTTCGTGGCGGGGGGTGGTGGTGGTAGATTTAGTGGCTGGGAAACCTAGAAGTATGGGTTTCCCACAGGTCCCATCAAATTTAGCAGCAGGATCTGTTTTAAATTTTTTGCATAGGTTTCCCAGTCACAGCCAGCCAGATTGGAAGGCTGGCTGACCGTCAGGTGGTAGGGCAGCTGGGGACCAGAGTGAAGGTAAGTTGGGAATGGGGGAGAATGGGGGGATATTGGTGATCATGGTGCCGTGGTGGGGGGGCAGGGGGCGGCAGGGGGCGGCAGAGGGAATTGGCCACCAGGAGGGTTCGGGGAAGATCGGGTGAGGAGTTGCAGGTTGGAGAGTAAGATGGACATTGGACAGTGGAGGTTCAATCAAAGCAGGTGGCGTTCCAATTGTGAGGGGTATCCGATTGCGTGAGAGCCCCATCATGCCTGTGGGGTTAGTTGCCCGCCAACCAATCCACCTCCATTAGAACTGGAAGTTGCCATGTTGGAGACTACTTGGGTCAGATTACAAATTTTTGAAGTTTTAACCTCCCCCCTAACCAACCTGGAGGTTAAAATTACCTCTGTGGTCCCTGAAACACAGGAAATATGCAAATTTGTATTATGGAAATTAAAAGGTCTGAGAAATGGTCTGTGAATACTGAAAAGAAATCAGGCAGGACATTTTTTAAAAATTAGAATATCACAAAAATTATGTGGCATAATCGCTGCATTGCCAAATTTGCAAAACACAAAATTACTTGAATACAGAGATTAAAAATTCTGGATGAGGCACAAATTCTGTTCAAAGTACCCTCGATTATTAAATTTCATAGATTGAAAATAGCAATTCTTAACATAGCTTCCATTTAAAGATGTTTACAAGTGTATTAATTTATCAGTAAATGGATATTCTTCGCACTGGGTAGGGTGGGGGCAGTTGAGGGAGGGTGATGGGGGGTGGGTGTTTGCCACAATCGGTCACTCAGGTGGGAGGGCAGCTAGGGAGTGGAACAGATGTAAGGAATGATTATATTTCCTTTAGCAGGCAGACTTCTGCTGAGGTCTTGGGAATTTTCGTTCAAAAAATTTCAGCGAGTCTCTACAGCGTTTCAATTCTTCTGCCAAGAAATATTTAACAGATGACCTCTGCCATTAAAACCCATTGCCAACACCAAAATACATCTTATTAGAATACTGTACTCTCCCTGAACATAAAATATTGAATGAACCATTTCAATCTTCATAACATGATTTTGTAGTCAGTCCCCCATCACCCCACCCGCCCCTAACAAACAGCCAAGTCTGGCAGGTAAAGAACAGATTCCCTAAACTGTCCCCACAAATAGGACACATAGGAGGAGATTTTACAACACTCGTCTCACACACACACATACACACACGTTCATGTACATCAAAGATATACACCTCACATACATACAAAATAATACCCGACACAGGTACACAAATGAACACACACCACAAATACTCTCACTATGTGCACGCAAACGTATACACATCCTCATAAACAACAGTTCCATGCACATGCATCCAAATACACACACACCCCAGACATACATACACTCACACCACACAGATATACACACCTCAAAAACATTTAAAGACACACACACCCCACATATGTACACAAACCATGCAGAAACATGTATACAAACGCATACACACTTTACAAACACATACCTACATCAAATACATCACACACATATAAACATGTATCCCACAAACACAATTCAAGCAGTCACACCTTCCCACACACTCACCCCTTTCTCTCAAGACATACTTTTGAAAATGTAGAATAAAAAGAAACTGCAAGTCACCCATCCAAAGTGTGAACTTGTTTAATTCATACAACAGCTACCATGATTCACTCTCAAGGGAATTTATTTTTAAAGAAAGTTTCCCATAATAAGCTCAAAGTCAGATTTAAAATAGCAAGTTTTTAGGATGGCAAATCAATAACACACAAATGAAAAGTTCACGGCTTAAATGTCAAATGTCCATGGTTCCTTAATTTATTTAGCTCCATAATGGCCAAATCTCTGTATGCCTTTTCTGATATAAAATATAATCCTCATCACCTGGTTGACAGCCTAATAAGTAAACATGAAACTACCTTGTTTATCTATTTCGGTATCATCCAAAAAGTGTACCAAAATAATGATTTCATTGACTCTCCCTATTGTTGCCAATTATAAACTTTTTACTGCGCATGAAACAACTATTCAGTGAAAAAAAAAAATAACTTCAAGACTCTAAGAGTCCTTGCACACACCTTACTCTAGAATCACTGTGAAGCAATTGCTATGTTGTTGTGCTGCTAAAGATCGTGTGTAAACAGAACTTATTGTACTTCTTTGGCTGGGAAACTCTTTGGGATGTCCTGAGAACATGAAAGGTTCTAAATCAATGCAATTTCTTTAATGGTAATGACCTCAGATTGCATTAAATGAGAGACAAACAACTCCAGAGTCCATAAACTTTTTCTTTAATTTACTCATTCATCAAATGTGGTCATTGCTGACATGGTCAGCACTTATTGCTCATTCCTAGTTGCCTGTGATAAGGTGGTGGGGAGCCACCTTCTTGAACTGTATGTTTGTTGCCTGGGCTGGACCATTTCAGCTATGAAGAGAGACTTGGATAGGCTAGGGTTGTTTTCCTTAGAGCAGAGAAGGCTGAGGGAAGGTTATGATGGAGCTGTATAAAACGCTAGTTAGGCTACAGCTCTGTACTGTGTATAGTTCTGGGCAGCACACTATAGGAAGGATGTGATTGCACTGGAGTGGGGGCAGAGGAGATTCACCAGGATGTTGTCTGGGCTGGAGAGTTTCAGCTCTGAAGAGAGACTGAAAAGGCTTGGGTTGTTTTCCTTATAGCAGAGAAGGCTGAGAGGATACATGATTGACGGACACAAAATTATGAGGGGCATTGATAGATTAGATAGGAATAAACTTTTTTCCCTTAGCGGAGGGGTCAATAACCAGGGGGCATAGATTTAAGGTAAGGGGCAGGAGGTTTAGAGGGTATTTGAGGAAAAAAATTTTCAGCCAGAGGGCAGTTAGCATCTGGAACACACTGCCTGAGAGGGTGGTAGAGGCAGGAACCCTCACAACATTTAAGAAATATTCAGATGAGCATTTGAAACGCCATAGCATACAAGGCTACGGGCCAAGTGCTGGAAAATGGGATTAGAATAGATAGGTGCTTGATGGCCAGCACAGACACAATGGGTTGAAGGGCCTGTTTCTGTACTGTATGACTCTATGACCTGATAGAGGTATACAAAATTATGAGGGGCATAGATAGGAAGAAACGTTTTCCCTTAGCGAAGGTGTCAATAACCAGGAGGCCTAGATTTAAGATAAGGAGCAGGAAGTTTAGAGGGGATTTGAGGACATTTTTTTTAACCCAGAGGGTGGTTGGAATCTGGAACACGCTGCCTGAAGGGGCAGTAGGGGAAGGAACCCTCAAACATTTAAGAAGTATACAAGGCTACAGGCCAAGTGCTGGAAAATGGGATTAGGATTGTTGCTTGATGGCCGGCACGGACACGATGGCCGAAGGTCCTGTTCTGTGCTGTATAACGCTATGACTCTATAACTGCTGCAGTCCGTGTGGTAAATATATTTCCACAGTGCTGTTAGGTAGGGTGTTCGAGGACTTTGAACCAGCAATGATGAAGGAACAATGATAAATGTCCAGGTCAGGATAGTGTGTGACATGAAAGGGAACTTGCAGATGGCATCCCCATGTACCTGCTGCCTGTCCTTCTAGGTGGTAGAGGTTGCGGATTGGGGAAATGCTGTCAAAGAGGCCTTGGGGAGTGCATCTTGTAAACTGTACACACAGCAGTCACTGTACACCAGTGGTGGAGGGAGTGAATGTTTAAGATGATGGATGGGGTGCTAATCAAGCGGGCTGCTTTGTCCTGGATAGTGTTGAGATTCTTGAGTGTTAGTGAAGCTGCAACCAGCCAAGCAAGTGGCGAGTATCCCATCACACTCCTGACTTGTGCTTTAAAGATTGTGAAAAGGCTTTGGCAAGTCAAGAGGTGAGTTACTCACTGCAGAATACCCAGTTTTTGACTTGCTATTATAGCCACAGTATTTATGTGGCTGGCCCAGGAAAGTTGCTGGTCAATGGTGATCCCAAAATGTTGATGGTGGGGGATTCAGCAATGGTAATGCTGTGGAATGTCAATGGGAGGTGGTTAGATTCTTTCCGATTAGAGATTTTCATTGCCTTGCAGTTGCCTGGCATGATTGTTACTTGCCACTTATCAATCCAAACCTGAATGTTGTCCACTTGTTGCTGCATGCAGACACAAATTGCTTCATTATCTGAAGAATTGCAAATGGGACTGAGCACTGTATAATCATCAGCGAGCATCGCTATTTCTGACCTTATGTGGGATGGAAGGTCATTGAGGAAGCAGCTGAAGATAGCTGGGCCTAGGATACTACCCTGAGGAGGCCCTGCAGCAAAGTCCTGCGGCTGAGATGATTGGCCTCCAATAACCACAACCACCTACCTCTGTGCTAGGTATAACTCCAGCCACTGGAGACTTTTCCCCTTGAGTCCTGTTGGCTTCAATTTTACTAGGGCACCTTGATGCCACACTCTGTCAAATGCTACTTTGATGTCAAGGGCAGTCATTCTCAGCTCATCTCTGAATTCAGCTCTTGTGTCCATGTTTGGGCCAAGACTTTAATGATGTCTGGAGCCAATTGGTGGAAATTGAGCAACGCAGTTATTGGTGAGTAGGTGACACATGATAGTTGACGACACTTTCCATCGCATTGCTGATGATTCAGAGTACACTGATGGAGCAGTACTTGTTCAGATTGGATTTGTCCTGTTTTTTTGGACAGGATACATCCAGGCAATTTTCTGCTTTGTTGGGCAGATGCCAGTGTTGCAGCTCTTGTGGAACAGCTAGTTCTGAAGCATAGGCGTTTAGCACTGTTGTCAGCGCCCAAACCCTTTACTGTATCCAATACACTCAGCCATTTCTTGATTATATGAGGAATAAATCAAATTGGTTGAAGATTTTCATCTGTGATAGTGGAGGAGAAGGCTGAGATGGATCAACCACTTGCCTCTTCTGGTTGAACATCTTGTCCTTTGCACTCACTTTGTTGGGCTCCACCATGATTGAAGATGGACACGTTCATGGAGCCTCGTCCTCTGGTTAGTTGTTCAATAAAAACAAAAGAACATAAGAAATAAGAGCAGGCCCCTCAAGCCTCCTCTGTCATTCAATATGACGATGGCTGATCTTCTGCCTCAACTCCACTTTCCAACCTGCTTTTCAAATCCCCTGATTCACTCGGAGACCAAAAATATATCAATCTCAGCTTTGAATATCCTCAACGATGGAGTATTCACAACCCTCTGTGGTAGAGAATGCTAAAGATTCACAACCCTCTGAGTGAAGAAATTTCTCCTCAGCTCAATCCTCAATGATTAATCTCTTAAACTGAGTCTCCGTGTTCTAGATTCCCTAGCCAGGAGAAACAATCTCTCAGTGTCTACCTTTTCAAGCCCCTTCAGAATCTTGTATGTTTCAATGAGATCACCTCTCATTCTTCTAAACTGCAGAGAATATAGACCCAATTTACTCAGCCTCTCATCACTGGACAATCCTCTCATCCCAGGAACGAATCTAGTGAACCTGTGCTGTACTGCCTCCAATGCAAGTATACCCTTCCTTAGATATGGAGACCAAAACTGCACACAGTACTCCAGGCGTGGTCTCATGAAAGCCCTGTACAATTGTAGCAAGTTATTCTTATTCTTCTACTCCAATCCCCATGCAATAAAGACCAACATCCCATTTGCCTTCCTAATTACTTGCTGTATCTGCATTCTAATTTTCTGTGTTCCCTTTATGAATATACTCACTTTCTCTGAACATTAACATTTAAATGTTGCATGTCTTTTAAAAGGTATTCTGCTTTCTATTCTTAATACCAAATTGAATGACCTCACACATCCCCAACATTGGGCCGCATTTTACAAGTTTGCCGCCGATGTCAGCAGCGAGCTTCAAAGATGGTGGCGCACATACACGGGCTTTAATCTACGGAGCCGCCATGATATTAAACACGGCGGTTCATTTACATGGTCGGAGCAAACCCCCCCCCCCCCACAACCCCGTCGATGAGTTGGAGGGGGCGGGCGTTCAGTCCCCGGCAACAGCATCCGGCGCCACTGTACAGACGCAAACACCATTTTTAAAGGACTTCCAGCCTTTACATTTAATTAAAAAATTTTAAGTTACCTGCATTTAACAGGAAATGAAAAAAATGAATAAATGTGTCGAGCCCATCTCCCACTCCCCCAATAACCAGACACCTCATTCCTTGCCCTCTCCCTGCCCAAAATACTTACCTTGTGTACCTGACCTTCCCCCTACCCCCACCCAAAGGTCACAAACCTTCATCCTTAACCCTTCCCACCATCCCCTACACCAATCATATTGGTTTGACCCCGTACTCTCCCACACTGAAATACTTACCTGCTCCCCTCTCCCCACCAGTGTCCCGCAAGGCGTGGGAGTCCTGGCAACTGACCACAATATCGTAGTGGGACAGCTGGCAGGAGCAGATGAGTCATTAATTCATTAATTTACATTCATTAACATATTTGAATTCTGCTCCTGTCGCCGAGTGGTGGGGGGGGGGGGGGGGGGGCGGGTGGGGCAGGTGCCGCCACAAGGCCTTACCACCACCGGCAATATGGGGTCAGGCCTTCCCGGCGTCGAGGGTCGTAGCGGGCCTCTCCCAGAGGCATTTTCTGGGCTCCCCCACCATGACCCTTAACGTGGGGCGGCGGGGAGGGGGTGGGTCGGTAAAATTCAGCCCATGGTATTCCATCTGTCACCATGATGTCCACACGCTTAACCTCATTGCCACCTCTTTGTGTCCTGCTTGCAGCCCTACATTCCCACCCAGCTTTGTATTGCCAGAAAACTTGGATACATTACTCTCAGACTCTTTGTGAAGCCCCAGCACTGACCCTTGCAGCATTCCACTAGTTACAGCCTGCCAGCTTGAAAATGCCCTGTTTATCCCCACTCTCTGCTTCCTGTCCATGAACCAATTCTCCATCCAAGCTAATATAATACCCCCAACTCCATGACCTTGTGTATTAACCTTTCGTGTGGCACCTTATCAAATGCCTTTTGGAAATCCAAGTATACAACATATACTGGATCCCCTTTATCTACCCTACTAGATACATCCTCAATAAAACTCTAATTAATTTGTCGAACACAATTTCCCTTTTGTAAAACCATTTTAACTCTGTCTGATCATACTATGATTTTATAAGTGCATCGCTAAGATTTCCTTAATAATTGATTCCAGCATTTTCCCAACAACTGATGTCAGGCTGTTTTCTCTCTTCCTCTTTTCTTGAATAGCAGTGTTACATTTGCTAACTTCCAATGTGCTAGAACCATTCTAGAATTAGGGAATTTTGGAAAATCATAACCAGTGCATCCACTATTTCTGCAGCTCCCTCTTTTAGAAGCCTAGGACATAGGCCACCAGGCCCTAAGGACTTGTCGGCTTTTAGTCCATTAAGTTTCTCTAATACTTTTTTCCTGTTGGTATTAATTACTTTAATTTCCTCAGTCTTATTAGTCCCTTAGTTACCTTCTATTTCTGCTCTGTAATTTTTGTCTTTTACTGTGAAGACAGACACAGAATATTTGTTCAATGTTACTGTTATTTCCTCATGTCCCATGATAATTCATCCTGTCTCTGCCTGTACAATGTATTGGTATAGAAAGCTGTCTTGAAAACATACTACAAATTCATCTTCTACATTATCTTTGTCACTTTGATTTGTCCAGTCTATATGAAAATTTAAGTCTCCCGCAATTATTACATTGCCTTTGTTACATGTTCCAATTATTTCTTACTAAATGCTCTGTCCAATGGTATAAATACAGTTCAGTAGCCCATAAGCCAGTCCTACCAATATTTTCTGACCTTTGTGATTCCTAATCTTCACTCATACTGATTCTACCTCCAATCTTTGCAGCCAAGATTCTTTCTTACTATCATCCTCATAGGACACTCATAGGACTTAGGAGCAGAAGTAGGCCATTCGGCCCCTTGAGCCTGCTCTGCCACTCGATAAGATCATGGCCGATCTGGTTGTTGTCTCAACTCCACTTTCCTGTCTGCCCTCCCCAAATTTCTTTTTCCCTTTTTTATTCCTTAGATCATCCTTTATTATCAGGGTTACTCCTCTTCCTTTTCCATTCTGCCTTTCTTTTCAAAATGTTGTGTACCCTGGAATACTTATTCCCCAATCTTGGTCGCCTTGCAACCATATCTCTATAATGATGATTATATCAAACCTGTTTATCTCTATTTGTGCAGTTAGCTCATCTATCTTGCTTCATGCATTCAGATAAAGAGCCCGTCATTTTATTTGTTTACCACTATACTTTGCATGGACTTTACTTGCTGATGCACTATTTCCTTTAAACTCTCAGTCTCTTCCCATCCAACTCTGCTTTTTTTTACCCAAATCGCTACCGTGTGCTATTGATTCAACTTTTTTCTTTAGATTTCTAAATTTCCCTTCACCTGACCCTCCTGTCCCCTTTTAGTTTCAAGTCCTATCCACAGTCCTAGTTATAGAATTGGCTGAGGTGCTGATTCTGACCCGGTTTAAGTGGAGCCCATCCCAACGGAACGGCTCTCGTTTTCCCCAGTACTGGTGCCAGTGAATCAAAAAACCTTTTTCCCACACCACTGTTTAAGACACATGTTTAATTCCCTAATCTGCTTGACCCTATGTCAATATGTGCTTGGCACAGGTAGTTTTTAAAATTCTTTCATGGAATGTGGGCATCACTGGTAGGCCAGCATTTGTTGCCCATCCCTAATTGCCCTTGAACTGAGTGGCTTGCTAGGCCATTTCCGAGGGCAGTTAAGAGTCAACCACGTTGCTATGAGTCTAGAGTCACATGTAGGCCAGGCCAGGTAAGGGTGGTAGATTTCCTTCCCTAAAGGGCATTTGTGAACCAGATGGTTTTTTTTAATGACAATCAATGGCACCATTATTGAGACTAGCTTTCAATTTGAGATTTATTTTTATTAATTAGTTGAATTTATTGACTAATTGAATTTAAATTCCACCAGCTGCTGTGGTGCGATTTGAGCCCTTGTCGCCAGATCTCTGCATTACTAGTCCAGCTATATTACCACTACGCCACCAGCTCCCCATTAACCCAGAGATTATTACCCTTGAGGTTCTGTTTATTAATTTAGAACCCAAGTCCTCAGCAGAACTTCGTTCTTAGTTTTACCTATGGCGTTGGCTCCTACATAGACAACAACAATTGGATCCTCCCCTTCCCACTCCAAGTTCTTCTCCAGCTGTGAGGAGATGTCCCGAGCCCTGGCAGCAGGCTGGCAGCGTAACCTTTCAAACTTTTGGTTTCAGCTGCAGAGAACATTATCTATTCCCCTGACTGTACTAATCCCTACAACTACCACATTCCTTTATACCTTGAACCCATTGGACAAAGACAAGGGCTGAGGTTCCTCCATCACTATATCCTAGATTACCATACTTGCCTGAGTCACAGTCACACCCTCCTGCTTCTATTGACCACATCTAAGGGATGTGACTGCCTCCCACTACCACCATTGTCCATCACCATTCACAACTGGATGCAACGGGACTGCAGAGCTTTGATCTGATACATTGGTTTTGGGATCGCTTAGTTCTGTCTATAAATATGCTGCTTCTACTTCCTGTGTTGTTTACACATGTAGGCTGAATTTTGTTCAGCCTCCAACGTCAGGCGGGGGTGCCGGAAGATCACAGTGGCAACGGCCCACCATGGAGCCTGACTCCAGGATTGCTGGGCCCGATCTTTCCGCCAGCGGCGAGGCTCCAGGGTGGCCCCGTCTGCCACTCGGCAACTGGTCCCAACTTTAAATATTTAAATAAATGCTGTGCATACATTTAAATCCAATTCCCCACGATCTTACCTTCGGTTCTGGATCTTCGATGTGACGGGCGGCACTCAAGCGCCTTCACTTTCCCATCTAAAGAAAGCTGGCACCACCAAGGTGACGAAGGGGGGGATGAAAGCATTTTTAGTGTAGTGGGGGTGGGGTGGGGGGGTGGAAACTGGTTCAACACTGCATTTTTAGTGGGGGGGGGGGGGGGGTGGAAGTGGTGACCTCTGCACTTTGCCCAGCATATTATAATGAGCCGCCACGCGGGTTTGACCCCGGGATGAACTTCTGACCTCATAGCCACACCATCACTAAGACCTATTTCTACCTCAGTAACATAGTCTGACTTTGTCCCCGCCTTAGCTCATCTATGCTGAAACCCTCATCCACGTCTTTGTTACTTCTAGACCTGTCTGTTCCAATGCACTCCTGGCTGGACTCCTGCATTCTATCCTCCATAAACTTGAGGTCATCCAAAACTCTGCTGCTCGTGTCCTTACTCACACCAAGTCCCACTGTGCTCACTGACCTACATTGGCTCCCGGTTCAGCAATGCCTCTATTTTAAAACTCTCATCCTTGTTTTCAAATCCCTCCATGGCCTCGATCCTCCCTATCTCTGTAATCTCCTCCAGGCATACAACCGTTCAAGATATCTGCACTCTACTAATTCCTGCCCCTTGAACATGCCCAATTTTAATCACTTCACCATTCATGGCCATACATTCAGCTGCCTAGGCCCTAAGCTCTGGAATTCCCTCCCTGAACCTCTTTGCTTCTCTATCTCTTTTTTGTCCTTTAAGATGCACCTTAAAACCTACCTCCTCATTTACCCCAGTATTGCTTTTGTGGTTCAGTGACAAATCTTTTACCTTATGACACTCCTGTGAAGCACCTTGGGACATTTTATTACATTAATTGCGCTCTATAAATATAAGTTTTTATTGTTGTGTAGCCTCACAAGCTTGGTACATCATTTTCAGTTACCCCTGGTGCTGCTCATTGAGCCAGGATTGGTCCCCTGGTTTGATGGTAATGGTAGAGTGAGGGGTATACCGGGCCATCAGCTTACAGATTGTTCTGGAATACAATTCTGCTGCTGCTGATGGCCCACAGCACCTCATGGATGGCCTAATGTTTTCATATCCAGACTGCGGATCACAGAATACACTCTAATTGTGAACTACTTCAAGGTGGGTTCAGCGCACAAAGGCAGCTGATGAAAGACTGATGTAATGACATCATCCTGTGATGACATCATAATCTAATGAAGCTCCTCCCACCTGTTGCTAAAAGCACATTTTTATTTGTAAAGGGTATGATTTTGCTCAAGTTACTTGCAAGCAGATTCTTTACATTGCTGACCACATAGCTTTAAATATCAGGCTACATCTACTCATGAATGCATTCCTATCATCTTGATGTCACCATGGTAACATCATGACTGACCCGAAGGTATGTTCTTTGTGACCAGATAGATGGACCACAGTACTCTTTCTAATCCTGTAAATGTTCGCATATTATGCCTTTGTCTCATTGCAAATTAATATTACTTTTTAAATGGACATTTTGTTTTCTATGGAACTTAAATGCTTTCTATCTATTCGTTAGCTGATCACATGCTTGTTATCTGATTGCACCGTCTCCCTGGAACTGCTGGAGTCGCTATGACAACTCAACTCTTGCACTGCTCTCGAGTGGAAACAGGCCCCGCCTCAACTTACCCTGCTCTGAGCCAGCAGCAATGCTATGCTGACTTAAAAGATGGCTGGACAGTTGAAAGTAGTACTTTTGGGTTCGGGCTTCCAGAAGCTGGTTTCGGGCAGGTGGCAAGACTGTGCTGCTCACATTATGCCTGTTTCAGGTGGAAGTCAAAAATTGCCCTCCAAGTCTCTAGAAGATACCACAAAATGAAGTAAAGCCCTTCAATCTGAACCATCTAGGAGACCCCAATAGTCTCCTCCCTCCTGTTTCACTGAAAAATTCTTCTGGAACATCCCTGTCCTGTCTTGTTATTTAGATAAATTGTTTAGCTTTGTTCATTTAGTAAACAGAAAGTCCATTGTATACTTCATTTGTTTAAAATCCAAACTGCGAATAGCTGCCATATCCTGGTGCATCATTTTAACACAGTGGTGTTGCTGCCATATCTTTAATATTGTCACCAAATCATACTATGTGCTTGCAAGTTGGTAAAAACCCCCAGGTGGTCTGACAAATCTCCCTGAAACTATATAGCTTAACTCCCAGATGCTATCTTCTTAAATTTGGATTATAGATGTTTGTGATTTGTTTAATTTGCATTTTTAATATTTTACAAGGTAAGTAACAGCTCTGCAAAAGGAAGTGAAAATTGCTTCCTTGGAAATTGCCAGAGCAGCAGTGCACATACAGCAGGGAAGAGTTTTGTCACAGCAATAAGAAAGAAGGATTTATATAGTGCCTGTCATATCCTCAGGACATCCCAAAGCACTTCACAGCCAATGAAGTACTTTTCAACTTTAGTCATATGTTGTTGCATAGGGAAATGTGTGAAAGCTAATTTGTACTCAGGACAGTCCCACAGTGTACGAAATGAATGACCAGCCTATCTGTATTTTAATAATATTACTTGAGGGATGAATTTTCGCCAGGATACTAGGAAAACTCCCTACTCTTCACCAAGCGGATAGGATCTTGGTTTACGACCTCATCTGTAAAATGCCACATCAGTACTGAACTGAAGGGCTGGGTTTTGTGGCGTCGACGGGGCTCCTGGTGGCTGCCGAAAAGGCGGGGGGAACACTGCCTTGGCCTTTCTGAGCCCTCCCCGGCGTGATTTTGTGTTGTTCCGGGACTTAAGTGGCTGGCAGCAGGAACCCCATCCCTTTAAAGACGTGGATCCCGCCTCCAAGAGCTGCCGGCCAATCACAGGGCTGGCAGCTCAGCAGTATCGGCAGCGCCACTGGGAGCTGTGGCCACTGTCAGTACTGCAAATGCCTTGGACCCAGGCCCACCGCTGGAGACCCAGACCTCAGGTGAGAGAAGCAGGGTCGCGGGGCCAGTCCGGACGGCCCTGGTGAGGGGGATGGCAGGTTAGGTGTGTACTGCAGGGGGAGGGGGATTCCAAAGAGATGGTGGTCCTCCCTGGGCTATGGATTTCTCATGGAGGAGAGACCCCTCCAAAGCCAGCAGGGAGGGCGCCTCATATTACAGGGCAACCTCCACGCATGGTGGAGACACCCCAGCCACTGGTTAAATTCCAGTGGCAGGTGGAAGAGGCCTTCAAGTGGCTGTTAATAGGCCACTTAAAGGCCTCAATTGGCCTCTAGGTGGGAAGGCCATCGACAGCCTATCCCACCCCTGACAAAATCACTTGGCAATGGGAAGGTGATGGGCCCTCCATCCCTCTCCTCCCGTGGCATTTCTATGGGCCGTCCCACCTCTGACCCCGCCTCAGGAGGCCCATAAAATCCAGCCTGAAGAGTGAGTCTGGATTATTTGCTCAAATTCCAGGATTGGGATTTAAACCCACAACATTGTGATTCAGAGGTGACCCTGCTATCAAAATAGCACTCAGAGAAAAGTAGAGTAGGAAAGCACACAACCATAGATTTGTAAAAGGTTATCTAAATTGGGCAAGTCCATGTCTGTTCAGATAGAAGTCAGTCCAACCTGCATTATTGCCTATGATCTTACAGTTGCATGTATGGGAACAAATATTGCCTTCCAATCATCTAATTTCAATAGGTATGGTATATGTGGCTGCCTTATTGTAAAAGGCTGTCTCCAAACAAAGAAATTGTATTTTTTGTGTAATTCAGATGAAATGGCTTATTCTATCATAATGTGATGATAATATGACAATTGCAATGGATTCAATCACAAGTAAAGTTCCATGGAATAAAAACTACAAAATAAATTACAGATTTTAAACTATTTTTATAAAACATTGGAGGGAGCTTTCAACTCGCTCTCAATGCTTGCCCAATGATGTCAGCATGAGGCATGACCCCTTTTTCAGGTCTGTACCTTATTTAAATTTGATGGGCGAGCTACCAGCACAAATTGCATTGGTGATTGGACAACTTGCCCATTGTGGGGAGGGATTTTGGGCAGACCTGATGTCTATTCCTCCTGGCATCTCTTAAAGGGGATCTCCAGTGCTCATTGTGGAGCTGAGCTAGAACTGGTTTCTGTGTACTAGAAGACAGAAATTGTCTACTGGGAGAGTGCTCAGATTTTCCATCAATGCCCCGTTGGCTTCAGTGGAGGAAATAAGAGAGAAGAACGTTTTATTTCCAGAAAATGAGAGAAGGGTGCCCCGCTACATCGCCAATGCCTGTCCCTTAACCCCTTGGACTTGGAAGCCTTGCAGAAAAAGTTCAATGATCTGATGAAGACTGCTAAATTAAGACTCACATTCATAATCTTGTTGTCATTGTCAGCAGAGTTCTGTATCAATTTACTGCAACATCAATGAAAATCTTGACCTACCCCACTTCACTTTCTCAACAACTCATTGCAACACCTTCCAGTGATGCCTGCAGCTGCTGCCACTTCCAAAGTTTGCTACTGTCACCCCTCTAATTATTAATGCCCTCTCTTGCACACACCTGATGCTTCTTTGTACTATATGAACTATTCTACCAGTGCACACAGATGTTCAGAACTCTCCAGTACACCATTCAAGAACAGACTACCTTCCTTTTGCAGGACAAACTTGTACACAATGGCCTGGAGAAGACCTACATAAGAGGAGGGATTCCATCCTTTCATGTACTCTCATCAGCCGCCAAGGCTGCTATGGCCATCATGAACAGAGTGGGGGTAAGTTTGCCTTTGAGTGTTAGTGTAAAATGGCAATATTGATTCAGACAGCCATTACACATATTGCCCATTTTACATTATCACTCAAAAGTAATATTGCCGCAGAGATTACATTAGCTGTTGCAGAGGGTGAGGCAAGGGGATGCATGTCACAGGGTACTTGGCCCTATAACTATTTCTCATCACTTAATTCTGCCCCTCATTCAATCTATATCACAACCTGGTGCTTCATTGGGCAAATACTCTTTTGAAATGATATGCAATTACCCCTTGCTTCTATTCACTTTCTCTATTTTCTCTTTCCAGGTCTTAAGTCCCAGTTCCATTGGCAGAAGAGGAGGGGGAGTGCATTGTATCTAAAGATGCTTTGTCATGTAATCTTAATGCTTGCAGCTCAGAAATTGGAATCTTCTGACCTTTCAATAGCGATTTAGATGGGTCAGCATGGGGCGATGCATCAGTGGAGGCATAGCATTGATTGTGCCTCATCTCTACATTTGTGCCCAGGTTTCTGTAAGCTTTTAATAGCTAAGTCCAGAGAGGATAACCTTTGTTCATAAGCAGTCAGCTTCTCACCCAGTGCTCGGAGTCAAAGAGAAGGGGAATTAAGGACAGCCACATGTTGAATGCATCATAGCAGCTGCCAGGAAACTGGGCACAGTCCTGCACATTGCACAGGTCTGTCATGTACACCAGCCAGACATTCAGTGACTGAAAACCCTTCATATGCATGTAGATTCCAGACTCTTCCTCTGGAGCACCCAATGCTATGTGTGTCTAGTCACTGATGCCTCGTATGTGGGGGAGGCCTGCAATCCTGACAAAGCCCAGGTCTGTCAGAGGTCTGTCTTCCTGCTTCACACCGTCCATAGGGAAGAATGTGAAGCCATTAGCCTTGGCAAAGAGTGCATCCTAATTATGTTTTTATTTTGAGGACTGGCCAGTTTTCATGCTTGCTGTCTGATGATAGAACAAACTGACAGTCATTAATGATCTTACCCATTACATCTCCATTATACTGAATTAATGGTTGTTTGAATTTGCTCATGTCAGACCGTTTTGAAAATGAACAGGAAGTTTTTTTGTCCCCTTGTTATTCAGCATGAAACAGAGCTTCATCCAGGAAGTTACTTGAAACCTATTTTTTGCCTCAGTGTTGGCAAATAAAAGTAATGCTTAACCTTATTACTTCAATACTAAGTATGCAATTAATTTGTTATGTATTATGGGTTAAAGACAAAAGGGGTGATTTAAACCCTACCCACCTGGCAGAAACCATCCAAGTTAAATTCAATCACACTACTTACCTGACCTGATGAATTCAGATTTTCACCTGGTCTCCTGAGCAGGCAACAAGAATATCCATCCAAAGCGAGGTTTAGTATGCATATTGAGTCCTGATATCGTAATCAGGACCTGACTGTAAATTTTACTAGGTGGCCTACGTGGGAAGTGGAGTGAGTTTCCCGCTAGGTCAACCCAGCGGCAAAGTGGATCAGCGGTAAAAGATGAAAAGTTTTAATGTTTTTATAAGCATGTCTTTTGCGATGACTTGGAGTCTTAAACCAGGCTCCACAAGTGAAAGCTTATGTCTCCCTTGTTGCGATCCCACGCTCCTCAATCGTGGGAACCCCTGTGGAATGACCCCCAGCCAATTACCTGAAGGCAACTTGCAGGTTACATGATTTTCCACCCTTTCCTACCCAGAATGGGATTTAAGTGAGGCCTGGAAGTTAAAATAGTTTTATGTCGGGAGCTGCAGGTGACTTCTTAACTTATGCCTCTGCTCACTTACTGAAAACTAGTCCCCAGTTAAAATTGGGGTTGGAGTATTTTTCTTCTGTGTAGTTTATTTTAATAGCATTTACTTGAAGAAACATTGAGTATTTTTCCATTTTCACAATTTTGATTCCTATATCACATCATTACAACTCTGCTTCACATATCTACTTTTAGCTAATACAGTGTGAATGTGTCATGAGTTTCTCCATGATTTTCAACGCCATTACCATTCACTGTTTAGCTGTGTGAGGCTGCTCTTGCTGCAAGGCAAGACCCGAGTGTCAAATGTCACCATGGTTTTTAGCTACTACATTGCTTGGTGTTGAAGGTAACTTTTACATTCATTTTCTTTTTCATCACCACCCTTGAAATATGGAATAAAGCGACAAATACAATGCATTCAGGTTTGTTCTGTTCGTGAGGAAAACTATTTTTAAGAAAGCCAAGCATAGTCCCAAAATCAAAATATAAAAGTCAATTGTTTATATGTTGGAAATCTGTTACAAAATAAAGATACTTCCACCTTTTAAAAAAAAACAGAATGCAAACAGGCAAAATGACAGTGAGGAGTTTTTGCACTTGTACACGTGAAAGAAATAAGGTTACTCCTGGAATACTAGAGAGTCTCCTTACTAGAAATACGTGTTCTGCTCTTACTTTATACATCGTCTACCTACAACAAAATTCTTCATTATTGTGGCTTCCTTCCAATTTTCTGCTGTGTAGGTATAAAACAGGATTGAAGCCCCTTGCAGATTAAAAAAAATCCATGTTTTAACTGTCAGGAGGTACATCACAAATAAATGAAAAAAGAACAGTGACAGTTCTAAGCAGAGTGAAGTTGGATTGAGTAGAGTTCAACTGCGATAGACTAAAGGTGCATTTTTCATAGCACGGTTCTGGATACTGAAACTGGAAGTCACAAGGTGCCAAGTGTTCATGACGTATATTCATGACATCAGGACAACAGTGATGTTTTAAAAGTACTAATATTGGAAAAAAAACATGGTTATATGCACAATAGCGAAGAAACAGTAACAGTGGGGTATTCAGCATCCATCATGAGCAATTTAGAATTTACTTGCATTAAATATTTCAGGAACTAAAGCATCTGCTATACGTATCATTGACAGAGTCTGACGCTGAAAAGTAGTTTAGAAGTTTCAATGTTTACATTAGTGATAAAGAACAAACTTGCTTAATTGTGAATGTAAGGAAGTATAGAGTAGCAATTAAAGCTTCGATCTGGCACAAGGTTTTTTTTATTTAGTAAACCCTAATCTTAACCAAGCTTAGAGTTGCTTAGTCTCATTAAACAGATTCAAGTGTCAGCTTTGTGCTTTCTTCCAAATACACCATGCTGCAATTTAGTCTCATGCATACAATCATCAAAGCACATCTTGTTTTACAAATATTTAAATATCAGTTCAAGCAACTTTCCTTGACAAGGAATTATGAATAAAAAACATTCAAAAAGAAATTAGGAAATAATGAAACAAGCAGCTTTGAAGAGTAAGAGGATGGATTTCATTAGTTTACAATATTGCTTAATGTTTAAAATAACCCATTTATTGAATAGTATAATAAATACATCAAATTTACTAAAGAAAGACTTTTAGAATTTTAATGTTTTGGTTTTTTAAAAATTATTTAAAAGCATTAACATCAGAAAGATATGACAATAAATATGTAATTGTTTTTGAAGTACATCTTGTTTTTTTCCCATTAAGAATAAGCACCATCTTATGAAGCTTTATTACTCTCATTGTTCTCCTAATATTCTCCCTTTACTAAAACTGCCTTGGGGACACACCTTACAACAGTGGTATGCTTCCAGGTCTCCAATAATGTACATCTTGGCTGTCTGCCAGAAGGCACATGACCAACTTTTCTTGCCCTCCCACAGGAAGGCATCTGCCCTCGCCTGGGATGTGCCTTCCAATATAATTAGAAATCAGAGACATAAAATTGAGTTGATTGCAGTAGTAGCTTTCCCTTTTCATGACTACCTTTTCAGTGAAAAGTCAACTGTCAAGAATGGCCACCCAATGATGCATGATAGGGTGTGTATTATCTGTATATTTTATGTAAGACTTCTAGGTTTCAATGTCTAATTTTGGAAGATAGCAGCTGAAATACCTTACAAAACTCAGCACTGATTATAGTTAAGTTACTTAAAGGCAAGAAAACAACAGATTGTATATACAGGTAAAGTAACCAAGAGGAAATAAAATCGAAATAATTGTTTTAAGATTGTTGAAAAGTCTGACTCAATCCATGTGCTATGAAATATCAGAAATGCCTCTCCCATTCAACTACATACAGTATTGGTGATTGTTGAGGCTATGATAGGACTTTATAGTCTTCGATACAGATTGATATTAAATCAACTTCTTTTGTTGCATTGGGGCTTATTGCCATTGTATTAAATGTCAGTTGTGTACAGGAAAAATGGGCCAGGCAAGAAACAGCTTAGCAATTGATGTTTGCTAGCTTGTACCCCACATTCTGCTTCAAGTCAGCCTTACCCACATGGCAAAAAGATAGCGAGGCACAGTTACTTCTGCCTGTTAGTGGACCAAGGCTTCCTAGAAAACTGTTTACAGATCAACATTGGGTTTGCAGCTTTGCAAGTGTCTAATGATTCCAATCCTGGCTGGACTTCAAGCAATTGAATGCCTTTGGGTACAGATTCCAATAATAAATATTGTATGCATTTCATCCTGATTAATTTAAAATATCATACAGAATAATACACCATGATTGGAAACTAGATGATTTTTGCTCTTGATTGGCATGGCATACAGCCTACACTAACAAAAGAATTTATTTTTTTGAAAGCAACATGTATATTTTAGTTTCTAACAAGAACATCTACAAACAACATGTTAGGTCTATTGTGTAGCAAAAGCTCATTACATAGCACAAAGGTTTACATCATCAGCATGATTCAGAAATGATGATGTAAATTCTCCAGAGGGCTGGCAACCCACTTTCTTCAGATACAGAGAGCACTCCCTTCATCCTCAGTCTTACAGGAATAACAATTACCCTGTAGTACAACTAAGATTGCCCAGAAGTCAGCCTTTTATTGTCTTCTTGGGCTGTCCTTTTGCAAGCATGTTTTAAATGATTGTTGGACCTTCTTGCCTGGTTGCTAATAGGTGATTGCAGATATTAGGAACACTTAAAAATTCACTAGTCATCACTTTATTTGGGTACTTTAAACTATTATTGTTCCCCGCCCTAATATTTTCTCTCTCTTTTTAGAGACACCAATCAAAAGGAAATTCCAGTTCAGAACAAAGCTTTCCTGTAAAGATGGCTTGGCAATGCTTAGGACAGTTAAATGTTGGTTGGACTACTCAGCCACCTGAACTGAGTCCAGGCCAAACCATAGGGGATGAATTGAATTAGGGACTAATGAACGCACTGCTGTGCATTATTGATGATTAATAAATACTCAGATTAATTCAGGCATAAAACAAAGACCAGTCACTCAGTACACACTTTCTCTTTTATTGCAGATGAAGCCTTTATATGGAAATACCTTATGGTTAGCAAAATTCTTCCTTTTCAAATCATTTAATTAACCAGTGTAGAAAGCTTGAGATAGAGTCAGTGCACAATCAAATGTGTATGCTCCTATTTCGCAAAAGACCTATCAATTGGTGTATAATATTACGGCTTTTTTAAAAAAAAATGCATATTATACATTTCTAAATTTGTGTTTTTATGAGAAGGCTTTCTAGCAATTTACAATTCAGGTTTTGAAAGAAAGATTTATGAGGCTTGATATTTGTACAATAATGCATTTCTCTCAACAAATTTGATTTCAGAGATAATATCGTCCAAATTTAGGGGTGAGGTAATGGATATACTTTGAACTATACTGACAGCATCAGACTCTAAATTTAATTTGATCTTACCCATCAGTTTAAAATAAATTGTAGTATAATTCAATTATGCCATTATAGACTACATTGATTAATGAAACTTTCATTGTACATTCTAATAAATACTTTTATTGAAAAAGGATCAGAAAACAACAATTCTAATCCGTAACCTGACTGAATCAGAATATTCATGTCATTGAAATAGAAAGTTGAGCTTTTCAGGAATCTCCCCCTTCACTTTCAGTACAATTACTGTAAACAAGATACAATAATTGGTTGTCATATGTGGCCATTATATCCACCAATCCAATAACTAGACTGAGACATATAAGGTTGTTGCTCATGCTGTGATCAGCCATTCAAATTCTCATTATAAAGTTGGCATTGGTCACCTGCCCATCAGATGCATTTTTCAAAAATCTTATCCATAAAAATTATTGCAAAAATAATTTTGATATATCAGAATTATTGTAGATTTTTTTCTCCTGTATCAGAAGCATATTAAGGTTTGAATATCTTTTCAAATGATATTATTGGCATTGTTCTTTGCATTGTTCTTTATTCTATTGAAGATTTTTTGTGTTCATATTTAAAGCATTATTCTTTCTTACATTAACAATCGTAAACTATATCATCTTAAAAAATACATTCAGCACACAAAGGAGAGTTAGGAAAGACTCCACCACAAGGACCAGTGCTCTGTATTAGCTAGCCTTATATATTAGGTGCCACTCCCAAAGCTGTACCTCTGCAGCCAAACCATATGATTATCACAAGCTGAAATTCCAGTGCAAGACTCGATCATTTACTAACAAACTGGCCATTTTTTAAAAATGCCTATTCATCCCTATCAACATACTTGCTCACTGTTGTAGTAACTGTTACTATAAATTTTGTTAATCCAGCAGCCCTGACCTTTGTGCATAACACTTTGAATGTTTTAGGTAAATTTGCTCTAATTCATTGTTGTTTCAACTAAAATGTAATTTAAACTGGGCACTAGCTAAAATCCCATGCATTATGCTTGTTGAATATCAAATGAAAAGGGATTCTCGAATGAAGCACTGCTGAATCCAAATGCTGTGCTGAACCTGATGCATTCAGGTATTTTAACTCTTTTAGCTGTAGAAAAAAAAAATTCTTAAAATTCATCAGTCAAATTCAGAGCCAAGCATGAATTGTAACAATCTTCCAATTCCCAATTCATTGCAGTCATTAAAAAGTAAAATTATTCATCTAGAATAGATTTTATCAAATCTTTAAAAAAGCATAGCACTATAACATACAAAACATCTATGTCTTCCATTTCAGATTTTATTCTTCAGTTAAGTAATGGTCAACCCCTTAGATTTTCATGCAAACATCTTCTGTCTCGAAGTCACAAATGTTAAATCAGTCATTTTTTAAAAATTCTAGATTTCAAGCATTTATATTGCTCAGATATTTCAATTTCTACATGTGAAAAGACAGATCGCTGCAGAAATGTTGCTTCAAGAACTGAAAAAAAACAATAATTTTGTACCTGTTTAGTTCTTCTAATGCAGCACAACATGATTCCGTATCCCTTTCTTTTTCTCTCCCTTCCTATTCTTTCTTGCTCCTCTCACTCCCTCGCTCCCTGTCTCTCACTCCCTCTCTCTCCCTCTCTCGCTCACACAGGCACTGCCGACAGCTGCACAGTCAACTGCTGCTGATCAGCATACTCTCCTACCAGTTTTCCCCCCCTCCCCACCCACCCGTGCCACCACTCCCAGACAGCTCATTAAATATTAAGCGTCTCTCTTCCATACCCTCAGTGGCCACTGTCTAAGTGTGCACGTTTCTGGAGTATTAACAATTTAAATACTGAATTTCTTTCAAGATCTTGTAGCACGCATTCAGTTATTTTACCCAGTATTTATAACAGGGATACTCTGCACAGTCAGAATACCATATTAAATGGGTAAATGGTAATGCATTCATTAAGAACATTTCTTTCTTAATTGTATTCTCATAAAAAAGCAAAACATTTAATTTGCATTATATTTTTTGAAATGGTGCCAAGATGCTACGAGAGCATCTCACAATTAATGAAGTGATCTGCCACGCCCAAACTGTAGTGCTGTACAGGGCTAGTATGGTAGATTAAATTGATTCTACCCCTCTCATGAATAATGTAGGTTGCAGGGATTGGGGCATTTCTTAGCACTCTGCTTCATGAATGCATTTTTTTTTAACCCAGCTGCTGAACAACAGAATGTGATTGGATCCAGTAACGTCACCATACATTAACCCTTATGATGCTGCAGATTTTTAGCCTCCAACAAAGCAATCAATGCATATGACATACAACAAAGAATAAAAAGGAAAGCAACAGATAACTCTTAATATCATTCCTTAAAAAGGGCCCTCCACTAGGTTTATACAGACTGCTTACAAATCAAAGCATTGCTGCAGTAGTCGTTTATATTGCATTTGAAAAAAACATAGTATTCACATTTCAGAATCTCCTGCATCACTCAGTCAGTCCAACTCCATGTTACAGTAAGGACATTAAAAAATCCAACAGTCAGTTTAAAGCTTTGGTAAAGGAGGAAGTTATTCCCCATGACGTGTACAGCATTAACTGCACAAATTATTTTAAAATCAATCTAACTGTAAGCTTATTCATTACTTTCTAATATAAAATAATGTGAATAAATCTGTAAACATGGGAGATATAAAGTTCTGATAGAGAACAAATGAAGTGTCCATGTTAGTTCAGTATAAAATTTAATAAATGATATTATTTGGAAGTTAGATTCTCAAATGTTATTCGGTACCCCATAGAAATGCCTGATGATTTCTGAGATGTTACACAATTAGAATGTTTTGTGAAGTGGTCATCATTTTACATTAGTTAGCATGAGCTGTGCAAAATCTTAGTGCATGAAGGTTTTGATAAGCTACAATAAAGAGCAAATCAGCAGGGAGGGGTGATGACCTATAATATGAGATGGCACGAGCCTGAAATGATCAGACTAAACATTAAACTTGGGATAGAATGATCAGATTAAACACAAAAGTTGGAATAGAATTAGCTCAATTAAACAGTAAACCTAGGGTCAAGTAAGTACACAGCTGTCCAGGATAAAGTGGCAGGGTGTGCCGAAAGTGATAGTACATGAAGGTTATGGAAGCCACAATAAGGGGGGCAGGGTAGTAACGTATAGCATAAGCTGGCACTGACCTGAAGTATAATCTTGTACATTAATGCATGTTGAGGATAGGGCTACCATTAAAGAAGAGTAGTACATGAATATGGAAGAAGATTGCTGTTATCTTATGGAAAAATACAAAGAACCATGATTAAGCAGGGACTCTATTTAGGTTCTAAATTACAGCCACACAATGTACAAGTAAATAAAGAATATTGGCTGTGAAATTGATTTGTGTCGTATCGCTTCCAGTGGCACTACATAGCCGGACCTGCAGAGATGAAGTGCGGGAAATGCCGCTGACCGCTTCCAATGTGGCCTGCATGGCGTGAGGCAACTGGTGTGTCACATGCAGATCCAACCCCTGCGTGCGCCCGAGGAGAATGAAAGAATGAGATCAGATGGCAACGGGCTGATGCAACGCACAAATACTAAAATTGGCCAACAAATGTGCAGGGAACGCCTTCCTTATTCCCTCCTGAAACAACAAGTGTTAGAAAGCAAGATGGGCCCTGGCCTGGGGATATTTAAAGGGTCACTCCTCAAATTGCATCTGAGGTCTTTTGACTTACTTGTGTTCAGGCAAAGTGGTGGAAGCACTGTGGTGAGTTTCTGGAGCAGAAAATGGAGAAACTATTCATCCTTGAAAGGAAGTGGCTGACATACCAACAATCTCTATCAAGCATGACTCATACCTCACAATCATAGCTTCACCTAACCCTCACACACTTAACACTGCTGTAAGCCTCATACCCACATCTCAAACCTTGCACACATTGTCAGATATTCAACCATGATAGCCACATCACCCAAACACATTGCAGCAACAGTTTACCAGTGGGGGACAGGCAAGGCAGCATATCCTCACTTTCATGGAGGAGACAGTGGTCACTAAAATTGGAGCGACCATCACCGAGACTGTGGCCAGTGGCAGGACTGAGACAATAAAAGTTGATAGTATGTTCCTACTTAATCCACCTTCTCTCATCCCACTTCTCCCTCATCCCACAATCTCTTCTGACGTGCAAGCTGCAAACCGTGCCAGCATGCACCTCTCACTTCCCCCCACTACCCCCGCACCTCACCTTCCCTCACCACAACCCTACCATTCTGTCTTTCTCCTTTTAGATACCCAAGAACTGTCTCCTGGTCAGGCAGTGCTGCTGGACCGTGAAAACTAAGAGGAGCAGGACACTGATGATGACACAACATCATCACCTGATCTGATATTTGCAGCCACCAGTTCAAGTACTGACACCATGCATACATTAGAGGATAGTATAGAGATGGAAGCTGCATGTGGTGAGCCACCAGGCAGCAGTGGCCCACAGACAGGGAAAGGGAAAGGATAACATGGGGGCCAGCTCACTGGAGGGCAAGGATGTGCACGAATTCTGCTGCAGGGGGCTCAGATGAGAACTTCATTGGGGTGGTATACAGAAAAAGGCTGATGAGTATGCACACAGAAATGCTTGATTCAATGGCAGGCCTGCCAGAAAGTCTATGGTCACTGGCAAGGAGCATGGAGGTGTCCAGCACCAACTTGTCACAAGACTTTACACAGAGCTTGTGCCACCTTTTCAATGTGGAAGTGGTGGCCAGCTCCATGAGAACACCTGCAGATGCATGCAATAGACAGAGCTAAGCGATCCCATAACCAACGTATCAGATCTAAGCTCTGCAGTCCTGCCACATCCAGTCGTGAATGGTGGTGGACAATTAAACAACGAACTGGAGGAGGTGGCTCCACAAATATCCCCATCCTCAATGATGGGGGAGCCCAGCACATCAGTGCGAAAGGTAAGACAGAAGCATTTGCAACAATCTTCAGCCAAAAGTGCCGAGTTGATGATCCATCTCGGCCCCCTCCTGAAGTCCCTAGCATCACAGATGCCAGACTTCAGCCAATTCGATTCACTCCATGTGATATCAAGAAATGACTGAAGGCACTGGATACTGCAAAGGCTATGGGTCCTGACAATATTTGGGCAATAGTACTGAAGACCTGTGCTCCAGAACTTGCCGCACCCCTAACCAAGCTGTTCCAGTATAGCTACAACACTGGCATCTACCCAGCAATGTGGAAAATTGCCCAGGTATGTCCTGTACACAAAAAGCAGGACAAGTCCAACCCAGCCAATTACTGCTCCATCAGTCTACTCTCAATCATCAGTAAAGTGATGGAAGGTGTCATCAACAGTGCCATCAAGCGGCACTTGCTTCACAATAACCTGCTCACTGATGCTCAGTTTGGGTTCTGCCAGGGCCACTCAGCTCCTGACCTCATTACAGCCTTGGTCCAAAAATGGACAAAAGAGCTGAACTCAAGAGGTGAGGTGAGAGTGACTGCCCTTGACATCAAGGCAGTATTTGACCGAGTATGGAATCAAGGAGCCCTAGCAAATCTGGAGTCAGTGGGAATCAGAGGGAAAACTCTCCGCTGGTTGGAGTCATTCCTAGCGCAAAGGAAGATGGTTGTGGTTGTTGGAGGTCAATCATCCAAGCTCCAGGAAATCACTGCAGGAGTTCCTCAGGGTAGTGTCCTAGGCCCAACCATCTTCAGCTGCTTCGTCAATGACCTTCCTTCAATCATAAGGTCAGAAGTGGGGATGTTTGCTGATGATTGCACAATGTTCAGCACCATTCGCGACTCCTCAGATACTGAAGCAGTCCGTGTAGAAATGCAGCAAGACCTGGACAATATCCAGGCTTGGGCTGATAAGTGGCAAGTAACATTTGCGCCACACAAGTGCCAGGCAATGACCATCTCCAACAAGAGAGAATCTAACCATCTCCCCTTGACATTCCATGGCATTACCATCGCTGAATCCCCCACTATCGACATCCTAGGGGCTAGCATTGACCAGAAACTGAACTGGAGTAGCCATATAAATACCATGGCTACAAGAGCTACAAGGTCAGAGGCTAGGAATCCTGCGGCGAGTAACTCACCTCCTGACTCCCCAAAGCCTGTCCACCATCTACAAGGCACAAATCAGGAGTGTGATGGAATACTGTCCACTTGCCTGGATGGGTACAGCTCCAGCAACACTCAAGAAGCTTGACACCATCCAGAACAAAGCAGCCCGCTTGATTGGCACACCGTCCACAAACATTCACTCCCTCCACCACCGACGCACAGTGGCAGCAGTGTGTACCATCTACAAGATGCACTGCAGCAACGCACCAAGGCTCCTTAGACAGCACCTTCCAAACCCGCAACCTCTACCACCTCGAAGGACAAGAGCAGCAGATGCATGGGAACATCACCACCTGCAAGTTCCCGTCCAAGTCACACACCATCCTGACTTGGAACTATATCACCGTTCCTTCACTGTCGCTGGGTCAAAATCCTGTAACTCCCTTCCTAACAGCACTGTGGGTGTACCTACCTCACATGGACTGCAGCGGTTCAAGAAGGCAGCTCACCACCACCTTCTCAAGGGCAATTAGGGATGGGCAATAAATGCTGGCCTGGTCAGTGATGTCCACATTCCATGAATGAATTAAAAAAAAAAGATCCGACCATGATGCAGCACCTGATTCTTATCTTCCATTGCAGCGCAAGCAGAAGCTACCCAATCTGAGCGCTGCAGTGGAATCTCAGACTGAGTTCATAAAATCTCAGCATGTTGTCATGTAAGATCAAATTGCGCCATCATGGCTTCAGATTGCAGTGCTCAAAGAGGCTTGCAGTGTCTCACAGCTATCCAGCAATCTGTCCTCCAGTAGGATTGCTGAGGTCCCACCCCGGTGGAGTGTCAGTGGTTCGTTGGACTACAAATCTGCTGTTCTGCCTTCGGATGATAGCATCTGTCCTCCCACCACTGCCTCTCTCCCAGTCTCCTTGCTGTTGCCTGTCAGCCAGCCAGCCCAGACTCCTGCTGACCATGCCGAGATGCAGTCTGAAACTGGGCCTTTTAGACCCTGACCTGCTCAAAGTTGTCCTGCAAAGCCAGCTGCAGTCTCCTTCACTGAAAGTCAGCAGCGTTCTACTAGCTACAAGAACAGATTGAAGAACTGGAGCAAACACAGCAATGTTTTTGAGGTGGAGGAGTTTTTGGAGGATGTGCGGCTGCAGGAGCAGATTGTCGGTGGTCTTGTGTGTGAAAAGATCGATGGCAGCCTGTTCTTCGTTGACACAGGAGACGAAAAGAAATATCTGATCCACAATAGGAGCTCTAGGACAGACAAAGGCACCCGGAAGACCAACACTAAGTGTTGCACAAAGGTTCAGTTTTGTAAATATTGTTGGAAGTGCTGTTGGATAAAGTTGATTTGGAATGCTTTTTTTTTAGTGGTGGTTTTCATTTCAACATTGTGGCCAAGAGGACACTATGATGGTCTGTACCAGAGGGAAGGTAATGTGTGGGACTCCTGTACAATTTATATTTAGAGATATAGCACTGAAACAGGCCCTTCAGCCCACCAAGTCTGTGCCAACCATCAACCACCCATTTATACTAATCCTACATTAATCCCATATTCCTACCACATCCTCACCTTCCCTCAATTCCCCTACCTATACTAGGGGCAATTTATAATGGCCAATTTACCTATCAACCTGCAAGTCTTTGGCTGTGGGAGGAAACCGGAGCACCCGGTGAAAACCCACGCAGTCACAGGGAGAACTTGCAAACTCCGCACAGGCAGTACCCAGAATTGAACCTGGGTCGCTGGAGCTGTGAGGCTGCGGTGCTAACCACTGCGCCACTGTGCCACCTATCGCCACTGTGTCGCCACTGTGTGGAGATTTGGGGTGGTGTTCACAGGAATCGGAATCAATCGAGGTGATCACGGACACCCAGCCAGAACTTGGATCTGCGAGCTGCCTTCTCCTCTTCTTTGCTGCCTCTGCTTCATCTCCTTCTCATGCTGCAGTTCAAGGGGAATTGCAACTATAGCACTTGTGATTGGGAACAAGTTCTGTGCCCAGAACTCTTGCAGTCACAACCAAGGCCTCCCCCACATGCAGCACCACTCCTTGCAGACTTCACCAAATTTAATCAACTCCTTAAAACACTCAGCACTTCCATAAACTCAAACAGAGCCAGTAGAAAACAATCAGCAACTAACCTGCAAGTTATTGGTGATCTCTTTAAATAGCGCTGGTTGTGGGTGTTTCCTGCTGCTGAATACACATTCAGCGATGTGAGGTTAAGAGAAGGCATAAACTAAAGCTGCAAGGTCGAAAATGGCAGCACAACTGTCAAAACAGCTTATATGCAAGCTAGTGTCACAATCGACCTATGCTGCTATAATTTTAGCACCACTGCTAATGTCTGCAATAATGACCTCACCAATATGGTGTTTGGTACAGGCCATGTTGTAAGTGTGTGCGAGCGACACAGGCACCATTTTGCTAGCAAAATGGCACCTGTGGCACCAAAACTACAGAGACAATTTTACAGTCAGTAAATAATATTTAAAAAGACAGATTTGTCAAAATAAAATGCAACAATAGGACAAAGGGCAATAATACAAAAGCAAAATACTGTGGATACTGGAAATCTGAAATGAAAACAGAAAATGCTGGGAACACTCAGCAGGTCTGGCAGCATCTGCGGACAGAGAAACAGAGTTAATGGGTTAGATTTTGTTCCCAGCCTGACGTCGGGTTACGTGGCGGGGTGGGGCTGAATAATCGGAGTGGCAGCAGCCGCCACAGAACCTGACTCTGGGATTACTAGGCTCGATCATCTCGGCGGTGGGGATGCTCCGTGGCAGCCCCTCCGCTGCTCTGCATTGGGATCCGAGTTAGCAAATTTAAATTGCATATTAGCATGAATTAAAATGTAAGCCGCAGTGATCTTACCTTCAGTTCCCAATCCTCAGCACGACGTCAGCACTTGTGCGCCTTCTCTTTCCCGTACAGGGAAGGCTGGCACTACCAAGGTGGGGAAGGGGTGAACTCTGCACTCTGATGGGTATTGGGGTGAAGGGGTGAACTCTGCGTTATGCGGCAGGGCTGGCAGCCTTTTAAAAATGGCACCAGCACCTGGTCCTTCAACAAGTGGCGGCATGAACAGCGTCGCTGAGACTGCCCCCGCCAGGTGATTGGGGGTGGGGGGGGGTTGCGGTGTGGTGGCCGCCGTCAATATATAAAGTGGTATTGGAAGCAAAGTCAATGCTATTTTCCAGTTCAGGATGAGAGCAGGAAGTGGCACAAATACAGTTATCAATGTACCAGAGAAAGAGGTCAGGAAGGGGGCCTGAGTAGGACTGGAACACAGAATGTTTCACATATCCAACAAAAAGGCAGACATAACTAGGACCCATGTGCATACCCCGAGCAACACATTTTATTTGGAGGAAATGAGTGGAGTTGAAGGAGAAGTTGTTCAATGTGAGAACAATTTCAGCCAGGTGGTGGAGGGCGGTGATGGATGGAGATTGCTCTGGTCAAGGTAGAAGCAGGCTGTTCGGGGTTGAGAGACTATGAGGTTGGAGGCCATGGAGGGAAGATCTCCAAGAAGAAGCCCACTTCTAGCTTCCTGCCAAATCCACAAACAGGACAGCCCTGGTGGACTCATTTTTTCAGCCTGTTCCTGCCCCACTGAACTGACTTTTTCCTATCTTGACTCTTTATTTTTTCTCCCCTTGTCCTGTCTCTTCCCACCTACATCTGTGACTCTTCCAATTCCCTCCATCACTTTAACAGTTCCCAGTTTCCTGGCCCTAAGTGTCTCTCATTCACCATGGACGTCCAATCCCTCTACACCTCAAAGGCCACCAGGATGGTCTGAGAGCTCTCAGCTTCTTCCTCACATCCCGCTTCCTGTAACAACTCCATTCTATTGTCCCCATTTCTCCATCTCTGTCGCATCCATTCAGACAATACTACCTTCCATACTAGCAGTTCCGATATGTCTTCATATTTTCTGAACCGAGGACTCCCCGACTCCCCCCACCGCCACCATGGCTGACTGGGCCCTCGGCCATGTCGGTTCTATTTCATACACCTGCTCTCACCCCTTGACCTCCGTGCCAGAACCATATTGGGCTCTTCTTGTCCTCATCTTCCACCCAACCAGCCTCCGTATTCAACAGATCATCCTCTGGCATTTCCACCACTTCCAGCCTGATGCCACCACCAAACATATCTTCCCCTCCCCTTTCAGCATTTCAAAGGAACCGTTCCCTTTACGACACCCTAGTCCACTTCTCAGTTACCCCCACCACACAGTCCCTTTCCTATGGCACTTTTCCATGCAACACCTGCCCTTTTACCTCCTCCCTTCTCACCATCCAAGACCCCAAACACTCCTTCCAAGTAAAAATTTATTTATGTATACTTCTCTCAATTTAGTTTAATGTATTCACTGCACACGATGTGGTCTCCTCTATATTGGGAAGACCAAACGCAGACTGGGTGACCACTTTGAGGAACAATTCCATTCAGTCCGCAAGCTTGATCCTGAGATTCCTGTCACCTGCAATTTTATTTCTCGATCTTGCACCCACTCTGCCCTTTCTGTCCTTGGCCTGCTACAGTGTTCCAATGAAGCTTAATTCAAGCTCGAGGAACAGCACGTCATCTTTAGACTGAACACTTTATAGCAGAGTTGCCCAACATATGGCCTGCGGGCCAGAATCCAACCTGCCAAAGGTTTTGATCTGGCCTGCCAAACTTGTGTGACTGACAGCGAGCTGCCCGTGGCTCAGTTTTAATTGATGGCAGGATCTCTGGAACTGGCCAATTGCGATTGGAGGAGGAGCGTAGCTTGGCTTTGATTGACTGCTCTCCTATTAAAGTGTACATCAGGTGGAGGGGCTAGGTGGGACTTGCATCTGACAGACTTGCTGATTGGCATTTCACAGCACAGGGAAGCTGTGATCAGCTGCCTCTGCTGTTTTTGGGTGGTTCAGGGAGTGAACGAGTGACTAGGAATGGCTGCTGTGGGGGAGAGGAAGAGAGAGGCCGAGGGGAGAGCAGGAAGTGGGCCAGCACACAGCCAGAGGCACAGGGTGGAGTGGTGCTGAGGGAGCACACAGAGATAAAGTCAGGCAGCCCATTAAACCAGCACCGGCCAGGGGAGAAGAGAGAGAGATAGACACAGAGAGGGGGGACACAGAGGGAGGGGAGAAAGTTGGATACAGAGAGGGAAGAGAAAAAGAGAGTGTAGAGGGATGAACACAGAGGGGGAGAGAGAGGAGAGAATGTGATCAAGATCATTCCTGACAGATGAACATCTATCCGAATACTTCTCATCACTACATCAAGTGTGCGGGCAGACATTAGGCTGAATTTTACAGCCCTCCTGACGTCAGGGTCATGGCGAGGGGAGGCCGGAAAATGCCTCCAGAAGAGGGCCGCCTCGCAACCTGACGCCGTAAGGGCCCGGCCCGATATTGCTGGTGGCGGCGAGGCCTCGTGGTGGCCCCACTGCTGCTCAGCGACAGGACCACCATTAATGTATGTAAATAAATTTAAATGACTGAATTAATTATCTTTCCATTCCCGACTTCTGTCCCAGTCCAATATTCGTGCCGGTGGCTGGCACTCCCACGCCTTCGGATCCCAGTCTGGGGAACCGAAGAGGAACACTGGTGGGGAGGGGGGAGCAGGTAAGTTTCTGAGTGTGGGAGGGAGGGGAGCGGGGTCAAAGTCATAAGTTTATGCACTTTGTGGGGGGAAGTTCAGCTGGGCAAGGTAAGTGTTTTTGTGGGGGGGGGGAGAGGACAAGTAAGTAATTCTGTGGTTATTGGGGTGGGTGGGGGAGGGGCAGGATAAAATTATTTAATTTTTTAAAATCAACTTTTCTTTAAATATATAAATTGAAAGTTAGGGCTAGAAACCTTTTAAAAATGATGTCAGCACCTGTGCACAGGCAGCTGACGCCATTGCCGTGGATGGACAGCCCTCCCCCTCCACGTCATTGGTAGGAGGAGGGGCGGTCCGCCCCGGCTATTTATTGAGCAGCCACTCTTATTATTGTGGTGGCTCCGCAACATGTAGCCCACACGGGTGGACCGCCATTGACGATAAATTTCAGCCAATTGTGCAGGCAAAAACAATGCCAGGTATCTCACTAAATCAGTGTTGAGTGTAGTGATGGAAAATTAAGTTAATAAATTAGTCTTCTCATTTAAAGCTTGTTCACAAAAATGCGCATTCTTTGTTGTTTTGATTAATAGTAAAAATTTACAAAACCTCTATCTTTCCGAAATTTGCTCACTGGCCCCCTGTTTAGGACACAAATTGTAATGTGACCCCTCACGTGAAAAAGTTAGACACCCCTGCCTTACAGCCTTCTGGACTCAATATTGAGTTCAACAATTTTAGATCATAACCTTAGCCCCCAATTTGTTCCTTCTTTTTTGCTGTTTTTTTTCTCTTGTTTCTTTCTTAATCCTTTTGCTTTCGGACGGCTACTATCCTGCCATTCACACCTCATCTAGACACATCTTTTGTTTGTTTACTTTGTATCATGAAACCTTTTGCCATTTAATCTGTCCTGCCCTCCACCCTATCATAAACCTTCCCTTTTGTTCTTCTTCCCATCCTCCCCCCTTTCACTTTCTCAAAATTATTACATTTCTCACCTTTCACAGTTCTGATGAAAGGTCACAGATATGAAACATTAACTCTGTTTCTCTCTCCACAGATGCTGCCAGTTCTGCTGAGTATTTGCACATTTTTTGTTTTTATTTCAGGACAAAGGAATACAGGTTCAAATTCAGGAACAACAATTGTGAGTCTGATGTCAGGTCATTCTCCACACACACAACCATTAAAGTAAATGTTGGTTAGGCCTGATCCAAGTAAACCAACACTTGATAAATCAATGTTGTTTTCTGTCCCAGTAAAAATAATTTTGCAGGCTGCATCTGTTCCCAGTGGGCACAAAATCATTGCATAATCTGCCCATAATTTAATATGAATATCCACAAACTGTAAACTCATTGAAATAAGTCATAAGGATTCTGAAATCGTGTAATATGTCTTTGCCATTTCATGGTCTTCCCTACCATTCCATGTCTGTGTTGGGATTCAGCAATATCTTCTGCAGTCACTCTTGAAGTCAGAGTAGAGTAAGGAATGCTTTTGGGCGGTGGATAAAAGTTCACAGATGTTTGTTCTGAACCCAACTAGGCACCTATTGTGCTTTGTAGCTTGTAACCCTATTACAAAAGAAGGTTGCATTTCAATCATAGGGTTTATATAGTGGCAAAAATTTAAACATCATTAAATTCTAAAATTGCAGCAATTCAGCTATCTTAAAAATTATCCTAAACCTTAATTTAAATAACCATTTTATTTAAACAAAGGCAATTCAATTTTTCAGGGTACAACAATTAATTTTTAATTTAGAGTTGTCTTTTAATTTCTTGTTTTTTTGTCTCACCTCTTAATGTTATTGTAGTACTCTGCTTAAGCAATTCTGATGAGTCAATTTGTGGGGTCCTCTGGAGCCGTGATGTTGTGCTGTGAGCTTGATAGTCAAAGCTACATATCCAACTGAAATTGTATACCATCCAAATAATCTAGATTTGGCTTTTTCTTGAATGAGTGCAATCCATCAAATGCCCACCTGGAAAAGGAGAAATCTGCTGCATTAAACTGGCAAGTACATCCCAATGGCTATATATAGTTGGAAAAAGAATTATTTTGAACTTTATCATTTCACCATGAAGCTGATATCAGGGGATACTAGTTGTAGACATTCCCTAAAATATTACAGTGTATGTTATTACTGAACACAAAACTTGTTTGTGAGTCTAATCCAAATGGATGGATGAAGATGTCCAGTCTAGCTTGGTTATGGTCATGCATAAAATGATTGGTTCGTTATAGAATGATACAGCACAGAGGAGGACATCCAGCCAAGTTTCCCTTAAGGTCACAGACCTGATACATTAACTCTGTTTCTCTCTCCACAGATGCTGCCTGACTTGCTGAGCATTTCCAGCATTTTCTGTTTTTATTTCCATGTTCCCTCTATCTTCTGGTTACTATCTGCGGCCAGCTTGTTGCACTGCACGGTCCCTTTAAGATTTCCGTGTGGCCGCACTTGTGAACAACTTAAAAGAAATCAAACATTACTTGTGCATGCCCAGTTTGTTCCTGCGCAGCACATTCCTGATTGCTGTGTGGCTGCGCACCTGCACAGCTTAGAGGGAACATTGCACCGAGACCATTGTGCCCTTGCCCACCTTTTGGTTGAGTCATCCAATCAGTCCTACCCCACTGCTCTCTACCCATAGCCCTGCAAGCTCCGTCCCTTCAAGTATATATCTAATACCCTTTGAAAATTACTATTGAATTTGCTTGCACCACCCTGTCAGGAAGTGCATCCCAGAACACAACAACTAAACAAGTTCAGGATCATAACACAAAACAGTATGGTTTGAAATCCACTGGCCAATTTAATTCAAACATTACCTTAGTGTTGGAAATGGGGATATAAAGCTATTGTGAAATTATGAAACAGTAAAGTGATTCCTGACTGACAGCTACATTTCTAAATATATATAGCCTTGGGGACACTACCTGATGGTTTCTTGCAGTGGGTTTCTTCTTTTCCAGCTGAGTATTTGATGGATCAACAGGAGATTGTTATTTTGATGCTTGGAGTCAGGTACATTGAAGCTTCCTGTAACTTCTCCTGTACCTGGATGAGCTTGAGGCTATTGCTACAAAGAAAAATGTTCCTCCCCCCAAAATATTTATTCTGAGCAGCATTAGGAAGACAAAGAGGAGGAGGACGAGGAAGCGAGAAGGCAAACAATACACCCCCTTGCTGGCTATGCTGTCTGTAATCAGCTCATTCAATCGAGGTAGCATTGAACACAACCCCAATTCCATATTCAACAACAGTCCCACTCCTTAGCATCCCTCTGTCATTGACTATCATAGTGTCCTCTTGGCCACAAGCCCAAAATGAAAGCCACAACAAAACAACTATTCCAAACAAACTTAATCAAACAAACCGTCCAATATTCCATACAAAAATCAACTAATCATCCTTGTGCATTCCCTTAGTGCCTGTCTTCCGGGTGCCTTTGCCTGTGCTAGTGCTCCTATGCAGTGTTACCCCAACATGGCTGGTGAAAGGCTATTGGCCTTCAGTGGGGGAGAATGCAGATGGCGGCCAGAATTCTGTTTGGCGGCTGCAGGTTCCAGCAGCAGCATCAGAAGCCGGTGTCGCTTACGCACAAGTGTTATGTGGCAGGTCAACCTCATTCACACAGCGGGCAGCCAAATAACTGAGGGGAGGCGCGGGTACCATTCAATTAACGATTGGAGGTGGACAGCGAGGCACTGATGCCTCACTCACAGGCAGGTGCTGGTGCCATATTTAAAGGGCTGCCAGCCCTGCATGCATTGCTGCCTTGTACGAAGCACTTGCCTGACCAGCAATGCAGACGACTGCTCCACCTGACCAGCAATGCAGATGACTGCTCCACCTGACCAGCCATGCAGATGACTGCTCCACCTGACCAGCCATGCAGATGACTGATCCTCCTGACCAGCCATGCAGATGACTGCTCCACCTGACCAGCCATGGCTGCTGCAAGGGCAAGGCAGGAGGTCCTCTTGCCAAAGGTCAGGAGGAAAACACAGGCCCACCTGACCAAGCAAGCCTGGGCAGGGCTTGCAGAGGATGTCAGCAGCCATGCGGTCAGCCCCTGAACATGATTGCAGTGCTGCAAGCAGGTCAATTACCTTCTTTGTTCCACCAAGGTGAATTCTCCACACTGCCTTCTCTTTGGGCTTACATGTGGCAATGTGAGAAGATGTGCCAGATGGGGAGGGAAGGGTCAGGCAGCAGCAGATCCTGTCAGATGCACAGCTGCTTGTTGCAAAAGGTGGCCGTCTGTCTCTGCTGACCCCCACAAGGTCTCTCAAGAGTGTATGTATGGAGGAGGCAGTCGTTGTCCCTCATCATGGAACAAAGGGCTTCCACCAGGATAAGTATTGTGCTAGTCTTTGTGGGGAAACTAACAGTGTTCCTCCTTCTGTTTGCAGGAGAAACAGGCACTCAACATAAAGCGATGGCCAAGGCCGGTGGAGGCCCCCCAGACCTGCTTATCCTGACCCCGGCAGATGAGGAGGCCCTGGAACTTGCTGGGTCTCAGGGCAACTGAGCGATTGCTGATGGTGAAACAGGAGTGTCATCACAGGACAGTGAGTGAACGAGCGCAGGGGCACAAGGGTGAATCTAGCCCACACATGAGGCACAGTGCTCATGTGTCCACCACTGGGCACATGGAGATCCACATCGGTATGGGTGGGATGTGGAGATGGGAAAACCTTAGCCCCTTAATATTTGTGTTCTCTCATGCAGGTCTAGGTAATCCCAAAGGATGCACAACTGGAGAGAGTGGGAGTCAGCTGCCAACTTCTGAGCAGGAGGAGGGATCCTCCACACATCCATCACATCATTCCCCCATATCTTCCACCAGCACAGATATTCTCATGTCAGTGGGTATGCACTCACGATTAGATTCATTGTCACAACCTGATGAGTACACCACAAACACACTCGAGCAGCTGAAGGAGGCTGTGATAACTGAGGCCAGTGACAGTCAGAGGACTGTGGGAGGGCAGTCCCATGCTGAACCCCAGGCTGATGACGAATCTCTGGAGTTGTCAGCAACACGGAACCTGCTTGAGGTCCAGCGAGAGATAAGGGAACATCTGGCGGGGCTGCTAAAGGCCATGCACACCCATGCTCAGATGATGGAGGAATCCATCTAGGCCATGAGTGCTGCCATGTCTCAGGCCTTTGCAGACATGGCTTCCAACATTGAGATGTTGGCAACCCTCTTTGAGAGCCTGATCTGGCAGACACACTCAGTGGATGCTGGAGATATGGGTAGATCTGCATAATATCGCCTTGTCCATGAGCTCTATTCAGCAGAGGCAAGGCAAGTGGAGGACAAGGCGCCAGGTGTCTCCGCCAGGTATTTGTCCTTTGCAGGTCAGCAGGTAGGTGAAAATGTGCCTTCCAAGGGAGGAGCAGCCTTCTGCATCTGGGGGCTGCTCTCAGGGCACCCCTGGTGTGGACAGTGGCTCCTCAGCCCCTCTGCCAGTGACTCCAGTGCCTCTAGTAGCCTCGATGACAGAGGAGGGTCCTGCAATTAGAACCATAGAACCATAAAAAAATTACAGCACAGAAGGAGACCATTCAGCCATCGTGTCTGCACTGGCCGAATAAACTACACCCAAACTAATCCCATCTTCCATAGCCCCGCAGGTTACAGGATCTCAGTTCCATGTCCAGGTACCTTTTAAAAGAATTGAGGGTCTCTGCCTCCACCACCGTTCCTGGCAGTGAATTCCAGACACCCACCCACCCTCTGGGTGAAAAGGTTTTCCCTCATGTCCCCTCTAATCCTTCTGCCAATCACCTTAAATCTGTGCCCCCTGGTAACTGACCTCCCCGCCAGGGGAAACAGGTCGTTCCTGTCCACTCTATCTAGGCCCCTCATAATTTTCTACACATCAATCAAGTCACCCCTCAGCCTCCTCAGTTCCAGGGAAAACAACCCTGGCCTATACAAACTTTCCTCATAGCTGCAACCTTCAAGACCTGGCAACATTCTTGTAAATCCCCTTCGTACACTCCAGGCGCTGCTTCACAAACCACTGACCACCTCCAGGCGCGTATCCATTGTCTCTCGAGATAAGGAGGCCCAAAAGAAGAAGAACTCTATCCAGAGCAATTATGTCCTTTCTGTAATGTAGTGATCAGAACTGCATGCAATACTCCAGCTGTGGCCTAACCAATGCTCGATACAGTTCCAGCATCACATCCCTCCTTTTGTACTCTATACCTCAGCCAATAAAGGAAAGCAATCCATATGCCTTCTTCACCACTCTATCCATATGTCCTGGCACCTTCAGGGACCTGTGAACATGCACTCCAAGGTCTTTCACTTCTTCTACCCCTCTCAATATCCTCCCGTTTATTGTATATTCCCTCACTTTATTTGCCCTTCCCAAATGCAATACCTCACACTTCTCTGGATTGAATTTCATTTGCCACTTTCCCGCCCACTCAACCAAAACATTAATATCATTCTGGAGTCCACAGCTTTCCTCCTCACTATTAACTGCACGGCTAATTTTTGTTTCATCAGCAAACTTCCCAATCATGCCACCCACATTTAAGTCCAAATCATTAATATATACCACAAACAGCAAAGGACCCAACACTGAGCTCTGTGAAATACCACTGGAAACTGCTTTCCATTCACAAAATCATCTGTCGACCACTACCCTTTGTTTTCTGTCACTGAGCCAATTCTGGATCCAACCTGCCACATTCCCCTGTATCCCATGGGCTTTCATTTTACTGACCAGTCTGCCATGCGGGACCTTGTCAAATGCCTTACTAAAACCCATGTAAACCACATCCATTGCACTACCCTCATCAATCCTCCTCACTTCCTCAAAAAACTCAATCAAGTTAGTAAGACATGACCTTCCCCTAACAAATCCATGCTGACTATCCCTGGTTAATCCATACCTTTCTAAGTGACAGTTTATTCTGTCCCTCAAAATAGATTCAAACCATTTACCTACCACTGAGGTCAGACTGACTAGCCTACAATGACTTGGCTTATCCCTCGCACCCTTTTTAAACAATGGTACAACATTCACAGACCTCCAATTGCCTGGCACCTCGCCTGTATCCAGTGAGGATTTGAAGATGACCCTCAGCACATCCGCTATTTCCTCCCTGGCTTCCTCAGGAGCCCCTCAGCATGCCAGGACTCTCCAGGTCTAGGCAGCCAGAGGACAGCTGCCAAGGTCATCCCAAGCCACGGGGCTGCCCAATCAGCAGCCTGCCTCCATCACAGCTGCAAGCAGCGGGGGTGGCACCTCGTGGGAGCACATGTAAGCGAGTTGAGAAGAGCACTCGGGGTTCAAGGGTGTTTTGTACATGTTTAGGCTTTCTTAGAATACAGAGTAGAATCTCAAAAGTTGCTGGCGACACCAGACTTGAAGGTAAGGCAAACATTGAGGATGATATGAACTGCCTGCAACAAAACATAGATAGGCTAGCAGAATAGGCAGACAGATGGCAGATGAAATTTAATACTGGAAAGTGTGAGATTATGCATTTTGGTAGAAGGAGTAGGGAGAGACAATATATACTTAATGGCACAGTTCTAAAGAGTGTGCAGGAACAGAGGAACCTGGGGTTGCATGTGCATAGATCTTTGAAGGTGGCAGGGCATATTGAGAGAGTGGTTAGCAAAGCTTATGGGATCTTGGACTTCATAAATAGAGGCATTGAGTAAAAAAGCAGGGAAGTTATGCTAAACCTTTATAAAGCTCTGGTTAGGCCCCAAATTGAGTATTGAGTTCACTTCTACTCACTACACTTCAGGAAGGATGTAAGGGTCCTTGGGAGGGTGCAGAGGAGATTTACCGGAATGGTTCCAGGGATAAGGATTTTAGTTACAAGGTTAGGTTGGAAAAGCTGGGTTTGTTCTCCATGGAACAAAGGAGATTGAGGGAGATTTAATACATACCAACATATGTATGAACATACGAATTAGGAGCAAGAGTAGGCCACTCGACCCCTTGAGCCTGCTCCGCCATTCAATAAGTTCATGGCTGAACTGATTACTCCACATTTACACCTACCCCAGATAACCTTCCACCCCCTTGCTTATCAGGCATCTATCTACCTCTGCCTTAAAAATATTCAAAGACTCTGCTTCCATTGCCTATGGAGGAAGCGAATTCCAAAGACTCAGTATAAGTGTACAAGATTATGACAGGCTTAGATAAATTATACAAGGAAACGCTGTTCCCATTAACTAATGGTACAAGGACTAGGGGACACAGATTGAAAGTTTTGGGCAAGGGATGCAGGGGGAATGTGAGGAAGCACCTTTTTACGCAGTGGGTGGTAATGACCTGGAACTTGCTGGTGGTTGAAGCAGACAGTCAATGATTTTATGGAGAAGTTGGATGGGCACCTGAGAGAAATCGACTTGCAGCGCTACGGGGATTGAGCCAGGGAGTGGGACTGACAGCATAGCTCCGTGGAGAGCAGGCATGAACTCATTGAGCCGTATGGCCTCCTTCTGTGCAGTAAATGACTCCATGGCCAGAATTTTACAGCCCCCAAATGAATGGGCTTGTGGCAGGGGTGGGGCCGTAAAATTGAGTAGGAGGCAGGGGGGTCATTCTGGACCCCTCCCACCCCCACTGCAATTTTACAATGGGCGGCGGCAGTGAGAAACCGCCTTCCCTCCCCAGGCCAATCAAGGCACTTAAGTGCCCAATTAACTACCACTTAAGGGCCTCCTCCTGCCGCCGTGGATATTTTGCCCTCGGCAGCCAGACGGCAAACCCTCAAGAACCGTGCTTGGTAAAACGAGGCAGCCTTCTTGCGGGCTGGGGTGCCCCTGGAGGATCACCCCCCAAGCCCCAACCGCCCCCAATGCACAACACTTACCCCGCCCCCCTAACCAACCTCCACTTGCCTCATCGGGGCCCGGCCAATTGTCCCCAGCGAGGCCCTAAAAAGTTATCTGTCTTCTGGGTCCATCCTTCACCTTGCTTCCGATGGCTGTGTGTAGTCCCAGCAGTTGCCACTGCACCCAGTGGGGAGGATGCCCTGCAACATGAGGCGACCTCACTGGGGCTTGGGGGTGGGGATCTCTCCTCCATGGGCAATTGTGGACCCCCCTCCCCATGGACTGCATGACCACTCCCAGCCCCACCTCACCAGAGCCTTCCGGACTGGCCCCGTCTCACCTACCTCTGTTCCGGGGTTCCTGCACTGGACTTGGGTCCGAGGCGTCTGCAGTACTGGCAGTGGCCACCACTCCTCGTGGCACTGCCAAAACACTGAGCTGCCGGCTCTCTGATTGGCTGGTAACTCTTAGAAGTGGGATCCCCGTCTTTAAAGGGTCGGGGATCCCAGCTCTTGAAACTTTGGTTGAAAAAGACTGGAGGATTGCTCCGATGGGGCATGAAAAGGCTGAGGCGAGGTTCCCCCCATCTTTTCCACCTGGCTCCAGACTCCAACACAAAATCCAGCCTGGTGTTTCGTTATCATCAGTCTCGTCTTCCTCTTGCACTTCATGTTCTTGCAGCACTGTCTGCACAGGCAACAGTTCTATCTGAAAAGAGAATGGCTTAAGGATAGGGTTTTGGCGAAGGAAGAGGGGGAAAGCAAGCAGTGCATGCCTACACCATCTGCAGCTTGGGGATGAGAAATGATTGTGGGATGAGGGAAAAGCGAGATGCGAGAAGAAGGATTCGGCAGTCACCTGAGCCATGGCCTCAGTTATGGCCACTCCAATGTTGGCGAGTACCCTTTTCTCCACCGGGGTGAGGAAATGCAGTTGTGCCTGTCCCCTGCTGGTTAGCTGCTACTGCCCTCGGTTGTGCACTAATTTGTCCTGTAAGAAGAGAGAATTGTGTCAGTGATTGTGGTGCAAGGTGTTTGAGTGATTGTTATAAAGAACAAAGAAGAACAAAGGAAATTACAGCACAGGAACAGGCCCTTCGGCCCTCCAAGCCTGCGCCGATCCAGATCCTCGACCTAAACATGTCGCCTATTTTCTAAGGGTCTGTATCTCTTTGCTTCCTGCCCATTCATGTATCTGTCTAGATACATCTTAAAAGACGCTATCGTGTTCGCATCTACCACCTCCGCTGGCAACGCGTTCCAGGCACCCACCACCCTCTGCGTAAAGAACTTTCCACGCATATACCCCCTAAACTTTTCCCCTCTCACTTTGAACTCGTGACCCCTAGTATTTGAATCCCCCACTCTGGGTCAAAAGCTTCTTGCTATCCACCCTGTCTATACCTCTCATGATTTTGTACACCTCAATCAGGTCCCCCCTCAACCTCTGCCTTTCTAATGAAAATAATCCTAATCTACTCAACCTCTCTTCATAGCTCGCACCCTCCATACCAGGCAACATCCTGGTGAACCTCCTCTGCACCCTCTCCAAAGCATCCACATCCTTTTGGTAATGTGGCGACCAGAACTGCACGCAGTATTCCAAATGTGGCCGAACCAAAGTCCTATACAACTGTAACATGACCTGCCAAATCTTGTACTCAATACCCCGTCCAATGAAGGAAAGCATGCTGTATGCCTTCTTGACCACTCTATTTACCTGCGTTGCCACCTTCAGGGAACAATGGACCTGAACACCCAAATCTCTCTGGACATCAATTTTCCCCAGGACTTTTCCATTTACTGTATAGTTCACTCTTGAATTGGATCTTCCAAAATGCATCATCTCGCAGTTACCCTGATTGAACTCCATCTGCCGTTTCTCTGCCCAACTCTCCAATCTATCTATATTCTGCTGTATTCTCTGACAGTCCCCTTCACTATCTGCTACTCCACCAATCTGAGTGTCGTCTGCAAACTTGCTAATCAGACCACCTATACTTTCCTCCAAATCATTTATGTATATCACAAACAACAGTGGTCCCAGCCCGGATCCCTGTGGAACACCACTGGTCACACGTCTTCATTTTGAGAAACTCCCTTCCACTGCTACTCTCTGTCTCCTGTTGCCCAGCCAGTTCTTTATCCATCTAGCTAGTACACCCTGGACCCCATGCGACTTTACTTTCTCCATCAGCCTACCATGGGGAACCTTATCAAACGCCTTACTGAAGTCCATGTCTATGACATCTACAGCCCTTCCCTCATCAATCAACTTTGTCACTTCCTCAAAAAATTCTATTAAGTTGGTAAGACATGACCTTCCCTGCACAAAACCATGTTGCCTATCACTGATAAGCCCATTTTCTTCCAAATGGGAATAGATCCTATCCCTCAGTATCTTCTCCAGCAGCTTCCCTACCACTGACGTCAGGCTCACCGGTCTATAATTACCTGGATTATCCCTGCTACCCTTCTTAAACAAGGGGACAACATTAGCAATTCTCCAGTCCTCCGGGACCTCACCCGTGTTTAAGGATGCTGCAAAGATATCTGTTAAGGCCCCAGCTATTTCCTCTCTCGCTTCCCTCAGTAACCTGGGATAGATCCCATCCGGACCTGGGGACTTGTCCACCTTAATGCCTTTTAGAATACCCAACACTTCCTCCCTCCTTATGCCAACTTGACCTAGAGTAATCAAACATCTGTCCCTAACCTCAACATCCGTCATGTCCCTCTCCTCGGTGAATACCGATGCAAAGTACTCGTTTAGAATCTCACCCATTTTCTCTGACTCCACGCATAACTTTCCTCCTTTGTCCTTGAGTGGGCCAATCCTTTCTCTAGTTACCCTCTTGCTCCTTATATATGAATAAAAGGCTTTGGGATTTTCCTTAACCCTGTTTGCTAAAGATATTTCATGACCCCTTTTTGCCCTCTTAATTCCTCGTTTCAGATTGGTCCTACGTTCATGATATTCTTCCAAAGCTTCGTCTTTCTTCAGCCGCCTAGTCCTTTTGTATGCTTCCTTTTTCCTCTTAGCTAGTCTCACAATTTCACCTGTCATCCATGGTTCCCTAATCTTGCCATTTCTATCCCTCATTTTCACAGGAACATGTCTCTCCTGCACGCTAATCAACCTCTCTTTAAAAGCCTCCCACATATCAAATGTGGATTTACCTTCAAACAGCTGCTCCCAATCTACATTCCCCAGCTCCTGCCGAATTTTGGTATAGTTGGCCTTCCCCCAATTTAGCACTCTTCCTTTAGGACCACTCTCGTCTTTGTCCATGAGTATTCTAAAACTTACGGAATTGTGATCACTATTCCCAAAGTAGTCCCCTACTGAAACTTCAACCACCTGGTCGGGCTCATTCCCCAACACCAGGTCCAGTATGGCCCCTTCCCGAGTTGGACTATTTACATACTGCTCTAGAAAACCCTGCTGGATGCTCCTTACAAATTCTGCTCCATCTAGACCTCTAACACTAAGTGAATCCCAGTCAATGTTGGGAAAATTAAAATCTCCTATCACCACCACCTTGTTGCTCCTACATCTTTCCATAATCTGTTTACATATTTGTACCTCTATCTCACGCTCGCTGTTGGGAGGCCTGTAGTACAGCCCCAACATTGTTACCGCACCCTTCCTATTTCTGAGTTCTGCCCATATTGCCTCACAGCTCGAGTCCTCCATAGTGCCTTCCTTCAGCACAGCTGTGATATCCTCTTTGACCAGTAATGCAACTCCTCCACCCCTTTTACCTCCCTCTCTATCCCGCCTGAAGCATCGATATCCTGGGATATTTAGTTGCCAATCATGCCCTTCCCTTAACCAAGTCTCAGTAATAGCAATAACATCATACTCCCAGGTACTAATCCAAGCCCTAAGTTCATCTGCCTTACCTACTATACTTCTTGCATTAAAACAAATGCACCTCAGACCACCAGTCCCTTTGCTTTCATCATCTGCTCCCTGCCTACTCTTTCCCTTAGTCACGCTGACTTCATTATCTAGTTCCTTACAGGCTTTAGTTACTACCTCCTTACTGTCCACTGACCTCCTCATTTGGTTCCCAACCCCCTGCCACATTAGTTTAAACCCTCCCCAACAGCATTTGCAAAAGCACCCCCAAGGACATTGGTTCCAGTCCGGCCCAGGTGTAGACCGTCCAATTTGTAATAGTTATGTTTACGCCGGGTTGCTGGATATGGTATGTATATCTGATTTATCTGATCTAAGAGAAATGCAGATATCACACGTGTATTAAATCACCAACTGGTTTATTTATAGCACTTTAAACTATAACAGTTCTTACACGATTTCAGTACATGTCTCCTCACAGCAGTCAGTGTGTTTTCTGTAGAAGATACAAGCTGTGTCTTTTTGTTTAATTTTTAACTCTTAAGCTCCACCCATAGGCTTACGCAATCAAACACATTGAACACAGATAAGTGGACAGACTAATACAATCAAACCCAGATCAATCAAACACTACAGTGATGTGGCTGCCATGATTGAATAGCTGGCAGTGTGTGCAAGCTGTGAGATGTGTGTGTGAAGCTTGCAGCAGTGCTAAGTATGTGAAGGTGAGGTGAAGCTGTGAATGTGAGGTATGAGTTGTTGCTGATGGAGATTGTGGTGGTGAATGATGGGTGTGTTGATCTGAGCAGTGGCTGAGGCTGGTGGTGCAGTTGGTAGGATGTTCCAGTTGAAGATGCATTCATTGACCTTGAACGCTCCTGTGAGATCATTGAACTTCTTTCGGTACTGCATCCAGTTCCTCGGGGCATTGATCTGCACAGTATTCTGTTCCCATTGCCTTCTCAGAGTTTTGTTTGGAGGGCTTCCTGGTCCACATGCGGTCAGAGGACCTTACTCCTCCTGGCTTCTGGTGCTGCTTTGGAGAATCTTGGAGCCTGCTCTCTGCCATGTTGTGCCATTCCTGTGTCTTTTCCAGGTCCAAGTCACCTCTACAATGCATTCCAGTACCTGCTCAAGCTAAAATGCACCTCTCCTTTAAGAATTGCTGGCTTGCTGTAAGTAGCGCAGGCTACCTTAAACTCGCCTCTAAAGATTTTGCGCTCCCTAATCAGGCTCAACATCATGTTTAGCACAGGCTACTCTCTTATTAAATGAGCAGGCAACACCAGGATTGCATACTGCCTGCATCGCATCAAACGGGTGTGAGTTAATCATGTGATCCTTGCACCCATTTTTGGGCCTTATCCAATTTTTCCCAAAGAATTGTTGACTTCTTAGCGCTGTTATTTTTTCACTTTGCTGAGCATATGCACAAAAGGTGACAAAAAATGGCATATACAATGACAGGTAATGTTATTGCACCGTTTCACTCTGTAGTGTGCTCATCAATCCAATGATTTGTTATTTTCATATGTTCCCTTTCAACATTTATAAAACAGTTTGAAGAGAAACTGTGTATATTATAATACTATAATAAGCCCTTTTACACTGAAAATCTTTTAGGACTTTATATATATATATATATTTACATCATCTGTCAGTTAACTGCATTGGCGTTTCTTTTAATCAAACGCTGATGTGAATGCCTAACACAGATCTGACTGGTACCACATATTGCTTATTATCATTTAAAATGTTTCTAATCTATCAATGAATTTGACAGGGAATTACTGTAGAAGTGTGAATTAGAGAAGTTTTTTGTTACTCGTTCATGGGATGTGGGCGTCGCAGACTAGGCAGCATTTATTGCCCATCCCTAATTGTCCTTGAGAAGGTGGTGGTGAGCTGCCTTCTTGAACCTGACAAGATTCAGGCTTGGGCTGATAAGTGGCAGGCAATGACCATCTCAAAAAGAGAGAACCTAACCATCTTCCTTTGATGTTCAATGGCATTACCATCCCTGAATCCCCCACTATCAACATCCTGGGGGTTACCATTGACCAGAAACTGAACTGGACCAGCCAGATAAATACGGTGGCTACAAGAACAGGTCAGAGGCTGGGAATTCTGTGGCGAGTAACTCACCTCCTGACTGCCCAATGCCTGTCCACCATCTGCAAGGTACAAGTCAGGAGTGTGATAGAATACTCTCCACCTTGGGGTGTAGGTACACCCACAGTGCTGTTAGAAAGGGAGTTCCAGGATTTTGACCCTGCGACAGTGAAGTAACGGCGATATAGTTTCAAGTAAGGATGGTGTGTGACTTGAAGGGGAACTTGCAGGTGGTGGTGTTCCCATGCATCTGCTGCCCTTATCCTTCTAAGTGATAGAGGTCCCAGGTTTGGAAGGTGCTGTCTAAGGAGCCTTGGTGAGTTGCTACAGTGCATCTTGTAGATGGTACACACTGCTGCCACGGTGATAAGGGAGTGAATGTTGAAGGTGGTGGATGGGGTACCAATCAAACGGGCTGCTTTGTCCTGGACAGTGTCAAGCTTCTTGAGTGTTGTTGGAGCTGTACCCCTCCAGGCAAGTGGAGAGTATTCCATCACACTCCTGACTTGTGCCTTGTTGATGGTGGACCGGCATTGGGGAGTCAGGAGGTGAGTTACTCGCCACAGAATTCCCAGCCTCTGACCTGCTCTTGTAGCCATGGTATTTATCTGGCTGGTACAGTTCAGTTTCTGGTCAATGGTAACCCCCAGATGTTGATAGTGGGGGATTCAGTGATGGTAATGTCTTTGAACATCAAGGGAAGATGGTTAGATTCTCTCTTCTTTCAGATGGCCATTGCCGGGCACTTGTGCGGCACTAATGTTACTGCCACTTATCAACCCAAGTCTGAATCTTGTCTCAGTCTTTCTGCATCTGGACACAGGCTGCTTCAGTATTTGAGGAGTCACGAATGGTGCTGAACTTTGTGCAATCATCAGCGAACATCCCCACTTCTGGCCTTATGACGGAGGGTAGGTTGAAGCAGGTGAAGATGGTTGGGTCCAGGACACTGCCCTGAGGAACTCGTGCGATGATGTCCTGGGTGTGAAATGATTGACCTCCAACAACCACAGCCATCTTCCTTGTGCTAGGTTTGACTCCAACCAGTTTTTACCCTGATTCCCTTTGACTCCAGTTTTGCTCGGGCTCCTTGATGCCATACTTGGTCAAATGCTGCCTTGATGTCAAGGGCAGTCACTCTCACCTCATCTCTGGAGTTCAGCTCTTCTGTGCATGTTTGGACAAAGGCCTTATTACATTAAGGTCCGAAGTCGAGTGGCCCTGGCGGAACCTAAACTGAGCATCAGTGAGCAGGTTATTGCTGAGCAAGTGCCGCTTGATAGCATTGTCAACGGCCCCTTCCATCACTTTGCTGATGACCAAGAGTACACTGACAGGGCAGTAATTAGCCAGATTGGATTTCTTCTGCTTTTTGTGTACAGGACATAACTTGGGCAATTTTCCACATTGTCGGGTAGATGGCGGTGTTGTAACTGTACTGGAACAGCTTGGCTTGGGACGCGGCATGTTCTGGAGCACAAGTCTTCAGTACTATTGCCGGAATGTTGTCAGGGCCCATAGCTTTTGCAGTATCCAGTACCTTCAGCCGGTTCTTGACATCACGTGGAGTGAATTGGTTTAGTTGAAGACTGGCATCTGTGATACTGGGGACTCAAGAAGAGGCCGAGATGGATCATCCACTCAGCACTTTTGGCTGAAGATGGATGCAAATGCTTCAGCCTTGTCTTTTGCACTGATGTGCTGGCTTCTGCCATCGTTGAAGATGGGGATATTTGTGGAGCCTCCTCCTGCTATTAGTTGTTTAATTGTCCACCACCATTCATGAATGGATGTGACAGAACTGCAGAGCTTTGATGTGATCCGTTGGTTGTGGGATCGCTTAGCTTTGTGTATCGCATGCTGCTTCCACTGTTTGGCACGCATGTAGTCCTGTGTTGTTGCTTCACCAGGCTGACACCTCATTCTTAGGTATGGCTGGTGTTGCTCCTGGCATGCCCTCCTACAATATTCATTTGAACCTGGATTGATTCCTTGGCTTGATGGTAATGGTCGAGTGGGGGAAATGCTGGGCCATGAGGTTACAGATTGTGGCTGAATACAATTCTGCTGCTGCTGATGGCCTACAGCACCTCATGAATGCCCAGTTTTGAGTTGCTAGATCTGTTCGAAGTTTACCCATTTAGCACGGTTGTGTGCCACATAATATGATGTCATGTCCTATCTGAAAATGTAGATTTGAAGATCATCTCAAAGGAGCAGCAAAAGATATATTTATGAAAATTAAAGGCTGTTGATTCCATTCACTGATGATATTGGATATAATAATCCTGCCTAGTTATTTAATTTTTTGTGTTGATCCTCCTTTCATTACTTTTACTTGGTAGACTTCCAAGGATGGAGGTAGACCTCCAGTGTCTTGTTCAAGTGACTTGCTCATGTATGAACATGGACAATGAGGGTCAGCAGGCTAATTGAACATGGGGAGGCATCATAGCCAGGCCTGATTTGTTGTTAACTGTACACAAGCACATGTATTTCCAGTTGGAGTCATTGGGCCGCCATCGGCAGTGGCACCCTGACAAATAATTCTGCTCCCTATCCTGGAGCACTGAGGCTAGTTGTGGCACCTGACTCACACCAAGCTGATACAGAAATTTCAAAACATTGCATCGAGCAGGCAGGCCAGAAATTGAGGAAACATCAATGAAAGTATTTGAGATTAAATGGCAGTTATGTAAACTGAATGCTTTTTGGATGGAGGTCCAATGGTCAGGCAATAGATCTACTTTAATATTAAATTCATCAAAAACTGTCATTAAGCATTGAGATGTTTATAAATAATGCTTAAATATCCATTCAGATCCGTTAATCCATGATCATTATTATAGAATCATCAGTGAATTTCACAGTGGCATTCAATTAGGAAAACCACTTCTAATGTACTATCCCTCCCTAGTTCATACCCAAATAATTGATAAATTGAATAGAATAATGGATTACTGATTAGAAAAAAACATGATTTTAGGAGAAATAAAGTCCGGGACCAGAATTTTGCGGTGGATGGATGGGAGCCAGACTCTGACGTGAAAGTCGGTGGTGAACCCGCTTCTTCCTAGTCTGGCAATCCGTCCCGTATTTTATGGGTCCCCGGGCATTAATTGTCCTGAGGCAGGACTTCCACCCACTTGAGGGGGGAGGTCCCGCCTCAGTGAGCTGCCGGCCAATCAGCGGGCCGGCAGTTCTTAGTCCCAGCAGCGCCACCGGGAGCGGTGGCCACTGCTGGAGCTGCATCCCAGCCAACGCCATGGATCGAGGAGGGAAGGTAAGTTGGGCTTGCCTCACCAGGGGGATCGGTCCTTTCCTGGTGAGGCTGGAGTGGTCATTTGGAGGGAGGGGGGTGTCTTGGGTCCCGGGGTGGGTTGGGAGGCGGGGGTGACTCTCAATTGGACACCCTGTGCCCAACTGCCATGCCCCCCCCGGGGCGCGGAAAGGCCGCAGCTATCGCTGGGCGGCCTTTCATGTCCCCAGCACACCTGCTTACCATGGGTAAAATACCTGTGGAGGCAGGCGAGGGCCCTTAAGTGGCTGTTAAGTGGCCACTTAAGGGTTTTGATTGGCCTCATGCGGGTGGGCTGTTTCCCACCCCCGCGGGACGCCGTAAAGTTGTCCGGAGGTGGAAGTGGGGCGTATAGGCCTCCCAGAGACTCTGCTCAATTTTACGCCGCCCCCACGCCACCATCCAATCCGCTGAGGCAGCCTAAAATTCCAGCCGAGTCAGAAGATGAATGGGTTACTTAATTCAATAAATAACATGATTCGGGAAATATTAAATATCAATATATTTAAAAATACAATGGTTTAGGCTGTGTGACCTGATGGAAAATAAACCACTGCTTCACAAACCACCTCAGTAAAATATGACATCATAATTTTTAAAGTCACAGCCACATCATTTGCTGTGCTAACCATATTACGATCCTCCTTAATCATCAGCTTCAGGGTTAATTTAAATTATTCTAATGGGGGTTGCGTTTGCAGACGTCTTTAAAGCGGAGACATGGACGGCTGGTGGGTCTGATACCAGTGGCGAGCTCGCTGAACAATGTGTCTTTGGGGATCCTGCCATCTTCCATGCGGCTCACATGGCCAAGCCAAAGACACATCGTACAGCGAGCTCGCCACTGGTATCAGACCCACCGGCTATCCATGTCTCCGCTTTAAAGACGTCTGCAAACGCGACATAAAATCCTGTGACATTGATCACAAGTCATGGGAGTCAGTTGCCAGCGTTCGCCAGAGCTGGCGGGCAGCCATAAAGACGGGGCTAAAGTGTGGCGAGTCGAAGAGACTTAGTAGTTGGGAGGACAAAAGACAGAGGCGCAAGGGGAGAGCCAACTGTGTAACAGCCCCGACAAACAAATTTCTCTGCAGCACCTGTGGAAGAGCCTGTCACTCTAGAATTGGCCTTTATAGCCACTCCAGGCGCTGCTTCACAAACCACTGACCACCTCCAGGCGCTTATCCATTGTCTCTCGAGATAAGGAGGCCAAAGAAGAAGAATGGGGGTAATATGTTAATTCAATTAGCAAACATTCACTTAAATTAAATTGGTTGTATTGTGCCAGCCCTAATGGATAGTAAATACCGAAAAATTTATTGTCAATTAATATGGCTGGAGTGCCTGTTTTGCAAAGATTCTATGCTGATTTAATCATCTCAAAGCCCTCTTTCCAGATCAGAAGTCTTGCATTTTGACATCAGAGCTATTGATTGATATTTGTTCTAGACAGTGGCACCAGTCTGAGCTTGAAATAAGTTCCCAGAGTGAACAATTTTAATGTTTAAAAAAAAAGTACTTACAGAATGTGACTTTGCCACCAACTAGTGCCAAATGACCAAACCATTGCTTAATATCAACGAACTAGTTAATAGTTTTGAAACCAATTGCTTAGTCTCTATGCAGAACGATGTCCTACTCTATAGTTAATATCTCAGAACAGTACCAAATGAGTAGGATTGCTGTATTATCATTTAAACTAGCAAACATTTCTGTCAAAATAGTTGAAGGTTATGTATCAATAAGCTGCCAATTATGATTAACAGTGATGTCATGTCAGGGTATATACAGTAAATGTGCATATGATTTAGATGATGGATATTTTCTGTAAATGACCACTAGCTGTGATTAATTTATCAGAAATTTTCCATCATGATTTAATTAATTCTGACTCATGGTTGTAAATGAACACATATGTTCAACTACAATGTGGGGTAAAGGGAGGATTCACATCTTTTTTATATAAAGGAAGTGCTGGACATGTAGACCAAATCTGTAAGATTGCCTTATGATTTCAGTGTGATCCTTCAGCAGACATGCTGGAGATAGAGAGATATACCTGATGTACAGCCTTTCTATCATTTCTTTACTTTATTTGCTGACTAACCTATTCTGAAATTTCCTCATTTTCAGAATCTATTGAAAATTATTTTCTAATGTGTATTAAATTGTTAATTTTTTAATATAATCCAAATGAAAATACAGCAGTCAATCTATTTTCAAATTTCCATTTTTTTTTGTTGAGGACCCAATGCAGCCATCTGAAGATTACATGAGCTTTCTAGATTTTAGATTAGAGATACAGCACTGAAACAGGCGCTTCGGCCCACCGAGTCTGTGCCGAACATCAACCACCCATTTATACTAATCCTACACTAATCCCATATTCCTACCAAACATCCCCACCTGTCCCTATATTTCCCTACCACCTACCTATACTAGTGACAATTTATAATGGCCAATTTACCTATCAACCTGCAAGTCTTTTGGCTTGTGGGAGGAAACCGGAGCACCCGGAGAACTTGCAAACTCCACACAGGCAGTACCCGGAATCGAACCCGGGTCCCTGGAGCTGTGAGGCTGCGGTGCTAACCACTGCGCCACAATCCTAGAGCATATTATGGATTGTTCACTAACTTTTTGCTATTCTCATTTAATGCTCCAATTTGCCATACTGTTGATATTTTGAGAGTAGTGAAAAGGCATTCTCACATATCTGATGATATTTTGTCAGAATTTTCTTTTTTTTGACATTCTGCTGCGAGGGACTACTTGTATGGCAAACAGCAGAATCAGCATGCAATAGACAGAGCTAAGCAATCCCAAAACCAATGGATCAGATCAAAGCTCTGGAGTCCTGCCACATCCAGTTGTGAATGGTGGTGGACAATTAAGCAACTAACAGGAGGAGGAGGTTCCACTAATAACTCTATCCTCAACGATAGGGAAGCCCAACACATCAGTGCAAAAGAAAAGGCTGAAGAATTCACAGCCATCTTCAGCCAGAAGGGCCGAATGGATGATCCATCTCTTATCCTGAGGTCCCCAGCATCACAGATGCCTGTCTTCAGCCAAACCAATTCACTCCACGTGATATCAAGAAACGACTGAAGGCACTAGATACTGCAAAGGCTATGGGTCCTGACGACATTCTGGCAATAGTACTGAAGACCTGTGCTGCAGAACTAGCTGCACATCTAGCCAAGCTGTCCCAGTACAGCTACAACACTGGCATCTACCCGACAATGTGGAAAATTGCTCAATTATGTTCGATCCACAAAAAGGACGACAAATCCAATCTGTCCAATTACTGCCCCATCAGTCCACTCTCAATCATCAGCAAAGTGATGGACAGAAACATGGACAAAAGAGCTGAACTCAAGAGGTGAGAGTGACTGCCTTGAATATCAAGGCAGCACTTGATCGAGTGTGGCATCAAGGAGCCCTAACCAAACTGAAGTTAGTGAGAATCAAGGAGAAAACTCACCACTGGTTGGAGTCATACCTAGCACAAAGGAAGGTGGTTGTGGTTGTTGGAAGACAATCATCTCAGCCCCAGGACATTGCTGCAGGAGTTCCTCAGGGTAGTGTCCTAGGCCCAACCATCTTCAGCTGCTTCATCAATGATCTACCCTCCATCATAAGGTCAGAAGTGCAGATGTTCACTGATTGTACGATGTTCATTACCATTCGAAACTCCTCAGATACTGAAGCAGCCCCTGTCCATATGCAGCAGGACCTGGACAACATTTAGGCTTGGCTGATAAGTGACAAGTAACATTCACACCACACAAGTGCCAGGCAATCACCATCTCCAATAAAAGAGAATCTAACCACCTACCCTTGACATTCAACGGCATTACCATTGCTGAATCCTCCACTATCAACATCCTAGGGGTTACCATTGATCAGAAACTGAACTTGACCAGGCACATAAATATTGTGGCTACAAGAGCAGGTCAGAGGCTGGGAATTCTGTGGCGAATAACACACCTGACTCCCCAAAGTCTGTCCACCAACTACAAGGCACAAGTCAGGAGTGTGTTGGAATACTCTTCACATGCCTGGATGAATGCAGCTGCGCCAACGCTCAAGAAGCTCGACACATTCCAGGACAAAGCAGCCTGTTTGATCGGGTCCCCATCCACCATCTTAAGCATTCAGTCCCTCCACCACCGATGCACAGTGACAACAGTGTGCACCATCTAGAAGATGCACTGCAGCAATGCACCAGGGCTCCTTAGTACTTTCCAAATCTGCGACCTCTACCACCTAGAAGGACAAGGGCAGCAGATGCATGGGAACACCACCACCTGAAAGTTCCCCTCCAAGTCACATACCATCTTGACAATATCACCGTTCTTTCACCAAAATCCTGGACCTCTCTCCCTAACAGCACTGTGAGTGTACCTACCTGCACCATATGGACTGCAGCAGTTCAAGAAGGCCACCACCTTCTCAAGGGCAATTATGGATGGGCAACAAATGCTGACCTAGCCAGCAACGCCAACATCCCATGAAAAAATAATAAGTATTGAATTCTTTGAAATATTTAATCAGACGAGTGTGAAGGAAAACTTTAATGATGAAGAAATATCAATATATTTCATATTAACAAAAAATGGTGTCACCCTTCCTCTCATCGAGGTATCGAGTCACATATACAGTTCCGCAGGCACTAAGGACTTCTTCCAAAGGGTCGCTCTCTGCATGTGAGCCGAGACTATTGTTGGGTTATTTGAGTACAGATCAAGCCAAGTCCGGTCCTCACCTGATACTGACAAACTCAGACTTCCCACTAAAACCTAGATCTGGAGTTTCTGCTAGTTTGCTCTGGAATTTGCAGTGGAATTTGTCCAAATGCAGCCAAACCAACGCATAAAATTGAGGATCTTCAAGTGCAAATTATGTCCGGCGCAAATCATGTTTCTGCGGTCTTTAGTGCCAGTTTAAAATTCATTGCGCTGGAAATTGGCCCAGCCTAAAGAACTGACCATGACCCCAGTCGAATTAGTCACCATGGCAGTTTTCCGCTAATTGCAAACGTTTATGGGCCTTCAAAGAGGCTCTTAAAATTAACCTGGCATTGGTAACTTGTAAATGGTCATGTATAGTTTTTTGAAGTAATTTTCGGTTATTTAAAATTGGGTTACTCGCGGGCGGTTGACCAGTCTTGATTAAAATACTCAATTTTTTGTGATAAACTGTACAGTAACAGCAGTATTAATAAAGCTGCACCACTCAAATATATTAAGGAATATATTGTAATGCAAAAAATGTAAAAATTACATTCTAAATAGCTGCCTGATTGCACTGATTCATGGCAGATTTTATGCTTGCCGATATGCAAATGAGTTTGAGCTGATACTTGAACAAAATAAAGATTTTTGAAAAGTAGTGCAATTTTGAGTGCAATTTGCTCCCAGGTCGCCGATTGTATCTAAAATGGAAACTCTTGACCCTAATGTTACTTAGGCCAAGACTGTGAATTCCAGTTGTAATGTCATGACCACCTTTCAGGACCAGATCAATGAACTAAGCACAGACCAAAAATCGAGCCTGCGACATTAATTTTCAACAAGTTATTTAACACACCTGGAGAAAATGCATTCCAATCCTAATTTTGAAAATTAATGTCATATTTGCAATTCCCAGTTTTATGTATTCTGATTGAATTTAAATACAAAATATATTTCACATCATATATGTGAATTTTATTTTTTTCTATTAATTGTCCATGATGGGATAAGACACAAATATTCTCCAGTGGCTACCCAGGCAGTAAATTTTAAGGCACTTGGGGAGGTGAACAGAAGCAAGGCAGTGTCTCAGGGAATTTGATGGAAAATTAGACAGCATACACCATACTCATATGTCTGCAAGTGACTCCTTTAATTGCACCACTGGCAGAGGACTAGAATAGATCATCCATCCATACTCTTGTCTCAGGAATGGTGTGCATTGTATAAAGTGCTTAAACAAAGGAAAAAACAACGTAATAAATAAAATAAAAAATTGAGTTAAATACGTTATTTTAGCCTGGGCATACCTTATTTAGATCTAATGGTGAGAATGGCACAGAATGATGTCCATTTTGTATCATATACCATTATTTAGCATGAATTTTAAAAGAATTCAAACAATTGTAATTTTTAAGTATCAATTACATGTTATTCTTATTGCAAAGCTCCTGTAATTTGCATTAAGACGATTATAGTCATCTTAATGCAGAACATCTTGACGGATCAATGTGTCTTTTTTTTAAAAAGGGGTGTTGGCTGAACACAAGTTCTATTGTCAGCTACATGTCTGATATAAAATATTTGTTTGGAAAGATTCAGAAATACTGAATTACTGCGAACAGTGAGATCATTGTATGTATTCCTTTTCCTGCTGATTTTAGAAATAATTTCTTTATTAATGGAACACAGACAATTTTTTTTAAGGCTCGTATTCTTAGTGCAAAAATGTTGCTTCAGTGCTCAGTATGTTGACTGTGCATGGCTGCACTGTACATCATACTGGTATTGCCATGGCAACTAGAAAAGAGAGCAGCTGCTGCTATGACAGCCAAGAGTCAGAAGATGAAGGAAGCAAGACTATGAACATAAGACAAGTAACAGCTCTTAAACCTTTTTGAGCACTGTCACTTTTGCACCTAGCACATCAAGGAAATAACATTAGTTCAATAACAGATTAGAATCACAAGTTATGCTGAATAAAATGATGGTATTCTAAATATAGTGAAAAATACAGCAAATAGAAGGAAAGCAACAATCTGCAAAAGATCAAATTAGGGGAGAGCCTTCAAATCTCCCACTGGAGCAGTTGCCAAACGCAGACACTGTGAATTGTGGGTAATAGAACTGGTGGAGCTTGTGGAATGAAGCCAAATGCAGTCTGATACTAGGCATTTACATTTTTATCATGTACTTTTTTTTTCAAGGGAAACCTTTATCTTCTGTTTTATAGTAGGAAGAAGATATAAGTTTGCAAGGAAATGGGACATAATATATCTATAAAAAGACATGGATTGTACTGATATAGGAAAAGCAACAGGATACAACCCCACATCCAATGCATTGGCTGCTGCTTCAAACTGATTAACTCTCTAAATCCTAGACAACACCTAACTTCCCCCTCCCCCACAATTTCAGAATGATATACACATTAGTGAGAATTAGAGACTATTAGCATTTCATGAATTTCATATATTGATAACTGGAATTCTTCCAAGTGATATGTGTGAAGCAGTAAAATCATAATCTCAGCATTTTAAAAGGGAATGTTGCTAATTGGGGTCTGAAGGATTAGCTAACTGAGCTAATTATTGGTGATTTGTTTCTGAGGAGAGAGCAATAGTATTAAGAAGGATCTGCTACTCCAGTCCAATTTTTATTGATTGTCTCAGCCCCGAGTTACCAATATCACCATCTCAGAGGCGGAGAGTAAATGAAGTTATGCCATTTGTTCTAACAATATGATACAATCAAAATGGAAGTCTAGTTTCAAAGGTCTCAGCTGTGTTTCAGAGGTAGCTCTATCACCTGAGTCAGTAGGTCATGGGTTCAAACTCTATGTACTCAATCACACAATCCACGCTGACACTTCAGCAGTACTGAGGGAATGCTGTCACAGATTATATCTTTCACATGAGACGTTAAAACAAGACCCTGTCTTGCCTCATGTGGATGTAAGCGATCACATGATACTATTCAAAGAATAGATACGAGGGGGGAGAAATGTTAACTTGGGCAGGTAGGTTGGATTGGTTGTGGGTGGGGGCTTAAAATGGCCAAAAAATGGAAACATGTAAGGAAGCTGACTTCAACCCACCACCTTCTGGCTTTTATTAAGGTGCGACAAGGGGTGGGCGACCAACCCACTCCCAGTAGGCAGGTTGACATTTTAAACATGTTAATGAGGCTGGAAACCTTAGATTTAAACAGCTTTGTAGGTTTAACTGCAGCCAACCAGGTTTCCTGGGCCTCGGAAACACTGCAGCTGTAGCAAGGTGAGGGCAACCTCAGGGAACACTCCTTGTGAGGCAGGATCGGACCCCTGGGAGGTCGGGTCAGCGATCCTCCCAGGGGCTGTGCATTGGACCCCCCACTATGCTTGGATCCCCCTCCAAGTCAGGAATCAGACCGACCTGGTCCTGCAGCCTCTTCTCCAATGTTCCTTGCCTGACTGAAAGCCAAGCCTGTCAGTTAGGCTGATGTCCGGATGGGGAACCTATCAGTGACATAAGACACACACTGTGGTATTAAAACTCCACAGCATGCAAGGAAACTCAGACTTCTAGGTTTTCTGTATGCTATGGGGCCTCCCTGCTCCCAGTGCAACAATTTAAAACTCCCCCAGGGAATTCCTCGTGTCTTGGCCAACATTTATCCCCCAACCAACATCACAGAAAAACACAATTAACTGGATCATTATTGTAGTGTATTGTTCATTTATTGTTCATTTGATATGTAGTGTATTGTTCATTTGAGGCCACTGTGCATGTTTGGTGTATCATGCACATTGTGTCACTAGAAGGGGCAATAAAAAAGATTCAATTCCACAGCAGCAATCCAGAAGGTAGTGCCATGTGTTTCTTCCAGAGATTTACGTGCTGTAATTTTGTATGGCCCGCTAAGGCGGGATTGGAGGCAGGGGGGGCACAGAGTATCACGATGGGCGGGGCGGGAAGCAGGGGGCGGAGGGCCCGTCACTTCCCCATTGCCGAGCAATCTTCGCAGGGGTGGGATAGGCCAATGGTGGCCTTCCTATCCAGAGGCCAATTGAAGCCCTTAAGTGGCCTATTAACAGCCAATTAAGGTCCTCTTCCCACCTCCACTGAGATCTTACCAGCAGCAGGGGGGTAGGGTTGCCTCCACCACATGGAGAGGACACCTTGTAAAACAAGGCGTCTTCCTGCAGGCTTTGGGGAGGGGGGTCCCTTCTTTGAGGGCAATTTGTGGCCCACCCGAGGACCTGCATGGGGAAACAGTTTACCCCCTGGGACCCCCCCCCCCCCCCCACTCCTGGACCGAAAGGTCACTCCCCAGCCCCCTCTCTGGGGCCTTCTGGCCTGGCCCCGGTGATCCCACCTTACCTACTTCTGGTCCAGAGTTCCAGCACTGGACCTGAGTCCAAAGCTTCTGCAGTACCTGCAGTGGCCACCACTCTCAGTGGCAATGCTGATACCGCTGAGCTGCAGGCCCTCTGATTAGCCAGCAGCTCTTGGAGGTGGGATCCCCATCTTTAAAGGAACGGGGATCCCAACTCATGAAACTTTGCTTGAAAAAGACTGGAGGATTGCTCCGGGGGTGGGGGGGTGGGGGGGGTGGTGCACGAAAAGGCCAAGGCGGGGATCCCCCCCGCCTTTTTGGCCCAGCACCAGGAGCCCTGGCTCCTGCACAAAATGCAGACCTACAATGGGAGATCTTACAATGGCTACAAGGATAAAATTTGCATTTCCTTTACAGCCAGGTATAATTTGCTGTGCTTTCAGTTGTGAACTCAGGTAATGTAGTTTGTCAAATACAGAGAGTGTGGGGTTTGTGCACAGCAGGCCTTGTATCTTTATGCAACTAATGTGGGACAGCCATTTTGTCTCATACACTAATGCAAAGTCATCTTAAATCTTAAAGTAGAATTTATTGCAGGATTGTAGCACCACACAAAATGTGTATTTGTTTCTTCCACCTGCCAATATTACTTTTAATGACATCTGTATGATTGTGCCTCCAGAACACTATCCTAGATCCTTGATCTCACACTACCCTTCCACTGATGATCAAGATATTAATGGTTATGCCCCAACCTATTAAATTTTGATGTGCACTCTGGGCTGTCATCTGTGTTCCCTCATTGGCAGAAGTGGCTGAGACGATTCGAGGGTGCAATGGTGGGCTTTGGAATCATTGGTGAAAAGAGAAAAAAAACCTTACTTCTCAACTCTGGAGGTGAAGAATTGGAAAATATTTTTGAGACACTTATGCCTGCGCAAGATTACTCCATCTCAGCAAAAATGCACTAACAACGTATTTCACGCCCATGAAGAATGCAATATACGGAACATTTAGTTGCTGACAAACTAAGCATGAAGCAAATGAGACAATTGATCAATATTGCACACAATTGAGACGACTGGCAAAAAAATGTGATTTTGGTGACATTGAACATGTCAAATGAGAAATCAAAACACAAATAATTGGAGATTGCCTCTCTAGACAAATATGCAGAGAAGCACTCAGGAATGACATCCTCACTGTTTGCTACTCCTCCAAGTTTGGTATCACAGCAAATTTTGAAATTCTACTCTGTATTCCAAGATGAAAGTCATAGCAAAAAAAGCAGTGGTCCCAGCACTGACACTTGGGGAACACCACTGTCTGCTATCCTCCAATCTGAAAAACAACTATTTACTATGACTCGCTGCTTTCTGTCCTTAAGTCAATTTTTTATCCAATTGGACACTGACTCTCCTATTCCATGAGCCTCAATTTTGCTAAGCAGCCTTTTATGTGGTACTTTATCAAATGTTTTCTTAAAATCCATATAGACAACATCCACCGCCTTCCCTTCATCAACCTTCTCTATTACTTCACCAAAAATTTCAATTAGCTTAGTTAAGCATGATCTGCCTTTTAAAAATCCATGCTGGCTCTCCTTAATTAACTCAAACCTCGCCAAGTGTCTATTGATATTTTTTGCTTGATTATTGTTTCTAAAACTTTACCCACCACCCACCACTGATATTAAACTAAAAGGCCTGTAATTGCTAGGACTGTCCTTACACATTTTCTTGAATAAGGGTGTCAAATTTGCAACTCTCCAATTCTCTGACACCTCCCCCATATCTAGGAAAGATTGGAAGATCAGGACAAGCCCTTCCGCTATCTCCACTCCCATATCCTTTCCAGTTCTGCTTCCCTCTCAATTTTTACCCCATTGCCTCTACTCTCTCCGCTACTACCGATATTTTGTCAGATTCCTCATCCTTAGTAAACATTGATACAAAGTATTCAATAAGTATTCTAGCCTTGCCCTGTGCCTCTAAGCATATATTACCCTCTTTGTCCCTAATAAGTCTCGCTCCACCTCGTACTACCTAATTGATAATTACATGCCAGTAGAAGATTTTTGGGTTTCCTTTTATGTTGACTGCCATTCTGTTCTCATGTTCTCACTTCGCTAGTCTTATTTTCCTCTTCATGTCCCCTCTCAACTTATTGTATGTGGCCTGGTTCTCACTTGAAAATTTCACCTGACATGCATCATACACCTTTTTATTTGTTTCATCATAATCTCTATCCCCCTTGTCATCCAAGGAGACCTGTTTTTAGTTCCCCTACTTTTCCCCTGATTGGAATGTACCTAGCCTGTACCTGAAGTATTTGCACCTTAAAGATAACCCATTGTTCCATTACAGTTTTCCCGTCAGTCTTTGCATCCATTTTATCCTGGCTAGATCCCTTCAAATTGCATTGAAATTAGTCCTCTTCCAATCTAGCCGTTCTACCTTATATCGTTCCTTGCTTTTCTACATTATCATTCTAAACCTTATGATACGATGATCACTCTTACTCAAGTGCTCCCCCATAGACACATGGTCCACTTGGCTCACCTCATTTCCCAGCACCAGATCCAGCAAGGCCTCCTTTCCAGTTGGGCCGAGAACATACTGATCAAGGACGTTCTCCTGAATACATTTCAGAAATTCCTGCCCCTCCTTTTAACCTTTATTCCAACATTTTCCCAATCGATACTTCGATAATTAATATCATCACTCTATAGTTCTTGCACATCTCTGTGATTTCTCTGCAGATTTGCTCTTCTATCTCTCTATCATTATTTGGAGGCCTATAGAATACCCATATTAATGTGATCATACCCTTTTTGTAACTCTAACCAAATGGATTCTGTCCTTGCCCCCTCAAGGACATCCCCTCTTTCCAACACTATAATGTCTTCCTAATCAGTACTGCCACCCCACCTCTGTTTTTCCCTTCTCTGGAGCTCAGGAATAGGAAGGGTGCAGTCACGATGTTGGGGTTTACTACAGGCCTCCCAACTGCCAGCGGGAGGTAGAGGAGCAGATATGTAGATAGATTTTGGAAAGATGTAAAAGTAACAGGGTTGTAGTGGTGGGGGATTTTAACTTCCCCTATATTGACTGGGACTCACTTAGTGCGAGGGGCTTGGGTGGGGCATCCAGGAGAACTTCTTGAAACAATATGTAGATAGTCCAACTAGGTAAGGGGCCATACTGGATCTGGTATTGGGGAGTGTGCCCGACCAAGCGGTCGAAGTCTCAGTAGGGGAGCATTTCGGGAACAGTGACCATAATTCCATAAGTTTTAAGGTACTTGTGGATAAGGATAAGAGTAGTCCTCATGTGAAGGTGCTAAATTGGGGGAAGGTTAATGATAACAATATGAGGCAGGAACTGAAGAATTTAGATTGGGGAATTCTGTTTGAGGGTAAATCAACATCTGATATGTGGGAGTCTTTCAAACGTCAGTTGATTAGAATCGAGGACCAGCATGTTCCTGTGAGGAAGAAGGATAGGTTTGGCAAGTTTCGGGAATCTTGGATAACGAGGGATATTGTGAGCCTAGTTGAAAAGAAAAAGGAAGCATTCGTAAGGGCTAGAAGGCTGGGAACAGACGAAGCCCTTGAGGAATATAAAGAAAGTAGGAAGGAACTTAAGCAAGGAGTCAGGAGGGCTAAAAGGGGTCATGAAAAGTCATTGGCAAACAGGATTAAGGAGAATCCCAAGGCTTTTTATATGTATAAAAAGAGCAAAAGGGTAACCAGGGAAAGGGTTGGCCCACTTAAGGACAGAGGAGGGAATCTAAGTGTGGAGCCAGAGGAAATGGGCGAGGTACTAAATGAGTACTTTGCATCAGTATTCACCAAAGAGAAGGACTTGGTGAATGATGAGTCGAGGGAAGGGAGTGTAGATAGTCTGGGTCATGTCGTTATCAAAAAGGAGGAGGTGTTGGGCGTCTTGCAAAGCATTAAGGTAGATAAATCCGCAGGGCCTGATGGGACCTACCCCAGAATACTGAGGGAGGCAAGGGAAGAAATTGATGGGGCCTTGACAGAAATCTTTGCATCCTCATTGGCTACAAGTGAGGTCCCAGAGGACTGGAGAATAACCAATGTTGTTTCTTTGTTTAAGAAGGGTAGCAAGGATAATCCAGGAAATTATAGGCCGGTGAGCCTTACGTCAGTGGTAGGGAAATTATTGGAGAGGATTCTTCGGGACAGGATTTACTCCCACTTGAAAACAAATGAACTTATTTGCGAGAGGCAGCATGGTTTTGTGAAGGGGAGGTCGTGTCTCAAAACATTGATTGAGTTTTTTGAGGAAGTGACGAAGATGATTGATGAACGAAGGGCAGTGGATGTTGTCTATATGGACTTCAGTAAAGCCTTTGACAAGGTCCCTCATGGCAGACTGATACAAAAGATGAAGTCACACGGGATCAGAGGTGAGCTAGCAAGATGGATACAAAACTGGCTCGGTCATAGAAGACAGAGGGTAGCAGTGGAAGGGTGCTTTTCTGAATGGAGGGCTGTGACTAGTGGTGTTCCGCAGGGATCAGTGCTGGGACCTTTGCTGTTTGTAGTATATATAAATGATTTGGAGGAAAATGTAGCTGGTCTGATTAGTAAGTTTGCGGACGACACAAAGGTTGGTGGAGTTGCGGATAGTGATGAGGATTGTCAGAGGATACAGCAAAATATAGATCGGTTGGAGACTTGGGCGGAGAAATGGCAGATGGGGTTTCTTCTTCTTTGGCTTCCTTGTCTCGGGAGACAATGGGTAAGCGCCTGGAGGTGGTCAGTGGTTTGTGGAGCAGCGCCTGGAGTGGCTATAAAGGCCAATACTAGAGTGACAGACTCTTCCACAGGTGCTGCAGAAAAAATTGATTGTCGGGGCTGTTACACAGTTGGCTCTCCCCTTGCGCCTCTGTCTTTTTTCCTGCCAACTGCTAAGTCTCTGCGACTCGCCACACTTTAGTCCTGCCTTTATGGCTGCCTGCCAGCTCTGGCGATCGCTGACAACTGACTCCCACGACTTGTGATCAATGTTACAGGACTTCATGTCGCGTTTGCAGACGTCTTTAAAGCAAAGACATGGACAGCCGGTAGGTCTGATACCAATGGCAAACTCGCTGTACAATGTGTCCTTGGGGATCCTGCCATCTTCCATGCGGCTCACATGGCGATGCCATCTCAAGTGCCACTGACTCAGTAGTGTGTATAAGCTGGGGATGTTGACCGCCTCGAGGACTACTGTGTTGGAGCTGCGGTCCTGCCACCTGATGCCAAGGATTCACCAGAGGCAGCGAAGATGGAATGAATTGAGACGTCGCTCTTGGCTGACATACGTTGTCCAGGCCTCGCTGCCGTAGAGCAAGGTACTGAGGATACAGGCTTGATACACTTGGACTTTTGTGTTCCGTGTCAGTGCGCCATTTTCCCACACTCTCTTGGCCAGTCTGGATATAGCAGTGGAAGCCTTTCCCATGTGCTTGTTGATTTCTGCATCGAGAGACAGGTTACTGGTGATAGTTGAGCCTACGTAGGTGAACTCCCGAACCACTTCCAGAGTGTGATCGCCGATAATGATGGATGGAGCATTTCTGACGTCCTGGCCCATGATGTTCGTTTTCTTGAGGCTGATGGTTAGGCCAAATTTGTTGCAGGCAGCTGCAAACCTGTCAATGAGATTCTGCAGACACTCTTCAGTGTGAGATGTTAATGCAGCATCGTCAGCAAAGAGGAGTTCCCTGATGAGGACTTTCCGTACTTTGGTCTTCGCTCTTAGACAGGCAAGGTTGAACAACCTGCCACCTGATCTTGTGTGGAGGAAAATTCCTTCTTCTGAAGACTTGAACGCATGTGAGAGCAGCAGAGAGAAGAAAATCCCAAACAGTATAGGTACGAGAACACAGCCCTGTTTCACACCACTCAGGATAGGAAAGGGGTCTGATGAGGCGCCACTATGCTGAATTGTGCCTTTCATATTGTCATGGAATGAGGTGATGATACTTAGTAGCTTTGGTGGACATCCGATCTTTTCTAGTAGTCTGAAGAGACCACGTCTGCTGACGAGGTCAAAGGCTTTGGTGAGATCAATGAAAGCAATGTAGAGGGGCATCTTGTTCGCGGCATTTCTCCTGTAGCTGACGAAGGGAAAACAGCATGTCAATGGTCGATCTCTCTGCTCGAAAGCCACACTGTGCCTCAGGATAGACACGCTTGGCCAGCTTCTGGAGCCTGTTTAAAGCAACTCGAGCGAAAACTTTCCCCACTATGCTGAGCAGGGAGATTCCACGGTAGTTGTTGCAGTCACCGCAGTCACCTTTGTTTTTATAGAGAGTGATGATATTGGCATTGCGCATGTCTTGTGGTACTGCTCCCTCGTCCCAGCGCAGGCAAAGCAGTTCGTAGAGTGCTGAGAGTATGGCAGGCTTAGCACTCTTGATTTTTTCAGGGGTAATGCCGTCCCTCCCAGGTTCTTTTCCGCTGGCTAGAGAATCGATGGCATCACTGAGTTCCGATTTTGAAGGCTGTACGTCCAGCTCATCCATGACTGGCAGAGATTGGGCTGCATTGAGGGCAGTTTCAGCGACAACATTCTCCCTGGAGTACAGTTCTAGGTAGTGCTCAACCCAGCGGTCCATTTGCTTGTGTTGGTCAGTGATTGTGTCCCCTGATTTAGATTTGAGGGGGGCGATCTTCTTGATGGTTGGCCCAAAAGCTCTCTTAATGCCATCATACATTCCTCTGATGCTTCCGGTGTCAGAGGCCAGCTGAATTTGACTGCATTGGTGTTGCCAGTAGTCATTTGTGCAGCGCCTGGCTGTTCTTTGTGCAGTGCTTCTGGCTGTTTTAAGTGCTACGGATGTTAACTCGCTGGGGGCTTTCTTGTAGTTCCGCAGTGCAATGCGCTTAGCGGCTATGACAGGTTCCAGCTCTTCAAAATGAGATTGAAACCAGTCTGCATTCCGTCCAGAGCGTCTGCGGCCACTGCGTGCGGTAGGTCCAGTGCAGAGAGTAAGGAGCAGCGGAACCCCAGGGTAATAAGACCGAGTACAGAGGGGAAGCATTGAGAAAAACCCCGAACACGTAAAAAGCTACGACCCGGCCCCAGTTGACTCCATCGCGGAACGGCTCCTCGGCCACAACTTCAAAGCGCCTGCGGGAGATGTGCAGCTCGTAGCGCCTCTGCAGCGCAATGTCAGTGAATTCCTGCTGGTATTGGCACCCGAGCCTGTCGCCCACCTCCCGGAGGACGCGGATGAGTTTTCCCGGCGTCGATGGTGGGAACTGATGAAATGTTTTATTACCTGCACCCCCTTCCCTCCCCCGCTTCCTCTTCCCCTTCCCCCCCCACTTCCCCTTCCCAGCTCCCCCTCCCAGCTCAGCCCCCTGCACCCTCTTCCCCCACCCCCTCCCCCCTTGCAACCCCTTCCCAGCTCCCCATTCGCATCATCTTCCCCCTGCACCCCCTTCTCCTGCACCCCCCCACCCCTCTACAACCCCCTTCCCAGCTCCCCCTCGCACCCCCTTCCCTCCACCCCTCCCCCTCACACCCCTTCCTCCCACCGGCATCCACCTATCCCTGAGCAGGGGCCCTAACAATCCCACTGCCTTGTGGGCGTCTCGGGAGAGTCCAAGGCTAAGGGTATAAACCCGAACAGAAAATCCGGAGCGGAACACTGTAGGCGGTCATGCGTCACCTTTGGCATGTTTCCGGCAATTCCTGCAGCCATACCGGTGCCAAACGTCATGCTTTGCACTCCTTTGGACCCCACCAGAAAGGCCGAGAGGGGGGTTTTGACGCTTGGGCAACTCTCAACCTCCATACATTCGCCCAGGCATGCGCCATGGAGAGGTCACTCCATAGACGCCTCACAGCGACCGAAACAACACGGAAGGCAGCAGTTACGGGTTATAAGTTCAGCTGAATTGGCATAGAGATCGGGCGCCATGGGTTGCCTTTGTCGGTGGGAGAGGTCATCGCACCTCACTGGACAGCTACCGCCCGCCTCAAACCGGGCAGCCCCCGGTCAATAAGGTTCTGTCCCGCCACAGTCCACCTGCTTCAATGGGTGCTTGGAGCTCAGGGTCATTGCCCGAAAAGCGGACTGCAACACCGTACCAAACAGCACGACAAAAGGAAAGAAGGTACCAGCCCTTCATTTTGCAAGCTGGAACGTCAGAACTATGTGTCCTGGCCTGTCGGAAGACCTTACACAAATCAACGATTCTCGGAAGACCGCCATCATTAACAACGAGCTCAGTAGACTCAATGTAGACATTGCAGCACTTCAGGAGACACGCCTCCCTGCGAGCGGATCTTTAACAGAGCAAGACTACACCTTCTTCTGGCAGGGTAGGGATCCTGAAGAACCAAGACAGCATGGAGTGGGCTTCGCCATCAGAAACTCTTTGCTCAGATGGAGTTTAATCTGGTCAAATGTGAGGTAATGCATTTTGGAAGATCTAATGCAGGTGGGAAGTATACAGTAAATGGCAGAACCCTTAGGAGTATTGACAGGCAGCGAGATCTGGGCGTACAGGTCCACAGGTCACTGAAAGTGGCAACACATGTGGATAAGGTAGTCAAGAAGGCATACGACATGCTTGCCTTCATCGGTCGGGGCATAGAGTATAAAAATTAGCAAGTCATGCTGCTGTTGTACAGAACCTTAGTTAGGCCACACTTAGAATATTGCGTGCAATTCTGGTCGCCACACTACCAGAAGGACATGGAGGCTTTGGAGATGGTACAGAAGAGGTTTACAGGATGTTGCCTGGTCTGGAGGGTATTAGCTATGAGGAGAGGTTGGATAAACTCGGATTGTTTTCACTGGAATGGCGGAGGTGGAGGGGCGACATGATCGAGGTTTACAAAGTTATGAGTGGCATGGACAGATTGGATAGTCAGAAGCTTTTTCCCAGGGTGGAAGAGTCAGTTACTAGGGGACATAGGTTTAAGGTGCAAGGGGCAAAGTTTAGAGGGGATGTGCGAGGTAAGTTCTTTACACAGAGGGTGGTGAGTGCCTGGAACTTGTTGCCAGAGGAGTTGGTGGAAGCAGGTATGATAGCGACGTTTAAGAGGCATCTTGACAAATACATGAATAGGATGGGAATAGAGGGATACGGTCCCCGGAAGTGCAGTAGGTTTTACTTTAGACAGGCATCAAGATCGGCACAGGCTTGGAGGGCCGAATGGCCTGTTCCTGTACTGTTCTTTGTTCTTTGTTATATATCTTTGTATATTATGTGCCCAGTCTCACCATTTTTAAGCCACGTTTCCATTATTGCCACTACGTCATATTCCCATACTGTTATTTGTGCTCGTAGATCACCAACATTATTCAACACGCTTTGCACATTTATATATATGCATTGTAATCCTGACTTTATATTCCTCATAGCCCTTCTCAGTCTGCTTCTACTAAATATGGAACTACTCCCCTCTCTAGTACGGTCCAACACTCTAACATTATGCCCCTTATTCCTCTTTTCTACATCTATATGCTGGTTCCCATCCTCTGTCAATTTAGTTTAAACCCTCCTCAACTACATTAGTGAACCTCCCTGCAAGGACGTTGGTCCCAGTCCTGTTGAGGTACAACCCGTCCCTTCTGAATAGGTGCCTTCTGCCGCAGAACTGGTTCCAATGCCCCAAGAACCTGAAGCCGTCCCTCCTGCACCATGCTTCAAGCCACATATTGATCCCCCTATCTTCCTATTTCTACTCTCAGAGATTACTACCTTCAAGGTCCTACTCTTTAGCTTGCTCCTTAGTTCCTGAAAATCTACCATAGTACCTTAATACTTGCCCTTGCTAAGGGAGATAAAACATTCAACAAACTTCAGGACTTCCCTATCCTTTGCAAACCAGGGAATACAAAAATCTTTCCCTACAACATTAATGAACGACTGAAAGTTTTTTGAAATGCCAGTAACATTCAAAAACACCAGAAGGAATGTCGTATTTTATGTCATATCTGGAGAAAGTGACACACTCATCAGTTTCCACACAGCAACAAATCTGCGCATGATTACAGCCACATATGCAGTTCCTACGCGTACCAACCATGTTCTTGAACTGTTTGCTGACCACTTCATGGGTATCGGAAAACTGAAGGGTGCTATATGCAAGTTACATGTAGATCCCAAGGTGTATCCAGTCATGCGTCAACATAGATGAATACCGTTCCATGTCAGAAGGCAGACCCAAGAAGGAACTTCAGTGCTTTCTTGACCTCGACATCATTGTGAATGTTAGGAATGAATCCACCCCTTGGGTCTCACCCATACAAGTTCTCAAGAAACCCAAGAACGCAAATCCTTCACCAGTCTCAGTAAGTGTCTGCTTATAAGTGCTCAAATGAAGACCCCAATTAACACCCTCCACCTGCATATAATCAAACAATTGATACACAATTAACAGAATAACTTTCTTTTATAGACTTTCTTTTATAATGCAATGTGGATTAACATGCTCAATCAACATTTCAAAAAAAATTCCATATTATATACAAATTATTAACATGCTTAAAGAATATTTCAAAATAGATCAAAATAAATTCCATATTGCGTACAAAGTATTACATTGTGAAATGCCCCTCCTCTAGCACCCATAGCAATTTCTTTGTACCAGCATTTCTTTGTGTGAAACAATTGAATAGCTGATGACTTGCATCTGCCCATTTAAGTTTGGAGATTTCCTTTCTCTCCAGCATTTGTTTCAATCCAGCAAGGTCAATATGCAGTTTTTTCTCACTCACACTTTTTGTAGAGTGTACATTGTCCCACAAAGGATGATTATCCACATAACATTCAATGGGTATCCTATCTTCAAAATGTCTCTTGTTCAGAATTTCACCCAAAATATTTGACAAATAGAACCCCATATCCATTGCCGCCACAAGACCCAGTGTTTCTGCAGCTAAAGTGCTTTTAATGACCCGTTTTATTGTCTTAGCCTCCCAAACTAAAGGATAACATTTCCCATCATTTTTCTATTCATTCATGAGATGTTGGCATCACTAGGCCAGAAATTATTGCCCATATCTAATTGCCCTTGAGAGGGTGGTGGTGAGCTGCCTTTTTGACCACTGCAGTCCATGTGGGTTAGGGACACCCATAGTGCTGTTAGGAAAGGAGTTCCAGGATTTTGACCCAGTGACAGTGAAGGAACAGTGATATAGTTCCATGTCAGGTGATGTGTGGCTTGGAGAGGAACTTGCAGGTGGTGGTGTTCCCAAACATTTGCTGCCCTTGTCTTTCAAGGTGGTCGAGGTTGCGGGTTTGGAAGGTGCTGTCTAAGGAGCCTTGGTGCATTGCTGCAGTGCATCTTGTAGATGGTACACATTGCTGCCACTGTGCGCGGTGGTGGAGGTAGTAAATGTGTGTGGATGCTGTCATGCAAGCCCACCACCTGCCAAGACTGAGGCAAACATTATTTCGCCACATGAACATTAAAACTTAAAATTGCAAGCCCCTGACTGGAAAGATATTTGCATGTTAACAGACAGTGTTGTCACAAGGGACAAAGGGCCACGCCCTGACTCATTCAACCAACAATGGACTTTTGATTACCAGACGTGGAAGGTGGACGGAGCTAGCATTCCGGGTTGACTGCTAAGATAGCAGAATCCACAAACACAGACGAAATGCTCAGACCAATTTTAGTCACATGACTAGCTGGCTGTTGGAATTTGAACTTCCAACAGAATTTGAACTCAGAGCGCCGTGTGCTCCTGGAACTGAAGCAGAACCCTCTTCTGTCTGCCTGCTCCCATCTCCTTCCCACGGAACTAAATCTTGTGAAAACACGTGAACCTCAAAGAGAGAAAAGTATCCAATGTGAACAAGGTTTAAGCAGAATACTGGGCCCCAACAAAACGCAAGGATTACCTCCAAAAGGCCTATATCATGAGCTCGAAGCACAGTAACAATATATTGCCTTAAACTGTTTCACTTTATCTTTTCTTCTCTTTTCTGTCCCTATCTGCATGTGTATATCGCATGTGCATGCTAGTGTGGCCGCATTGTATATCCGTAGGCATCAACAGTATTAGCGTTTGAGTCCAAGTTTTAATAAATTTCACTTTTCTCCTTTAAACCTGAGACAATCTGGTGTGTTGGTTTCTTTGCCTTATAATTGGAAATCTGTGAACAAGGATTCAAAAAAAGCGGAGTTCAAAACACAGTATGTTTAAAAATAAAACCCTGTTACAATAAAACCAGGTAAAGACAGCAAAAGACCCCTAGATACATTTCTCACCTGGTCGTAACAGAAATTTGGGTGCTAGTGTCCGGAATTTTACCCACAGACGAACGAGTGCAATTGGAAGCCAAATTGTTCCCAATCAAAAAAAGTAAGGTTTGAATACAGGTTTTCTTGTGGTTGTGTGTGATTGAATATTAACATGTCTATAACTGAAACTAGCAGCTCTCCAAGTCAGGGTGAAGTAACTTGGGATAAGTTAAAAGCACTGTCTGTGGAGGAGTTGAGAAAAATGGCTGAGCAGTGTGGGATTACTGTACGTGGCAAGGCTAGGAAGTCCGAACTCCTAAGGCTAGTGGCCAACCATTTTTCCCTCGAATCTGAAGAAGCAGAAGCAGTGTTAGAAGTCGACCCCGACAGCATAGTGCTAGAGAAGATACAATTGGAACAAAAGAAACTTGAACCGGAAGACAGGGAAATGGAAAGAGAAAGGGAGAGACAGGAAAAAGACAGAGAGGCAGGAGAGGGAGAAAGAAAAAGTTTTCCAAAAAGAATGTGAAGAGAAAGAATAACAGGAGAAAGAATGAGAGAGAGAGAGAGAGAGAGAGGACAGAGAGAGGGAAAGAATATTCCAGAAAGAATGTGCAGAAAGAGAGTTAAGTTGGCTTGAGTTAGCTGGGGTGGGGGGTGGTGGGCGGTGACAGACTAACCCTACTGAAAGCATGGCCAATATGGAGGAGCATAATTCAGGGCTGGGTACAAAATTGCTAAAACTTGCCCAACTAATTGCAAAATTCAATGAGGAAGATGTGGAAGCATATTTTGTGCCTTTTGAGATACTGGCAAGGCAGCTAAAATGGCCAGCTGTGACCTGGTCTCTCTTATTGCAAAGCAAACTAACTGGAAAAGCCCATGAGGTTTATTCCTTGCTGCCAGATGAGAGTTCAACAAATTATGAACTGACCAAAAATGCTATCCTTGGGCATATGAATTAGTACCCGAAGCCAATCACCAAAAGTTTAGAACCCTCAAAAAGCAAGCCAATCAAACTTATCTGGCATTTGGAAGAAGTAAGCAGCTGGCTTTTGGCCAATGGCTGAGGACTTCAAAAATACAGCTCAGCTAGGAGACTCTCAGAGAAATAATCCTGTTAGAGGAATTTAAAAACTCTGTCCCATTCTCAATAAAGACCCATGTAGAGGAGCAGCGAGTTCAGGGAGCCCGGCAAGCGGCCGTTCTGGCTGATGAGTTTGCTTTAATTTATGTCGGTTTCCCAGGGAACAACCTTTCCTAATCACCCCCACAAATTCGAGAAGGACAAAGGGTGGGAAGGTGATCTCCACCCAGGCACTCCTGGAAGAGAAAGGAAAGCAAGAGACACAGGGGGCCCTCCACCAGCCAAAAAGGAAGGTGCTTTGAGCAAGAGTGAGACCTGGAGACCTGTGTGCTTTCATTGTAATAAGGCAGGGCATTTAAAAGCTGACTGCTGGAAACTAAAGGGGAAACTGGCAGTGGTAATCAGGGCCCACCCGCTCAGTGAAGACGAGGGCCTGATGCAAAACACAGAATAAGCTGTGGGTTTAACTGCAGTAAGCGTGCAACCCAGGAAGCTTACGACAGCCAGTGCAGGAAAAGTTGATAAGATTCCTGAAGGTTATCAGGACTTTGTATTTGAAGGGAAAGTAACCCATATCCGTTGAGTGGGGCAAGCAAGCCCACAGTGATTCTCAGGGGCACAGGGGCCACCTTTTACTGGGAAAAGGCCTGACTTTTCCCCCAGAGAGTGCAGTGAACACCAAAATGATGGTGAATGGTATTGAAGGGCAGTGTATGCCTGTACCTGTACACCGGGTGCACCTGGAGTGCAACCTAGTTTCGGGACCGGCAACATGAGGGATTATCCCTAGTTTGCCTGTGGACGGGGTTGACCTGGTCTTAAGTAATGATCTGGCAGGGGTGAAGGTGTTAGCCACCCCAGTTATGAAAGAAAGACCACAGGAGGTCAGAGAGACAGGGCAGTGGCAGGAGACGGTCCCCTGCAGTTTCCCTGAATGTGTAGTGGATCAGGCCATGATCATACCAGCTCCCCCAAAAGAAGCTGCATTGGCACTGAAGGCAAATGACCATGAGGTCTGCCTGTCCGAGACTTTCTTTGGAAAGTTTGGAGACCCCGGGGATGAATTAAATAGATTTTCCCTAGGTGAGGCTCAGCGAGCTGATCCAGTATTGCAAGAGTTGGCACAGGCTGCCCAGTCTGAAAGTGAAGCAGAGGGGATCCCTGATTGCTACTATTTAAAGAAGGAGGTACTGATGAGGAAATGGAGTTTTCCTCACAGACCTGAGGGCAAGGAGTGGACAGTGGTTCACCAGTTAGTGGTGCCACAGAAATACCAGGGAGAAATATTAAGAAGGGCCCACGAGACTACAGCGGCTGTACATGCCGGTATACGAAAGACCAAAGTCCACATAAAACAGCAGTTTGACTGGCCAAAACTCCACAACGATGTTGTGGAGTACTGCAGGAGTTGCCCCATGTGCCAGGTTGAGGGGAACCCTAACCTGCAGTGAAACCTGGACCCTGAATTCCTGTACTGGTGTTAGTAGGACTTTCCAGCAGAGGGCTGGTGAACTGTAAGGGACCCCCGCCGAGAACAAAAAGGGACAGGCAGGCAGGCCCTTCTCTTAGAACAAGAATGGGAAAATGTGACCAAGAGGGCAGGTTAAAGGAAGTCCAGGAAGAATCCCGGATGAAAACCCCTACCAATCCCGAAAAATGTGAAAAAATTAGATCCCACATCCTTCTATGTCAATGCAGATGTCAGAAAAACCCCACCAGAGTTGCTAACAGCATTTACAGGAACCTGCAGAGACAAAGTGAGACCTCTAGGGGGAGGGAAACAGTGAGGGTGATGCCTCACCTATTCGAAGTGCCACAGGAGAGTGCAGCCAAGTCTGCCAACTTTCAGGCAGGAGTGCCCCAGAGAACAAAGGGGAGAGTAACAAAGACTCCTGCCCCACAGTCAGAGGAAAAGGCTCATCCTCTGAAGACAAAAGTCTTTGCACGACTCAGAGTTCAGGATAGACCCACCCACTACTACTCTCCTGAGAAAAGGAAAAGGAAAAATTAAAGCAGCCCTGGCACCCAGGACAGACCATTTTTAATGAGCTTTAAGATTGGTGAATGAATGGATATGAATGAGAGAAATGCATGTTTTTTCTTTCTGTATCTTATATTTCTCTCAAACTCTGTAATGAAATACATCGTTTTTCTTCAAATCACATTTCATTCCCCTGGGTGTGGAGGTGTGAGTCAAGCCCCACACCTGTCAAGACTGAGGCACACATTACTTTGCCACATGAACATTAAAACTTAAAATTGCAAGCCCCTAACTGGAAAGACATTTGCATGGTAACAGTGTTGGAACAAGGGACAAAGGGCCATGGCCTGACACATTCAACCATCAATGGACTTTTGATTACCAGACGTTGAAGGTGGGGGGAGCTAGCATTCCAGGTTGACAGCTAAGATAGCAGAATCCACAAACACATAAGTGGTCAGATCAGTTTTAGTCACATGACTAGCTGAACTTCCAACAGAATTTGAACTCAGAACGCCGTGTGCTCCTGGAACTGAAGCAGAACCCTCTTCTGTCTGCCTGCTCCCATCTCATTCCCACAGAACTGAATCTTGTGAAAACACGTGAACGTCAAAGAGAGAAAAGTCTCCGACGTGAACAAGGTTTAAGCAGAATACTGGGCCCCAATGAAACGCAAGAATTACCTGCAAAAGGACAATACCATGAGCTCGAAGCACAGTAACAAGATATTGCTTCAAACTGTTCCACTTTATCTTTTCTTCTTCTCTTTTCTGTCCTTATCTGCATGTGTACATCTCATGTGCATGCTAGCATGGGTGCACCGTATATCCGTAGGCATCAACCGTATTACTGTTTAAGTCTATGTTTTAATAAATTTCACTTTCCTCCTGAGAAAACCTGGTGCATTATAATTGGAAATCTGTGAACAAGGATTAAAAAAAAACAGAGCTCAAAATGCGGTGTGTTTAAAAATAAAACCCTGTTACAATAAGACCAGGTAAAGACAGCAAAAGACCCCTAGACACACTTCTCACCTGGTCATAACAAGGGGTGCCAATCAAGTGGGCTGCTTTGTCCTGGATTGGGTTGAGCTTCTTGAGTCTTGTTGGAGCTGCACCCATCCAGGCAAGTGGAGAGCATTCCATCACACCCCTGACTTGTGCCTTGTAGATGGTGGTCAGGCTCTGGGGAGACAGAAAGTGAGTTACTCACTGCAGGATTCCTAGCCTCTGACCTGCTCTTGTAGGCAAGGTATTTATATGGCTACTCCAGTTCGGTTTCTGGTCAATGGTACCCCCCAGGATGTTGATAGTGGGGATTCAGTGATCATAATACCATTGAATGTCATGGGGAGATGGTCAGATTCTCTCTTGTTGGAGATGGTCATTGCCTGGCACTTGTGTGGCGCCAATGTTACTTGCCACTTATCAGCCTAAGCCTGGATATTGTCTAGGTCTTGCTGCATTTCTACACAGACTTCTTCAGTATCTGAGGAGTCATGAATGGTGCTGAACATTGTGCAATCATCAGTGAACATCCCCACTTCTGACCTTAAGATTGAAGCAAGGTCGTTGATGAAGCAGCTGAAGATGGTTGGGCCTAGGGCACTTCCCTGAGGAACTCCGGTAGTGATGTCCTGGAGCTGAGATGATTGATCTCCAACAACCACAACCATCTTCCTTTGTGCTAGGTATGATTCCAACCAGCGAATAGTTTTCCCCCTGATTCCCATTGACCTCAGTTTTGCTAGGGCTCCTTGATGCCATACTCGGTCAAATGCCACCTTGATGTCAAGGGCAGTCACTCTCACCTCACCTCTTGAGTTCAGCTCTTTTGTCCATGTTTGAACCTAGGCTGTAATGAGGTCAGGAGCTGAGTGGCCAGGGCAGAACACAAACTGAGCGTCACTGAGCAGGTTATTGCTGAGCAAGTGCCACTTGATAACACTATCAACGACATCTTCCATCACTTTACCAATGATTGAGAGTAGACTGATGGGGCAGTAATTGGCCGGGTTGAACTAGTCCTGCTTTTTGTGTACAGGACATAACCTGGCAATTTTCCACATTGCTGGGTGGATACCAGTGTTGTAGCTGCACTGGAATAGCTTGGCTGGGGGTGCGGCAAGTTCTGGAGCACAGGTCTTCAGTACTCTCGCCGAATGTTGTCAGGGCCCATGGCCTTTGCAATATCCAGTGCCTTCAGTCATTTCTTGATATCACGCGGAGTGAATCGAATTGGCTGAAGACTGGCATCTGTGATGCTGGGGACTTCAGGAGGAGGCCGAGATGAATTATCAGCTCGGCACTTATGGCTGAAGATTGTTGCAAATGCCTTATCTTTTGCACTGATGTGCTGGGCTCCCCCATCATTGAGGATGGGGATATTTGTGGAGTCACCTCTTGCTGTTAGCTGTCCACTATTATTCATGACTGGATGTGGCAGGACTCCAGAGCTTAGATCTGATCCATTGGTTATGGGATCGCTTAGCTCTGTCCATCGCATGCTGCTTACACAGTTTGGCACACAAGTAGTCCTGGCTTGTAGCTTCACCAGATTGACACCTCATTTTGAGGTATGCCTGGTGTTGCTCCTGGCATGCCCTCCTGCGCTCTTCATTGAACCAGGGTTGGTCTCCCGGCTTGATGGTAATGGTAGAGTGGGGGATTTGCCGGGTCACAGATTGTGGTTGAGTACAATTCTGCTGCTGCTGATGCCCCACAGCGCCTCATATTTGCCCAGTTTTGCATTGCTAGATCTATTCGAAATCTATCCCATTCAGCACAGTGGTAGTGCCACACAACACGATGGATGGTTTCCTCAATATGAAGGCAGGACTTTGTCTCCATAAGGACTGTGCGGTGGTCACTCCTACCAATACTGTCATGGACAGATGCATCTGCGGCAGGCAGATTAGTGAAGATGAGGTCACCTATGTTTTTCCCTCTTGTTGGTTCCCTCACCACCTGCTACAGACCCAGTCTAGCGGCTATGTCCTTTAGGATTAGCCAGCTCGGTCAGTAGTTGTGCTACTGAGGCACTCTTGGTGATGGACATTGAAGTCTCCCACCCAGAGTACATTCTGCGTCCATGCTACCCTCAGTGCTTCCTCCAGGTGGTGGTTAACATGGAGGAGTACTGATTCATCAGCTGAGGGAGGGCAGTAGGTGGTAATCAGCAGGAGGTTTCCTTGCCCATATTTGACCTGATGTCATGAGACTTTATGGGGTCCGGAGTTGATGTTGAGGTCTCCGAGGGCAACTCCCTCCTGATTGTATACCACTGTGCTGCCACCGCTGCTGGGTCTGTCCTGCCAGTGGGACAGGACACACCCGAGGATGGTGATGGCAATATCTGGGACATTGTCTGTAAGGTATGATTCCGTGAGTATGACTATGTCAGGCTGTTGCTTGACTAGTCTGTGGGACAGTTCTCCCAACTTTGGCACAAACCCCCAGATGTTAGTAAGGAGGACTTTGCCAGGTCGACAGGGTTGGGTTTACCATTGTCGTTTCCGGTGCCTAGGTCGATGCTGGGTGATCCGTCCGGTTTCATTCTTTATTGACTGCATACCAGTTAGATACAACTGAGTGGCTTGCTAAGCCATTTCAGAGGGCATTTAAGAATCAACCACATTGCTGTGGGTCTGGAATCACATATAGGACAGCAGATTTCCTTCCCTAAAGGACATTAGTGAACCAGATGGGTTGTTACAACAATCAACAATGGTTTTATGGCCATCATTGGACTAGATTTTAATTTCAGATTTATTAATTGAATTCAAATTCCACCTTCTGCTGTGCAGAGCAATACCCTGGGTCTCTGGGTTACTAGTCCAGTGACAATACCACTACGCCACTGCCTCCCCATAGACCCTCAGAAATATTATGAAACCAGCTGCACTCGAATACCTATCAGCAAGATTAGCATGTGAAGCATCACTAAAAATTATTAGCTTTATGTTCTTTGGATCACCTAAGGATGGCAACGTCAGTGCACATTTCTCCAGATATAGTTTTTTTAATGTTTTATTTGCCCTTAAAACATTCTCAACTTTCAGATGTTTTATCATCGTGTTTAACTCCAGAACATCAAAACGAGTATCAGGCCTAGTCTGAGAGCACAACCAGTTTAATTGACCAATCAAGCTTTGCAATTGCTCAATCTCTGCTTTAGATACATCATCATGTTTCTGTGATCGCCTAACATGATTCACCGAGATGGAAGTAACACTGTCTAAATAGGATTATTGATTTAAAGTTATTCCAGACTTAGTCTGCTTAATATCTAAACCAATATATTTAAAGTCCCCACAAGCCTGACTCCCAATCTCAAATTCTGCCCTAATCTTAATAATATATTTCTCAAAATCTGCATTACCACCACATTACGAATTATCAACGTGAATCATGAAGATGCCTGAAAGTTTCCCTTTATGATATCAATAAAATATTGCAGGGTCTGCTTTTAGTTGAACACAACCAATTTTCAACAAAACAGATCTCACTGAGAAATACCAGACCCTGGAAGCATCATTAAGGCCATAGACGCATTTGTTCAGTTTCCATAGTTTTCCTTCTCCATCTGCTGCCTCTTTGGGTGGTTTCAGAAACACATCTCTCTGAAAAGTATCACCCTGCAGAAAGGTGGCTTTTATGTTAATGGATCTACACTCCCATGAACATGTGGCCAAAACAGCTAAAATGATTTTCAAGATTACTTTTCCAGCTGGAGGAGAGTCCACTCTAACATCGGTATCACCCAGTTGTTCTTCAAAACCCCTCGCAACTAGCCTGCTTTAGCCTTATAAGTTCCATCGGGAAAGACTTTTTCAGTACAAATCCATCTATGTGACAAGGCTTGCTCTCCCCTATGTGGTACCTCAGAAAAAAACTCCAAACTCTATCCAACTCTCTAATTCCTTATGTTTTATGTCATGTAGGCCCCCACCTGCCAAGAATGAGGCACATTAATTTTGCCACATGGGCATTATACTTCAAATTGTTGCTGGGGAGAAAAGAGGGCTATTACTAGGAATTACCAGGCCCCTAGCTGGAATGACATTTTTGCATACTAGCAGACAGTGTTGGAACAAAGGAACCAGTCCCTGCTCCTAATACATAGAACGATGTGGTTAGACCAGTTTAGTCACATGACTAACTGGATGTTGCAGAGTTTTGAACTGAGAGTTAAATTGGAGAAACAGTGTGTTTGAAGTGAAAAAGCTCCTGGCTCCTGGATTGAGAACATCTGTCTCCTGTCTGCTCCCATCTCTTTCTCACCAGTTTTGGAATCCATTGAAGACACATGAACCACAAGAGAGAAAAGTCTCCTACAGTGAACAAGGTTTAAGAAGAATACAGGGCCCCAATGAAAAGCAAGAATTACCTACAAGCAAGAACTACCTACAAAAGGACTCTACAGTAAACTCGAAGCACTGTAACAAAAAACTCTTCAGATATTGCCTCAAACCTCTCCACTTTATTTTTCTTCTGCTCTTTTCTGTCCCTATCTGCATGTGTGCATCACGTATGCATGCTAGCGTGGACGTGTCATGTATCCGTAGGTGTTAACCAAATTCGAGTTTAAGTTTAAGTTTTAGTACATTTAATTTTTCTTCTTTAAATCTAAGAAAGCCTGTTTGTGCTCATTTCTTTGCCTTATAATTGGAAAGCAGTGAACAAGGATTCACCAAGGGGGAGCTCAAAACACAGTGTGTTTAAAATTAAACCCTGTTACAGTAAGACCAGGGGAAGACTGAGAGGGACCCCTAGACGTCTTTCTCACCTGGTCGTAGCATTTACTTCTCTTAGTTTATCATCAAATTTATTGGTGGCCACTACAACTTCACCGTCATTAGGACTTCTGCTTCTAGTTCTATTCTGAGACTGCTCTCTGCCTTCATTTCATTGTGGAATCTGTTCAAAATATGACCTCTATTAGCACTTTGATGTCTTTTGGGACTACTGCTAGAAGATCTCGCTTGCACATTATTGGAGACTCTTTTTCCAGTACATGTTTGTTTCCTTACACAAGAGTCACTTCCAGACTCACTATTAGAACTTGCACTGCACTTTCTTACTCTCTACTCTTTTGTCCCATTCTGCCAGTCCATGGATCTTGCTTCTTGGCTATCATCTTGAACATTTAACCAATATTTAAACTTGCACATAGATTTTTCTGCACATCCCACAATTGTTGTATCCATCCATCTATTAGACCCCTCTGGAATATATATATGTTACCTGAGTACCAACTCAAGGCAATTGTTCTTTGAATGCGATAGCTCTTTCCTGAGCATCATGATCCCTCACATTACTATCCAACCCTTGATCTACCTCATTCTGTTCCTCAGGACCTTCAACACAAAACAGGTGAGTATTTGAGGTACAAGGTGCATCGTTTCCCTCTATCAACTGCTCAGATTCTGAGATTTTGTAATCAACCCCGATCAATCGCAAGGATTGAACCTGAACAGTTTGATTTCCATACATGATAACTACTGTCTTATCATCACGACTGATTACCTTCCAGTCCCTATGACCCTCTCTTTTATAATACACCAAATCTCCTGAATTAACTTCTGCCTCAGCTGGCCTTAAACAATGCCTCAGCACTCTCTGAATTTTCTCAGAGATCTCAGCCATGATGAAAGCCCGTCTCCCTGCATGTAAAGCATTCAAATGTGCAGAAAAAAATGGAACTAATTGTAGTACCTTCTGGAGCAGGAGGACTGTCACAAAGTATAGAAGAGAATTTGGGATTCTGCCCATGGACCAATTGATAAGGATTATATCCTCCAACCGTCTGAAGTGAATTATTCGCATGAATCTCCCATGCCAGCACAGTTTGGCTGGTCAGCTAAGATTTTATGTAGCATTTCATCAACCACTGTGTGATTCCTCTCACAGAGCGCATTGCTACAGTATTCATAACCATCATGTTCATGTTTTCACAGATATCTCTGAACTCGTCCATTATCAGTCAGAAACTTAGCTGATGCACCAAGTCTAGTCCCTATCCATTTCTCCATAATTTTGTCTATAATCTCCCTTTTGTCCTTGCTATTTATGATTGTAGAAAGTCAAAATCTAGTTTCTAGGTTTATAAAATGTAGAATGAAAATAGTGTTGTCTTTGTCCCATTTAAAATCCATGGCAACTACCTCATTAAAGTCACGTGTTAATAGAAGGCCGACAATAGGACATGATGGTGTCCTCTGATACTTTTTATAGATTTCACACTTTTCACTAATCTCTTCTATTATCCTCATATACTCTTCTTCAATCACACCTGCATCCTTTAGCAGGGTTTTTAATCTCTGACAAGAAGGGTGAACAAATTGTCTGTGTAACTTTAAGACAATTTGCTTTTTATCCCTCTGATTCTTAACACCTGATGCCATTAACTTCTCTAACACTCTGACTGGAAACATCCGGGTTTGGTAAAGGTATACAATAATGCCCTGACTGGGTAATCTGCAAATTCACAGAATTTCCAAAAACAATTGCTTTATCTTGCTCTATATCACATTTGTGCTTTTTTCATTGAAGACTTACTCAACAGTAAAGGTATCTCACTGGAGACTATATCAATATTGATAAAGCAGCTATTTACATGGAATTACAACTCTCTTCAGTGACTTCAATGTGTTGTCATCACCAAACCTAATGCTAATAGTACTTTTATACTCTTTAACCTTACGTTGATCCTCACTACTAAGTGAATCCAGATAACATTGTAACCAATCAGTTCCACATACTGTCGACACGCAAGCACTATCCAGTACAGCATAGCTGAACGAATCCCCAACAAATTCGTCACAGGATTAAAACTCCTTGTGACTGGTACAATTTATTTGGATTCATCAGTACCTTCCTGTTCTGCCTCAGAATTATCTGTGTCATGTGTTATTTCGAGGACTCTGCCCCTCCAATTAGGGTAGTTCATTGCGTAATGATACTTTGAGTCACATCTGAAACACCTATTAACTGTCCTTGAGTATTCCTGGGATTCATTCGCCTATGATTGTTGTTCCAATTCTGTCTTGCACTGTAATAGTCAGACCTGCTAAAGGTGCTTTCATCCTCATTCCTCCTGTCTTCAACTCTTCCTTTGTGCTTATGGATGCTTCCAATATTTGGACCATTTCGAAATCGAGTAAACATTGAGTCCCCCATTCTTTGTGTCACCGCAGAATGCCCTGTTTGTTCTACCAGAGCTGTAGGAAATGACTGTTTCCCTAGGAACTTCTTTAAGGCAGCAGACATTTGATCTAACAGGGAGTCTTTGTCCAAGAACCAAACCCCAGTTAGAACTAGGAGTCTATCCATATGCAACAGCCTAGCATGATCTAGCAATGTAAATGCTAGCACTGAACCGAGGATCTCCAAATTGAATTTCTTCATTCTTCTATACAATCTGCTAAACTCCATTGAATAATCATCTGTTTTCTGAAATCTATCAAAGTCTGACCAGGCATCATACGCATTCAATAGGTCATCTTTCTTGTAAATTTCATCCAAAAATTCTAACAGAAGATCCAACTAATGAGCATCCAGTTCACAAAGCACTTTACTTCTGATTTTACTTTTGGTAGGAAGTGACAACGCCAAGGTCATACCTTGTTTCATCTTTCGTAGAGATGCAACTCGTGCCCACATATCCATTTCATTCTTCCACTGGTCATATGTTTCAGACACAAAGACCATCAGAGGGTAATCATACCCTAACAATTTACACTTGTTTTCTGTCATATTTTCCACAATAGCCCATGAGATTTTCGTTTTCTATGTATATAAAAAAAAAATTCTAGTTTCCGACCTTCAGCTTTAGGCAACCATCCTTGCTACCATGTTAAACTCCAGAAAGCTTGTTATAGATGGATAATGCTGGAGCCCATCTTTACTCAGTTTCAAATCTATTGTACAGAATAAAAGGATTACAAACATGTAGCTCCTCACTCATACCCTCCACCAGTCTCAGTAAGCGTCTGCATATAAGTGCTCAAGTAAGACCCCAATTAATACTCTCCATCTTCTTATAATCAAACAATTGACACTGTTACAACCAGGTGAGAAGAGGTCTCGGAGTTCCCTCTCAGCCTTTGCCTGGTTGAACCATAACGGTTTAACTTTAAAACACTGTGTTTTTAACTCCCCCTTAGTGAATCCTGGTTCTCTGCTCCAATTGTAAGGCAAATAAATTAAACAGGTTTCCTTAGATTTAAACAAGAAAGGTAAAAGTTTATTAATCTTAAACTCTAATCCGGCTAACGCCTATGAATATACGATACGACCACACTAGCCTGCATACACAATAAACACACACGCAAACAGAGACAGAAAAAGTAGCAGGAATAAGCGGGAAAAGTTTGAGGCAATATCTGGTAGTTGCAGTCCTTTAAGTTCAATGTGCAGTCTTTGGTTGCTGGTAAGCCTTGCAAGTTGTTGGGGCCCAGTTCACACTTCAGATTGTTCTGATATAGGAGACTTTTCTCTCTTGAGGTTTACATGTCTTCCATGGCTTGGGAGAAAGCGAGAGAGAGGCTTCCTTGTTCCAGCTTCAGTTGCACACTGCCTCTGTCTTCTTTTCTGTGTGGCACAAATAAAACTCAAGTTGGCCAGCAGGTCAGTCATGTGACTAACTGGCTTAACCACTTCTGCATTTGTGGATTGTATTGTCTTAGCAGGCTCTGGAATGCGCTTCCTTGCACCTTCAATGTCTGGTAATCAAAATCTATTTGGGTTAATTGGAGCAGGGAATAGTCCTTTATCTCCATAAACAACCTCCCTTAGTATGCAAATGTCCTTCCAGCCCAGTGTCTGGTGATCTTCAAACAAGTCATTTCTTCACTCCAGCAACAGTTTTAAATCAATGTTCATATGACAAAATTAATATGTCTCACTCTTGGCAGTCCGGGGTCGGCATGATAATGCACTATTAACACTTGGCACTGATAACTGACAATATTACATTTGCTAAATGTGACCTCAATGCAGGTTACCATTCTGTTCTCCACTCACATTGGGCACTTTCAAGACAAGAGCCTCAGCTTTGGAGTCAATTCAGCAGCTGAGGTATTTCAACACATGATTCAGTCCGCACTTCAAGGTCTTGAAGGCATGCTGAATATCAGCGTTAACATTCCCATCTAAGGTTGCATTGAAAGTGAACTCAAGACATGCCTACATACATGCCTACAACATCTCAGAGAAGGTAACCTCACCTGGAACAAAGACAAGTTCTTGCTCAATTAAAGCATAATCGAATTTGTTGGTCATTTATTCAGCAGTGAGAGCATTACTAGATCCACGGAAAGTCGAAGCCATTGTAAAAGCTGCAGATCCTACAAATGTGCATGATCTCTGGAGTCTACTTGGGCTCATCACATACTGTAGATATTTCCCCACGCTATCTGTCCCCCTACGTGATCTGACAAAGGAGACCACCAAGTGGGAGTAGACTAAATCACACAAACAATCTGTACACCAGAGCAAACAACAATTGTCAGCAAGTTGCACAAATGCCTACTTCAACCCCAAGAAAATTGCTCAGTTCATCATGCATGTGAGCTCAGTTGGCCTAGGTGCAGTTCTCATGCAGAAACACAACACCATCAATCATCATGATGACAAGCAAATCATTAGATCGATATTTGGAAACAGAGAGAGAAGCACTCTCAATCACATGGGGTATCTTACACTTTTATCTCAACTTGTATGGAAGCAAGTTTGAAATGAAAACTTATCATAGGCCACCAGTGAACATGTTCAACAATCCACATAGCAAGCCACCAACTGGAATGGAGCATTGCATACTCAAACTACAAGAGTGCAAGTTCTGTGTTGAGTATCAGCCAGGCAAGCTTAACCCAGCAGACTACCTTTTTCACCATCCTTTGCCGACAAGCAGTCCTACTAGTCACGAACAGCAGACTGCCGAACAACATCTTGACTATGTGAGCGTAAACGCACGCCAAATTCACCAAAATTAACTGACATTAAAGTGGCAACGAAACAAGATGAAGCATTTCAACTATGAATGACAGCTATGAAATCACAAAACTAGAAAGACATGATTGAGAGACCATCTACAAATGAAGTTGCACACATGCTACAAGGTCTACAGAATGTTTAGAATGAGCTCACGGTTGCAATGTCTTCTGATTCGTGTTACGCAGCAACTGCATTGTCATTCTGCGGTCATTGAGAGAATATGTTGCAGAAATAGCACATGAGGGTCACCAGGGAATTGTCAAAACCAAGCAATTTCTTCAGGAAAAGGTATGGTTCTCTGGAATTGGCCTCATGGTACAGCACAAAATCAATCAGTGTTTGCCGTGTCAAGCAACCACAATGTCAAATCTTCATGAGTCACTCAACATGTCTGAGCTACCTGCAGGTCCATGGGCTGAAGTTAATTTAGATTTTGCAGACTTTCCCACCGATGAGCACTTGACTATTGTCACTGACGACTACAGCAGATTTCCAGTTGTAGAAATAGTTACATCTACCTCAGTGAAAGAGTTGTCCCAAAGCTTGACCAGATTTTTGCTTTGTTTGGAGTCCCTCAAACAGTGAGAAATGACAATGGACCCCCATTCAACAGCGATGAGTTCAGTAAATTCACAAACTACCTGGGCTTCACTGACCAAAAATTTAGATTCTGTTGGCCAAAAGCTGATGAAGTTGTTGAGGGATTCATGCGTACCTTGAAAAAAAGTGATCCATACAACTACTGCTGCGAGCAAGGTGTGGAAGCAGGAGCTGTATCATTTTCTTCACAATTACAGAGCGACTCTTCACTCGACCACTGGAAAACCTCCAGCTATACTCATCTTCTCACATTCTATGTGCACCCGTCTTCTTGAGCTACGGCGCAAAGCTAATGATTAACACGAACGCGAGGGTGATTGAGGACCATAAGAGCACATGAAAGCAAATGCAGAGTGGAATATGGAATTCAGAACTACAACCCTAAAGCCAGGAGACAAAGGCTGGAATTTTACTGTGGGTGGGAAGTCGCGGTCGAGCCCACCTCTGCTGGACCTGGGGAGCCAGGCTGGGATTTTTCACTCCCCAGGCCCTTAATTGGTCTTGGATGGAACTTCCAACTCCTTGAGGCAGAAAGTCCTGCCTACTTGGGCTGCCAGACAATCAGCGGGCTGGCAGCTCTTAGTCACAGTAGCGCCACCGTGAGTGCTGGCTACTGCTCGGACTACACCCAACAATCACAATTAAGGTGAAAGATGGCCCCAGAAGACACGTAGGTTTTTTTGAGCCTTTCAGTGGACAATCGGCCAGGTCCCTTGAGGCAAGTGAGGTTGGTTGGGGGGGTGGGGTGTGTTGTGCAGTGGGTGTGGTTAGGGCTTCTGGGGTGGCCTTCCATGGGGCACAGGGTGCCCGATCAGGAGGGTCCCCCCCCCCAGTCCACAATAGGGCTGCCAGGTTTTACTTGACGGCCAGGTTGCCGGCCTTTGCTGCAACGCCCCCCCCACCCCCCCACCGCAGGTAAATTACCAACAGCGGCAGGAGGAGGCCATAAAGTGGCAGTTAATTGGCCACTTAAGGGCCTTGATTTTCCTGGGGCGGGTGGGCCATTTCTCGCCACTGCCACCTCACATAAAATTGCAGTGGGATGGGTAGGCGTCGGGAACGCCACCCCCCCAGCTTCCCACAAAATATTATGGTCCCCTCCTGCCACCAGTCCGCTTGTTGGGGGGCCGTAAATTCCGGCCAAAGTTCTTGTTAAACATGATGATTGTGTTGGAAATCAAACAACCCCCTATGACATCCAACCATTTGTTGTGACCAACACAAAAAGATCATTGATTATTGCTGAGTGTGGTTTGCAAATCATCACATGAAACGTGTTGTTCTTCAAAATGTTGCAAACACCATCTGCAAGCATTGTGTCCGATCTAAACATTGACACTTCAAATGAAACACATGAGTTAAATGAGATAACATCTGATGTCACACATTGATATCCTACTCATGAGTGGAAACGTCTGCCATGTTTAAGCGGTTCTGTTACAAACTGAAGTAATGTCCAAACACAACTATGGAAGCAAACCATTGAAACTCTCATTTACCAAGGAGGGGAGCGATGTAGTGTATTGTTCAATTATTGTTCATTTGAGGCCACCATGCATGCTTAGTGTAGTATGTACAGTGTGCCACTAGAGGGAGTTAATAATAATGGTTCAGTTTACAGCAGCAATCCAGAGGGTAATGCTGTTTTTTTCTTCCAGAGATTTACAATAGCAGATCTACAATGTGAGATTTACAATTATATCATTTCTGTCTGTAGGACCTTACTGTGGACAAATTGGTTGCCATTTTTGCTTACATTATAGCAGTGTAAGTAACACTTCAAAAATACTTCATTGAAGCATTTTGGAATGTCCTGAGCTCATGAAAGATGCCATCTAAATGCAAGTTCATTCTTTCCCATGCATTTGTTCCTATTTTCAGCTTCATCCCCTCCTCTTCAGTTCTCCATTTCTGAAAGTTGTCATTTATCCTGAGCAATGGTTCCATAAGCAATTGTACCCTCTTGCAGAAAGTAGTCATTCTTTATGAAATAAAAATAGAAAATGCTGGAAATACTCTGCAGGTCATATGTGGAGATAGAAACAGAGTTAACGTTTCAGGTTGATGATTTTTCGTTAGACCCGGAAGAAGTTAGAGATGTAACAGGTTTGAAGCAAGTACAGCAGCGGGTGAAATGAGAAGCTATTGTTATGTTGTCTGATGCAACATCAATGAGATGTGTGGAGTTCAGTTGATTGAAGATCTCAAACAGGTTTATTAACAGCTAATATATACAGTGCAGAGTTACTTATTTACAGGACATCCCTCTTAGTGTTACAGTAGCAGAGAGAGACTGGCATGTAGTCACATGAAGATATACTGGTACTTGGCTCATTAACATACTAAGATCTTAATGGTACATTACTCTCAAGGCTTTTTATACGTATATAAAGAGCAAGAGGGTAACTAGGAAAAGGGTTGGCCCACTCAAGGACAGAGAAGGGAATCTATGTGTGGAGCCAGAGGAAATAGGCGAGGTACTAAATGAGTACTTTGCATCAGTATTCACCAAAGAGAAGGACTTGGTGGATGATGAGCCGAGGGAAGGGAGTGTAGATAGTCTCAGTCATCTCATTATCGAAAAGGAGGAGGTGTTGGGTGTCTTGCAAAGCATTAAGATAGATAAGTCCCCAGGGCCTGATGGGACCTACCCCAGAATACTGAGCGAGGCAAGGGAAGAAATTGCTGGGGCCTTGACAGAAATCTTTGCATCCTCATTGGCTACAGGTGAGGTCCCAGAGGACTGGAGAATAGCCAATGTTGTTCCTTTGTTTAAGAAGGGTAGCAAGGATAATCCAGGAAATTATAGGCCGGTGAGCCTTACGTCAGTGGTAGGGAAATTATTGGAGAGTATTCTTCGGGACAGGATTTACTCCCATTTGGAAACAAACGAACTTATTAGCGAGAGGCAGCATGGTTTTGTGAAGGGGAGGTCGTGTCTCACTAATTTGATTGAGTTTCTTGAGGAAGTGACAAAGATGATTGATGAAGGAAGGGCAGTGGATGTTATCTATATGGACTTCAGTAAAGTCTTTGACAAAGTCCCTCATGGCAGACTGGTACAAAAGGTGAAGTCACACGGGATCAGAGGTGAGTTGGCAAGATGGATACAGAACTGGCTCAGTCATAGAAGACAGAGGGTAGCAGTGGAAGGGTGCTTTTCTGAATGGAGGGCAGTGACTAGTGGTGTTCCGCAGGGATCAGTGCTGGGACCTTTGCTGTTTGTAGTATATATAAATGATTTGGAGGAAAATGTAGCCGGTCTGATTAGTAAGTTTGCGGACGACACAAAGGTTGGTGGAGTTACGGATAGTGATGAGGATTGTCAGAGATACAGCAGGATATAGATCGGTTGGAGACTTGGGCAGAGAAATGGCAGATGGAGTTTAATCCGGACAAATGTGAGGAAATGCATTTTGGAAGGTCTAATGCAGGTGGGAAGTATACAGTAAATGGCAGAACCCTTAGGAGTATTGACAGGCAGAGAGATCTGGGCGTACAGGTCCACAGGTCACTGAAAGTGGCAACGCAGGTGGATAAGGTAGTCAAGAAGGCATATGGCATGCTTGCCTTCATCGGTCGGGGCATAGAGTATAAAAATTGGCAAGTCATGCTGCAGCTATACAGAACTTAAGTTAGGCCACACTTAGAATATTGCGTGCAATTCTGGTCACCACACTACCAGAAGGACGTGGAGGCTTTGGCGAGGGTACAGAAGAGGTTTACAGGATGTTGCCTGGTCTGGAGGGCATTAGCTATGAGGAGAGGTTGGATAAACTCGGATTGTTTTCACTGGAACGATGGAGGTGGAGAGGCGACATGATATAGGTTTACAAAGTTATGAACGGCATGGACAGAGTGGATAGTCAGAAGCTTTTTCCCAGGGTGGAAGAGTCAGTTACTATGGGACATAGGTTTAAGGTGAGAGGGGCAAAGTTTAGAGGGGATGTGCGAGGCAAGTCCTTTACACAGAGGGTGGTGAGTGCCTGGAACTTGCTGCCGGGGGAGGTGGTGGAAGCAGGTACGATAGCGACATTTAAGAGGCATCTTGACAAATACATGAATAGGTTGGGAATAGAGGGATATGGTCCCCGGAAGTGCAGAAGGTGTTAGTTTAGGCAGGCATCAAGTTCGGCACAGGCTTGGAGGGCCGATTGGCCTGTTGCTGTGCTGTACTGTTCTTTGTTCTTAAAGGCAATCACACAACAACAGGGAAATTCAGGATGCAAAAGAACAAAGGGAAAGGTGGAAGGCAGGAGAGATTAAATAATAAAATCCAGGTATAAATTAGCGAGTGTTCACTGTGCATGTTCCTACTAGATGTATCAAGTGCTGAGTGCGCTAACCAGCAGTTCTTAAAGGGACTGCTGGAGGTCACACAAGAAATTTTAAGACTTGATTTTTCTGGGTCCAGGAGAAGCAGCAGTGCTCTTCCTTGTCCAAAAATTCCGCCCTTGTGCTTGCCTGGTCAAGCCCTCCCACGAACCCCTGCCCACAGCTCCCGGCCCCTTGAGATTGTTACCTCCCCAACCCTACCCCTTATCTCTCAGACTCAACCTGTATAGGTACTGGTCTATTCTCCAACAACCACACACCCAACATTGACAACAATTTGGTTCAGGCCTCACGATAGCATGAACAGACAGGTGGAGCAGCTGTTGCACCAGCATCATGGCCATTTTGGCTTCCATGGCCAAATTTCTTGGCTATGGCATCATTGAATTTAATAGACAGAAGGCTTTTGCCCCATTAAGGCTGTGGCTGCTTTCTCGCAGTGATATCCACTTGGTGCCAACTCCTCATGCTTTCTCTGTACCATTTCAAATGTTTATTTTTCAAATATTTTTACATTTCCCTTTTAAAAACTATTATGGTTTTTGTTTACATCACTGTTTTCAGTTGGACATTCCATGTTCTAACAACTCTCTGTGTAACAAAGAAGAATTCACCTAACCCCTCCTTTCAGTCATTTGGTGATCTCTACAAATTTATATCCTTTTGTCATTAACTCACTGACCAGTAGAAATAGTTTTTCTGATTTTTCCTGCCAAAACATTTCATAATTTTAGAGGTAGAAATTGGCTGTCAGTGGGCAAAATTTTGGAGATCAACAGCCTGGACTCGAAGGATGATATTCGGTCAGATAATTTCTCAGGCATCCATGGTGGCTGCCTAAAACAGGCATTGGGCCCCTTGAATATGCTGACACCCATTTTAGGAACCCTCCAGGAAATTGGGTTGGCCTGAGCAGATTAGGCCCAGATGCCTGACATGAATTGAGCCTAGAAAGTGACAGCAAACAAAATGGTAAGTTATTTTTTTTTTAGGTTTGATGTGGAACCAAGGGAAACAGGAGCGCTCCTCTCGGTTCCACACCCCTGCCAATCCACAATCAGTCCCAGTCCCATTGTCATCCCCTCTATGGGACTTGCCTGAGGCTGTTGCCAGAGAGGCAAGTGAGTAGCCCATGTTTTGACAGATTTCTGGACATTTGCACTGCTTGGGTGAGAAACAATGAGAATTCATTATAAAATAAAAAGAAACAAACTCCTTTTATACTATTCAATATTAAAATATTAATCTGTTGTTCTGTTCTATGTCAGGTCTCAGTAACTTGCATGTGTATCAGTGGTATGGCCCCCACTTGCCAAACAGTTCCCAGTTTGGCCAGCAGATAAGTCATGTGACCAGCTCTTTGTTTGAAACAATTTCGACCGTGAGAGTTGTTGATTATTCAAAGCTTACTGGACACACTTGGTGGTGGGGGTGGGGGGCGGGGGGTGGAGTGCTGGCTCTTACACAGACAAGATGTGGATCATCACTGTTGCCCAGACCAATCTTGTTATTTGAATCAGTGAGCACTTCCATTGTCTCTATTCAACTGTCTCTCAGAATTCAAATGTGCAGCTATGTTTTAGCTGTTTAGCTCTGTGGTCTTTTTAAACAAGTTATGTTCAATGTCCAGTAAAAAGTTCAAGTAGTGTTCCATATGAAAAATTAATATGTTTCCATTTGACCGGTGTGTTTTCCATCACACTGCCACATCTTGCCAAATGAAATGTGACATTAGAGGAGCATTTAATTATAAATTAGAAGGAAGAGACATTACAGGAAAGCACACATGCGTATCTCTCATTCATTCATAACTCTTAAAATTGTTACAGCCTGTCTTTCCTTTGTAGCAGTGTTGCTTTAAACTGCCCCTTTTTCCTTGAGGCGGGTCTGAGATAGTTACGTGTTGCCCAAGGGGTTTCAAGTTCCTTTACTATCAGCCTGCAATATATTAGGAATGGGTATCCCAATAAACGTGATTTTTGGGGGGGGGGGGGGTTGAGGTTTGCACATTTCCGTGATTGCCTTGGGTGCCTTTGTTCCTGTTGGGGTCTGCGGGGTGGAGGGTTAGATTTAATTAGTCCTGGTTTGGAGCTCTAATCATGGGAGGCGACAGTGGGTGAATCCACTCAGACCTCACTTTCAGTGCCCTGCTGAGTCATGCAATTGTTGTTCAGTTCAGGGTATTGCTGGTTCCCTCTTCTCCTGACTGTGACTTTGCTAATCATCCCTTTGTCCGCTGGGATATCCCTGCTTGCAGGTATTTGTCCAGATTCTACTGCATGCCCCTACAGCACTTCAACTAGGTGAGGTATCACCCTCATGGTTTCTCTGCCCTCTTGAGGACTTTCTTTGTCCCTGCAGGTTTTTGTAAATGCTGCTAGCAACCCTGGTGGGGTGCTTCTGGTGTCTGTAGTTACATAGGAGAATGTGGGGTCTACTTTTTCCAACATTTTGGGGTTGGCTGACCGGAAAGTAAGGGTTTTCATTTGGGAATCCTCCCGGACTTCCTTTAACCTGTCCTCTTTGTCCCCTTTCCCCCTTTCCTCTCTAACTTTTTTCCAGCCCTGTTCCTGTCTGTCCCCTTTTGTTCTCGGCAGGGGTCCCTCATAATACAGCTGGAGGATTTCCCAAAAGCTGATATAGGAATTAGGGGTGCAGATTTCACTGCAGGTCAGGGATTCCCCTCAACCTGGCACATGTGGCAACTCCTACATTACTCCAATACATCTTTGTGGAGTTTTGGCCAGTCAAACTGCTGTCTTATGCAGGCTTTGGTATTTCATATACTGACATGTACAGCCATTGTAATCTCATGAGCTATTCTTAATATTTCTCTCCAGTACTGTTACCGCTTTATGTTGTTTTCTGACATAATTCACAAGTACCTCTGCAGCCCTGCTAACTGGTGAATTACTATCCACTCTTTGTCCTCAGGTCTGTGAGGAGAAATCCACTTCCTCATCAGGGATTCCCTCTGCTTCAATTTCAGTCTGGGCAGCCTGTGCTAACTTTCTCAATACTGAGTCGGCTCGCTGAGCCTCAACTAGGGAAGATCTATTTAATCCATTCCCTGTGTCCTCTAACTTTCCAAAGAAAGTTTCAGACAGACAGACATCATAGTCATCTGTCTGCAGTGCCAATTCAGTCTCCTCTGGGGGAGCTGGTTTGGCCATGGCCCAATTCACTACGCATTCAAAGGAATTGCAGGGGATCGCCTCCTGCCACTGCCCTGTCTCCTTGACCTCCTTTGGTCTCTCTATCACTACTGGGAAATCTATCACCTTCGCCCCTGCCAGATCAATACATAGGAGCAGGTGAACCCCGTCCACAGGCACAAACTAGGGACAATCCCTACGGTCACCGGTCCCGAAACTAGGTCGCACTCCAAGTGCACCCGGTGTAAAGGTACGGGCGTACACTACCCTCCAATACCATTCACCACAATTCTGATACTTACTGCACTCTCTGGGGGAAAGGTCAGGCCTTTTCCCAGCAAAAGGGATCTGGCAGCCTCTGTGTCCCTGAGTATTACTATGGGCTTGCTTGTCCCACTCAAGGGGTATGGGGTTAGTCTCCCTTCAGACACAAAGTCCTGATAACCTTCAGGTATCCTATTAAATTTTCCTGCAGCCACAGCAGTATTTTCTTCTTGGTCTTACTGCTGCTGCAGTCAAAGTCACAGCTTGTTCTTCTGCGCTTTCCATCAGGGTCCCTTCTTCTTCACTGAGCGGGTTGTGCCCTGATTAGCCCTACAGGCTTTCCCCGTAGTTTCCAGCAAACAACTCTTAGATGACCTGCCTTATTACAATGGAAGCACACAGGCCTCCTGGTCTCCCTCCTACTTGCAGTACTATCCTTTTTGGCTGGAGGAGGGACCCTGTGTGTCCTGCTTTTCTTTCTCTCCCAATACCGCTTGGGCTCCTATCACCTTCCCACCCTTTGTCCTTTTTGGATCTCTGGGGATGACGAGGAAAGGTTTTTCCCTGGGGGACCGACTTGTATATTAGAGCAAACTCATCAGCCAGAACTGCGGCTTGCCTCGCTCTATGTACTTTTTGTTCCTCCACATGGGTCTTTATGGAGATGGGAGAGAATTTTTAAATTCCTCGAGGAGAATTACCTCTCTGAGGTTTTAGATGGGCTGCACTTTAAGAGCCCTCAACCACTGGTCAAAAACCAGCTGCTCACTTCTCTCAAACTCCAAGTAAGTTTGATCAGCTTGCTTCCTGAGGGTTCAAAACTTCTGGTGACAGGCTTTTGGTACTAACTCACATGCTCCGAGGATAGTGTATTTTTGTCAGTTCATAATTTGATGAATTCTCATCAGGCAACATGGAATAACCCTCATGGGCTTTTCCTATTAACTTGCTTTGTGTCAGCAGAGTCCAAGCTTCAGCTGGCCACTTTAACTGCCTTGCCAATTTTTCAAAAGACACAATAAAGGCTTCCATGTCTTCCTCATTGAATTCTGGGAACAGTTGGGAATGTTTTAACAATTCTGGACCCAGCCTTGAATTACACTCCTCCATATTGGCCATGCTTTCACAGGGGTGACTCTGTCACCCCCTAGAGTCATAGAGAGATACAGCACTGAAACAGGCCCTTCGGCCCACTGTGTCTGTGCTGACTGACAACCACCCATTTTACTAATCCTACATTAATCCCATATTCCCTACCAAATCCCCACCATTCTCCTGCCACCTACCTACACTAGGGGCAAGTTACAATGGCCAATTTACCTATCAACCTGCAAGTCTTTGGCTGTGGGAGGAAACCAGAGTACCCGGCAGAAACCCACGCGGTTACAGGGAGAACTTGCAAACTCTGCACAGGCAGTACCCAGAACTGAACCCGGGTCGCTGGAGCTGTGAGGTTGCGGTGCTAACCAGTTAACTCAAGTCTCCTCAGCTCTCTCTCTTTGCATTCCTTCTGGAAGGTTCTTTCTTTTCTCTCTCCTCCAGCTTTCTCTCTCTCCTGTATCTCTTTTTCTTCCTCCAGTCTCTCTTTCTCTCGTTCTCTTTCCGCAAATTCACATCTTCTCTGTTACTTTTGTATCTTTGCTAGCAATACCCTGTCAGAGTCTACTTCTAGCTCTGTTTCTGCTTCCTCAGATTCTAGGGAAAAATGGTTGGCCATTTGCCTTAGGAGTTCAGAATGTCTAGCTGTGGTACAGACAGTGATCCCACACTGCTCAGCCAATTTTCTCAACTCTTCCATAGACAGCGCATTTAACTTATCCCAAGTTACTTCACCCTGTCTTGGGAGTGTATTGGCTTCAGTTGCAGACATGTTAGTATTCTAGCGTACACAACCACAAGAAAACCTGTGTTGAAATCTTTTCTCTTTTTTGATTGTGATCAATTTGGCTTCCCACTTCCAATTTCCCCATTTGTCTGTGGATCAAATCCAGGATGCTAGCCCCCAAATTTCTGTTATGACCAGCTGAGAAAGGGGTCTAGGGGTTCCCTCTCAGCCTTTGCCTGGTTTAACCGTAACAGGGTTTAATTTTAAAAACACCAGGCTGAATTATACCTTAGGTGAACGGGAATTCGCTACCGACGTAAAAGTCAGTGGTGAACCTGCTTCCGCCTAGCCCAGGGATCCATCTCATATTTTACGGGTCACCGGGCTTTAATTGTTCCGAGGCGGGACTTCCACCTGCTTGAGGGAGTAAGAGCCGTCTCAGTGAGCTGCCGGCCAATCAACGGGCTGACAGCTCTTAGTCCTAGCAGCGCCACCGGCAGCGGTTGCCACTGCTGGGACTGCAGCCCATCCAACACCATGGAGCCTGGAGACGAGGTAAGTTGGGCTTGCCTCAATAGGGGGATTGGTCCTTCCCTGGTGAGACTGGAGTGGTCATTTGAGGGGAGTGGGGGGGGTGTCCTGGCTCCCGGGGGTGGGTTGGGAGGAGGGGGGGCCCTCAATCGGGCATCCTGTGCCCGATTGCCATGTGCCCCCCCCCCCCCCCCGGGGCGAGGAAAGGCCGGTAGTTATCATTGGGTGGCCTTTCATGGCCCCAGCACGCCCGCTTTGCATGGGTAAAATACCCATGGAGGCAGGCGAGGGCCCTTAAGTGGCTGTTAAGTGGCCACTTAAGGGTCGTGATTGGCCTCGGGCGGGCGGGCCGTTACCTCCTCCCCCAGCCCGACCGCCGTAAAATTGACCGGAGGCCGGAGCTGGGCAGGGAGGCCTCCCGGAGCCTCCTGCTCAATTTTACGCCACCCCCACGCCACCATCCGACCCGCTGGGATGGGGTAAAATGCAGCCGACTGTGTTTTAGCTCCCCCCCTCAGTGAATCCTTGTTCACTGCTTTCCAATTGTAAGACAAAGAAATCAATCAGACAGCTTTTCTTCGATTTAAACAAGAAAGGTGGAAGCTTATTAACTTTAAACTCTAATTCGGTTAACACGACGAGTACACGACGCGACCACGCTGGCAAGCATACGTGATAAATGCACACAACAGATAGCGACAGAAAAAGTAGAAAGAATAAAGGGGAAAAGTTTGAGGCAATAGCTGGGTTGTAATTACAGTCCTTCGAGTTCAATGTGGAATCTATGGTGGCCAATGTGTCTTGCCATTCATTGGGGCCCAGTGCACACATTAACTTGTTTCGATGTAGGAGTCTTTTCTCTCTTGAGGTTTGGTGACTTCATTGGGTCCAGAGGCTTGTGAGAAAGTGAGAGAGAGAGTCAGCCAGGAGAGAGGCTCTCTTGTTCCAGGTTCAGTTGCAATCTGCCATCTGTCTTCAAACTGTCCTGTGTCTAGTTCAAAAAGCTTAGGCCAGCAGATTAGTCATGTGACCAGCTGGTTTAACCACTCCTGCATTTTTGGATTCTCCATCTTAGCAGACACTGGAATGCGAGCTTCCTTACACCTTCAATATCTGATGATCAAAATCAATTTGGGTTAGTTGGACCAGGGAATAGTTGCTTTGTCTCTCCAAGCACTGTCTCTTAATATGCAAATATCCTCCAGCCAAATGTCTGGTGATCTCTTTAAACAAGTCATTTTTTATTTATTTATTTAGAGATACAGCACTGAAACAGGTCCTTCGGCCCACCAAGTCTGTGCCGACCATCAACCACCCATTTATATTAATCCTACATTAATCCCATTACCTCTCACATCCCCACCTTCCCTCAATTCCTCTACCACCTACCGATGCTAGGGGCAATTTATAATGGCCAATTTACCTATCAACCTGCAAGTCTTTGGCTGTGGGAGGAAACCGGAGCACCCAGCAAAAACCCACGTGGTCACAGGGAGAACTTGCAAACTCCGCACAGGCAGTACCCAGAATTGAACCCGGGTCGCTGGAGCTGTGAGGCTGCGGTGCTAACCACTGCACTGCCCCAAAATGATTAGAAACAACATTGTATTCGGTGTATCAGATGATGCCCTTTCAGATCATCTACAGTCAAGAGCTAATCTCACATTAACAAAAGTGATTCAGTTGAGCAAGCAAGCAGAGGTTAGAAAGTTTAACTGATTTGTTGTACGAGGGGACAGAGAGAGTCTGATCTCGAGAGTAGCAGTCTCCATTGAATACATAAAGAAAAGGAAATGAAAAATGGTGGTAAAAGACAGGAAAGGCGAGAAGAGCATCTAGAGGCAGCAGCATCTAATTGTAGTAGGTGTGGATTCTGGCTGCAAGTTCAACTCATCAAAATCTTTAAAGATTGTTTGAAATTTGATTAACATGTAAATTAGTAGGAACCACAATTCAAATCTTGTAATAGACTGTTGTTACAGTTGTTATGAACAGGTAGTTAATTTTTAAAACAAATTTCTCTATATTTTCAACAACCTGTCAGTAAGGAGATTGTGATTTACATTTTTCCCTTTGGAACCCTGATGGCATATTTCTCCTATCCCTCGGTTTGTGAACCATGACTTTTAAAGAGCCACATAAACAGAACTGCTAAAGTTGAAAAAGTAGGGTTTATTAACACACACTCTTAAACTCAGGAGGGGTTAACTTCGCAACGCACACTCACAAATATACAAAGAAAGGTAAAGGCATCAAAAAGGGCAAGGACATTTACCAAGTCAAAAATAGCTTAGTTACAAACTGACGGGGGTCCCAGTTGAAACTAGAGTCCATTTTTTAACTAGCATAAAATCCAAAGCTGGAATTAACCGACTGGAAATGCCGAGTGCAGTAGGAATCGTAGGAAATCTCTTCTCTTAAACTTTCCTCTTATGCACTTTTGGAGATAAGCTGAGACAGCTTAGTTACCGATTTCACCCTTTTTGATGAGGGGGAAACTGGCAGAGAGCAGATTTTCTTGCTGTTTTTCAGACTGTGGCTTTCTTTCTTCTTCTTGCAAGCAGGCCACAGAGATAGCCAGGTGCACAGCTTCCAGGCAGCTGCTTTCCTGTATGAGCTGTTCCCTCCAACTGAAACTATTTCAAAATCATTTAGACTAAAAAAAGTGGCTTCTAGGTCATGTGACTGGACGCCTTCAAGTAGCTGTCCCACCTCCTGTTGGCGAAGTGATCTCCCCCCCATTTTAAACAGGTTGAACACAGAAGTAAATCAACTTAACATGTTGTGTATAATGGCAGCTGACAATAACACCTAAGTGCACAAAAATACTATAATTTACAGTTGGTTTTCATCTGTTCCTTTGCCCCTCGGAGAAAAAAAATGAATTCTACTTTTTTTTCTTAATGTGTTTTTCATTAAAAGGAAAGGAAGAAGTAAAGAGGTTTTCATTCCTTCTCTCATTCACACTTAAAGGTTTGCTGAAGTCTGGGGCAAATAATATGGGCTCATTTACTCGGATGGCTTTCAATTTTGTAAACGCCTCCTGGCATGCCTCTGTCCATATCACCCTTGCTTTTTTTTCAGTGTATTCATTAGTAGGGCAGCTAGGATGCTAAAGTTTGGGACAAACTTTCAGTTATCAATACAGAGCCATGTGAATCCATCCAGCTTCGGGACCAGTACAATAGGGGAGCACAAACTACTTTGGCTAGGCTCAATTATATCATTATCTAGCCTGTACTGGATTTCTTGCCTAACCTGTATTAGCTTGTCCGGCCTCAGCCGGTAGAGGTTTGGTTTGATCAGTGGTGTGTCTCCCACATCCAAGTCATGAACTGCTAGGGTGGTACACTCTGGCTGATCTTTACAGATTTCCTTAAATTTTCCCAGCAAGGTGACTTGTCCTCCTGCTGCTTTTGGGTAAGGTGTGTTAACTGGGTGTTTAAGTCTTTCAAGACTTCTGCTTTTGCCAGTCTGGTAGCCGGGGGTTCAACCGGGGTCTCCCCCTCCTGAACTGACTCCTCGTGGCTGCCCTCAGATATTTTCACCCTCTGGCAAACACCTATCGGTTGACTGGGCACATGGCTGTAATATTTCTTAAACATGTTAATGTGGTATAACTGGTGCTTCTTCCTCCTGTCAGGGGTGTGGATTAGGTAATAAACTGTGTTGACCCATTTGGCCACTTGATACGAGCCACTGAATTTGACTCAGAAAGGGTCAGTGGGTAGGGGTAGTAGCACCAGGACCTGGTCTCCTGGTTGAAGGGTCCAGGCCTGGCCATGCCTGTCTGCTTGTTGTTTTATGATTTGCTGAAAGGTTTTTAAATGTTCTTTGGCCACCACGCAGGCATTGAAAAGACATTCCCAGAAGGTGGAAGCATACTTCCACGTGGGGGTGTCCTGTTGTTCCAGGAATTTCTTTCGGGAGCTTCAGGGGGCCCTGCACCTCATGCCCATAAATCAATTCAAAGGTGCTGAAGCCTCACTTGGTGAGTCCCTGGTGGCAAACAGCACAAATCATAAACCCTTGTCCCAGTCATGTGGATACTCAGAGCAGTAGATCCTAATCATGGTTTTCAGGGTCTGGTGATATCTCTCCAGCACTCCCTGGGACCGAGGGTGATACGCCGAGGACTTCAGCTGAGTGATTCCTAAGCCATATGCAACCTCCTGAAACATGTGGGACCTGAAGTTGGATCCCTGGTCTGATTACGTCTCCCTCGGCAGACTGTACCAAGTGAAGAATTGGGTTAGTTCTTTGATCACGGCCTTGGCTGTGATTTTCTTGAGGGGTATGGCTTCAGGGAATTGGGTGGCTAGGTCCATTATGGTGAGGATGTATTGATAGCTGGTCTTGGTTTTGAATAGTGGCGCAAACAGTCTATCATATTCGGTCAAAGGGTTCGTCGAATGTCAGAATGGGTTTGAGGGAGGCCAGTTTAATTGTGGCCTAGGGTTTCCCTGCAAACTGACAAGCATGGCAGGTTTTGCAATATTTGGCCACATCGGACAGGAGGCGAGGCTAAAAAATGTGCTTGCTTATTCGGGCTAAAGTTTTCTGAGTACCCACATGTTCAGCCATCGGGATAGTATGGGCTATCCTTAAAATCTCTTGCCGGCATTCTGGGGCACTACAATTTGGTAAAGTACTGACCACTCCTCCTCCGCAGGTCTCCTCGGAGGTCTCCACTTTCACATTCCTACCCCATCATGCACGTAGTAACACTCAGGAATCGGAATGGCCTCTGCCTCAGAGCAAGCAGTCTGTGCTATGCACTTTATTTCAGGATCTGTTTGTTGGGCATTAATTAGAAAGGCTCGGCTGAGCACCTCCTCCCCTTCAGACAGGTCCTTGAAGAAGGTTTCAGCTAACCAGGCCTCCGGCTCATCCAGCTGCAGCATTGATTCCCTTTCAACTAATCTGTCCTGTCTGGCTTGGGAACGAGTTACTATGTAATCGGAGAAGATCCCTGGTATTTCCTCCTATAATTGTTCGGTTTCCTTGGTTTTTCTGGGCTGGTCTAAGATTATAGCTGTTGCTATTAACTTGCTGCCAGCCAGGTCATTTCCCAGTAAGAAGTTTATCCCTGCCAGCGGTAACTCTGGGACAATTCATACGGTTATGGGGCCCGAGACTAGGTCGCACTGTCGGTCGAACTGATGGAGGGGGCCAAACAGGTAACCTCCCCCCACTCCACTAATCAGGGCCTTGGCTTTCATGGAGGTTTCGGGGGGAAGGCTTAAATTGTTTTCTAACATTAAGGACTGAGTAACCCCTGTATCCCTGAGCAGTACAATGGACTTGCTCACCTCCTGAGAAGGGTTCCTACGAGGAAAATACTCCGGTAACTCTCGGGGATTTTGTCCGGCCCAGCAACGCATAGGGTAATACCCTCAGACGGTCTAGGTTCTACAGTGAGGGCCTCTGCCTGTCTTGCTATCCTCTCTACTGGGGTATCCTCCTTGGGACTACCCTTGTGGAGACCTATTATACCCACTGGCTTTTCTTTTAGCCTCCAGCATTCAAGCCTGGAGTGACCCACTTTGTTGCAGTGGGAGCACACTGGTCTCCTGGGTTTCTCTTTGTGGGCTTGGGGTGGACTCTTCACACCCTCGTTTTACTCCCCTTTCCAGGTGTGGCTCCCTTGCTATTGCTATCTCTCCTCTTATCCTTCCACTGATTTTGGGGGTGGCTTTGAAAGGGTCTGCCTGAGTTGCCAGGCCTATCCGACAGGTCATAACTATCGGCAGCGACTGTCACCTCTCTCGCTTTGCGGACTCTCTATTCCTCAAAGTGCATTCTCAGGTTGGGGGGTAGGCAATTTTTGAATTCCTCCAGCAATATTAGCTCGCATAAGTAGTCATAGGTGTGCTGTATTTTTACAGATCAGATCACCGGTCGAAAGTGATTTGCTTTCGCCTTTTGAATTCCAGATAGCACTGCACGGGTTCTTTCGAGCATTCCTGAATTTCTGGCAGTATGCCTCTGGGACCAACTCATATGCAGTATGGATGCCAGCGGATCAGCATGGAACAGACCTCTTGAGCCTTCCCTGTTAACTGACCCTGAACCATGAGGGTCTACATTTCTTGTGGCCATTGTACCTGTCCCACTACCTTCTCAAATGTGGCAAAAAAATTCCACCTCACCCTCTTCAAATTTTGATATGAACTTAGCATACTTAAGAGCCTCACAGCCTGATTCTGAGTTAGGGAGATTTGGGCAGTTACCGGGTGAAGAGAGATTTTCCCTAGCAGCCTCCATCTGTCTCGCATCTCTCTCTGCTTGAGCCTTCAGCTCCATTTCAAAAATTTTTTAGCTGGAAAATCCTTTCTCTCTCTCTCTTTTTCTCTATCCTCTCTCTCGCTTTCCTTTTCTCTCCTCTCTCTCTCTCTGTCTCCTGGAACTCCAGTTGCATCCTGAATTTTGCCAGTTCCATTCTGGCCATGGGAGATGGGTTAGTTTCAGGAGTTAATTCTTCATCTACCTGTTTCAGAATTGGACTGTGTCCTAGGAGCTCAGCCAGAACTTTAATGACCTCAGTTTGTTTCACCTTTCTGGGCAGTTTCACTTGAATCTCCCTAGCTATAGCTTTTAACTGGTCTGGTACTCAGGTTTGCCAGCATTTCAGCAATTACATCACCTTGCTCCAAAAACATAATTGAATCAAAATGTGCCATTTTCTAATGTTACAGTAAGAGGATTTTGCTTTGGCCATTTATTTGTTTTAACAATTTTTTCGGCTACCAGATTTTCCCTTCTTGGCTTCCAATCAATTAATTTTAATTTCTGATTCAGCTCGTTTCTTATTATTTAGTCTTAATCTCATTGGTTTATCCTGGACTTGAGCTCCCAATTGAATTGAATTATGAACAGGTAATTAATTTTAGAAACAAATTTCTCTATATTTTCAACAACCTGTCAATAAGGAGATTGTGATTTGCACTTTCCCTTTTTTTAAACTAAAAGAAACCATGATGGTGTATTTCTCCACCCCCTCAGTTTGTGAACTATGACTTATAAAGGACCGCAACAACACTGTTGTTAAAGTAAAAAAAAAGGGTTTATTAACGCACACTCTTAAACTCAGGAAGGGGTTTACTTCTCAATGCACACTCACAAATATACAAGGAAAGGGAAAGGATCAAAAAGGGCAAGGACATTTACCAAGTCAAAAATAGCTTAATTACAAACTAACGGGGGTCCCAGTTGAAACTAGAGTCCATTTTTAACTAACATAAAATCCAAAGCTGGAATTAACCGACTGGAAATGCCGAGTGGAGTAGGAGTCGTAGGAAATCTCTTCTCTTAAACCTTCCTCTTATGCACTTTTGGAGATAAGCTGAGACAGCTTAGTTTCTGATTTCACCCTTTTTGACGAGGGAGAAACTGGTAGAGAGCAGATTTTCTTGCTGTTTTTCAGACTGTGGCTTGCTTTCTTCTTCTTGCAAACAGGCCCCAGAGATAGCTAGGTGCACAGCTTCCAGGCAGCTGCTTTCCTGTACGAGCTGTTCCCTCCAACTGAAATTGTTTCAAAACCATTTTGACTATAAAGAGTGGCTAGTAGGTCATGTGACTGGACCCCTTCAAGTAGCTCTGTTGGAGAAGTGATCTCCCCCTTCCATTTTAAACAAGTTGAACACAGAAGTAAATCAACTTAACATGCTGTGTATAATGGCAGCTGACAATAACACCCAAGTTCACAAAAAAACTATAATTTACAGTTGGTTTTCATCCATTCATAACATGATCAAGTGAAGAGGGGCTGAAGGTCTTCCCTCTTTTCCCTCTCCTTGTTAGACCACAACAGGTTTAATTCTTTCTTAAAGTAAATGTAATGCCAATTCAGTAGGTTACTTACTTCCAATTACTTACTTCCTATGATCCTAGCAAGAACTAATTGGGCAAGTTTTCTTGAGTTTAACAAAGAAAAAGGTTAGCTTTATTGTACCTAAACCGAACTAACAAAATAATAAACAATGCACCAACTTTCATTCTCACACACATACTGGAGGTTTACGCACACACTAATAGGTTACAGAGTGGGGAAAGGTAGATTTGTTGAGTTAAAAGCCATAAAAATGTATACAGCCTGTGGAGTTTGGCGATTCAGCTGGCTTCTAGCTGAATTCAGTGGTCCTGAGGTTTTTAGTGTAAAGAGGTAGATGACTGGTTTAGTGGGTCTTTTTGTGATAGCCATGTGGGTGATTTCCCCCAATGGGGCTTCTGATTGTAGCCTGAGTATGCATTGGTAGTCACTCAACAAGCAGGATTTGAAAGCTTTCAAACTGGAATGGAGAGAGAGAGGGAGGGGACCCCCACTTAGGCTCTGCTCATGTCAGAGTCCAGTTGCTGCTCCACTGCTGCAGAGAAAACAACAGCTTAAAACCATAGATGGGGAGGAGCTTGTCACATGACAGTCACTCCGTGATTCAAACATAGCAATTAGCAGTATTTCTCTGTTTGCTGAAAGAACAGGTAGTTCCTTTAAACTTCCTGGGACTTGGTTCTTGCTGGGAAATGCAGCCACTTCGTCTCCCTCCTCATAGTCCTTTGCAACATACAATACAGCATAGCAAACTAGGTAGCCAACTTAAGCTGAAAGGATTACTTTACTGGTGACTTGTCTTTTTAAAATGTTTTTAAAAATATATATAAATTCAGATCTCCAGTCAGTGTATTAAAGAAAATTGTCATTCGACAAAACACATTGGCATAACACTATCTACTGCCATACAGTAGCAAAGTAGCCTCCCACAGTAATTTTTATACACATGTATTAACTAGTTGCTTTGTCTCATGTTTGTATCACTGCTCTGTTCCCGTATGTCAAGGTGGAAGGGCGTTAATTGTCTTAAGATTGATTGCTGGTAAGTGTTGGAGAAAATTCTGACAAAATTTAGATGGATCTGCCACATTCCTTAGTTATGTTACCATGACAATTGATGCTCTGGGTTTCTGGCCCAATATCTGATGGCCTAAAGGAGTAGAACAGAATTGTCTGTACATTCCAGAGCAAAGATCGGTCATTTTGGATGGGTTTGAGCTCTGCCAAGCTATTTTTCTGACCTAATATAGGGTTCAGAGCTTATGTTTGCTCAAAAATGAATACAAGAGACTGGCTAGGGCTAAATTCTGAATAAAATGAGCAAAAAGTCAAATTCTATTCATTGCAAATTTGAAAACAGAGAATTAATTTCTTATTTTATAAGCTCCTTGAGATCTTTTTCTATGTTAAAGACACTATATAAATACCAGGTATAATTATAGCAACTTAATTTCTGAGATCATTGTTACATTTTACTGAATTATATGTTAATGAAAATACCATTGGTGTGAATCTGCATTTAATCACATTCATAGACTGTATGATTACACTTGGAAGCACACTTGCTAGCAACGAGATATATGTTGTACATCTCAAGCCATCAGTTGCATGGAGAGCTTTGAATAGATGTTGGAGATTAGCATGTGTGAGAATGGTTGTGGAGGTAATTTATTATGTTGTTTAGAGCAGGATGTACCGCTCAATCTTGCATGTGCCATTAATGAAATAAAAGTGATCGTCACTGATGGCATAACTGGAAAAATAATTAATTCCCAGCAATGCCATTTCTGATTTTGATGAGTACACTGCAAAGTAGGGAACAACAAATTATGTTACGGTGTTCTGGCAGCACAATCTAATTCCAGCTAGAATGAGTCACTGCTCGGAAAGTGCCAGGACAATCTGATTTGTGTGCCCTAAATGGAAATAGGTATGAGGATTTCCAATAAGTAGATAGATAACTAAAACAAAATGGATCTTTGTTCAGTTTGGGCATTAAACACTTAAGTAGTTTCATTTTTATATTAGCGGTTCATTGTTTCAACACCTGCAAGGGAAAATGCATAGCCCTTTTTGATAGGGTGCGATATACTTTGAAAATATTAGATGTTGGATATTTGCTATGGATGCAGATTGTAATATCATTGAAGTGTTCTGATGTATAGTTCACTTGTTGGTAGCAAGGGTTACCCTGGATGTCAAATGATCATGAATAATCTATATTCCTTCAATTGTGGTTACCTAATATATAGTTTACTCCTGATGATGTGGCGAACAAAATAGGTTAAAGGTTGCATTATATCAAAGGAAGTGCCTGATAAGGTTGCCAGAGAAAGTGCTAAGCCTGAGGATTGGGAGCAATTTAGAATCCAGTAAAGGAGGACCAAGAAACTTAACGAAAGGGAAAAGAGAATATGAATGCAAGCTGGCGAGAAACATGAAGGCAGACTGTAAAAACTTCTTTAAGTATGTGAAAAGGAAAAGATTAGCAAGGAGAAATGTGGGTTCATTATAGGTGGAGACATGAGAATTTGTGGTGAAGAATGGAGAAATGGCAGAGAGACTAAACAATTACTTTGTGTTTGTCTTCATGGAGGAAGATACAGAAAATCTCCCAGAATACTAGGGAACCAAGGGACTATAAAAATGAGGAACTGAAAGAAATTAGTATTAATAAAGAGGTAGTACTCAAAAAAATTAATTAAATTGAAAGTTGATACATCCCCTGGACCAGATGAGCAATGAAGGAGGTGGCTATAGAAATAGTGGATGCATTGGTGGTAATCTTTCAAAATACTATAGATTATGGAAGGCTTCCTGCAGACTGGAAAGTAGAAAATGTAAACCCACAATTTAAGAAGGGAGACAGAGAGAAAACTGAGAAGTATAGACCTGTCAGTTTGACGTCAGTAGTAGGGAAAATGTTAGAATCTATTATAAAGGATGTGGTAACTGGACACTTAGAAAATAATGATATTATTGAGTAGAGTCAACATGGATTTATGAAAGGGAAATCATGTTTGACGAATCTTTTGGAGTTTTTTGAGGATGTTACCTATAGCATAGATAAAAGAGAACCAGTGAACATAGTGTATTTGGATTTTCAGAAGGCTTTTGAAAAGGTCCCACACTGGAGGTTAGTAAACAAAATTAGAGCACATGGGATTGGGGGTAATATATTGCTATGGATTGAGAATTGGTTAATAGGCAGAAAGCAGAGAGAAGGAATGAATGGAACATTCTCAGGATGTCAGGCTGTTACTAGTGGGGTACTGCAAGAATCAGTGCTTGGGCCACAGCTGTTTACAATTTATATAGATGATTTGGATGTGGGGACCAAATGTAATATTTCCAAATTTGCTGATGGCACAAAATTAGGTGGGAATGTGAGTTGTGAGGAGGATGCAAGGAGGCTTCAAGGGGATTTGGTCAGGCTAAGTGAGCGGGCAAGAACATGGCGGATAGGATATAATGTGAATAAGTGTGTAGTGATCCACTTTGGTAGAACAAATAGGAAGGCAGTGTATTTTTTAAATGGTGAGAGGTTGGGAAGTGTTGATGTCCAAAGGGACCTGGGTGTCCTTGTTCATGAGTCACTAAAAGCTAGTATGCAGCTGCAGCAAGCAATTAGGAAGGTACATGGTATGTTGGCCTTCATTGCAAGGGGATTTGTGCACAGGAGTAAAGATGTCTTGCTGCAATTGAATAGCGCCTTGGTGAAACCACACCTGGAGTATTGTGTACAGTTTTGGTCTCCTTATCCAAGAAAGGATATGCTTGCCATAGAGGGAGTGCAGTGGAGGTTCACCAGACCACTCTCTGGATGGCAGGATTATATGAGGAGAGATTGCAGAAACTGGGCCTGTATTCTCTTGAGTTTCAAAGAATGAGAGGTGATCTCATTGAACCATACAAAATTCCTACAGGATGTGACAGGGTAGATTTTGATAGGATATTTTCCCTGGCTAGTGGGTCTAGAACCAAGGGAAACATTCTCAGAATAAGGGGCAGGCCATTTCAGACTGAGATGAGGAGGAATTTCTTCACTCAGAGGGTGATGAATCTTTGGAATTCTCTACCCCAGAGGGCTGTGGCAGCTCAATCATTGAGCATGTTCAAGACAGAAATCGATAGATTTCAGGATACTAATGACATCAAGGGATATGGAGATAGTGGGGAAAATGGCATAGAGGTAGATGATCTGTTTGAATGGCGGAGCAGGCGTGACAGGCCGAATGGCCTACTCTTGCTCCTATTTCCTATGTTCCTGGGTTAAAAATAATTAAGAATACACATTTTGATTTTTTGTTTTTGGGTAGTATGCGGAGCATGGTTATGCTGTCACCTGCTAATCGAGGCTTGTCCCCTTAAGGCTGTTGCTCAAGTACTCCCTGTGGGAAAGTGGTCTAAATAGACACATCCTGGGGTGAATTAGAGGCTAATTATGACTATTGTTAGAATTGTATCTAGGTTAACAGCTGGTCAGCTCCTCTCCTTGTTATCCAACAACCTCTGCAGGTTATCTCAAGTCCAGTAAAAAAAGCAGCAGGAAATAATTATGTTTAAGTTTGTTCAGTTGGGATTTGTTACAGAGTCATGGAGTCATAGAGTTTTACAACACAGAAACAAAGAACAAACAGATCCTTCGGCCCAACGAGCCTATGCTGACCATCAAGCACCTGTCCTAACTAATCCCATTTCCCTGCACTTGGCCCGTAGCCTTGTATGTTATGGCGTTTCAAGTGCTCATCTAAATATTTCTTGAATGTCGTAAGTGTTCCTGCCTCTACCATTCCTTCAGGCAGTGTGTTCCAGATTCCAACCACCCTCTGGGTGACAAAATTCCTCCTCGACTCCCCTCTAAACTTCCTGCCCCTTACCTTAAATCTATGCTCCCTAGTTATTGACCTCTCCGCTAAGGGAAAAAGTTTCTTCCTATCTATCCTATCAATGTTCCTCATAATTTTGTACACCTCAATCAGGTCCCCTCTCAGCCTTCTCCGCTCCAAGGAAAACAACCCCAGTCTATCTAGTCAGTCTTCATAACTGAAATGCTCCAGCTCAGGCAGCATCCTGGTGAATCTCTTCTGCACCCTCTCCATTGCAATCACATCCTTCCTGTAGTGTGGCGACCAGAACTGTACATAGTATTCCAACTGTGGCCTAACCAGCGTTTTATACAGCTCCATCATAACCCCCCTATTCTTATATTCTATGCCTCGGCTAATAAAGGCAAGTATCCTGTAAGCCTTCCTAACCACATTATCTACCTGTGCTGCTGCCTTCAGTGATCTATGGACAAGCACCCCAAGATCCCTCTGACCCTCTGTACTCCAGTGCTTTGTTAGACCTCCCAAAGTGCATCACCTCACACTTCTCAGGATTAAACTCCATTTGCCACTGCTACGCCCATCTTACCAGCCCATCCATATCGTCCTGTAGTCTAAGGCTATTCTCCTCACTATTTACGATACTACCAATTTTCGTGTCATCTGCAAACTTACTGATCATACCTCTTACATTCACGTCTAAATCATTAATGTACACTACAAACAGTAAGGGTCCCAGCACCGATCCCTGCGGTACACCACTGGTCACAGGCTTCCACTCGCAGAAACAACCCTCTTCCATCACCCTCTGCTTCCTGCCACTAAGCCAATTTTGGAACCAATTTGCCAAATTACCCTGGATCCCATGGGCCTTTACTTTCTTAACCAATCTCCCATGCGGGACATTATCAAAAGCCTTACTGAGGTCCATGTAGACTGCATCAACTGCTTTACCCTCACCTACACCTCTAGTCACCTCCTCTAAAAGTTTAATCAAATTTGTTAGACACGATCTCCCCCTGACAAAGCCATGCTGACTATCCCTAATTGATCCCTGCTTCTCCGAGTGGAGATTAATCCTGTCTCTCAGAATTTTTTCCAATAATTTCCCTACCACTGATGTTAGACTCACTGGCCTGTAATTACCTGGTTTATCCCTGCTACCCTTCTTAAATAATGGTACCACATTTGCTGTCTTCCAATCCTCTGGTACCTCTCCTGTGGCCGGAAAGGATCTGAAAATTTGTGTCAGAGCCCCTGCTTTCTCCTCCCTTGCCTCACATAGCAGTCTGGGATACATCTCATCTGGGCCTGGGGATTTATCCACCTTCAAGCCCGCTAAAACAGCTAATACTTCCTCCCTTTCAATGCTAATTTGATCAAGTATATCACAATCCCTTTCCCTGATCTCTACATCTACATCGTTCCTCTCCATAGTGAACACAGATGAAAAGTAATCATTCAAACCCTCCCCTATGTCCTCCGGCTCCACACACAGATTGCCTCTATGATCCCTAATGGGCCCCACTTTTTCCCTGGTTATCCTCTTGCCCCTAACATACTTATAAAATGCCTTGGGATTTTCCTTTATCTTATCTGCCAGTGATTTTTCATGCCCCCTCTTTGCTCTCCTAATTACTTTTTTAGGTACTCCCCTATACTTTCTGAACTCGTCTAGGGCCTCCTCTGTTTTCAGCACTCTGACTCTGCCATACGGCACTTTTTTTTCCTTATCCAATCCTCTATATCCCTTGACATCCAGGGTTCCCTTAACCTGTTGGTCCCACTCTTCACCTTTACAGGAACATGCTGCAACTGAACCCTCACAATTTCCCTTCTAAATGACTCCCACTGGTCTGATGTAGACTTTCCTGTAAGAAGCTGCTCCCAGTTCACTTTGGTCAGATCCTGTTTTATCATATTGAAATCTGCCTTCCCCCAATTCAGTACTCTTATTTCCGGTCCCTCTTTGTCCTTTTCCATAACAATCTCAAATCTTACAGAGTTATGGTCACTATCCCCGAAATGCTCCCCCACCGCCACTTCTACCATTTCTCCAGCTTCATTCCCTAGGATTAAGTCCAGTAACGCCCCTCCTCTTGTAGGACTCTCTACGTGCTGGCTCAAAAAGCTCTCCTGAATTCAATTGAAGAATTCTGCCCACTTTAAGCTTTTTGCACCAATACTATCCCCTCTAATATAGGGGAAGTTGAAATCCCCTACTATTATTACCCTATTATTTTTGCACCTCTCTGAGATTTGCCTACATATCTGCCTGACTGTTTGGAGGCCTGTAGTACACTCCCAGCCAAGTGACTGCCCCCTTTTTGTTTTTAAGTTCTACCCATATGGCCTCATTCGAGGAACCTTCTAGGATATCATCCCTCCTTACTGCAGTAATTGTCTCTTTAATCAATAGTGCAATGCCACCTCCTCTTGTACCCCCTCCCTTTCACGTCTGAAGATTCTATACACTGGAATATTAAGCTGCCAGTCCTGCCCTTCCCTCAACCATGTCTCAGTAATAGCAATAATATGATATTCCCATGTGTTAATCAATGCCCTCAATTCATCTGCCTTACTAGTAAGACTCCTTGCATTAAAATCAGGCACTTAACTGGACAGCAGCGGGCCTTCCGCATGGTTTAGGACCCCTTCACTGGAAGTCCTGCCTTGCAGGGCTGCCAGTCAATCAGAGGCCAGAGGCTGCAACGCCACCACAGAGGCAGTGGCTGCTGCTATTGTTGATGTTTATAGCGGCTCTAAAATAGCAAATCTTACACGATCCTGCTCATCACAAGTTGGATGATAGTCTGCTTCATAATAATAGAAGAGTTATGCCATGTAATGTAGAGCTGTGTTACATTAAGGCCTCAAATTCTTATTGTTATTAAGTAAATGCAAAGTGAGATCAAATCAAGTCAATCAGTTTCAATTGTAATATAATGTACATAAGCTATTGCTGGGTAGATTATATATCTACCTTAAGCATCATCACAGGATGTGCTCCTGAGTCTGTACCTTGTGCTGCTCAGTGTTCATGTAGATACCCAAGTAAGAAGACCCCTGTAAATAAACTCCTGTTACTTTGACCCAGAGTCTAATTTCCTCATTCCCACTCTGACCTACCTTAAGCCTGGTTCCAATGCCACTCTGGTGTCTGGTTGCTACAGCTATAGCAGCAGCCACTGCCTCTGCGGTGGCATTGTAGCCTCTGGCCTCTGATTGGCCGGCAGCCCTGCAAGGCAGGACTTCCAGTGAAGGGGTCCTAAACCGTGCGGAAGGCCCGCTGCTGTCCAGTTAAGTGCCTGATTGGCACTAAATTCGGTGAGCCTTCCATACAAGAGCCAGCGCGGGGATCTCAGAGTCGGTTTCCCCTGACGTCGAGACCTCTGCCGCCAGCACAAAATTCCACTCAAAGAGTCTACAAAAGGATTTAGAAAGGTTAAGTGAGTGGGCAAAGATTAGACAGATGGAGTATAATGTGGGAAAATAAGAACTTGTCCACTTTGGCAGGAAGAATACAAAAGCAGTATATTATTTAAATGGAGAGAGACTGTAGAACTCTACAGTACAGAGGAATCTGGGTGTCCTGGTACATGAATCACAAAAAGTTAGCGTGCAGGTACAGCAAGTGATTAGGAAGGCAAATGGAATGTTGGCATTTATTGCAAGGGGAATTGAGTATAAAAGTAGGGAAATGTTGCGACAACTCTACAGAGCCTTAGTGAGACTGCATCTGGAGTACTGTGCTAAATTTTGGTCTCCTTACTTAAGAAAGGATATAATTGCAGTAGAGGCAGTTCATGTGACTGACTCCTGGGATGACAAGGTTAGCATATGAGGAAAGGTTGAGCAGGTTATGCCTGTACCCATTGGAATTTAGAAGAATGAGAAGTCATCTAATTGAAACATATAAGATCCTGAGGGGACTTGACAGGATGGATGCTGAGAGGATGTTTCCACTTGTGGGGGAGTCTAGAACTCTGGGGCACAGTTTAAAAATTAGGAGTCTCCTCTTTAAGACTGAGATGAACAGAAAATTTCTCTCAGAGGGTTTTAAGTCTATGGAATTCTCTCCCCACAGAGCAGTGGAGGCTGGGTCATTGAATATATTCAAGGCTGAATTAGATAGATTTTTAATCAGCAAGGGAGTCAAGGGTTATGGGGGGCAGACATGAAAGTGGAGTTGAGGCCACAATCAGATCAGCCATGATCTTAGCGAATCATGGAGCAAGCTTGAGGGGCCGAATGGTTTACTTCTGCTCCTAATTCTTGTGTTCTTGTGATGAGAGAGCGGTGATATATTTCCAAGTCAGGATGGTGTGTGGCTTGCAGTTGATTGTGTTTCCATGCATCTGCTGCCCTTGATCTTCTAAGTGGTAAAGATTGTGGATTTGGAAAGTGCTATCGAAGGAACCTTGGCCAATCGCTGCAGTAAATATTGTAGAGGGTGTGCACTGCAGCCAGGGAGAGCTACTGGTGGAGGGAGTGAATATTTAAGATGGTGGATGGGGTGCCAATCAAGCAGGCTGCTTTGCCCTGGATGGTATCAAGCTTCTTGACTGTTGTTGGAGCTGCACTCATCTGGACAAGTGGGGAGTATTCCATCACACTCCTGACTTGTGCTTTGCAGATGGTAGAAAGGCTTTTGGGAGTCAGAACATGAGTTTCTCGCTGCAGAATACCCAACCTCTGACATGTCCTTACAGCCACAGTATTTATGTGACTGGTCCAGTTAAGTTTCCAGTCAATGGTGGGTGATTCAGCAATAGCAATATAATGAATGTCAAGGAGAGGTGGTTAGACACTTTCTCATTGAAGGTGGTCATTGCCTGGCACTTATGTGGTGTGAAGGTTACTTGCGACTTAGCAGCCCAAATCTGAATGTAGTCCAGCATGGACTGCTTCATTATCTGAGGAGTTACGAATGGAATTGGACAATGTACAATCATCAATGAACATTCCCACTTCTGACCTGATGATGAAGGGAAGATCATTGATGAAGCAGCTGAAGATGCTTGGGCCTAGTACATTGCCCTGAAGAACTCCTGCAGCGATGCCCTGGGGCTGAGATGATTATCCTCCAGCATCCATAACCATTTTCCTTTGTACTAGATATGTCTCCAACCGGTGGAGGGTTTCCCCCCGATTTGCATTGATTTCAATTTTATTAAGGCTCCTTGATGCCATAATCGGTTAAACTGCTTTGATGTCAAGGGCATTCACTTTCACTTCACCTCTGGAATTCAGTTCCTTTTGTCCATGTTTGAACAAAGGCTGTAATGAGGTCTAGGGCCAAGTAGTCCTAGCAGAACCCAAAGTAAACATCAGCGAGCATGTTATTGATGAGTAAGTACTCCTTGACAACACTGTTGATGACATGTTCCATCACTTTGCTGATGATTGAGAGCAGACTGATAGGGCAGTAATTGGCCAGATTGGATTTGTCCTGCTTTTTGTGGACATAGAAACATAGAAAATAGGAGCAGGAGTAGGCCATTTGGCCCTTCGAGCCTGCTCCACCATTCATTATGATCGTGGCTGATCATCCAACTCAATAGCCTGTTCCGGTTTTCACCCCATTCCTTTTGATCCCTTTAGACCCAAGAGCTATATCTAACGTCTTTTTGAAAACATACAATGTTTTGGCCTCAACTGCTTTCTGTGGTAGCGAATTCCACAGGCTCACCACTTTCTGGGTGAAGAAATTTCTCCTCATCTCAGTCCTGAAAGGTTTACCCCGTATCCTTCGACTATGACCCCTGGTTCTGGACTCCCCCCATCATCGGAAACATCATTCCTGCATCTATGCTGTCAAGTCCTGTTAGAATTTTATAGGTTTCTATGAGATCCCCTCTCACTCTTCTGAACTCCAGCGAATATAATCCTAACCGACTCAATATCTCCTCATATGTCAGTCCCATCATCCCAGGAATCAGTCTGGTAAACCTTCGCTGCACTCCCTCTATAGCAAGAACATCCTTCCTCAGATAAGGAGACCAAAACTGCACACAATATTCCAGGTGTGGCCTCACCAAGGCCCTGTATAATTGCAGCAAGACATCCCTGCTCCTATACTCGAATCCTCTCGCTATGAAGGCCAACATACCATTAGCGTTTTTTACCGCCTGTTGCACCTGCATGCTTACCTTCAGCAACACGTGTACGAGAACACCCAGGTCTCGCTGCATATTCCCCTCTCTCAGTTTATAGCCATTCAGATAATAATCTGCCTTCCTGTTTTTGCTACCAAAGTGGATAACCTCACATTTATCCACATTATACTGCATCTGTCATGCATTAGCCCACTCACTCAACCTGTCCAAATCACCCTGAAGCCTCTCTGCATCCTCCTCACAACTCACCCTCCCACCCAGTTTTGTGCCATCTGCAAATTTGGAGATATTACATTCAGTTCCCTCATCTAAATCATTAATGTATATTGTGAATAGCTGTGGTCCTAGCACGATCCCTGTGGTACCCCACTAGTCACTGCCTGCCATTCAGAAAGAGACCCATTTATCCCTACTCTTTGTTTCCTGCCCGCCAACCAATTTTTTATCCATCGCAATACACTACCCCCAATCCCATGTGCTTTAATTTTACATGCTAATCTCTTATGTGGGACTTTGTCGATAGCCTTCTGGAAGTCCAAATAAACCACATCCACTGGCTCCCCCTCATCAACTCTACTAGTTACATCCTCGAAGAATTCCAGTAGATTTGTCAAGCATTATTTCCCTTTCGTAAATCCATGCTGACTCTGCCCGATTCTACCACTGTTCTCTAAATGGTATGCTTTAAAATCTTTGGTAATGGACTCCAGAATTTTCCCCACTACCGACGTCAGGCTGACTGGCCTATAATTCCCTGCTTTCTCTCTACCTCCCTTTTTAAATAGTGAGGTTACATTAGCTACCCTCTAATCTGTAGGGACTGGACATACCTGGGCAATTTTCCACTTTGTCGGGTAGATACCAATATTGTAGCTGTACCAAACGTCATGTAAACCCCTGCCTAGTCCCATAGCCCTGAACAGCAGATAAAATCTTCCTAGTGCTTTAAAAAATGCAGGGTATTAAAAATGTACTTAGCCAAATCCAACTAAAATCCAAGTGAAATGCAAAATGCTTCAACTGCTGGCAATCAGAAAAACAGAAAATAGTAAAAATGCACAGAAGGTGATTCAGGAACTCTTGCAGATAGAACAGACAAGTTAATGTTGTGGATATAGACTCTTCAAAACTGAGTCCTGATCTGAAACTGTCTGGTCTTTTGACTATCTTGGACCCAGTGTTGGGTTCTTATTGAGAATAAACTTCCTGCCACCACTCTCTTCAACCTTTATACTACAGGGTCTTTCCAGAGATCTAGATCACAAGAGTTTGCCTCTGCTGTGTGTCAATTCCTCGTTTAACCACACACCCACCTGCATATATATCACAGCAGGAAATGACAGTAGCAACAGGGGAATCTGAGGTTTTTCCAAATTGATGGCTTTTCTAAAGTATGGGGCATAATTAGTTGTATATATGCAGTGTTTTGTGCACCTACCAACAAAAGTGTGGGGCAGCTAAATAGCAAGGGCTATAGTTCCATCAAAGTGCAAATTGTATGTGATCTGTACCAGAACATAGGAGAATACATAAATGTTTTTTTCCTTATGTAAGTGAATTAGCACGCTGACTTGTAACCTCCAGGTGCTGGATTTGAATACAGTCCAGACTGATGAAATGAAAGTCATACATGCTGGCTTTAAAAATAACAAATACATTTGCATTTACATAATGCTTTATCATGTCAAAACGTGATGCTTCAGATAAAAACTTTTGAAGCACAGTAATAAATGTCATGTAGACAAATGCAGCAGTTATTTTGAACAAAGAAAAGAACAAAGAAAATTACAGCACAGGAACAGGCCCTTCGGCCCTCCAAGCCTGCGCCGATCCAGATCCTCTACCTAAACATGTCGCCTATTTTCTAAGGGTCTGTATCTCTTTGCTTCCTGCCCATTCATGTATCTGTCTAGATACATCTTAAAAGACGCTATCGTGTTCGCATCTACCACCTCCGCTGGCAACGCGTTCCAGGCACCCACCACCCTCTGCGTAAAGAACTTTCCACGCATATACCCCCTAAACTTTTCCCCTCTCACTTTGAACTCGTGACCCCTAGTATTTGAATCCCCCACTCTGGGAAAAAGCTTCTTGCTATCCACCCTGTCTATACCTCTCATGATTTTGTACACCTCAATCAGGTCCCCCCTCAACCTCCGTCTTTCTAATGAAAATAATCCTAATCTACTCAACCTCTCTTCATAGCTAGCGCCCTCCATACCAGGCAACATCCTGGTGAACCTCCTCTGCACCCTCTGCAAAGCATCCACATCCTTTTGGTAATGTGGCGGCCAGAACTGCACGCAGTATTCCAAATGTGGCCGAACCAAAGTCCTATACAACTGTAACATGACCTGCCAACTCTTGTACTCAATACCCCGTCCGATGAAGGAAAGCATGCCGTATGCCTTCTTGACCACTCTATTGACCTGCGTTGCCACCTTCAGGGAACAATGGACCTGAACACCCAAATCTCTCTGTACATCAATTTTCCCCAGGACTTTTCCATTAACTGTATAGTTCACTCTTGAATTGGATCTTCCAAAATGCATCACCTCGCATTTACCCTGATTGAACGCCATCTGCCATTTCTCTGCCCAACTCTCCAATCTATCTATAGTCTGCTGTATTCTCTGACAGTCTCCTTCACTATCTGCTACTCCACCAATCTTAGTGTCGTCTGCAAACTTGCTAATCAGACCACCTATACTTTCCTCCAAATCATTTATGTATATCACAAACAACAGTGGTCCCAGCCCGGATCCCTGTGGAACACCACTGGTCACACGTCTCCATTTTGAGAAACTCCCTTCCACTGCTACTCTCTGTCTCCTGTTGCCTAGCCAGTTCTTTATCCATCTAGCTAGTACACCCTGGACCCCATGTGACTTCACTTTCACCATCAGCCTACCATGGGGAACCTTATCAAACACCTTACTGAAGTCCATGTATATGATATCTACAGCCCTTCCCTCATCAATCAACTTTGTCACTTCCTCAAAGAATTCTATTAAGTTGGTAAGACATGACCTTCCCTGCACAAAACCAATGTTGCCTATCACTGATAAGCCCATTTTCTTCCAAATGGGAATAGATCCTATCCCTCAGTATCTTCTCCAGCAGTTTCCCTACCACTGACGTCAGGTTCACCGGTCTATAATTACCTGGATTATCCCTGCTACCCTTCTTAAACAAGGGGACAACATTAGCAATTCTCCAGTCCTCCGGGACCTCACCCGTGTTTAAGGATGCTGCAAAGATATCTGTTCAGGCCCCAGCTATTTCCTCTCTCGCTTCCCTCAGTAACCTGGGGTAGATCCCATCCGGACCTGGGGACTTGTCCACCTTAATGCCTTTTAGAATACCCAACACTTCCTCCCTCTTTATGCCGACTTGACCAAGAGTAATCAAACATCTGTCTCTAACCTCAACATCCGTCATGTCCCTCTCCTCAGTGAATACCGATGCAAAGTTCTCGTTTAGAATCTCACCCATTTTCTCTGACTCCACGCATAACTTTCCTTCCTTTGTCCTTGAGTGGGCCAATCCTTTCTCTAGTTACCCTCTTGCTCCTTATATATGAATAAAAGGCTTTGGGATTTTCCTTAACCCTGTTTGCTAAAGATATTTCATGACCCCTTTTTGCCCTCTTAATTCCTCGTTTCAGATTGGTGCTACATTCCCGATATTCTTCCAAAGCTTCGTCTTTCTTCAGCCGCCTAGTCCTTATGTATGCTTCCTTTTTCCTCTTAGCTAGTCTCACAATTTCACCTGTCATCCATGGTTCCCTAATCTTGCCATTTCTATCCCTCATTTTCACAGGAACATGTCTCTCCTGCACGCTAATCAACCTCTCTTTAAAAGCCTCCCACATATCAAATGTGGATTTACCTTCAAAAAGCTGCTCCCAATCTACATTCCCCAGCTCCTGCCGAATTTTGGTATAGTTGGCCTTCCCCCAATTTAGCACTCTTCCTTTAGGACCACTCTCGTCTTTGTCCATGAGTATTCTAAAACTTACGGAATTGTGATCACTATTCCCAAAGTAGTCCCCTACTGAAACTTCAACCACCTGGCCGGGCTCATTCCCCAACACCAGGTCCAGTATGGCCCCTTCCCGAGTTGGACTATTTACATACTGCTCTAGAAAACCCTCCTGGATGCTCCTTACAAATTCTGCTCCATCTAGACCTATAACACTAAGTGAATCCCAGTCAATGTTGGGAAAATTAAAATCTCCTATCACCACCACCCTGTTGCTCCTACATCTTTCCATAATCTGTTTACATATTTGTACCTCTATCTCACGCTCGCTGTTGGGAGGCCTGTAGTACAGCCCCAACATTGTTACAGCACCCTTCCTATTTCTGAGTTCTGCCCATATTACCTCACAGCTCGAGTCCTCCATAGTGCCTTCCTTCAGCACAGCTGTGATCTCCTCTTTGACCAGTAATGCAACTCCTCCACTCCTTTTACCTCCCTCTCTATCCCGCCTGAAGCATCGATATCCTGGGATATTTAGTTGCCAATCATGCCCTTCCCTTAACCAAGTCTGAGTAATAGCAATAACATCATACTCCCAGGTACTAATCCAAGCCCTAAGTTCATCTGCCTTACCTACTACACTTCTTGCATTAAAACAAATGCACCTCAGACCACCAGTCCCTTTGCTTTCATCATCTGCTCCCTGCCTACACTTTCCCTTAGTCACGCTGACTTCATTATCTAGTTCCTTACAGGCTTTAGTTACTACCTCCTTACTGTCCACTGACCTCCTCATTTGGTTCCCAAACCCCTGCCACATTAGTTTAAACCCTCCCCAACAGTGTTAGCAAAAGCACCCCCAAGGACATTGGTTCCAGTCCGGCCCAGGTGTCGACCGTCCAATTTGTAATAGTCCCACCTCCCCCAGAACCCGTCCCAATGTCCCAAAAATCTGAACCCCTCCCTCCTGCACCATCTCTCAAGCCACGCATTCATCCTGACTATTCTTTCATTTCTACTCTGACTATCACGTGGCACTGGTAGCAATCCTGAGATTGCTACCTCTGAGGTCCTACTTTTTAACTTGGCTCCTAACTCCATACATTCTGCTTGTAGGACCTCATCCCGTTTTTTACCTATATCATTGGTGCCTATGTGCACAACAACAACTGGCTGTTCACCCTCCCCCTTCAGAATGTTCTGCAGCTGATCTGAGGCATCCCTGACCCGTGCACCTGGAAGGCAACATACCATTTGGGAGTCTCGTTTTCGACCATAGAACCACCTATCTACTCCCCTTACAATCGAATCCCCTATGACTATAGCCCTTCAACTCTTTTTGCCGCCCTTCTGAACAGCAGAGCCAGCCACGGTTCCATGAACCTGGCTACTGCTGCCTTCCCCTGGTGAGCCATCTCCCTCAACAGTATCCAAAACGGTATACCTGTTGTGGAGGGAGATGACCACAGGGGACACCTGTGCTGCCTTCCTGCTCTTTCTCTGCCTTTTGGTCACCCATTCCCTTTCTCCCTCAGCAATCCTAATCTGCGGTGTGACCAATTCACTAAACGTGCTATCTACGACCTCCTTAGCATCGCGGATGCTCCAAAGTGAGTCCATCCGCAGCTCCAGAGCCGTCATGCGGTCTAACAAGAGCTGCAGCTGGACACACTTCCTGCACGTGAAGGAGTCAGGGACATCAGCCGTGTCCCTGAGCTCCCACATTGAGCAAGAGGAGCATAACACGGGTCTGAGATCTCCTGCCACTTTTAATCTTAAGCTTAACTTAGTCTGAAACTTAGAAAAAAATGAAAAAGGAACGAAAAGTTTTTACCAATCACATGATAAAAAAAAAGTAGAAAAAGCCTTACCTTATCTACACACCACCGAGTCCTTTTTTTTTTGGTTAGAGGAGGAGGGCGGGTGGGAGACACTACCCGTGTAGTTTCTCGGGTTCAGAAAAGGCCCAAATTTTACTTACCCAGCAGCCCCTTGATCCGCCGAAAACAAAAGGGAATTAAGTTTAAGCTGAAACTGACCTTCCCAGCTGCTCACTCACTCGCACTCTCTGCTCCCGAATAAGCTGCTTCCCAGCTGCTCACTCGCTCGCACTCTCTGCTCCCGAATAAGCTGCTGCAATGAAAAAGCCGTCAGGAACATCCCATAAACAGCCATGAAATGCATAATCCGCTAGTTTATTTTGTGTAGCACCTGTGGTCTTCTGCAAATAGTATCACAGACTTTTTAATGGCCTTCAGAGCAGGAAAAACAGAGGCCTGGGAGGATGAAGAGAACAGAAGGCAGACAGGACCTCAGTTTAACATCTCATTCAAAGGATGGCACCTCTGACTGTGCAACACTCCAACACTATTGCACAGGGGTGTTGATTTAGATTATGAACTCAATCCCTAGCATGGAGCTCAAAAAATTGCTGAAATTGCAACTAACTGTGACAAATATTGCCCTTAATCGGGATCAACAGAAATGAGTGTTGCTCTTTGACAAATATTTTTCTTTCAGTTTTTCCCTCTTCAACTCTGACTATTGCTCATCGCCCTGCAGTCCATCTCTCGAGGAGTGGCTGGAGTTTTAAACTATTTGTTGCTGCTCTGTAGATTCTTTTTAGTCATGTTACTGATTGATATACTTCCAGCAAGAGCAGAGCAGAAGTATTGAAGTACCAACTTTCACTGGAGGTGGGATTTCCCCAATGAGTCATCCTCTTTATTTGGGATTTATAATGCTCCTCACAACTTGTAAATTTGGCTGCCTCTCCCAGTTGCAAATGTACTTCCTAAATGTCAGATTCTTTATGTAAAAATATTTTAATAAATGCTTCAGTAATTTTTTAAATGGAATCGCCTTAACATTGTTTTAAATAGAAAATATCTTCACAGGTACAAAGAGCTTCACAAATCTGAGCCTGATATATGCAGCCATTTGGTACAAACATTTTGTGCATTATAATAAGGTGTGAATGTCTCTTAACATAGCATAAACCGTGAGATGACTAAAGAATCAGATTTCTTACAGGGATATTAATAACATTGTATACTATATGTGAACAAAACTGCAATTGGATTTGAATCCTGCTCTGAGCAGGGAAGCAATCAGTTGAAGGCAGACCTGCAGCTGCTGAGACGACAAAGAGGCTCTCCAAGGTAACTTAAATTCTTTCCTTTGTTGGGCCAGTGGGAGTAGAAGAGCTCCTCCAAAACCACAAAGTAACTCGCAGCCTCCCCTGCCCTGGACTCCTCATGGCCTTTCCCTCCTGGAAGACCCTAACGTCCCCCCTGCAACTTATCTGCTTGCCTTTCTCTGGTAAATTAAAAGCCAAATACTGCAGATGCTGGAAATCTGAAATAAAAACAGAAAGTGCTGGAAATACTCAGCAGGTCTGGCAGCAGCTGTGGAAAGAGAAACAGAGTTAATGTTTCAGGTCAGTGACCTTTCATCTGAACTGGCAAAGGTTAGAAATGTAATAGGTTTTAAACAAATAAAGCGGTGGTGGGAAGAGAACAAAAGGGAAGGTGCGTGATAGGACCGATGGCCAGAGAGATTAACTGACCAGGGGGTCATGGAACAAAGGCAAAGAGGCTGTGCCAATGTTGTGGTGAAAGACAAAGCATTAGTGCAGAGAAAGTGTTAATGACAGAATAATGAACAGCTCGAGCCAAAAGCACAAACAAACATGAAAAAAACAGCAGGCAGGCACATGGTAAAAAAACTATAAACAAAATACAATAAAATAAAAATAAAAAAGGGCCAGTCATGCTCTGAAATTATTGAACTCAGTGTTCAGTCTGGAAGGCTGTAGAGTGCCTAATTAGTAAATGAGGTGCTGTTCCTCGAGCTTGTGTTGATGTTCACTGAAACAAAGAAAGTTTCAGATAGCCAGATATCTGTCTGTGCTGCTAATTTGACCTACAACAATGGAACTTGTTTGGTCTCCTAGCTTTTGGTCTAATAGCTAACTTCAGGTGCTCTGCCACACTTAACAGCTCGTCAGCGGACAATGCCTTTAAAGAATCATAATTTACTCCAGACTGCTGCACTTGCAACAAAAATAGCCATTCTGGTAGTTTAAGCTTTACTCTAATGTACATGAAACCTGGTGTTTTCCTTTTCCCCTTTTCAATTATTATTACCCCACTTACAATTGCATTTTGTCGACTTTGGGTTATCCCAGATGAGCCTCCAATTATATGTTACGATCGAGGGGGGAGGAACACACTGTCTTTCTCTAATTCCACTACTCCATTGGTCACAACATATATTTAAATGTTTCATCCAGCTACCAATATAGCCAATTATAGACATTATCTATATTAGTTTCAGAATTTAAAAATCCGCCAACTAGGTTTCTTCAATAAACAACAAAATTATTGATTTATTATAAAATAAGACTTATTCAATAAAGATGCAAAACTTATTAACACACAGTTTGAAATATGAAAGCATAAATATGTACCCTACTAAAATAACCTAACACACATGCACACACAGGGCTGAATTTTACTGGCCCCCCAACGTTAGGGGTTGTGGCAGGGGAGCCAGGAAAATTCCTGCAGCAGTCGACCGCCATGCTCCCCAACACTGGGAAGGGCCCGCCTCATATTGTTGGTGGCGGCGAGGCTTCATGGCGGCCCCCGCCACTAGGCGACAGGAGCCAAATCTATATATGTAAAGCACTACTTACCTTGCCTCATTATGCATCCCACTGCCACTTTGGAAAGAGTTTCTAAGATTCAGCTGAACAGCCATGTCTCACTTGCCTTCCCGTTCCCGACTGATATAAGCCGGTGGGACAGAAGTTGCAGTACTCGGAGCCTGTGAAGGTTATTGTTGTGAGTCGGGGGCACAACTCTGCAGACGCATAGGGAGATGGGAGGGGTGATGGTATTACTGGGAGCACAATTCTGCATATGTGAAGGGAGGTGAGAGGGGGGATGGTATTATTGGGGGCATAATTCTGCATATGTGAAGGGAGTTGAGGGGGAATAGTATTACTGGGGGCATAATTCTGCATATGTGAAGGGAGGTGAGAGGGGGGATGTTATTACTGGGGGCACAATTCTCCATACTTGTTGGGAGGTGGGAGGGGGGATGGTATTACTGGGGCCACAACTCTGCATATGTGAAGAGTGGTGGAAGGGGGAGTGCATTAAAGGGGGCACAACTCTGCAGGAATCAAGGGAGCTACTGTGTACCCTCCCTCCGTAAAGGGGGGCACTCTGTGTCATTGAATGGGTGCATTGAATGTGAGTGAAGGAGCAATGGCACTCCAGGAACCCTGTGTGTGGGGAGGGTGCCAGAAACGGTAGGCATTTAAAGGTAATCTGGCTGGTGGGCTAATCGATGCAACTGCTACAATCTGTATGTGGGCATGCTGTGCCACTCTTAGTGGAAGCTAAGATGGCCAATGCAATGCAATGCCACATAGTTGATGCCTGAAAGCACCTGATTTACCAGTCAACATTATTCTTTGCCCTGTTAGGTACCTTCGAAGAAATGAAGGAACCGAGTTTAATTGCTACTTAGAGATGGGGATGGTTCACCCTATATTCATTGATCTGCTTGTCGTGAGGAGCCATATGCACCACAGGCAAAACCAAGAGGCAGGTGCAGCCTACGTTGAGGACCCCGGTCGTGAACAGCAGCTGCCCCCAAGGAAAGCTCGCCACTACAGATCGTCGCGCATCTACAGGTCCCAAATGACATTCCTGCAGATGTCTGAGCACCAGTGTCAGAGGCGACTGCCGATGTTGAGAGAGGTGTTGACACATCTATGTGCTCTGCTCAACAATGACCTGCAGCCGATGGGCTTCGGTGGACATCCTATGCCTGTGGCCCTCAAAGTGACAGCAGCTCTTAACTTCTACACCTCTGCATGATTTCAGGGACCCACCGGAGACCTCTGTGAGGTCACACAGTCAGCAGTGCACCGCTGCATCAGGAAGGTCACCGATGCCCTGTACCGGAAAGGCAGTGACTATGTCCGCTTCAGGATGGACCCTGAGAGCCAGGCCCAGAGGGTCATTGGTTTTGGCTCAATCGTGGAATTCCCACAGGTACAAGGGGTCATAGACTGCACCCATGTGGCCATCATGGCTCCCACCAGGCAACCAACTGCATATGTAGACCGAAAGGGCTTCCACTCGCTCAATGTGCAGCTTGTATGTGATCACTGGAAATACTTCATGCAAATCTGTGCCCGCTTTCCTGGCAGCTGCCATGCCGCGTTCATCCTACGTCAGTCCCAGCTGGCGCTGCTGCTCATTGAACTACCTCAGATGGAGGGGTGGCTTCGTGGAGACAAGGGCTATCCCTTGCAGACATGGCTCCTGATGCCGGTGTGAAACCCCACCGGTGATGCAGAGAAGAGATACAAGGCCAGCCATGGAGCCACCATTGAGCAGGCAATCAGCATGCTGAAAATGCACTTCTGCTGCCTGGATAATTGGGTGGTGCCCTGCAGTACAAACCGGAAAGGGTAGCTTGTATAGTTGCTGTTTGCTGTGCTCTGCACTACTACACACTCAATAGTGGGGTGGCCTTGCAGGATGAGAAGAGACGTGAGCAGGACTCCTCCTCGGATGTAGAGGACTTACAACAGGAAAGGCACATGGGAGGACAGAGAGCATCCAGAGGCCGCATGCAGGGCAAGCAGTGAGCAAGGGATGCACAGCAATGCCTTATTGATCAAAGGTTCTCCACGGCATAAAAACCACCATGTGCTCTGCAAGCCACACAGCACCCTTGTTGACCTGTTGTGCAGCAGTCTGCATCTGCAACATCTTTGTCTCCACCATTACTGGCAGCAGCAGACAGAGCCATTGTCCACATTACTGCATCCGTGGAGACATACATGAGTAATGCTGGCATGGCAATGATGTTATTCCATACATTGGCAGTTCTGAAAGGCCAATGATGTTACGGGAGGAGACACGATCAGTACATGCTTCCACACGTCATTCACACAGTAAAATTGACACGCATGTTCGTGAAGAACATTTAGTGATTTAACTTTTTACAGTGTTCCTTCGCGGTGCCACGTCTGCACTAGCGGCCTGACTGGAGGAAGGCTGCTGATCTGATTTCCCTTTGGCTATGGATGACTTTTGCAGTGATCCTCCGTGTGCATGAGGCCTGGAGGGCCCCTGTTGGCTGTGAGAATCCTGTGTCAGATGTTGTGGCTGCTGGAGCTTGACTCACTGGCAAAGGGGCCGGTGTTCACATTGGAATCACCTTGAGGGGGGACCTCAGATGTAACGCACAGGCCCACCTCATCCATCTCAGGGCATGCTTGAACCCCTCTGCTCTCCTGGGAAGGATCGGGGCAGGGATAGTCTCCATGCCCCTGGTCTCTCTTTCGCTTTGCCACTGCTGCATGGATTTGATGGCCTCAGTGAGGATTTGCAGGTCAGCACGTATTAATGAAATCTGGCTCACCAAGAGAGCTTCCGCCGTCTCAATGGATGAAGCGATGTGCTCAAATGCCTGGGACACGGCAGCTGTCATGGCCTGGATGGACTCCCCCATCGTCCGCTCAAGGTTGCGCATGGCCTGTGGCATCTCCATCAGATGTTGCCACGACTGCTGCTGCAGCTCCAACATGCCCTGTGCTGTCCACAGCAGAGGGTCATCAGCAACTTGGGGGTCAGCATGGAACTGGCCACTCACAGCCCTTCGACTGTCAGGGGCCTCGGCTGTCTCAGCCTCAGTCAGCTACTCAGGCGTATGTGCAGTGCTCTCAACAGCTTGTGACACAGACTCTATGGCCGATCACATTCCCACCGAGGTGACTGTATCTGTGCTGGTGGAATGTGCAGGAGTGTCGTTGGATGCTGCATCCTCTGAGGATGTCTCTGCCTCAGAGGTGCGGGACGAGTCCTGGGCTGCCGGGGTCGATTCAGAGCATTGACCTGCAAGATACAATGAGAATAGCACACTATCATTCTTAATGGTGCGCATGTAACAATTATAACAGCATTGTCTCAAACGATAAGATTTTCACAACGATCATTGTGTATATCAAATGGCTGTTTGTTCACCCAGGACCCCGAGCTCAACATCACCGACTGAACAGTCCACATGTATTGATGTCAGTTCCAGGGCCTCCTCCTCAGCCTGTGTAAGCATTCGCAAATCTGACACTCCCCCACCAGTCCGACTCGCCTCTCGAGCATTGTGGGCCCATGAGGAGTAAGGAGTTAGATATTAAGCATGGCAAATCAACAACGTGACACATGTCACAAGAGGGGTGCTGGGTCCAAAGGTGGGGAATGCTCAGTATGCACTATTGAGTGAGCCACTCATGTAGGTACCATGCTCTGAGCAGCAGACAAGCCTGAGTTCTTTCATTCGTTCATCCATTGATGTCACGTCATTCCTCCCTGCCCAACCTCCCTGTCTTTGGCATGGCAGTGGTACACATGTGCCACTCTGTGTGGGACACCCAGGTTCAGTGGAGCCAATATACAAAGTGCCACGTTTGCGGTGAGAAGCAAATCGTTCATTCTCTTGCGGCATTGTACCCAGTCATGCCGGATGGCCCAATGGCTATTAACCTCCTCTGCCACCTCCAGCCAGGCTGCCTTGGTCAGGCAGGTGGGCCTCCTCTTACCATCACAGCCTGGAGGAGAATGATTAGGGAGGCATCGTTGAACCATGGGGCCATCCTGGAGCACCCCCACTACCTTCAGATCTTGGTCTCATCCTTCAAATTCACAGCTTTTGTTCCATAGTCTCATTGCACAGACTTCTGGCTGCAAGGTTGTTTTATCAGGTTTTTAAACTAGTGCAGGACTGGCTGCCCTTTAAATAGGGCCCTAGCACCTGCGCCTCATGTGACCCGACGCCAATCACAGCGGCGCCAATCCCGCCCCTCAATGTCATTTGGGGGTGGGGAGGTGTGCTGTGGGTATGTTAATGAGCTACCGTGCTGAATACCGTGGCGGCTCAGTGATGAGCGATCCATGCGTATGGGTCGCCATCTTGGAAGCAATTCAGCCCTGTCTCACTGGTTAGAGGAAAAAATAAAGAAAAATGAAAAAACTGGCTTTGCAGAGATCAACTTTAAAAAAATACTTTGGACAAGTAATTGTCAATTCTTGAAGCAAAAGTATAAGATATAAAATATTCAAGATTGCCCTTGGTCTTACATCTGGGTACACATAGACGGCTGTCACTGGGATTTTTCTGGAGCAGTTCTCTTCAGGAGACATCGAGGAGTAGTCTTGCAGGCTTTTCGGGAGAATTACTGCATCAATGGCTTCAGCTAGCACACTGGATTCTCAGAAGATTTTCCAAAACAGGTGGAAAAGGATGAGTTGCATGGCTTCTCTGTTGGCACCAACTGAGCATTCAAACAGTTTGCGCCAAATCAAAAAGCCAAAACTCCTGACAACCATAAACCTAGACATGTGACTTCACTGTAAACAACTCCAATAGCCAGCAATGCTCCTTATGTTTATTTTGGCACTTCATTGTCTCTTCCAGTAAGGGTTTAAAAAAAAATCCAAAGTGTCCTTCCAGTAACCTTTTAAAAAAAACAAATCCAGGCATCTCCTCGATCTTTCAAATGAATCAATTTTCACAATCCTTTAAACACGAGTCCTCCAAAAATTTTAATCATGGAAGCACCTTCATGACAACACACATTTTAGATTCTGAAACCTTGAAGCAGCCATTTTGGAATAAGGCAGAAAATGCAGCCCTTTTTTCAACTGCAATTATGTAGATTTCCTTTTTCTGTTTGACTTGACTAGGTTTTCCTCTTAAAGTAACTGAATGTAGAGAAATGTCAAGTTACAGGCTAATATAGGGAAAATATAATTTTAAAGTTTGTAGATATTTTTGTTATTTTGTATTTATACTCATTGGTATTCAATTCACAATGTTCTTTTTCAGAGTATTCAAGTGAGTGAATTTACTGAATATATTTCCTTAGTTGCTTTGCTAGCAAGCAATCCCTAATGGCTGCACAAGTGATAATAGCAGTACTATTCCAATGCCAGCCAATTTCTCTCATTATTCTCCCTTCTACTTTAGCAAAGTGAAATAATCCAGCAATCCTGTCTACTAGTAAGAGTTCTTTATTGATCTGATAAACAGCGGATAAAACATTTGACAGTAAAACAAGGCGTCTATTTAAACACCACTCACACTCTGGTCAACTGACAGCTTTTTTAAAATCTGTATCACCATGGTGACTAACATGGGCATGAATGTGGGAGTTAAACATTTCCAATCCAGGAACTGGTGTCCATTGTAGAATAGACTGAAGCAGATCAATTTCTGAGTTGTTATTAAAATCTGTGGTGAAGGGCTTTATTATATAGTTTTCAGTTTTATTTCCACTTTCAATTTCCCTGTTTTGCATTGTCAGTGCAACCTTTGTGTTACACTGCATTGACGACTTTGCAAAATCTTCATAAGATAGCCACACAGCTCCTGAAACTATGGCAACATGACCTGCATCCTAATTTCTTTATACATTTAAAAATAAAAATGACTTTGCCTTAAAATGCAGACTGTTAATATAAGAAAAACACTTGACAAACTATTGCATTACATCATGTTTTTTTTCAGATTTGGGTGGCAGAAATATGTAAAAATTCTATCATATTAGAACAGGTCAACCTGCTCACACTAAAGTTTGATCTGACCTGAATTCCAAAGAAATCGTTATAAACTCATTGGCCTAGGAAGTTGGACACAGTGGTGCAGGGTACATTCCCTGCACTGGAATGGTGAGGTTCAAGGCACCCCCGATATTATTATGGAGATGGCAAAACGGAAACCATGATCGAGCCGCTGCTAGCATCGCAGTGGACCTCAAGTAGGTGAAGTTGGGGAGCGTTGGGAGGATGGGAGGCCAGGGGGAGCTGGAGGGTTGGAGGTGAGGCCAGGGGTCATGATCAGAAATGCAGAAGGTTCCCGTTTATGATATCCTATGGCATTGCTTATAATTAGACAGAAGGTGGCATAAAATATGTTATCAGGGTCATAGATTTATGATAATGAACTGAGTGAAATTGTGAATTATAGTAGTGAGGGTGATAATTTGGGGCTTGAATTCTTTGATTTATTTGCATGGAAACTGTAAAAGTAATTTTAATAGTAATCATAGCCACAGATTTACAGTCTCCATGCAAATAAGTAGTTCATTTTAACTTATTTTAAAAAGACCTGAACTACAACTTTAATTTATATATGCCTTTAACAGAGTAAAACATTGCAAAGTGCTTCACAAGAATGTAATCTGACAAAAATTGACAACATGTCAAAGGTGGCGACATTAAGACAGGTGATCAACAGCTTGGTCAGAGGTAGGTTTTAAGAAGCATCTTAAAGGAAGAAAAAGAGGTGGGGAGGAGGAAAGGTTGGGGAAGGAACCTCAGAGCTTACAGATGCAGATAGTGAAGATATTTCAGGCTGCGGATAGATGGGGAATAGTAGGAACTTCATGCAGGATTCTTGACATGTGGGAATATTGGCAGCATGGAAAAACCTGGAGTGACATTGTGGGATATGGAGCACTGGGAGGGTTGATTGTTTTGTGTATGAGCCTGGGAAGGAGCACCAGGTTGAGTAGGAAGAGGGCAGGTGTGCCAGTAAATGTCAGCTCGAGGGTGACTCATGGGATTTGGCGGTAGGGTGGAGGGATGGGAGTGGGTGGTCATGGAAACAGGAGCACAGCTGCAGACCACTCAAGCCTATGAGTTTGCCGACTGACATCAGACCCTTCTGGTTGCTACTGAAGATTCTGGTCTGTTCCAGCATAAATTCTACTACCAGGTTTCTTTGGTAATTTGTCCACCTCTTCAACATTCTTACAACAGGCTTGTACCTACTACAGGAATGGGGCCAGTAGGACTATTTTGGGCAGCCCAGGAAATATCAAGGCAGTGCAGTGCAGTGGGGCAACAGGTTTCCATACCCATTTCCTTTATTTCCTATGCCACCTTCTCTCACTTCCAGTCTGTATTCCTTTCTCTGACAACCTGTATCGGTAGTGAAACTAAGTGAAATATAACTATATACTTAAATAATATATTATGCTTACTTGAAGCGCAGCGATTGAAAATACAGAACTCAAACTGAAGAGTTATAAAAATTGACTTTTCCTGTAAAAAAGTGAACAATGTGCTGGAAAAAATGGCCACCGAAGGTCAAAAGAGTGACATCTGTATATTCAAACTGTCATACTGTCTGGTAAGGACAAAAGGATACATTCGAAGCAAACAGGTGTCAATTATTCCCATCCTGAACTCATCAAGGGACATTTTTGAATTGAATGGGTTCTTCTGAAACAACGAAGGTGTGAAATAGCCACATCCTGGGCTATTGTTGGTAACCACAGGGAGGGGGATCTGTGTGTACCAACCAAGGCAACATATGAGGAATGTTTGACATTAAAAAGTAGCCCACTGGAGAGAGAGAGAGAGAGAGAGAGAGAGAGAAGAGAACCAGAACAAACATCACAAAAGTCTGTCCAGCTGAGAGCTGGAAGAAATCCAGCAAAGGCCAAAGAAGACGCTGTGCTGTGAATTCTACACTTCAACTGAAACTGATTCTCCATCTTTAGATTGAAGACTCTGCTACCAGAGAAATCTAAAACCCAGGCCTGCAACTTTATAAGAGAAATCGGCCTCAGAGAAGCTTCAACAGGTTTACCGTGAACCCCAAAAACCTATCTCACTTCGAACCACTTACCCCTGTTCCTTTCTATCAATCTCTTGTGTGTGTGTTTGTACGTGTGTGGGTGTGGGTGTGGGTGTGGGTGCGGTTGCGACAATTTCTGGAATGAATATTGCTCAATAAATAGTTAATCTTCTGTTTTAAATCTACAAGAAAACCTGTTGCTTTCTGTTTATTTGACAAATGCAACACAAAAGGGTTAAAACCCTTGTAACAAAAACACTTGCTGCAGTCAGTTGGGAGTTGAACAGTAGGGAGCACCCACGCCCTATACCACTTGGCCATAACAATATTTAATATTCATAATATATGAATAATATATGCTCAGTGCCATGCAGGGAGCAGGACGGAGGAGACATTTCTGGATTGAAAACCCAGAAGTGCAGGATTCCCGAATGTTCTACAGAAATTAACCACAGGACATCTTTTAAATCTTCTCTCAACAGGTTTCCCACCAGGCATTCAGCCAAATTGACAGGCTGGCTGCCTTTTGTGTGGGAAAGTGGCCAAAGAGTGGAGGGAAGGTAAGTAGGAGATCCTGGGGTGATTGACTGGGGGCACTCTGTGATCATAGGAGTGGTGAGCACTCGAAAGTTATGGTGGTTGAGCACTTGGAGACAATGGGTGGGGTGGGGAGATTCAGAGATCGCAGGATCTGTAAAGGGGTTAGTTTGGTGAGCCAGAGGAATCATTCCAGCTCCTCCTGGCCCACAGCAGTGCTACAAATGCACTTAGCATATGGATCCAACCCTGCTCATATCCTTTCACCTGTCGGAATTCCTGAGCCCTGGAAAATCTGGCCTCCATGGGTTAAAATTAAAAATTCTGTTAAAATGGATACATGTAGCCTCTTTAAAATATTTCAATGACTGCCTCACCTCCTGAGAGTGAATTGGCTGCCCGCCCATAGCTGCCTCTATTAAAACCACAAGTGGGTGGCTGGGGTTGGGTTTGAGATTTAAATTTGGTTTTACCTCCCATTCACTCACACCCATGTGTCTTTAGGGGTTATAATTCCCCCACATTGCTATCAAAAATAACAGGAGAGCTTGACTGACCCTTCAAGCAAACAATCAGCCTCCCTGCTGCTGGTCGCGGCATCTCTCTCCCCAACCACAATTCAATCCTCTTTCCCCAACACTTGATCTCTGCCTGCCCCCCGATCGACCTTTCCACCCCCAAACTGCAACCCCCAACCTCAGGACTCCCCTATGATCGACCACCCCTCCTTTTCCCACTGCAACCCCCAATCTCCGCCTGCCATAATATCAACCTTCTCACCCCCCACTCCCCCACTGCAATGCCCAATCTCTGGACTGCCCAGAGATCAACCTTCTCCAACCCCTCGATTTCCAATCTGCTCTGCGAACTGTTATGTTGTTGCTGGTTTGCTAGATACTTTATATATCTGATTTATCTCAGAGCAATGCAGATATGACACTAGTTCTAAATCAACAGCTAGTTTTATTTACAGTACTTCAAAATATCTCAGCACTTACAAGATTTCAGAACAAAGTCTTTCTCAGAACACAGTCACTGTTTTCTAGAACTTTCTAGTCTCTCTTTTAGTTTCAATTTCAAACTAGGCTCAAATAATCAAGCACAGTGAACTCTGATCAGTGGACAAACCAATACAATCAAACCCAGATCAATTAACTCATTGAACACAACATGAATGACTGTGCCGCCACTTCCAAACCATGTTTCTGGACTAATCAGGGATTACCAGCAATCATCCCTAAGTGTTCCCCGCTGTAACCTCATGCTGTTGGTTTTTCTACCTGGCAGCTGCCCAGCCAGGCAGGAAATGGAAACAAGATTATAATGAACTTCTGTCATTAAATTCAGCAAGGCCTCCGCTTTCTCAGCCTTGCTGGGAATCCACCGCCCCTTACCCCATCCATTACTGCACTCCCCCACACCCTTCCTTCCTCTCCATAAATATTAGAGCCATTGGGCTGAATTTTCCCAACCGTGTGGTGGTGAGCTTGGAGGTGGTGTGGGGAGGGTTGTGAAATTAGAGAGAAGCCAAGGATGGCTATCTGATGCATTTCTGCCACCGGAGAACTTTCCCAGAGACGGCTGGGAGTAGGATTGGCTGCCCGGTCCACAAAGGTGTGCAGGCAATTAAGATGTTATGGGCCTAATTAAGGGTGATTTTACCAGCTTACCAGAAAAGTACTGGCGGCGGAGCGCCCCCCCCCACCCCACTGCATGTGGAGGCCCCCAGTTCAATGGAGGTGGCCTCCTTGAGGCAAGTTGGGGGGGAGTTGGGCACTGGAGCCTCCATGCCCCAAAGAGGAGGCTGCAGGCAAGAAAGGCCACACATGGCCCAAGTGATTTATCTAAAGGGAATTCCCCTCTGCTCAGAGGGGCCTGACAACTTCGCCCCTCATATTTCTTAATTTAGATTCACTCCTCCATTTTGAGGTGCTCTCCTGGTCACTGACTAGCCTCAGCAGCGGCCACCTCTCCTGGTGGGGCTGCCGAGGCTCCAGAGCTGCCGACCCTCTGATTGGGCTGCTAGCATCGAGAGCCCACCCTGACGGCAAGTGTGGAGGCGGCCAATTAGGAGACCGCCTCCGGGAAGGTTGCAGCACCAATCTCACTGCAGCCAAGTGCGAGCATGGGACCCCTATTTGGTCCCAATGTCAATGTCTTGAAGCGCATAGAAATACCACAGATATGTGGAACAAAGATATGTTAATAGTATGTTAATGGTGTGTTGAAAGACAAAGCATTTGTACAGAAAGGGTGTTAACGGACTGAAAATTGAACAGCCGCAAGTACAAACATGTTTGCTCCATGACCTTCTGGTCAGCTATTCTGTGACCTTGTCCTATCTACACCTTCTCCTTTGTTATCTCTTGCCCCACCCCCACTTTACTTGCATTTCTTGCATTTCTAATATTTGCCAGTTCTGAAGAAGGGTCACTGACCTGAAATGTTAACTCTGCTTCTCTCTCCACAGATGCTGCCAGACCTGCTGAGTGTTTCCAGCATTTCTTGTAGTTAAACATGAATTTCATTTAACAAATCCATTCTGTCTTTCCTTAATTAATCCATATTTGTCCAAGTGACTGTTAATTTAGTCCTGAATTATTGTTTCTAAAAGCTTTCCACCTTCGAAGCTAAACTGACTGATTTACAGTTGCTGGGCTTACCTTTACACACCTTTTTGAACAGGGCTGTAACATTTGCAATTCTCTAGTCCTCTGACACTACCCCTATGTGTAAGGAAGAATGGAAGATTATGGCCAGAGCCTCTGCAATTTCCATCCTTCCTCCCCTCAGTATCCTTGGATGGATTTTATCTGGTCCTGGAGACTTATCAACTTTAAGTACAGCCAGCCTATCTAATACCTCCTCTTTATTCATTTTTAGCCCACCGAGTATCTCAACTACCTCCTTTTTCGCTATGACTTGCGTAGTATCTTCTTCCTTTGTAAAAACAGGTGCAAAGTACTGATTTAGCACCACAGCCATGCCCCACTTCTCCTTTTACCACATTTTACTGTTTATATGCCTATAGAAGACTTTTCGATTCTCTTTTATGTTAGCCACCAGTCTCTTCTTATACTCTCTCTTTACTTCTCTTATTTGTTTTCTCACTTCCCCTCTGGGCCTTCTATTTTCATCCTGATTCTCAATTGTATTACCCACCTGGCATCTGTCATATGCACCCTTTTTCAGCTTCATCTTATTCTCCATCTCTTTCATCAGCCAGCGAGCTCTGGATCTGTTTGCCCTACCTTTTCCCTCTCGTGGGATTGTACCTTGACTGTACCTGAACTATCTCATTTTTAAAGGTGGCCCATTATTCCACGACAGTTTTGCCTGCCAATCTTTGATTCAAGGTTTTGTATTGTTAGTATCCTATGTTTCTAGTTATAGTCTACAAAACTACTTATTGTCCCAATATTCTGTTGCTTTTGCAATTCCTGCCTTACATTGACAGTATTTGGTGAATGATTTCACATAAGGATTTCTCTGTCTGAACAATTTGTCAGCTGCATCATTGCAAAACCTGCAGCGTGACTGGATAGTCAGACAGATATTTTAAAGTTAATGTTAAAAACATTCAAAATTAACAGAAAACCAGTTGTCCCATGCTTTCTTCTACCATTGGTAGAACTGACATTTGAAATCTGCTGAGCACAGCCCTGTACTTATTTGGAGTCAGCAGTGTCAGCAGAATGTATCAGCTCCACAGTGCACTCTGCAGTTATAAGTCTGAGACCAGTACCCATTTAATGACACATCCTTCATTGCTTAATTTTACTTGTTGTTTTTATTTCTTATGTGTATTACTTTATACTTTTCAACATGAAAGCCCCGTTTTGCACTCCGAGCAAACAGAGATGCTGACGAAAGGTCACACCAGGGAAGCATTGCATGGACCAGAAGATGCAGGCCCTACGTAAAGATGGATGCACAAATAATGCATGAGGTACAGTCCGACCTTTCTCCTCAAGGACTGTTCTTCTTCTCCCAAATCTAGAAATGTCATTAGAAGCACCAAAGGAACTCCCATCCTGCCCACTTTGGAAGCTGCCAGTGAAATAGTATCTGAATAGAAACATAGAAACATAGAAAAATAGGAGCAGGAGTAGGCCATTCGAGCCTGCACCGCCATTCAATACGATCATGGCTGATCATCCAAACCCAGTACCCTGTTCCTGCTTTCTTCCCGTATCCCTTGATCCCTTTAACCCTAAGAACTATATCTAACCCTTTCTTGAATACATTTTATGATTTGGCCTCAACTGCTTTCTCTGGTAGAGAATTCCACAGGTTCACCACTCTCTGGGTGAAGAAATCCCTCCTCATCTCAGTCCTAAATGGCTTACCCCTTATCCTTAGACTAGAAGGCATCAGTAAGAAATGAGTTGTATATGAAAGCCTTACTATGCAAAATGTCAGGCCTAAATAGCAACAAATAATTACTGCACCAATAAAAATGAAGACAAAACAATGTAATAAATGAAAAACAAACTTTCCAACCAAAAATTAAAAAGTGATACTCACCTTATAAGAAACCTAGTCCTACAGGCCAGGCCATCCACTCACTCTTGTATCCATTTCAAATGAGGGACCATCAATGTGGGTGAGAAAAACACGAGATACAGTATGGAATAGATCTGAATAAAATGTTTATGTATAATGAAGCTTGCACTAATTACCAGACCAGCCTCAATTATCCATGTATTTTTCTTCACTGCAACTTTGGCAGATTGCAAGGCCATGGATGATGGCCTGTGCGTCCAGTTTTGCGATCTGCACCTGCCTCCATGAAGCTCTGTGTTGCATCAGTGGAGCCTCATAATTTTGGATGCAAGTACCATTCACAGCCTACTTGCTACTGTCTGCAGACTTAGACATCTTACTTTCAATATTCCCATCAAGCTGTAGACGTCTCTTAGAACTGAAGTGAAATGGTGCACTTATTGGTCATAACTGACGAAGTTAACTATTAGAGTTGGTCACTATCTGTAACATAGACAATTATTATTTGATTCACAATTTTCTATTTTATCCCAAGATATTTCATCGTATCTGCTCGTGAAGCACTATACGAATTGGTTTCTAAAACTTAAGGTCAGATATCCGTCACATCAGCATTAGCTTTGCAATAAATTTGTTGCTCTCCCTGATAACTATATGTTTGCTTGGTATTATTACCTTTATCTTGATTAAATATTTTGTTTTATCTTGTTTTATTTTATTTCAATATATTGTTCAATGAGGATGTCAAGTCAACAAGTCTATGATTAGCTAATCATACTTTTTTATTGGACTAACTGAAAAGTAGCTAGTTTCTGATATTGTTGTGTTCAATGAGTTGCAAAACATTCTACCAGAGGTCCCCTACTACTTTCCTTCTTTTCTTAACTGCTTCTGGATTAATTCCATTTAGTTCAGATGCTTTATGAATGTTGAACTACTCTAGATTTTTATGGGAATTTCATTTATTAATTCATCTTTAATTTCAAATATTTTCTTCTTGCACCTAGTTGCTGGGAAGGCGATCCTGACAATGTCTTCTATTGTGAAAACAATAATATCAATTTGACATTGGAGTTTTACATTTTGATTTTCCAATATACCATATAAATCTTGCCTTAAGTTTCTCCCCCCCCACCCCCCCCCACCCTCCCCCTCTCCCTCTCCCTCTCCCTCTCCTGAAGGCGCAACTCCTGCTAGGATACATTTCCACAGGGCTGAAGTCCACCAGTATCTTGTCCAAAATATCATTCTTTTGTCAAGTTTCTACTCTGGTTCACTTGAATGAGCAAAGTAATGATGATTTACCAAGACTGATGATAGGAATAGAACAAACTCAAAATCAAATCTAAATGGGAACTCAGTAATTTTAATTCTAAATTTCAATTTTTAAGGTACTCTTTGTTTAAAACTGCTATGTGGCTCTTCAAGACTCCAAATGAATTTAATTGTAAAACTGGCTTGGTGCCTGTTGGAGTTCCTGGCAGATGGATTTAAGTAACTTAACAGCCACTTAATTGATCATCAGATTCTGAATTATTGACTTTATCAAAACAGTTATTTAAATAATTGTGCACTGTCTTACATATAAATTCTTGGCCCAACATTATTTGTGATATCGTGACATATATGGCCAACAGCAGTACTGTGTTTAATGAGAAAGTGAAAGCATTCAACTGTTCTCTCACTCCAGGGCCTCCACTGCCTACAATAGTTTGTAGGCATGCTCTGCATCTTTTATATCAATGAGTCATCCATGTTCAGCATGGTGTTTGCGTGTCCAAAATGTTAAAAAAAAAAGCTCTTGCAGAGAGTAGACAATAAATAATGATTCCAGTGCCTGTAAATCTTAATACTGTTAATTCCTTGTTTGTATTGAACTGACTGCTGAGATTAGTATTGACCGAATTGTAGTCAATGATTGTGTCTGCAAAATAATAGTTACACTAGTTTAACATTGCATGTATGATTAGGTAATAGTAGAACAACTAGCTTTTTATAAAACAACAAGAAAATCTTTTATGTGAGTTTACCATCTGATATCAAGTATATATTCCTGTTTAATATAATCCCAGGTTCATGCAATGTGCAAGCAACAAAATCATCTCCTGTTCGTTTATTTCATTCACATTCCTGATACATCCAAAAGGAAACTAAACCCAAGATGAGTCTTTTCTTTTGCATTACTCGTGTCCCTCTTCATCCTTTTCCTATGATGTCTTCATTTCTTTGATCACGTCAGAATGTTTCAGCCTTTGGGGTGGTATGGCAACTCTTTCCTGCTAAGAATATTGGTTAAATTTAGTTTAGTTGCTGATGGATTTGTGTGGCTTTATGTAAATATGCAGGATTTTTAACAGCAATTTGAACTGTCAAAATAAATACTCAAACTGACACACTTTTTGCCAGGTGGCCACACATCTGGAAATAAGGAATATTGGGAATATACAACAGATAATAGAGATTCTGTTTGACTGAGAAAATGTAGGGGGAAGCATCAAATGTAAAACCTCATAACAGGAATCCTGATTTTCTCCTAAACAAGGCCAAATAGACCATGGGGCTGGATGGGAGCTGGCCACTGACGTAAAGTTGGTGGTGAACACGCTTCCACCTAGCCCGGGGATCCGTCCCGCATTTTACGGGTCCCCGGGTTTTTATTGTTCTGAGGCAGGACTTCCACCCACTTGAGGGAGGAAGTCCCACCTCATTGAGCTTCCGGCCATTCATCAGGCCGGAAGCTCTTAGTCCCAGCAGCGCCACCGGGAGCAGCCCAGCCGAGGACATGGAGCCAGGAGTGCAGGTAAGTTTGAGTTGCCTCACTGGGGGTAATCAGTCGGGCCTCGGCGAGGCAAGGGTGGTTGTTTGGGGGGAAGGGGGAGGGCGTCTTGGGTCTGGGGGTGGTTGGGCAAGCGGGGGCAGCCCTCATCGAGCGCCCCTATGTAAAGTGGGACGAAGGCGGGAACGGGTCGGGAAGGCCTCATGGAGCCTCCTGCTCCATTTTACGCCACCCCCCACCACCATCCGGCTCGCTGGGGTGTCATAAAATTCCGGCCCTTATAACACATACATACACATATATATATCTGTTTCAGCCATGTTTTCTGAATGTAAACCCCTGGACAAAGCTTTGCCAACTTGAAGCATATGTTGGAAATTATGCATGCACTGCCCAGCCCTCCCCACAATTCTCTATCCATTTAAAATGATACTTTAAAGATATATGTAGCATAGTCCTAAATTATTAAATTCACTCTTGGTGATGAAGATCCCTGCAGGTAGTGTGAAATCTGAAAATTACCTATATTGTAAGGTTCTGAGCTAGGATTTCACATTCAGAAAGTTAACCATATATTTTAATAGATTGCATTTTGCACATATCTTCACATATTTCCTGCAACATTTCTGTGTAACACTTCTATATCAACAACAACACCTTGCATTTATGTAGCTCCTTTAACATAGTAAAATGTTCCAAGGAGCTTCCCACACTTAATCATAGTCAAATATATCATAATTTATGCACTTTGCATATTTATCGAATCTTCTTGCAGTTGACTATGCAATTTTCAAGTAAATTTTCTCTAGTTAATCAGATAATATGCAAATGCATTCATTGGGATTCACTAATAATTTGTTGGATGAGCAGAAGTTTAACTAAATAAACCAATCAAATCAATGCAAAAATAATTCAAAATCCTTTTAGCTGCTATTTTTCTCAATAATCCATATCTGAAATGAAAGCTTCAAACAAAGCAAATGATGAAACAATCATGTTTTTTACAATAAGTTTACCTCTAGGACAATATTTTCGGAATCTGGGCTGGTATGAGGCAGTTCCCTGTTGGCCCAGATTTCTTTTATTTTTATTTTTTGTATGTTTCATTCATGATTTTACATGAACACTTCAGGTTCCATCAAATGCCCGAGCTTGAAACTATCCTTTTGCCACACATCTCTCTCTATGTTAGCTTCAGGGAGGTTCCACAATCTAAAAGTGTGTGCTGTGTACTATTTTACATCATTATCCTGTGACACAATTTCTGACTAACTTTCTTCTGAAGGAATCCAAGTATTCTGAAAAACATTTTTTTCCAGAAAGTATTTATTCTTGAATGTTGAATTAAGCTACTAAAAGTTTACCTCAAAGAAAGTTAGAGAGAAGCAGTTGTTCATATATTATTTATGCTTACAAAGTGAGACAATTGCTTGATTTTTTTTCTCAGTGGAAAGCCTCTCCCTCTTCATTTTAACTTCACACAATGGTGAAGAATCTTTCTTTTTCAGTTTAGTGATTATTGTAATTAGGTCAAAAGTATTAATCTGAGATAAGTTTTAAGATTGGTGTAAGCTTGTGTGACAAACTGTGAGAGAGAAAGAGAGAATGAGACAAATACAAAGAAGGTGAAAGAAATAATGGGAAAGAGAGGATGAGAGAGAAAGTGGGTTAGATCTTGAATTTGTGCAATAGCATAAAACAGGCAATAGACTTGCTATCACCTGTTTTACATTGTTGCACAACATCAAGATCTACCCTAGTATGTCTGGAACAAAGGTTGTACTCTTTTATCATCAATTCCTGTAAGTCAGCTCCACCCAAAGTGTATTCCCAACCCATACTAACCTCCATGCCACCTAACCCATTATCGGACACCAACAGTTCCCTTGCTTGACCTATCTCTAGCCTATTCCCAACTATTAGGTGAACCTCTGCAAATTCTTAGGTCATTATCCTGGGATATAGCCAGAAGTCCATCTTAAACATAAAATGTGTTTGTAAACTATATATGATGCATGCATTTGATAAACATTTGGTAAAAACTAACTTCAAGCGAGGTCCCGGGAAAGGGCATCTGACAGCTGAAAACCGGCCACATTCTCATGGCCTCACGCCTCTCAATACTGTCATACTCTAGTCCCTTTCAATATTGCCAGACCATGCAGCATTTCAATTCTTTCAGACTCCTCACATTGAATTCCTGTATGTAACATGTGCCTTTTCTATAGATGTAACTCTTATTTGCTGTAACACTTCTCTGTCAAACCATATCCATTGTATCCGTCTGCCATGCTTTTCTGTGTCACTATGCTACCACAGTGAAACTTGCCTCTTATTTTATTTACTTCTGAGCCAGCCTTCAAGCTTGGTCTCCAAGGTAGGTAGTACTGTTGCACTCTTACCTCTCAGAACTTTCAAACCCATCTCCAAGATAGACAACATTGTTGTGTACCGTGTCTCCTTCTCCCTTGAAGATTCTAAAGTCAGTTACGTGGCTCAAATCTGTCTTCCCTTTCCCTGCTCTCACCTTGCCTGCCTGCTCCCTCCACTGTTGCCATCAAACCTCACTCTGGTCAAATCTTGAGCCCCAACCAGTGGCTCAACTCAATATGATTTTGTTTTCCTGCTCATCTCTGCCGTCTCTCATAGTAACCTCTACTGACTGGAACTCAACTTGACCTGACCTCAAGATCTGTGGTCTAAGCACTGAATTAAGAACATTTGTATTTCTAGCTATTACTAAGAACTGAAATAAGCTACTATTCTACTTTCAGCCTCCAATTCATAATTTTAAAAACACTGAAATACTCAAAACATCCATTTAAGATGGTCCCTGGCAATATAGCATTTCTCACTGCCAAAAGGATGAGAAGTGGCCTGGAAAACTTGGTTTATTTAACATAAATACTATTCAGTATGAATGTGAAAGGATTCATGTTTCCTTGCTTACTGTTTCAAACATCTCTAGCAAAGTTTTCCATCTGAAACCTATGCCCGTCTGAGAAGCCTGCGGCTTGAATTTATGAGGTTTCCCTAGAGCTTTCATTCTCAGCTGAATTAAACAGTTCACTTAGGCTGAAATTACAATTACCAGAATGCTTCAGTGTGAGTTTCTGCAAACATTCTGGGCAGAAAATTCCCAGACCACATCAATGTTAGACTCCTCAAGCAATCTGTGCACTACTTCCAGAATTGTACTGCCTGAGGAATAAGGAATTTTTCTGGAAAGGCATCAATACAAGATAAAGCATGAACTTTTTAATTTCACTTCAGTTACGTGTGACGCAAAAAATAACTTAACAAGAGAGAGAGAGAAAAAGAGATGGTGTGAAAAAGAGAGATGGTAACTTCTACTGCTGGTCCTTGACACTTGAACCTCAGAGAACTTACCTACAAATTTACTTTATTGGCTCAATATCACAAAATTAAATCATTTGATTGAATTACAAGCCACCTACATAGTTTGAGGGCATTTATGGAAGAGTCCACAGCCTGCATATATGCAGTTCCTGACTGAGCTGCAAATTAACACGACCTCCATCAAGAATGTTTTAACTGATGCTTTGGAGACCTTGAGCTCCAATCTCCAAGAGTCGGTTTTGAGGGCTATCACAGAGTAGATTTCTGGGAGGAATGAGGTTGCTCATTTCTGTCCAGATGGAAAGCTCAGCAACAGGGGAATGGCAGGAGTTGACAAGGATGATGGAGATGTCTCCCAAGGTGATACCACATCCATTCATCCCAGCCACTTCAATCAAATGACTACAGATGTCTCCCTGAATATACATACCCAGGAGGTCACTGCAGTAACTCCTGTAATGCCTGACACAGAGATGGACTGAGCTACTTCCATCCCTAGAGGCAGACGCTGACATCCAACAGTCATCCACCACACTTCCTTCTCTCTTGGACGACACTTGAAAGAGCACACCCATAGGAAGAAGAAGACACACATTGTACACTTTCAGTAAGGGCAAGCACTGGGGAAAACACATGGAGTCACTAAGCATAAGGGTAAAAGGTGGTTTGATTGACATTGTAATGTGTCCTGACAGTTTGCTTGAGCCAGCAGAAGGTTGTTTGAGAGAAATAATGTAGCACTCATGCATGGCAGAATTCAATGGAGTAAATACTTGGCAAAGATAATGAACACACTTGAAAATGACTGCTGTTCACTGGAGGTATAAAATACTTAACCTAATGTTTGATCCATTAGAGCCTACCTGATGACTCTTGCTTGACTGAACTGTTCTTTACTCAGGCAAATCTTCTGGCTTGTGGTCATTCTCTTCTTCCTGTTCTGTTTGCTGCTGTCTTTCTTTTCCTGCTTGTTCCATTGCTGTGCAACTTTGCAGGGCAAAGTTGTAGTATTCCACAGAATCTTGGAAACATTGGCCAGGCAATGCTGTAGAACTCCTTCTGATCTGTCTGGGCATCTAAATCAGTGCATTTGATTGCCTATAGTATGCTTAACTAAAACGCTGGTGGAAGTCTGCACCATCTATCATTTTTCCTCAGGTGACTTCAGCCTTGACTCATTAGTAGCACTCTCATCTTTGAATCAGGTAGATGTTGTGGATTTGAGTTCTACTCCTGAGTCTTGAGCATATAATCCAGCCTGACATTCCAGTGCAGTACTGAAGGATAAGACATTAAACCAAGGCCCTATCTGCCCTCTCAGGTGAATGTAAATGATGCAATTACACTATTTGATGAAGAGCAGGGGGGTTCTTCTGGACAATATCTATCCCTCAACCAACACCAGAAACAGATTCTGGTTATTATTTCATTGCTGTTTGTCTGCAACTTGGCCACCACTTTTCCTACACTACAATAGTAACTACACTTCAAAAATACTTCATTGGTTGTAAAGCCCTATGAACATGAAAGGCACTATCTAAATGCAATTTCTTCTTTCTTTCTTTTGTCCCTAGATTGCATAGGAATCTTATGAGCAATGGCTGAATAGAAGCTAGAGAAAGGAAGAGAGAAAACAATTAGAAAATGGAACACAAGAAGAGAGACAGCTACTGGAAGAAATAGAATTTTTTTCTAACCTTTTTACTTTATTCATTCTCAGGACATACGTGTAACTGGCAAAGGTCAACGTTTACTGCCCGTCCCTGGTTTCCCTTGTGAAGGTGTTGATGGGTCTTCTCTTGAACCACCACAGTCATAATGTGTTTTGATACAATTGAGCAACTTACTAGGCCACTTTAGAGGGAAGTTAAGAGTTGACCACATTGATGTGGGATTGAAGTCACTTATAGACCAGACTGGGTAAAACAGCAGGTGTTCTTCCCGAAAGAACATGAATGAACCAGTTGGGTTTTTACAACCTTCATGGCCACTATTATTGATACTTGTTTTTATTTCCAGATACTTTTACAAACGGAATTCAATTCTCAAACACCTATGGAGGGATTGTAACTTGCATCCTGTGGAATATTAGTCCAGGTTTTTGAATTATGAGTTTAGCAACATAATCACTATGCTAATACTATGGAGATCAAACATAATTAGGACAAGTGAATTGGTACAGTGAAAATTGCTGAAAATGGTGGGATAGTAGCTATGCCAAATGGCTAAAAGCCCAGGCAATTGTGATAATTACTCTATTACTGTTCCAGTCAGCCTTCTTCCCCTGCACTGAAATTTTAGTTTTAATCAGCAGCATGTTTTCAAGATGCTTGTATTCTGCCTCTCACAGCCCAACGAGCATGAGAGTAGGGTTGCAAAACTGGGATTGGACGTGCCCATTGTTTGGGCGTTACAGGTGCCATTTGAGGAGCAAAATCACATCTGCAAAGCTACGTGTCAAGACTGGATGTCAAGATTCATCATGGTCTGCTGCATGCTACACAAGCTCGCCATTCTAAGGGAGCAGTCCTTGCCACCGGGTATATGGTGAGCGGCTGAGGAGGAGGGGGAGAAGGAGCGTGAGCTTGAGGAGGAGGCAATGGACGAGGAGGAAGAAGAGAAAGAAAAAGAATGGAGGCAAACTAGACAACCTCTATTTGGCCAGCCTGTCCCTTAAGAACTCATCTGAATGCAATACCATATACCTTTTTTCCTCATTCACCAAAAGTATCACACCTAACCTTTCTTCTGTTACTGACCATCACAGCGTCCACAATTGGCCACAGTGCAAAAACAAATGGCACCACAAAAATAAATATTCCAACCCAAATTTATAAATGAAATCATTCCATATTGCATACAAAGGTCAAGTAATCATCTTTGTGCATTTCCTTAGTGCATTTCTTCCATGTGCATTTGCCTGACCTAGTGCTCTTGCTACTCCAGTGGCTGCAGTGTGGCTGGTGGTCGTGTGAAATTATTCATTTTGGTTGGAAGAACATGGAGAGACATTATAAAATAAAGGGTACAACTCTAAAGGGGATGCTGGAGCCTGGGTGTATATGCATATAAGTCATTGAAGGTGGCAGGACAGGTTGAGAGCGATTAATAAAGCATATAGTATCCTAGGCTTTATTAATAGAGGCATAGAGTACAAGAGCAAGGAGGTAATGTTAGACTTGTATAAAACACTGGTTTGGCTTCAACTGGAGTCCAGTTCTGGGCTCTGCACTTTAGGGAAGATGTGAAGGCAGTGGAGAGAGTACAGAAAAGATTCACGAGAATGTTCCAGGGATGAGGAACTTCATTTATGAAGATAGATTGGAGAAGTTGGGACTGTTTTGCTTGGAGAAGAGAAGACTGAGAGGAGATGTGATAGAGGTATTCAAAATCGTGAGGGGTCTGGACAGAGTAGATAGAGAGAAACTGTTCCCACTCATGAAAGGATCAAGAATGAAAGCACACAGATTTAAGGTAAATGGCAAAAGAAGAAATGACGACATGAGGAAAAACTTTTTCACCAGCGAGTGGTTAGGATCTGGAATGTGCTGCCTGAGAGTGTGGTGGAGGCAGGTTCAAGCGAGGCATTCAAGAGGGAATTAGATAGTTATCTGAAAAGGAAGAGTGTGCAGGGTTACGGGGAGAGGTGGGGGGATGGCACTAAGTGAATTGCTCATTTGGAGAGCTGGTGCAGACACGATGGCTGAATGGCCTCCTGTTGTGCTATAACAATTCTGTGATTCTGTGACTTTCAGTGAGACAGAATGCAGATGGTTGGCAGGTCGATCTCAAATAGCTCTGGGCCTAGAAAGCCCGGCTTCAGACTGCATCACCTCGGTATGGGAGGGAGCAGGATGGGCTGACTAATGGATTGGCAACAGCAAGGGCACTGGCAGAGTGGAAGGAGTGGGATAACAAATGCTGTCTTCCTGAGAGAGGCCAGCAGGTTTGTGCTCCATGGAGCCATTGCTACTTCCCCAGGGCAGTGCCTCAGCAATGCTAAAAATTTGTTGGAGGACAGATTGCTGGACTGCTGTGACACCCTGCAAGCCCCTTTGAACACTGTAATCCACAACCATGATGACAGTAAGCTGAGCTTGCATGACTTCAATCTGAGCTTCTACTGCAGCACACAGATTTCTGGTGGAAGCTGCTTGTGTTGTAATGGAAGCTGAGAGATCAGCTATCAGGCACTGCCATCATAGTTGGGTGCATGATTGTGCTGATGGAATTGGACACCACTTCCATGCTGGAAAAGATAGGCACCAAGCTCTGCATGAAGTCCTGTGCCAAGTCAGTGCCGGACTCTTCCATGTTCCTTGATATTGAACACAGGCTTTCTGACAGGCGCCAAGTGTTTAGTTGTGAATACCCAACAGCGGTCTTCTGTTGACTGCCCCATCAAAGTGCACATCTGAGTCCTCTGCAAAGCAGGCCGTATGCAACCTCACCTTTCAGCAAGCTAGCCTTGCCCCTGCCTTGGCTGTAGTCCATTCATGCCCAGTGTGTCACCACATACAGGCACCACCTCCATGCTATCCTCTAAATTAAGCACAGTGGCAGTATCTGAGCTGGTGCCTGTGAGTGTGATATCAAGTGACAGTACTTTTTCATCGTCATTGTATTCTTGTTGTTCCTCTATTGCCTAGCCAGGTTGCAGTTCTTGGGTATCTGAAAGGACATGGTTGTGGTGTGGGGGAGGGGACAAAGCAAGAGGTACATCCTCTTGTACGGGGCGGCACGGTGGCGCAGTGGTTAGCACCGCAGCCTCACAGCTCCAGCAACCCGGGTTCAATTCTGGGTACTGCCTGTGTGGAGTTTGCAAGTTCTCCCTGTGTCTGCGTGGGTTTCCTCCGGGTGCTCCGGTTTCCTCCCACATGCCAAAGACTTGCAGGTTGATAGGTTAAGTGGCCATTATAAATTGCCCCTAGTATGGGTAGGTGGTGGGGAAATATAGGGACAGGTGGGGATGTGGTAGGAATATGGAATTAGTGTAGGATTAGTAAAAATGGGTGGTTGATGGTCGGCACAGACTCGGTGGGCTGAAGGGCCTGTTTCAGTGCTGTATCTCTTAAAGAAAATTTTTTTAAAAAATTTTAAAAATCCTTATATCATTTGCAGCTTGTAAATCAAAAAAAGATTGTGGGATGAGGGGAAGGTGGGATGTGAGATGGAAGTTTAGGTATGAGGATATCATCATCTTCAATGGTTTTAGCTCCTCCTTTGGCCATGGCCTCAGCAATGTGTATCCCAATGTCCTCCATGGGGGTCAGGATATGCAGGCATGCCTGTCCCCCTCTGGGTAGCTCCAGCTGCCTCTGGTTGTGTGCCACTTTGTCCTGCAAGAAAGAGGGAAATGTGTCATTGAGTGTTATGCAATGTGTTTGTGTGATATGGCTGTCATTTTTTTTTATTCTTTCATGGGATGTGGGTGTCGCTGGTAAGGCCAGCATTTGTTGCCCATCCCTAATTGCCCTTGACAACTGAATGGCTTGCTAGGCCATTTCAGAGGGCAGTTCAGAGTCAACCACATTGCTGTGGGTCTGGGCTCACAGGTAGGCCAGACCAGGTAAGGACGGCAGATTTCCTTCCCTAAAGGACATTAGTGAACCAGGTGGGTTTTTACATCAATCAATAATAGTTTCATGGCACCGTTACTGAGAATAGCTTTCAATTCCATATTTTTTTAAATTAATTAATTGAATTTCAATCCCATCAGCTGCCATGGTGGTATTTGAACCCATGTCTGCAGGGCATTAGCATGGGCCTCTGGATTACTAGTCCAGTAACATTACCACTACACCACCGTCTCCCCTTGTCATGGTTGAATAGCTGGCAGTGCAAGCTGTGAGATGTAGTGTGAGGCTTATAGCAGTGCTAAGTGTGTGAGGGTGAGGCAAAGCATATTAATGTTAGGTATAAGTCCCAATTAATAGAGATCGTTGGTAGGTGTGTAATGGAGGCATGGTGATTTGAGCAGTGTCTGAGGCTAGTGGTGCAGTTGATAGGATATGGCATTTGAAGATACATGCTCTGATATTGACCACTTGTGTGAGGATATTGAACTTCTTGCAGCTCTGCACCCAGGTCTTTCGGTCTAGACCCCCGACATTGACCTTCACAGCTATCTGCTCCCATTGACCCATGGTCTCCTATGGATACGTGACATCTCTCCTGCTTTGCATCTTCCCCTCCAAGGCTTTCAATGCAGCATCTTAAAACCTTAGAGCCCACTCTGTCTTATGTTGTGCCATTACTCAATGTTTCACAGGTCAGTTTCACTTCCTGCATAACTCCCAGCACCTGCTCCAGCCAGAATGCACCTCCCCTTTAAGATGGGAAGGCTATATTTAACTGGCCCTGTTCAGGCATTTAGCCAATGAACGGCATGGATAGTGCTGGCCGAACACTGAAATCATTTAATACAGAGGGTAGGATTAAGTTGGTGTGCTACCTGTTGCAGTCAATGGGCACAGGTTAATTGCGCATTGCAATACCTGCGTCTATTTTTGTGCGCTATCATACTTAGCCCCCGGGGTGTCCAGCTCTGAACGTAAGCACTCAGTTCACCAGCATTGTTTAAAATGACAGTTTGGATTAAATTGCCAGTAACATAGTAAGCCAAAGATCTAAAGTTGCTGCAGGAACAAGATGAAAATTGTTCACTCTTAAGCAGGTTGAAAGATGCAGACCAACAGCACTTTAAAACAGTGTTGATTAAATTAAAATGTCTGTGAATAGAGAAACTGATAGGAAAAGTTGCACCCTAGGATGAAAACTGTTAAATTTGTTGAGGAATGTTGACCACCATGGGGCAGCACAGTGGCGCAGTGGTTAGCACCTCAGCCTCACAGCTCCAGTGACCCGGGTTCAATTCTGGGTACTGCCTGTGTGGAGTTTGCAAGTTCTCCCTGTGTCTGCGTGGGTTTTCTCCGGGTGCTCCGGTTTCCTCCCACAAACCAAAAGACTTGCAGGTTGGTAGGTAAATTGGCCATTATAAATTCCCCCTAGTATAGGTAGGTGGTAGGAAAATATAGGGACAGGTGGGGATGTGGTAGCAATATGGGATTAGTGTAGGATTAGTATAAATGGGTGGTTGATGGTCGGCACAGACTCGGTGGGCCGAAGGGCCTGTTTCAGTGCTGTATCTCTAAACTAAACGACAAATTACATACTCTAACTGTAATAATATATTCTACATTTCATGATACTATATTTCATAAAAATACCTCATTCTCTAATTTTCCATCATCAATGCCATGGGAAATCTGCTGCTGTGATACATAACATACACATACATTTAAGAGATGAAAGAGTACAAAGAGAAGATAAAAGAACAAAGGAGTATATGAAAGGAATTACTGAGGTCAGATGATTGCACAGGACCATTTGACTTGTTGTCAAGGTAACATTTACCTTCTCAAGCAAAGGTGGGCAAAGATATTTTATCTGCACCTGTAATTTGGAGGCCAGTTTATTGCTCCTTTAGCAGTCACTCTACTCTTGAAAGATTATTTTGACCAAGAAAGCCACTTGTCTTAGTATATTGCCAATTCTATCTGCTCACTGATCAATGGTGACTAGCAAGTAGTGGTGATCTATAAAATCTAGACCTACGAGGGTAACTTTACAACTTTTCCATACGGTTTTGTATAATCATGGCAAGTGACAGAGATTATGTTTTTTTTAACTGGCCTCAGCTATGACATGACTATAAAGAATAAAATAACTATGAGCAAGACTAAAGAGCTTGAAACATTTCAATTTAAATATAGCTTTAATCAAATAATTCTTGGCTTGTCAACACAGAATAATGCGAGGAAAGCTAATGGCTGATCTCTGAATGAAACCAATTCTGCTGATTAGTTTAGGAACGCACTTCTCTGATTTGTTGACACCATGTGGGCATGTGGGCACAAGCAGCTATTTCATCACAAATCTGAAAAATGAACAAACAAAGTTAACAGATCATGTTGCTGCATAGTAAATAAACCACCCAGTCATTAAATAGCATTGCTAAATGTGCTAAAACAAGAAAACTACCAATAAGATATATTGTTGTTATTTGACTTTGTGTATGTTAAAGAAAATCCAGATTGTGCCCAATTGTTGAACAAATTCTCCGGACTCAGACGTTGAGAATCAAACACTTTATTGCATGATATCATGGGGGAGCACACCTTATCTAAAGGCGGTCCAGTGCTACTCCCACGAGCTACAGATCGCCGTGGATTTATATAGTATAAAAGAGGCAGAGCTAACAGTTTCACAATTAGATAAGCACCCATAAGATGATCACAACACCGCCTACGTGACTGTGCACCATGCAGAGTCCGAGGTCAGCAAAACATCAGTTTCAACAATAACAAGCTGGTTCCTTAATTCAATGCCCACTCCAGACACCATATCTGGCCGTAACGTCTGATTGTGGTTAGCTGCTCTGTCTACAATTTATGACCGTTGGTTGTGGTTAGATTAGCTACAAGCTGTGTCCTGCTTTTCTGCTTCTACAAAGTTAAGTAATAATTAGCAAAACTCAGCAAAACTTCTCCAACAGTGTACATCGGGTTATTTTGACTTGGTCACTGGGCAGTAGATTTCTACACATATTGATTAGTTAGAGGAGCTGAGCATTACAAAGCAGAATTAATCAGAAATCAATTAAGTGCTAGCAGAGTATTGTGGGGTAGAGTTTCCACTTTGGCCATAATCAAGAAAGTGCACCCAAATTGTGCTGGAATTTGCACTGGTTCAGTTACAGTTAAAGTTTCTGCTAAAATTATTTTGCATAATCAGAAACATAAAATCTTCCACGAACCAACACAATTGGGCAGTGTAATGGAAAGTCATCATTTCTTTATTTTTCCTCCCATTAATAATTATTTATTGATGGATCTAAGAGTGGTAGCCTGGTGCTGTTTAATAATACAGCTGAAAATTAGTTTATTAGTAAAAATAAGAATTTTCATAAGGGTGTGCAGTCCTCCAGAATTGAGTAACCTAATTTAGATCACTGAAAACAATTTTTAAAAACTATATTGACTCATTCAACAATTTCATTTGTGTACACAAGTCAGTTTATTAGTAATGTTACGTGAGCAGTTCTATTTTTCTTTGTACAAAATGTTTTAAGAAATTATAGTTGGATTGTGAACACATGCCAAAGAGTTGCGGGTTGATAGGTAAATTGGCCATTGTAAAAATTGCCCCTAGTGTAGGTAGGTGGTAGGAGAATTGAGGGAAGGTGGAGATGTGAGAGGGACAATGGGATTAATGTAGGATTAGTATAAACGGGTGGTTGATGGTCGGCAAGGACTCATTGGGCCGAAGGGCCTGTTTCGGTGCTGTATCTCTCTATGACTGTATGACTGATTCATCTGGAATCTTGGAGAGGCTGAACTTTGGGAATTTTTCCTAAAAGGAAGGTCAACAGAAAGTTGACTAGTAAATAAATCTACTGGAAAACATCTGTTTGCAAATAATTCAGCAGGGGGGTTTGTGCTTGTGACTCTGAAAAGGATTTTTACAAGGGAATGACAAACCAAGATTTGTGGATGTCATACAACTTGCCTTTGGAAAGGTTTTTGTTTCATTTTTGAACTGTTAAAAAGCCAGTGGATGTTTGGCCAAAAACAGAAAGAAGTTTGCTTCCTGACCTGCCAGGACAACAGAAGAAGACAGCTGATAACTCTCTCTCTTTGAAAAATCCCTGCAACTTTAAAGAATTCCTGCAACAAGTTGTATTTTTGCCTCCTATATTTGAAGAAATCCTGCATGTTTGCAGAAACCTTGCATTTTTGAAGGAACTTTGTATCAAATGTGTGAGAACTGAAAACTTTGTTGCGGCACACCTGTTGTAAGACCTTCTGTGCTGAATCTCTTTGAAAGCCAACGGACCATCAACATTGCCTGGAAAGAACTGTTCTCGGAAGATTCCTAGTGGCAGCCACCTATTCGCCTTTGGGACACCTCACCAAGACAAAGGACTTCTTTCCATACCTTCTTTTAAGTCTAAGTGGGTTTTTTGTATTCCTTTTATTTCTCTGTAACAGCTGTAAACAAAAATCCCTTTTTATTACCAGTTAACCAGTTTTGTATGTATGTGTGTGTGCGTGAGGGCTAGGATAATAATAAGGGGCTTTAATATTTTAATTTTTGCTTGTTTACTTCATTATTGGTTAAGACTTGGTTTACAATAAATGGATAATTTTGTTGTTTACTAAAGAAACCTGGCTGGTGTGATTTATTCTGGGGAAAAGTAGAGTATCTGATTTACTGTTTCGGTATATATTGAGACCTGTGGAGAAGTGGGACTGAATTAACAGTGCACCCCTCCCACCTCGGTTGTAACAGTAAATTAAATATCTTTTGATATAAAAAAATACTTAAAATGTACTGCTGGTGCTTATCCACCTATGAAAATAAACAAAATTTGAAGAGTTTCCCAAACCAGCAAAATCAGCACAACTTCGCAATTTTGACCTGAGATGTGGCCAGTTTTGTGGGTACGTCTGATCCGGGTAAACTGAATCTTGAATCAGCATTTCTCAGTTTCTTTTCTTCCACCCCTAAAGGTGCTCATGTACCATTCTTTAGACAGGAGAAACACTCTGGCATATTGCCCAAGTGATAACTTGTAGCATGTGAAGCTTAGCGGTGAGTGTTCATCAGTTATTCAGTCATGGGGACCAAGCTAAGCCAAACATATGGGGCTGAATTTTTAAATCCCGACAGGGTTGGGATTGGAGGTGGGCAGGCCAGAATTTTTCGCTGCCATCCGTCATGCCGGTTTGGAGACAAAATCCCGACCTCGAGCCATTTTTAAAATGGCTGGGCTGGGTACAGGACGGATACCTGCCCGTAATAAGTAGGTAGCCAACTGAGGCCAATTTAAGGTCCTATTAAAGATACTTTGCCGAGCCAATTGAGATTTTCTGGTCGGCATGCAGGCTATACATAGCAGCTGAAATACAGCCAGTGCAACGAGGAAGCCTCATGGTGGGAGGTGTGGGGCCGAGTTTAATCCCATGAGGGACTTCCCCTCCGGCACCTGTCATGGCCGCTGGGCCACAACTGTGGCCACTGGCTATGGAGATTGCCCCTCCACGATCAAGGCCAGGCATCTGTGATCTTTTATAATTTTAATAAAACTACCTTGTCTTCAAAAGGCACCCCCATGTTGAAATGCCCTATCTCTCTCTTCATCTGCATTGGCAGCTCCCACCTCGGCTGGTTTTCCTGATGTCAGGGTCCCAACTCCAGAATAAACATCCGGCCCATGAGCTTTCCAATAGGGGTTACTGTTTAGATCAATCCCTGCATTCACCTGTCATCCAAACAGATATTCTTTCCTAATTAAATAAAAGCAAAACACTGCGGATGCTGGAAATCTGAATTAAAAACAAGAAATGCTGGAAATACTCAGCAGCGCTGGCAGCATCTGTGGAGAGAGAAGCAGAGTTAACGTTTCGGGTCAGTGACCCTTCTTCGGAACGGCAGATATTCTTTCCTGTTTTTTAAGTGTTTCTTAGCTCAGAGCTATTGAGAGGGCGGGATGGGAAGGGCGGTTGCTTAAACCTGACCCTTGAATCGATGTGCCCAACGCGAAACTGGCACACTCCAAGTTTAAAATGCTGCAACAGAAGCCAGAAGAGGCAACCCGCCCAAACTCACTAATTGGCCATTTAAGCCTCTTATCGAGCTTGATATCAGCTTGTTAAAGGCCAGTTTGGAATTTTCTTTTCAAGATGCTGAATCCACGCAGGGTCTCAACCACAATCAGGGGTTTCAATTATTCATATGATTTTCCAGAACAAAGAGAAAATTTGGAGTTGGAAATAATTAGTTTAAATTGCTATCTGGGACATCCTAGATGTACCAATTGCTATAGAGATAGATGATGCAAGGAGTGACGTTTGGTGTTTTGATCTGTGTGCTGCTGACAGATAAGTAGTTGGCTTTTGGAAAGGTGGTTGGCTTCGTACAGGGTGTTGGTCACAGAGAAAGCTGTTGGCTTATGGAAAAGCAGGTGGGCTTTTGGAAAACTGTTCGCTTTGAGAGCAGCTGGACTTAGGAGCAAAGAGGTCACTGGGAACCAGAGGTGTTTCTGTTTCAAGTAAGGCCCGTGCTCAAGCTGGGCAGATTCAGGAGACCTGATGCCCCAGAAGATAGCTGAGAAGTTAAGGAAATCAAAGTGAATTCCTAAGAACTGTGGTACACTTTGGATTGGTCCCAGGAGAAGTGAACAAACCAGCAACGTTAGGAGAACTCTTGGGATGGAAGTACCAGTTAAACAGGAGTATTCTGTTGAGATTGTTATGACCCAGTGAGAAAGGTGTCTAGGGGTCTTTTAGCAGTTCTGATGAAGGGTCACTGACCTGAAACGTTAACTCTGCTTCACTCTCCACAGATGCTGCCAGACCTGATGAGTATTTCCAGCATTTCTTATTTTTATGTCAGATTTCCAGCATCTGCAGCAGTTTGCTTTTATTTGGTCTAGGGGTCTTTCACTGTCTTCACCTGATCTTATTGTAACAGGGTTTAATTTTTAAAGACACTGTTTTTTGAGCTCCCCCTTGGTGAATCCTTGTTCACCGCTTTCCAATTATAAAGCAAAGAAATGAGCACAAACAGCCTTTCTTAGGTTTAAAGAAGAAAAGTGAAATTTACTAAACTTACTTAAACTCTAATTCGGTTAACGCCTACGGATATACGATGCACCCACGCTAGCATGCACATGCGATACGCACATGTAAATAGAGACAGAAAAGAGAAGAAAAATAAAATGGAGAGGTTTGAGGCAATATCAGAAGAGCTTCTTGTTTACTGTGCTTCAAGTTCACTGTAGTCCTTTTGTAAGTAGTTTGCTTTTCATTGGGGCCCAGTATTCTTCTTGAACCTTGTTCACTGTCGGAGACTTTTCTCTCTTGGGGTTCATGTGTCTTCAATGGTTTCCGAAACTGGTGAGAGCGAGATGAGAACAGACAGGAGAGAGGTGCTCTCAGTCCAGGAGAAAACAGCTTTCTGATTTTAAATTCCCTGTTGGAAGTTCAAATTCAAAAAACTCCAACAGTCAGCTAGTCATGTGACCAAACTGGTCTGACCACTTATTCTGTATATTGGAGAAGCAAGGACTGGGTCCCTTATTCCAACACTGTCTGTTACTATGCAAATGCCTTTCCAGTCAGGGCTCCAATTGTTTTTTAAAGCAAGTTCTTTCTTCACCAACAATATTTTAAAATCAATGTTCATGTGGCAAAATTAAATTTCTTCATTCTTGGTAGGTGGGGTAGGGGGGGGGGGGGGTGGAGGGCACGTGGAGGGTGGCTTGCCTGACAAGATTTAGAGGTTAAAGTATACATCTTCATGTTCTGTAGATTATAAGTTTCAAATATGTGTTTCTAAATTATAGTGTAACGTTAGTAGTGTTTTGCTTTGTTTAAATCTTGTACAGTGAAGTTTTTTTGTTTAAAAGGTGAAATCTTGTGAAATAATTCTTTCAGTAATAACTGGGAATTTGACTTTCACTTTTTAAAAAGTTAACAGTCCCTAACGGGCTTGTAACAGTAGTTAGAGGTGGGTCGGGGCCTATTGGGGACAAAGAGGATGATATATGCTTAGAGGAACAGGGGAAGGCTAGAATACGTCATGAGTACTTTGTATCAATGTTTAATAGGGAAGAGGATGCTGACAAAATATCAGTACGAGCGGAGATGGTAGAGGCAATGAGGTGAAAATTGCTAGGCACAATGAACTGGCAAGGCCAGCTATGCTTAGAGTGGATAAATCACCTGGTCCAGATGGCTTGCTAAAAGAAGTGGGAGTAGAGATAGCGGAAGGGCTTGCCATAATCTTCCAATCTTCCCTAGATATCAGGGAGGTACCAGAGGATTGCAGAGTGACAAATGTGACACCCTTATTCAAGAAAGGGTATAAGATCATTCCTTGTAACTACAGGCTGGTCAGTTTAAGATCAGTGGTGTGTAAGGTTTTAGAAACAGTTATCAGGGAAAAAATATCAACTGGCACTCGGAAATATTTGAGTTAATTAAGGATAGCCAGCATGGATTTGTAAAAGGCAGATCATGCTTGACTAATTTAATTGATTTTTTTGATGAAGTAACAGAGAAGGTCGATGAAGGGAACGCAATGAATGTTGTCTATTTGGATTTTAAGAAAGCCTTTGACAAAGTACCACATAAAAGGCTGGTTACCAAAATTGAGGCACATGGAATAGGAGGTCAGTGTCAGCTTGGATAAAAAAAAAATTAGCTGAAGGACAGAAAACAGCGATTTGTGGTAAATGATTATTCTCCAGACTGGAGGATGGTTGATAATGGTGTTTGCCAATGTCAGTGCTAGGATCACAGTATTGCGTCCTGTTCTGTTCACCATAATTTAGGAAGGATGTGAGGGTCCTTGAGAGGATGCAAGGGAAATTTACCAGAATGGCTCGAGGGATGAGGAATTTTAGCTACAAGGTTAGGTTGGAAAAGCTGGGGTTGTTCTCCCTGGAGCAAAGGAGGTTGAGGAGAGATTTTATAGAGGTGTACAAGATTTTGATAGGTTTGGATAGGGTAGACAAAGAAAAGCTATTCACATTAGGTGCTGTCACAAGGACTAGGGGACACATATTGAAGATTTTGGGCAAAAGGTGCAAGGGATGTGAGGAAGAACTTTTTTGCACAGTGAGTGGTAATGACATGGAACTGGCTCCCTATGAGGATTGTGGATGTGGAGATGATGAATGATTTCAGAAGGAAATTGGATCGGCACTTGAGGGAAATAAACTTAAAGGGCTATGGGTTTAGGCCAGGGAATGAAACTGATTGGATTGCTTTGCAAAGAGCTGGCATGGACTTGATGGGCTGAATGGCCTCCTTCTGTGCTGTTATGACTCTAAGTGCAGGGAGCATCAATTGCACCATGTGGCCATCAAGGCACCAACTAATCAGCCAAGGAGATTCCCCAATTGGAAGGGATTCCAGTTCTTAAACGTCAAGCTGCCATGTGATCACAGGAAGAACTTTATGCAGCTGTGCAAGCTTTCCTGGAAGTTGCTATTAAGACTTTATCCTTCAGCACTTGCTGGTGCTGCAGCTCTTTATGATGCCATTGGAGATACATGGCTGGCTGTTAGCAGATAAGGCTTATCCCATGAGGAGATGGTTAATGACTCCAGTGCCTCACCCTGCCACAGTGGCTGAGGGACACTGTAACCAATGCCACCTGAGTACAAGGGTCGTCATTGAACAGACCATCAGCCTCCTGATGATGAGGCTCTGGTGCCTTGACCGATTGGGTGGCGCCCTCCAGTACACACCCTCAAGGATCTTGCACATCGTGCTGAGTTGTGCTGAGTCCTCCATTACTTGGCAGTCCAGAGAGGTGTGGTCCTTGGGGAAGGAAATGCATTGGAATAGCACAGATCTTCAGAGGAGGAAGAAGAGGAGAAGGGAGATGAGGAAGAGGAAGAGGCTCAAAAAGAACTGGAGAACAGTCCTCATGTTGCAGTAGCAGGCTCAGGAGGTGGAGCGCTCATCAGGATGGCAGGGATGCTAGGGCCATTCTGATGCAGGGACATTTGACCTGTATGAGACTCAGTCTGCAAGACATTTGGAGAGGAGAGTAACCTTCATCTGACTGGGAGAAATCATCAGTTTGCAGCAAATGTCAGCAACGTTCCAGAAAGGCTCCAGAGTCTCCACCTAACACACTCTCCCCAAGCACGTTCTATCGCTTTAGCAACCCTTACTTCCCATTCTCCTGAGTCCCGCATGATGAAATGGAAACACACAAGTCCACTTTAGTGCAACTAATTTCCCAGTACTTTATTGCTTAACAGATCATTATTATTTATATCAGAAACAGACAAGTAACCCATAAAGTGATTTACCAACATGGTGGCCACTCCTACAAGTGCTTCCCCTTGTGGCTGAGGACGAGGTAGAGGCAGACTGTTCACTATTGCCAGTCTGGGAGTGAGTTAGCTGTGGCAGTTGGCCTCATCCTGAAGGTGCCGGCAGGGTTACCACCAAAGGCTGCTGTACAGCATTCTGAAGGGGCAGCCACTGTCACAGACCATGACCTGACAGATGCTTTGTTCATTTGAGGGGACATGGAGGCAGATGACGATGATTAAGCCCTGTGAGGGATGGCTTCCTCATCACCATCTATCGCCTCCTCAGCCCTCTCATTGCACCTTTGATCGCTGGAGGAGACCACCAGCTGTAGCACAGCTGGCATCCACTCCATGCTTTGTTGCACCATTTGCCCCACTTGACTGGTCAATGCTACAGACCGTGGTGTTCAGGGAAATGTCCCTCCAGATTTCCCTTTAAATGATCACCTTGAGAGTCGGATGTTGATACGAGCAGTTCCTTTTATTCTAGCATATGCAGGAAGAGTCACCCTCGCAAACGCAAGCTGCGACTCTACTGAAACAACATTGAACAGACAATTTACACGGTTACAAAGCTTGAGCGGGCATGTCACATTTCCAGATGACTCTCTGTTCCTTCCCCTACATCAGTCCCCCCATTTGGCCCCTGGTCAGATGTCATCTGGCCCAGGTGTCCATCAGCCCTGAATCCTTGGCCTGTCGAACAATCCAGGGATCCTACCAGCCTCAACAAGCTCCGAATTTTTACTTCCCATCCTCTAACAGCCTTACCTAAGTCCTAATGACCTAGGCTCAAACCTGGGATCAATTCCCTATATTATAAGATTATTACCCTTCTGACACTGCCCCCACTGAGTGTCCTCCCCAGATGACCCCTCCTTCACAAGTTCCTCTTTTGCATCCCTTGGGTTTTTGGCCAATGCTGGGGCTTTTCGCTGCCTCATCAGGCTACTCACAAGGCATGTCATGTATAACAGTATTACCAACTGGACAACTACTAAAAAGTGAAAGATAATTCAGATCTACGGATGAATCTGCACTTTGAGGCCCCAATTCCAGAGCTCCTTCCACCGGGGGGTATCGTCTATCTGCTCTATGTCCTTATCTATATCCCTGCTCTTCTGCTGCAAGGTATAGTATGCCTTGTGCACCTTCTCAATTCCTTTCTGTATTGCAGTAAGGTGTTCGGGTAGAGGGGGCATTGAGTAGGAGAACGGGTTCATTTGTTGTGTCAGGTTATCCCTGATATCTTCCTTAACCTGCGTGTAAACCGTTTCCCATCTATGAATCTCCACCAGTTCCACCTCCCCACCTGGGCTGGCATCTGCGGGTGCAAGCACACTGTATGATTGGTTAATGGACATAAGCAATTCCCGTGGTGGTATTCCTGTCATAATGTGTTTTTTTTAAATTCATTCATGGGATGTGGGTGTCGCTGACCAGGCCAGCATTTATTGCCCATCCCTAATTGCCCTTGAGAAGGTGGTGATGAGCTGCCTTCTTGAACCGCTGTAGTCCATGTGGGGTAGGTACACCCACAGTGCTGTTAGGAAGGGAGTTCCAGGATTTTGACCCAGCAACAGTGAAGGAACGGCGATATAGTTCCAAGTCAGGATGGTGTGTGACTTGGAGGGGAACTTGCAGGTGGTGGTGTTCCCATGCATTTGCTGCCCTTGTACTTCTAGTTGGTAGAGGTCGCAGGTTTAGAAGGTGCTGTCTAAGGAGGCTTGGTGCGTTGCTGCAGTGCATCTTGTAGATGGTACACACTGCTGCCACTGTGCGTTAGTGGTGGAGGGAGTGAATGTTTGTGGATGGGGTGCCAATCAAGCGGCTGCTTTGTCCTGGTGATACAGTATCACCCTTCGCCCAGATATGTTGCATGTGTTGGTTCCATTGTGGCCCATATGTCTTTCATCATACAGTTAGATGCTGCCTTAAACCCACACTTGGCCTCTTCTGTCTCATAGACTGGATGGGGGCACACTACTGTGGAGGACCCTCCACTACACCCCTCTAAAGTGGTACTTTTCATGTTCCCCTCTTTCTCTGCTGCATATGATGACACATCACAGAGTCTCACATAATAATCTCCTCTAATTACTCCTACAATCTCTACTCTGTACAAGGTTCTTCTGGTGTTAATTCCGTCAAGACAGGGATTGCCAAGACCATGCTGAGCAACATTCCATTTCTCAAAACACATTCAGTATTTGTTGAATACACATGTATTAGACCGCTGAGCTGGCAACCAGTTATGTTTGACCCTGCCTTTCTAGACAGGTTTGTCAACTATTTATTTGTAATCCACATGGGTACTTCTCTCTCCTGTATTTTTCTTTGGTTTTCCTGTGTCTGTTCAAGCACCCATGGCCCATAAGTACTGCAGACATCATTTTGGGCTGCCTTCCATGAGGCGTTGTGGCCTTCCTTAATTAATTCACTAATAGTCCGTCCGTGACTCTCTAATACAGTTACCAAGGCCTGTACTGTCTGGATCAGGTCCAGGGTCCATATGGAGTTGTCCAGCCTGGACTCCTTGTTCCTTTTTTAATATTTCTTTAAGTTGGGCACTCAATTTGCAGACCTTTTGGTCCACTGAGGCTAAACCAATCGAATTTACTACAGAGGTTCTGGTATTAAATTCTGTAGCAGCATCGTTTACCAGGCTGCGCTTTCTCAGCCCCTTTCCTTGGGGGCGGGGATCTCACCGACTTCCGCCACTGACCTGGGCTGCTTGTTCCAATACTCACTGCAGCAGTGCTGTGTACAATGCCTGAGTTTTAGTTGAGCACCAAAGGGGTAAGCTTTTGTCTGATATGTTCAGTGCTATGGGTACCAGTTCATTGTGTACATTGTCATACAATACCTTATCTTCCTTTATTAATACCAGTCTATTTCCTGGGCTCGGGCTCAGCTCCGGGCAGGGCAATACAGGCTGTGCAGTTCCTGTAGTTTTGATGATTATTGTAGTAGTTTGGGTAGTCGTCGTTTTATAGACCCTTTCCTTCGGGTACACATCCCATGTCCACTTACTACCACCCTTCAGGCCACACAAACCCCACCCTGAGTCAGTGGAGTGAGAATGGTTGAACTGGGCATAATCCATCTCACACCATACCTGTATATAACCCGTGCTGCAATTCAAGGCTACTTGTTTCCCAGTGGTCACGTTCAGCATTCCTCGCTCCTGGTCGCACTTAACGTCACTCTTATTTTTGTATCATAGTCCAGTCTGCTGCTGCTGTCGAGTGATAGTCAGTTCCTTCAATGATGAGGGTGACGACCCCAACCCATGCAAGCAACATGACGACCTTCATGATCCTGCGGAGAGAAGACCTATGATGGATGCCAGTCATCACCAGTCAGACTCGGTTATTCTTAGTGCAATTGTAAAGCTGTAATTAGGGACAATGTTTCCATCGGCCCTTTCCTTGCATATCTACACATGGGCATGTGTCACTGGTCATAAGGACCTCATTAAGAGCAGTATAATCTATAGTGAGTCAGTATGACCCATCCGGCTTCCTCACTGGCCAGATGGGGGAGCTGGTTGTAGAGACAGTCGGATGGATTACCCCTTTTTGTCTCAGCTGTTGTACTACTTCTGCACAGCCCATTGTGCCTCTGGTTTAATGGGGTACTGCTTCATCGCCTGATGATCTGGTACCTTAATCGCCACCGGCTCCATTGCACCAATCCATAATCCTGCCTGTCAGTTGCCCAGACATCTGGGACCTGTTGGCATATCAGTCCCCATGTCCCGTGTTTCTCCCAGTCTACCCCTATTACCTGCACAGGCGCTACTCCAGCCATTCTGGTTGTGATTGTCTCTGGGATACATTGTTCCTGCCTAATCCCTGCACTGGACCACACTATGCATCCTTCTTTAGGATGAATCAATGCTCCTAACTCTCGCAAAATGTCCAATCCCAGGATTGTCCCTTCTGTGGTTTTCCACACCCACAAATGAGTAGGTCATCAATCCTCCTACTTCCAAGAGGATGGTCTCACTTCTCCTAGCTCTAATATGTTTGCCTCCTATCCCTGCTTTCGTGATATATTGTCTAATTGCTGGTGTATCTAAATCTGTTATGGATACGGAAGCCCCTGTGTCTATCAACATTCTGCACTGACAGCCCCTAACAGCATGTCAACATACATCCTTGGGTTCCCTGTTGTACTGTTCACACTGGGGACTGAGGCGACCTATTTCCCTTCGACCAGTTCCTTAAACAATTTCCTAGCATCTTCAGGGGTCAAAAACTTTCCTGGTTGTTGGCCCCCCTGTTTAGGACCCTGTCCTTCCTTTCCTCCTCCTTGTGCCCTGCACTGGTCTCATGTGTGTCCAGGCTTCCAACAATTGGCACATTTCTGTGCTGTGGGTCCTGATATGGCTTTACATCCCCTAGCCATGTGTCCCGAATTCCCACAGTTGTAACAGGGTCCCGTAGTCCCCACCGTGGCTACTGTTGCAATGGAGACATTCGAGTTCTTGTGGGTTTCCACCTCCGTTGTCCATCTCATGATTTCTACATAGGTGCTCCTTACCAGCAGGTCCATCTGGAGGATCTTCTGGTGCTCCGGACTAAACCCTTCCTTGAGCATTTTAAGAAAGACCTCATCCTCCTGCCGAGAGTGATGCATTCCAGACACAGTACCTTTGTGCTGTACTTATGCTCCGCATAATCCATCGCACTCTCTCCCTTACATTGGGAGACGGTTGTTATGGCCTCCCAATTGCTCTGCCCCTGACCTAGAGCGTCTCGCAATTCATTCTCAAATCTCTACCCTCTTCCCCTGCTCATCGGTCCAACTTCCATTCTGGATCCGGAGCGGCATCCTGTCCCACAGATCTTTAGGGCGTTTAGCGCACACGAATACATGTGTGTCCTTTGGGTGCATCACGTGGAAGCTCTATCTCCTGCAGTTTTCTCCAGAACCCATTGTTATTATTGTTGGACTTTAGCTTGGGCAGATCCTTTAGGATCATTTGTTTCTCCCCAGGTGTAAAGGGACCTTCTCTATCTGTATTTCCTCCTCCCCACCCTCAGCCCCTTCCTCTTCATCCTCTTTCTTGCTTCCCTTCTTTTTCCTATGTCCTTTCTTGACTGTCACGGACATCGGGGCCATTTTACTAAGCAATGGTGGGGCAGAGGGCTCGGCCACCATTTCATTGTACGGGGAGGGTCTTCCCACTCGTATTGTGCTGCTTCTTGGACAAAATCACCCCATTCTACGTCCTCATCATCGTCATTGTGGTCATTTATGTCCTCGTCACTATTCCCTGACTTCGCTACAGCCGTGACATAGACTTGTTTCTGTTGTTGGGCATGTTTGTAGACTCGCCGGTAGAGTCCCAGATACAAATTAATTATGATTATGACTGCTTTGTCCTTCCTATCTTTCTTTGTCCTATCCAATACGCTCCTTGGACTTCTGGCATGCCCTTGGAGTCCCACCCGTCCTTTTCCATTTTCCTAATCAGTTTCTTTTATTCATTTGCTAGAAACCTGGTGAGGGATCCCTCCTGTCCCCAGTCCAGGTCCTCCCCACTAGTGGCCATTTTGCCTGCTGTAAATTTCTGACCTCCCTGCGTGGTTCTGACCTACTCGCGGGTGTCCGCCTGTCTTGCGTGGTTTATGGACTGCAGATGCTTTAGGTCTACGGTTCTGATCCGCGCGCTTCTGACTTACTCTCAACTCCCTACCCCAGCGTGCTTATGATCGCTCGGCACCTGGGTCTCCAGGTGTTGGTTCTTTGGTACCAACTTAAATTACCAGTCCCACAACTGTGAGGTAGACCTTTCCTAACTAAAGGTAGTAAAATAAAATGTACTCACCCCTTCTATCGGTCTCCTCACTGCCATGGTCCTGATATATCCTGCCAACTCCGCCAAATGTTAGTGGAAATGTCCCTCCAGGTTTCCCTTTAAATGATCACCTCGCGAGTCGGCTGCCGATTTGAGCGGTTCCTTTTATTCCAGCAAAGGCAGGGAGATTCACTCTCACAAATGCAAGCTGTGACTCTGCTGATACCACTACGAACAGACAATTTATACTATTACAAAGCTTGAGCGGGCATGTCATATTTCCACATGACTCTCTGTTCCTTCCCCTACATCAGCAGCATGCATCCTGTGCACTGTTCCTGCATCCACTCTGAGTGATGTCGCATATGGCTCTCCATGAGGTTGGCCCCTCGCTATGGAGGCGCTCATACACTCAAAGCACTGAGACATTGTGGAACACATGAGATGAATGGACTACTCTATTCTCATCCCATGGCTCAGCAGTGACTCAGGTAAACCGACGTGTGGGCACACATCTCACACTGATTTTTATTTTTTATTTATTTAGAGATACAGCACTGAAACAGGCCCTTCGGCCCACCGAGTCTGTGCCGACCATCAACCACCCATTTATACTAATCCGACATTAATCTCATTACCCTCTCACATCCCCACCTTCCCTCAATTCCCCTACCACCTACCTATACTAGGGGCAATTTATAATGGCCAATTTACCTATCAACCTGCAAGTCTTTGGCTGTGGGAGGAAACCAGAGCACCCGGCGAAAACCCACGCGGTCACAGCGAGAACTTGCAAACTCCGCGCAGGCAGTACTCAGAATCAAACCTGGGTCGCTGGAGCTGTGAGGCTGCGGTGCTAACCACTGCGCCACTGTGCCGCCCAGGGTCGAGATTTTCCGGGTAGAGATGCCAGTTTTGTGACTCCTGAGACTTTGCATCTCCTCCCTCCAGAGCAGGGTTGTGCCTGCTCTCCATTCTCCGTGGGGGACTGGCCACAGCTGATTCTGCCTTCCCCAAAACCTCCAGCTCTGAAGTGATATGCACTTCACCCTGTGCCACTGTTTATAAAACTGCGTGAGGATCCACTGAGGTGCGAGTATCTGCAATGGAGTGTATGCTCAAAAGATGTGATGTTGCAGACACTGATGTGTCTTCCTCTTTTGACTCCTGGGGATCTTGCTGTACTTTCATGGATTCCTGTCCCTCTGCAGCTGCCTCTGTGGGAGACATAAAAGAAGATGGTGATGAGAATTCAGGACAGTCAACAGCTGCTTAAAATAATGTCATGACCGCTTATGCATTGACACTTGTGCACGGGGAGCATTGCCATGCATCCCCTGAACCTAGAGACGTTGAAATGTTTTCACCCTGTGTACAGTGGAGCCCTGTTTCTCCAATCCCAGTGTCCCTGTGTCTTGACACTCTGGCCATATCAAGGGCCAGCTCCTCAAAGTGCATCAGCGCCGTGAGCTGGGGCACACCACCATGAAGATGTACCCTCTTGTTCACTCTGGTTTTCAATTCCCATTTGGCCAGCAAGCAGTTAGGACAATGCCTCTCTCCATGACCACTCACCAATTTTCATTCACATTTGCTGCTGCAATCTGCACTCCAGCTTCCTGTCCAACAGCACTGGTATTCTGACGTTTGCTTATGGATCATCAAGACATCTATCCCATGGTCAGAAGCACTTGTCACGGTGGGGTGGAAAGGCTTCCCTCTTTTCCCTCTCCTTGTTTGACCACAACAGGTGTAATTCTTTCTTAAAGTGGATGTACTGGCTAATTCAGTAGGTGTTTGATTACTTACTTGCTATGATCATAACAAGAACCATTCAGACAGGTTGTCTTGAGTTAACAAAGAAAGAGGTTAACTTTATTGTACCTAAACTGAATTAATAAAAAATCATAAACAATGCGCCAACTTTCACTCACACAAACTGGGGATTTACACACTCACAAATAGGTTACAGAGTGGAGAAAGGTAGATTGGTTGAGTTAGAGTCCATCGAAAAAAGGGGTACACAATCTGTGGCATTTGGTGATTCAGCTGACTTCTAGCTGAATTCGGTGGTCCTGAGGCATTTAGTTTGAAGAGGTAGATGACTGGTTTGCTGGGTCTCTTGGAGACAGCGATGCGGATGATTTCCTCCAACAGGATTTCTGATTGTAGCTTGAGTATGCAAAAGTGGTCAGTCAACAAGCAGGATTTGAAAGCTTTCAAGCTGGAATGGAGAGAGAGAGAGTCCACTTGGATCAGCACGTGTCAGAGTCCAGTTGCTTCCCCTCTCGCTGTTGCAGGAAGACACAAGCTTAAAAACACAATTGGGGAGGTGCTTGTCACATCACAGTCACTCAGTGATTCAAACATAGCAATTAGCAGTATTTCTCTCTTGCAAAAAGAATAGGTAGTTCCTTTAAACTTCCTGGGTCTTAGATCTCGCTGGGATCTGAGCAGACATTTCATCTCGCTCCTCACAAGCAATGCAGTGTTGCAAAGTAGGTAGCCATCTTAACCTGTCAGCAAATTCATCCTTTTTTAAAATTCATTCATGAGATTTTTTTATTCATTCATAGGATGTGGGCATTGCTGGATTGGCCAGCATTTGTTGCACACCCCCCACCCCCGCAATTGCCCTTGAGAAGGTGGTGGTGATCTGCCTTCTTGAACTGCTGCAGTCCATGTGAGGTGGGGACACCCACAATGCAGTTAGGAAGGGAGTTCTAGAATTTTGACCCAGCGACAGTAAAGGAATGGCGAAATAGTTCCAAGTCAGGATAGTCTGTGACTTGAAGGGGAACTTGCAGGTGGTGGTGTTCCCATGCATTTGTTGCCCTTGCCCTTCTAGCTGGTAGAGGTCGTGGGTTTGGAAGGTGCTGTCTAAGGAGCCTTGGTGCATTGCTGCAGTGCATCTTGTAGATGGTATACACTACTGCCACTGTGCGTCAGTGGTGGAGGGAGTGAATGTTTGTGGATGGGGAGCCAATCAAGTGGGCTGCTTTGTCCTGGATGGTATTGAGCTTCTTGAGTGTTGTTAGAAATGCATCCATCCAGGCAAGTGGAGAGTATTCCATCACACTCCTGACTTGTGCCTTGTAGATGGTGGACAGGCTTTGGGGAGTCAGGAGGTGAGTTACTCACTGCAGGATTCCTAGCCTCTGACCTGCTCTTGTAGCCACAGTATTGTTATGGCTACGGCAGTTCAGTTTCTGGTCAATGGTAACACCCAGAATGTTGATAGTGGAGGATTCAGCGATGGTAATACCATTGAATGTCAAGGGGAGATGGTTAGATTCTCTTTTGTTGGAGATGGTCATTGCCTGGCACTTGTGTGGTGCAAATGTTACTTGCCACTTATCAGCCCAAAGCTAGATATTGTCCCGGCCTTGCTGCATTTCTACACAGACTGCTTCAGTATCTGAGGAGTCGCGAATGGTGCTCCACGTTGTGCAATCATCAGCGAACACCCCCACTTCTGACCTTATGATTGAAGGAAGGTCATTGATGAAGCAGGTTGGGCCTAGGACACTATCCTGAGGAACTCCTGCAGTGATGTCCTGGAACTGAGATGATTGACCTCCAACAACCACAGCCATCTTCCTTTGTACTCCATATGACTCCAACCAGCAGAGAGTTTTCCCTCTGATTCCCATTGACTTCAGTTTTGCTAGGGCTCCCTGATGCCATACTCGGTCAAATGTTGCCTTGAGGTCAAGGGCAGCAAGTTTCACCTCACCTCTTGAGTTCAGCTCTTTAGTCTATGTTTGAACCAAGGTTGTAATGTGGTCAGGAGCTGAGTGGCCCTGGCGGAACCCAATCTAAGTGTCACTGAGCAGGTTATTGCTCAGCAAGTGCCGCTTGATAGCACTGTTGATGACACCTTCCATCGCGTTACTGATGATCGTGAGTAGACTGATGGGGCGGTAATTGGCCGGGTTGGATTTGTCCTGCTTTTTGTGTACAGGACATAACTTGGGCAATTTTCCACATTGCTGGGTAGATGCCAGTGTTGTAGCTGTACTGGAACAGCTTGGCTCCGGGCGTGGCAAGTTCTGAAGTACAGGTCTTCAGTATTATTGCCCAAATATTGTCAGGGCCCATAGCCTTTGCAGTATCCAGTGCCTTCAGTCATTTCTTGATATCACGCGGAGTGAATCAAATTGGCTGAAGTCTGACATCTGTGATGCTGGGGACTTCGGGAGGAGGCCGAGATAGATCATCAAATTGGCACTTCTGGATGAAGATTGTTGCAAATGCTTCAGCCTTATCTTTTGCACTGATGTCCTGGGCTCCCCCATCATTGAGGATGGGGATATTTGTGGAGCCACATTCTCCAGTTAGTTGTTTAATTGTCCACCACCATTCACGGCTGGATGTGGCAGGACTGCAGAGCTTAGATCTGATCCGTTGGATATGGGATCATTTAGCTCTGTCTATCGCATGCAGCTTACGCAGTTTGGCATGCAAGTACTCCTGGCTTGTTGCTTCACCAGGTTGGTACCTCATTTTGAGGTATGACTGGTGCTGCTCCTGGCGTGCCCTTATGCACTCTTCATTGAACCATGGTTGGTCCTCCGGCTTGATGGTAATGGTAGAGTGGGGGATATGTCTTGCCATGAGGTTAGAGATTGTGATTGAGTACAATTCTGCTGCTGCTGATGACCCACAGTGCCTCATGGATGCCCAGTTTTGCATTGCTAGATCTGTTCGAAATCTATCCCATTTAGCCTGGTGGTAGTGCCACAAAACATGATGGAGGGTACCCTCAATGTGAAGGCAGGACTTCGTCTCCACAAGGACTGTGCAGTGGTCACTCCTACCAATACTGTCATGGACAGATGCATCTATGGCAGGCAGATTGGTGAGGACGAGGTCAAGTATGTTTTTCCCTCTTGTTGGTTCCCTCACCGCCTGCCGCAGACCCAGTCTAGCAGCTATGTCTTTTAGGGCTCGGCCAGCTCGGTCAGTATTGGTGCTACTGAGCCACTCTTGGTGATGGACATTGAAGTCCCCTAACCAGAGTACATTCTCCACCCTTGCTACCCTCAGTGCTTTCTCCAAGTGGTGATCAACATGGAGAAGCACTGATTCATCAGCTGAGGGGGGGCAGTAGGTGGTAATCAGCAAGAGATTTCCTTGCCCATGTTTGACCTGATGCCATGAGACTTCATGGGGTCTGGAGTCAATGTGGAGGACTCCCAGGGCAATTCCCTCCTGAATGTATATCACTGTGGCGCCACCTCTGCTGAGTCTGTCCTGTTGGCGGGGCAGGAGATACCCGGGGATGGTGATGGCAGTGTCTGGGACATTGTCCATCAGGTATGATTCCATGAGTATGACTATGTCAGGCTGTTGCTTGACTCATCTGTGGGACAGCTCTCCTAACTTTGACACAAACCCTCAGATGTTAGTAAGGAGGACTTTGCAAGTCGACAGGGCTGAGTTTGCCATTGTCGTTTCCAGTGCCTAAGTCGATGCCAGGTGGTCCATCCAGTTTCATTCTGTTGTGGGCATCGCTTGCTAGGACAGCATTTATTGCCATCCCTAATTGCCCTTTTAGCTGGTCTTTTAAAAATTTATTTTGAAAAAAAAATTCAGATCTCCTGTCAGTGGAGAAAAGAAAATTATCATTCAACAAAGCGCATTGGTGTAACAAACTCCATGCACCCTCAGGATGCCCCTCTCTTTTACACTCTCATGACTGCTGACCAGGAGGCATACCATCTGGGTCTATCTTTGGATTTACCTTTCCAGACCTGAGAAGGTCATTGAAACGTTTGTGGCATTGCAACCAATTCCTCTTCACCACTCCTCTGCTGTTGACCTTGTGAGCCACCTCCAGCCATGCCCTCTTGGTGAGCCTGGCAAGCTTTCTATTGCCAGTGGCAGGGAACAGGATGTTTCTGTGCTTAGTCACCACCTCCAGCCTCCAATAAGGCATCAGAAAAGCAGGGGGCTGCCCTGTCATGGGGGCCATCCCTTCCCACTGACCTCTGCTGTGCTCCTCCTTCCATCCTTTGGATGAATGGCAACCTCAGCAATGGCTGACATTCACCCTTTAAATCATGCCTGCTGCTGCCTTTGTGCTGCCTTCTTCCCACATCTGCCACCGCTAATGGGACAATGAAATGTTTTCCATATTAAAATCGCAACATGTGTACATTGCTGCAGTGGTGCAGGGTTGGGATCTGGAAGTGACAGTGACATTGGGGTTCCAACCCCAAAATGGAAATCAGACCCCCAGTGACCAATTTTAGTGACCGCATGAAATATCCTTCAAAGAAAAGGCAACTCATCACATACCAAGCGGGGAGTTTTAGTTCCACTGGATACTGAATGGATCAGAATTTATTATCGAGCGGCTCTATATGATGCTGTGCCACCTCACAGCGAGTTTAACCCTCCTGATTTTTCTGGTGGCAGTCATTGCCTGACTATACAGAAGCTTCATTAGTGTATGTTAATTGGAATATCATTCGTAGGTCCATGATGGCTTTTAATGGCCTTCTGTCGGAGAAGATGTAGAGGCAGCACGAGGTAAGTCTTAAACTTATCTTTGTGGGACCAGGAGGATCAAGAATGCATCTCTAGGCCCCACAAAGAGAATCTGAGGGGTGAATTTTAATTCCCCCCGCAAAAATAGGTGTTGGGATCAGGTCAGATGTTAAAATTGTTGAAATCTCAAACCCAATCACAACCTGGCCACTTCCAGTTTTAATGGAGTGGGGACAAGGGGCAGGCAGCCAATCCACTCCCAGGAGGCAGGTTGACACTTTAAACATTTTAATGAGGCTAATGGCCTTTGATTTAATGAGTGTCCGAGCTTTCCGGGTCTTGAGAAACTCAGCAGCTGAAGGGAGATGGTGACAGCTTTGGGTAGAAGGAAGTGCCTTCTCAGTAGTGGGAGCTCCTGGGAGCAGGTTGGCTACAACACCCCTTATCCTACCTCTGTTAACCCCAGAAGTGTGCTGGTTACGGTCAAGATTGAGATGGGGGGTTGCTTGGGGGGGCTGAGGGGAAGCACTTCTTCTCCACTTGGCCTACAGCAGCCCTCACCCTCCCTCCATAAAAAGACCCCCAGGGTCTTGCATCAGAACCCCAGGATCAGGGATTGGACTCCCCACCCACCTCCCCTGGGTTCAGGAATCAGACACACACCGCCCACAACACCACCCCCCACCCACAACCTTCATGTTCCAATAGCAGTTCCAGGCTCCCGCCTGCTCAGGAGTCCTCTCTGCCTGACTGGAAGCAAAGCCTGTTAATCTGGCTGACCTCTAGAGGGGGGCTGTCAAGCAGAAAAGTCACAAGTTGTGGAGTTAAAACTCCACAGCATGTGGGGAAATCCTGCTCCTGTCCAAAACTCCGTCTATATAAACCTGTCCTTCCTAACATCTGGGCCTGTTGCCCCAGGCTATCCCCTCCTATTCGTTGGACCTTGCCAAAATCACCTGCACCACCACTGCCACCGCCCCCCCGCCCCACAATCCACAAGTTACCCGAGTGCCAGTGGGTTTCCTCTGGGTCACCCGATCACCACCTCTCGGCAACAGGCCAGCTCACTCTTTACACCCATTTTCAGTGGGAAGTTGACCGGTGGTATATTAAGATGGGCTGGGCTTCCCACGAGACTCTTGGCAAGAGCTCTGCTACCTGATTCGTGGCAGTCCAACTTCCCCCTCAAGTTCCTTTAAGACTATTATCTAACCTTGGATTGAGATAACAATAATAAACTGTTCAAGTTTCCCTCTACGAAAAGGGCAGGATTAGCTACTAAATATTCCTGGATACAAGGTGTTCAAGAAAGATATGGAAGGAAAGAAAGGAGAAGGTGTGGCTGTAATGAGTAAGAAGAACATTACAGTGCTGGAGAGACAGGATATCCTGGAGGGGTCAAGGACAGAATCTATTTGATTAGAGTTAAGAAATAATAGAGGTGCCATTACATTACTGGGCGTATTCCAAAGGCCACCAAGTAATGGGAAAGATTTATTATTAGTTAATAATTTTATTATTATTAGAGATACAGCACTGAAACAGGCCCTTCAGCCCACCGAGTCTGCACCGACCAACAACCACCCATTTATACTAACCCTACAGTAATCCCATATTCCCTACCACCTACCTACACTAGGGGTAATTTACAATGGCCAATTTACCTATCACCTGCAAGTCTTTGGAGGTGGGAGGAAACCAGAGCACCCGGCAAAAACCCACACAGACACAGGGAGAACTTGCAAACTCCATACAGGCAGTACCCAGAATTGAACCCGGGTCCCTGGAACTGTGAGGCTGCGGTGCTAACCACTGCACCACTGTGCCGCCCATGTAGGATAGGATGTAGAAAGATGTAGGATAGGATTTTATGCTGCCCTTGGAGATGGCAGTAAAGGCAGGGGGCACACAAAATTGCAAGGGGTGGCGCAGGGTGGCTTGTCCAATTGAGGTCCTTAAAAGTGGCCAATTAATGGCCACTTAAGGGCAGCCTCCTGTCTCTGCTCCCATTTTATTGAAGCCAGAGCGGCCTGCCGCCATGTGGAAGCACTGTCGGGTAAGACTTGCCGGTCTTCTAGTGGGCTCGGTTGCAGTGGTGGGGGAGGGGTTCCATCCTCTGGGGGAAATCCATGATCTCCAGAGAGCCCCTCTGTAGTATAAGGCTCTAAAAGGATTAATGTTTGAGACAGTGAGAGTAGCGCTCCCATTGTAGTGATGACATGGTAATTATCACATGGGCAGTAGGCTTGGAAGGAGCTAGAAGTGCTGGCTAGAGATCCTAATGGAAAGTGTAAATAGAATGTAAATATAAAAAAAGAGTTGATGTTCAGCCAACTAGAGACTCTGAGACCTTTATGAAGAGACCTATAACTATGCTACTAAGAACATACAATATAGTGACAGCGATATACAATGGCCAAAATCCCTCCCCACCCCCCAGCCTCACCAACCACTCCCCACCCCATCACCAGGGCCTGCCTGACTGACCCCAGCTGGCCTGACCCCACTTACCTACGTCCTGGGGTCTCTGACATCTTGGTCACTATCGGCCTCCTGTAATAGCAGCAGTGGCCACCATTCCCAGTGGCGCTGCTGTTACTGCAGAGTTGCTGGCCCTTCTACTGACCAGCAGCTCTGGAGGCGGGAGCTCATCCCTTAAAGGGACGGCGTCCCTGACAGCAGGCAATTAATTAGCTGCCTGCCGTGAAATTGCACCAGGGTCTGACGGAGGACCAAGGTGGGCTCTCCCCCTTCTTCCGGCCTGCTGCCTGGATTCCCATGGTTGGGATAAAATCCCAGCCAGAGAGGAGCAAGTTTGCGGGGAAATTGCAGAAATTGCAAAAGCTATAGAATGTTGATCATGGAGTTTTCAATTATCCTAATATAGACTGGGATAGTAATAGTGTAAAGGGCAGAGAGAGTTTTTGAAGTGTGTTCAGGAGAATTTTCTTGATCAGTTTTTTTAAGCTCAATGAGGAAGAAGGCTTGCTGGATCTGCTTCTGGGGATTGAGGTGATTCAAGTGGATCAAATGTCAGTAGGGGAACTTTTAGGAAACAGTGATCATAGAATCATAAGGTTTAGATTAGCCATGGAAAGGGACAAGGAACAATCTAAAGTAAAAATACAAATATTCACCCAGTAATGAGAATGAGAATACCCCTGCACTACACAAAGTGCAGTCAGGCTCCCCAGCTGGTTACTTTTAACAGGCCTCATCTCTCTCACACAGGACTCAGGTACTGTGTGAAGCTGACATGTCTGAACTGCTCACTACTGTTGAACATTATTCAAAGTTTATGATTGCCAACTAGTGACCTTTGCCATGTGTAGACATTAGGGGCAGGATTTTCGCTGTGGGTTCCTGAATCCCGCTGTCAGGTTGAAATGTGGGTCAGAAGCCTACACTGTGTGAGAAACGTACCCATTGTGATTTACCATGGGGCAGTCAATTTATGGCCAGAGGGTGGGTCCACCATCCAATTAAGGGTGGTGGGAAGGCTCTTGGAGCCAGATGACCAATCAGAGGCCTTCCAGCTTGAAAGGAGCAGCAGGCTGCACTGAAAGGTAAATAAGGGAGAGGGCGCTTCAAAATGGAGATTCCTTCTCTCCAATTTTTTTAATAGTTAAATTCAAAAAACGTGTTTTGCAGCCTGAGGCGCTGCTCCGCCCCACCCGGGTCTGCTGCCATGAAGTCACCTACAAGCACCTAAACTGGCCCCCACTGCCTGTGGGAGCCTGGAGGCCGCCTGTCGCCACTCCCATCCCCACCCCTCCCCCTCCATCCCCCCCAAATCCAGTCTTCACAAAAATAGCTTGGGGGTGTGATGGAGCCAGGGAACTGGCATGCAGGGCAGGAACACTTTTTTTATTTCCACCTACCTCCAATCCCAGCCACAGCGGGGGCTAAAAATCAAGCCCTTGGTGAGGTCAAGGTTGTGCTCAACTGTAATGTTTTCCACTGCTGAAGTATTATTTCTCTGTATCTTTTCTTGCCACCTGTTAGTTTGAAAGGCAATAATTTACAGGCCCCAAAGCTCTTACCACACTCATAGGATGAAACTATTCATGGTCTATCCACTGGGTATTCCAGTGTTTTTGATCATAATGGATAACCTGGATGAGAAACAGAGGTAGCAGGCATGTCGAGTGAGGCATCCACGATGCAGATGGTTGGTAGCACAATCAATATTGGTTTTCTGCTGATGAGTCAATGGCAAGGCTCCTCTCATCTTTAAAAAGTGGCAGTTGTGATATTTCCTGGATTATCTCAAGGATATTCTTTGCTGCAATATGATGCATTATATTAGAAGGCCATACATTTGAGAGGACTGGTCATAATTCAGTGTTTGTTGGTCTCCAAATCTCTGTTATTACTGCAATTGTTAGATCTAATTGTACATCAACTAGTTTTGCGTGGGAGGAGTATAACACATGCAGGCACAATATTCTCCTACTGAGTAGCAGCGAGATAGAGTGAGCCACGTACTGTTTGCTCATTAGGTCTCCAATTTGAGTCACTTAACTTGTTGAAGAGGCCATTTCTGCTCTCGATCTTCTGAACTACCTTGGTGAGATGTAAGTGTATGATCCAGTGCTACTTCTAGATATAATGGCTTTGGCTCACGTGTTAGCTGAACTCCAGCCAAGAAGATATTGAGTTCTCATGATGTGTTTGCACAATTATGATGGAAAAGAAAAAAGAAGACATGCTTGCATGTATATAGTGCCTTTTACAATTTCAGGACATCTCCAAACCACTATATAGCCAATGAAGTAGTTTGGAATTTGTCCCTGTTGTAATGTGGGAAGCATTATAACACCATCTTCAGCACAGTGGGCTTAAGTTTTTATCTTTTGCAATGATCAAAGATTGTTGCCATGTCTTGATTCAAATTGTCTGAATATTTCAATATAAATAAAAGTCGGGAAAGATGTAAACTGGACTGCTGATTCGCTATCACTAGTTTTACAGTATTGCACAAAGTCAGAATTACTCCACTGTCTCTAAAAGCCAGACAAATGTCATCTGCACAGGACATGCGCGATGCCAATATCATCACCCTCTATAAGAACAAGGGTGACCACGGTGACTGCAACAACTACCGTGGAATCTCCCTACTCAGCAGAGTGGGGAAAGTCTTTGCTTGAGTCGCTTTAAACAGGCTCCAGAAGCTGGCTGAGTGTGTATACCCTGAGGCACAGTGTGGCTTTCGAGCAGAGAGATCCTCCATTGACATGCTGTTCTCCCTTCGACAGCGACAGGAGAAATGTCGTGAACAACAGATGCCCCTCTACATTGCTTTCATTGATCTCACCAAAGCCTTTGATCTCGTCAGCAGACGTGGTCTCTTCAGACTACTAGAAAAGATTGGATGCCCACCAAAGCTACTAAGTATCATCACCTCATTCCATGACAATATGAAAGGCACAATTCAGCATAGCGGCGCCTCATCAGACCCCTTTCCTATCCTGAGTGGTGTGAAACAGGGCTGTGTTCTCGCACCTACACTGTTTGGGATCTTCTTATCCCTGCTGCTCTCACATGCATTCAAGTCTTCAGAAGAAGGAATTTTCCTCCACACAAGATCAGGTGGCAGGTTGTTCAACCTTGCCCGTCTAAGAGCGAAGACCAAAGTGTGGAAAGTCCTCACCAGGGAACTCCTCTTTGCTGATGATGCTGCATTAACATCTCACACTGAAGAGTGTCTGCAGAGACTCATCGACAGGTTTGCGGCTGCCTGCAACGAATTTGGCCTAAACATCAGCCTCAAGAAAACGAACATCATGGGACAGGTTGTCAGAAATGCCCCATCCATAAATATCGGCGATCACACTCTGGAAGTGGTAGAGAGTTCACCTACCTAGGCTCAACTATCACCGGTAACCTGTCTTTCGATGCAGAAATCAACAAGCGCATGGGAAAGGCTTCCACTGCTATGTCCAGACTGGCCAAGAGAGTGTGGGAAAATGGCGCACGGATACAGAACACAAAAGTCCGAGTGTATCAAGCCTGTGTCCTCAGTACCTTGCTCTACGGCAGCGAGGCCTGGACAACGTACGTCAGCCAAGAGCGATGTCTCAATTCATTCCATCTTCGCTGCCTCCGGAGAATCCTTGGCATCAGGTGGCAGGACCGCATCTCCAACACTGAAGTCCTCGAGGCGGCCAACATCCCCAGCATATACACCCTACTAAGCCAGCGGTGCCTGAGATGGCTTGGCCATGTGAGCCGCATGGAAGATGGCAGGATCCCCAAGGACACATTGTACAGCTAGCTCGTCACTGGTATCAGACCCACCGGCCATCCATGTCTCCGCTTTAAAGACGTCTGCAGACGCGACATGAAGTCCTATAACACTGATCACAAGTCGTGGGAGTCAGTTGCCAGCGATCGCCAGAGCTGGCGGGCAACCATAAAGGCGGTGCTAAAGTGTGATGATTCGAAGAGACTTAGCAGTTGGCCGGAAAAAAGACAGAAGCGCAAGGAGAGAGCCAAATGCGAAACAGCCCTGTCAACCAATTTTATCTGCAGCACCTGTGGAAGAGTCTGCCACTCTAGAATTGGCCTTTATAGTCACTCCAGGCGCTGCTTCACAAACCACTGACCACCTCCAGGCGCTTACCCATTGTCTCTCGAGACAAGGAGGCCAAAGAAGAAGAAGAAGTTGAATGACCGAGAGATTGTTGGAAACAGATCATTTGTAAATACGTTGAAAAGAGCTGGAGTAAGAACAGATTCCTGGGGAATCCATTCTTCTGGATCCTCCATGTGCCCAGCATATTACCTTGCATTACCTGCTTTTGTCTGACTTGAAAAATAATCTCTGTGGTCATTACAACCCATCAAGATACCATTTATGACGTCTTTACCAATAGACCAGTGTGCCAGACAATATCATATAATGCTGAGATCTAATAATTAACTTAATTGGTGTTTTAGTCAACATGCAGTATTCCATTACAGCTGTTTTGCAGTATCTAGAACATTCTGGGTAATGGTAATTACTGTACGTGTCTCATTATTATCAATGGTAACATGCCACAGTATGTGGTATAAGTGCAGCAACATTGCAATACCCAAGACAATCCAGGCACTGGTGATTAATTAATCCCAAAGGGGGAGAATACAATTACTATTCTAGCTAGCATGCCACATGAAGATTTTCAGTGCAACAATCAGATTGAAATAGTACAGCTTTTAAGCAGCTTTATCTACCACTGCATTGCAAAACAGAAAAGATCTGACCTTATGCAATTTTAGAATTTAAGGCATTAACTCTTAATATGTTGCCATCAGATTTTTAGGGGTCCTGCGACCTGCTATTTTCTGCATAATTTAACAAGTTGACTTCCATCAGAAAGTCTTGGTCAGAACAAGGTTATTTTTCATTAATATTAAATAGTCAGCATCAATTTCTAAGGAACTGTTATCTGAACATTCTTTCTCAAATTTGGCGGTGATCTATATTTTTCCTACTTACATCAGACTATTTTACTGCCTTGTGCCAATTTCTGATAAAAGTATCTTAGCAGGAATGAAATAAACCCTCAATCTACTTTCAATGCAATGACAGCATAGCTGAGGGACTCCATGGATCAGAAGAAGAGCCCATGCCATACAAAATTACTTGCAATTCTATGCAACAGCTGATTCTTTTTCATAATCAAGCATATCTTTCCCAGTATCTAGTTTTGACTATATTTGATACAATGCTGTAGAACTGTTTCAGTTCTAGTAGACATTAGATTGGACTATACAGTCAGTGGTCAAGTAAGCTGACTTTGAAAAAAAACTACCCACAAAGATCTAGCAATCTCTGTGGTGTAGACTTCCTTTTTCCTGACCTCAGTTTGTTTCTTGTACCAAGTCAAGGGGATCTCCAGGCATCCAGCAACAGTGTTGTCATCAAGCAGGGCAAGCAGCCTATCATATTGAAGTATTCTCATGAACAGCAAACCTGGAAGTAAAAAACACTGATGCCCTTCACTTTTAATTTTTAAATTTTATAGACAGCAAAATAAGTGATTGGGACATACACATGGGATTAAGGTAGAAGCTAAAATATCATAAGCAAAGTTTAAAAACATTATTTTAAAAATACATGGAATTTATTATCATGATGGAGAAATTTAGCATTCAACAAATATAAGATTACTCTTTTAGGGCCAGCGAGGCCATTTAACAGAATTTATGAACTTAGTATGATGTTTAAAAATCCAGTTAAGTTTCACTCACAAGGTGTAACTTTTTCAAGTGTTTTTACAGCGAGACTTAAGAGTGTACAAGTGGAAGTTCTCATCTGTTCAATGATTTTCAACTGATTGCAGACTGGAGGACCTAAACAGCACACCTTCTTGAGAAGCACAGAATCACTGACAGCAACTTTTGGTTTGCTGTGTTTAACTGTGCCATAGGGACTCCAGAAGTTGCTGTCAGTTTCAAAGGAGTAATGACGGCATTGGCTAACAGTTTCACCATCATTACTACACAAATTCCAGACTATTATCTTTTACAAATAACTTCTATCACTACAAGCACAGAAATGGATGCTTGAAGTGTTGTATGCAAAGATTAAAAGGGCTGATTTTCTATCCAGTTAGTACAGAATAAGCTTTTTGTACAAGCGCAAAGCTTGCATGTGGCCAGAAATGCAAACATAAAAAGGAACAAAACATTACTGTACCACACTCATACGTTTTTTCCATTCTCTCCTGAAGGCATTGACTTATTGAGGGATGATTCCACAAGCACTGACAGCCCGAAAAACGTACCCAAGTGGCCATTCTCCATGCATCAACTTAGATTGTTGTGCTGCCAGAGTGCTGGACTGTGGAAATACCGAAGCCAAACCTGATCCTGTCACCTAATATGCACAAGCATGAACACATGCATTTTGAGCAAAGATCTTTAGATAGTAATCAGAACTAAGAATTTTGTATGATTTTTGCCCTCTCTTGCACAGGGGCACTGAGGCCAATTGCAAATAGTATGGTAAGCAGTTAATCCAGAGGTTCGTAAGGTCAAATCCCACCATTGCAAGTTGTGAGATTGAATTCAATACACCTTCCAATTTGTGGACTGGCACCAGGAAAGTAATACATGCCAAAATGTTGCAAAAACCTAACCAGTTTATGAACGTCCTTCAGTGAAGGAAGGCTGCCACTGCTACCTAGGTCCGCCTACATGTGACTCCAGTTCCACAATATGCAAACAAATCTTAATGATCTGTGAAGCCATTCAGTTGTAAAACAATGCAATAAAAGAAATATTGAATTGATATATCAGCATTCAATCAGCTGAAGACTCAACCAATTCCCGACCAAAATTATCCACATGAACTTATGAAACCAGGAGCCAAGATAGGCGAGCTATCTCATAGACTAGTCAAGGAACAGCCTAACATATGCAGATGAACAGAATCAATATCCAGACCCGTCCATCACTATCTCTGCGTGTGCTCGGTCCAATGTGAAATAAAGAAAGATGGGGGCACAGAGGCATATAGTGAGGCGGGCATGGCTTTGGGAGCCCTCAAGTTGACACCAGTTTCAGGTCAAACAAGGTCATTGAAGCTTCCTGATGATTACCACTTATTAACATATCAATACCCCTCATTTTTGAATAACATTTGAAGAAAGCACTACGGTGAGCAAAATGTATTCTGGATGGGAAACTTTAATGCCCACCAACAGGAATGGCTTGGTAATTTCAACCCTGGCCAAGTCCTGAAGGACATAGCTACCAAACAGGGCCTGCATCAGGTGGTGAGGAAATTCACACAAGACAATAAACTGCCTGTCACAACCATGTCGGTCATGATTCACACAGCTCTAAAGAAGACAAACACACATCTGCACAATGAGGACATCTTTTATCATGTAGTGTGGCACTACCACAGTGCTAAGTGGGACAGATTAAAGGACAGATCTAGCATAGCGCACCGTGGACCATCGGCAGCAAGGGAACTGTATATCACCACATGGTCTAGCGCATCCTTCACTCACCATTGTCAGGAGTTGAAGCCAGGTTCAACATGGTGTGTAGAAAGGTGCGGCTGGTGCAGCATCAGCCATATTGTAGCCTGAGATGCCAACTTAATGAAGCTACTACACCTGGCAGTAATCAGATGGGTCGAAACAAAAATGTCTTCAGGCTCCTGACTGCAGCATTTGACTCCTGTTTGCATATAAAAGTGAGAATGATTGCTGCGGATGTGGCATCAAGGAGCCCTAGCCAAACTGAAGTCAGTGGAAGCAAGGGGAAAACTCTGCAGTGGTTGGAGTCATACCTTGCACAAAGGAAGACAGTTGTGGTTGTTGGAGGCCAATTATCTCAGCCCTTGGTCATTGCTGCAGGGGTTCCTCAGGGTAGTGTCCTAGGTCCAATGATCGTCAGCTGCTTCATCAATGACCTTTCCTCCATCATAAAGTCAGAAGTAGCGATGTTCGCTGGTGATTGTATGATGTTCAGTACCATTTGCAACTCCTCAGATACTGAAGCAGTCCATGTCCATGTGTAGCAAGACCTGGACAACATTCAGGCTTGGACTGATAAGTGGCAAGTAACATTCATGACACACAAGTGCCAGACAATGACGATCTCCAATAAGAGAGAAGTTAACCATCTCCCCTTGGCATTCAATGGCATTACCATAGCTGAATCTCCCACTATCAACATCCTGGGGGTTACCATTGACCAGAGACTGAACTGGACCAGCCACATAAATAAAAGCAAAATACTGCAGATGCTAGAAAGCTGAAATAAAAACAGAAAGTGCTGGAAATACTCAGCAGGTCAGGCAGCATCTGTGGAGAGAGAAGCAGAGTTAACATTTCAGATCTGTGACCTTTCATCAGAACATAAATACTGTGGCTACAAGAGCAGGTCAGAGGCTGGTAATTCTGTGGCGAGTAACCCACTTTCTGACTGCCCAAAGCCTTTCCACTTTCTACAATGCACAAGTCAGGAGTGTAATAGAATACTCTCCATTTGCCTGGATGAGTGCAGCTCCAACAACAGTCAGGAAGCTCGACATCATCCAGGACAAAGCAGTCAGCTTGACTGGCACCCTATCCACAAATATTCACTCCCTCCACCATCGACACACAGTGGCAGCAACTCACCACGCCTCCTTTGACAGCACCTTCCAAACCTGCGACCTCTACCACCTCGAAGGACAAGAGCAGCAGATGCATGGGAACACCAGCACTGCAAGTTTCCCTTCAAGTCATACACCGTCCTGATTTGGAACTATATTGCCGTTCCTTCACTATCACTGGATCAAAATCCTGGAACTCTCTTCCTAAAAGCACCATGGATGTACCCGCACCAGATGGACTGCAGCGGTTCAAGAAGGCAGCTCACCACCATCTTCTCAAGGGATGGGCAACAAAAATATACCTTTGAGCTTTCTGCCTATTCGAAGAGGGAGTTTGAGCAGCCAGGATGGAGGAACACCTGAAAATCAGGCAAAATGGAAACTTGCCGGAGTCCTCCCCGTCCCACTCAATAGGCTCGTAATTGCTAAGTAATGGCTACCAGCAGTGCCGGGCATGTAGCCGCTTTCGTTGTTCAACCGCCTCCAGCAAGATCGTCCTGAGGCAGGAATCGAATGGCCCACTCGATACTGGGGAGATGCTGGGGAGCAATTTTCATTTTTGTGCACTTAGAAATCTCTGGGACTAAAATCATGTGAGTTGCTGACAGGTTTCCATTTGTCCTGGTTTTCGGGCATTCTTCCATCCTGGCCTCCTGCTGAGAGCCAGGAGGCCATCGGAGCAGGGGACTCCATGCCTCAATAATGAAAGAGAGAGTAATGGGTCTAAGACTAGTACTTTAAACTTAAATAAGGGCAACTAAGTGGGCATGAAAGCTGAGCTAGCTGAAGTGAACTGGATTACTAGGCTAGGAGATAGATCAATAAAGAAGCAGTGACAGACATTTAAGGGGATATTTCAGAAAATTCAGAATAAGTAGATTCCTACTACAAAGAACAATTCTAAGGGGAGGACCCACCATTCGTGGTTAACTAAAGGAGTTAAGGAAAGCATCAAACTTAAGTAAAAAGCATATAATTGTGCAAAGATGAGTGGCAGGTCAGATGATTGGTCAGATTATCAAGAACGGCAGAGAATAACTAAAAGGTTAATCAGGAGAAAGAAATTAGAGTATGAGACGAAGCTAGCTAGAAATGTAAAAACGGATAGAAAGAGTTTGTACAGGTATTTAAAAAGGGAAAGAGTAAGTAAAGTGAGCGTTGCTCCTCTAGAGAGTGAGAATGGGGAGTTAATAGTAGATAATAAGGAAATGGCGGATGAAATGAACAAATATTTTGCTTCTGTCTTTATGAAAGAGGATACTAAAATCATTCCAGTAATAGCTATAAATCAGGAGGTGGAAGGAAGAGAGGAACTTGGTGAAATTACAATCAACAGGGAAGCGGTACTGAACAAACTAATGGAGCTGTGGGTTGACAAGTCCTGGGGCCCTGATGGGCTTCATCCTAGGGTCTTAAAAGAGGAGGCTAATGAGGTAGTAGATGTGTTGGTGTTAATTTTTCAAAATTCGCTAGATTCTGGACAGGTTCCATCAGACTGGAAAGTAGCAGATATAACCCCTCTATCCAAGAAGGGGAGGAGGCAGAAAACAGGTAACTATAGGCCAGTTAGCTTGATGTCTGTCATGGGGAAGGTTTTAGAATCGATCATTTAGGAGGCTATAGCCGGCCACTTGGAAAAACTCAAGGGAGTAGTCAATATGGTTTTGTGAAAGGGAAATCATGTTTAACTAATTTATTGGAGGTTTTGAAGGAGTAACATGCGCTGTGGATATAGGGGAGCCCGTTGACATACTGTACTTGGATTCCCAGAAAGCGGGTGTATAATGTAGGAAAATGTGCTCACTTTGGCAGTAAGAATAAAAAAGCTGAGTATTTCTTAAACGGGGAACTACTGCAGAATTCCAAAGTGCAGAGGGATCTAGGTGTTTTAGTGCATGAGTCATAAAAGGTTAGCATACAGGCACAGCAAGTAATAAAGAAGGCTAATGGAATGCTATCCTTTATTACAAGAGGAAGTGAAAATAAAAGTAAGGATGTGATGCTTCAGTTATACAGGGCATTGGTGAGACCACATCTCAAATACTGTGTGCAGTTTTGGTCTCCTTATTTAAGGAAGGACAGTGGTTCAGAGGAGGTTTACTAGATTGATACCTGGAATGAGCGGGTTGTCTTATGAGGAAAGGTTGGACAGACTGGGCTTGTTTTCACTGGAGTTTAGAAGAGTGAGGCAAGACTTGATTAAAGTATATAAGATTCTGAACGGTCTTGACATGGTGAATGTGGAGGGGATGTTTTCTCTTGTGGGTGAGTCAAGAACTAGGGGACACTGTTTGAAAATTAGGGGTCGCCCTTTTAGGACAGAGACGAGGAGAAATATTTTCTCCCAGAGGGTTGTGCAACTTTGGAATTCTCTGCCTCAGAAGGTGGTGGAGGCGGGGTCATTGAATATTTTTAAGGTGAAGGTAGATAGATTCTTATTAGGTAAGGAAACCAAAAGTTATCGGGTGTAGATGGGAATATGGAATTCGAGACAGAAACAGATAAGCTGTGATCTTATCAAATGGTGGAGTAGGCTCGATGGGCTGCTCCTAATTCATATGGGCCACACTTGCAGCCCAAATGATTCTGCCTGCAGGGTTTCCCCTCCGCTCTGAGGAGCCTACTCGCTGTGGTCCTTATCATTTTAGAATGTGATGCACGCCTCAGAGGGAACCTCCGTGTTAAAGTGCCCTTGCACTCTCCTTGCTGCCTGAGCAGCACCCACCTTTCCCAGTGACACTGCCGGCTTTCTTGATTGGGCCTGCAGCCTCAGGAACCCACCTGCCATCCTTAATTAAACAGGGTTCCCAGAGGCCGCCTCCAGGAAGATTGCACAGGTTGGCGGGACTCACAGACTATCCGGGTTGGGCCCCAGATTTTTTCCCCACTGGAAGAACATTTTCAAAGGTGGTAAGATTCCACTTCCCCCCGCCCCACCCGCCATTTTGTGCATCAGTCCAGATTTAAGTTGATTACCTGCCAAGGTTTCTAGCAGCTGATCAGGGGGACATTTGAGGAAATTCTGGTTGACAGAATTTTACAGCACGGTCACACAACAGGAGTTCATTTGGGACAACGCATCGCCACTGACTCTTGGAAATTTTCTTTGGATTTTCATACTCATGCAAGAAAGTGGTTCAACATGTCATTACAGATATGATAATACCACATTTTTTTCACCCAACATGTGGATTAAGCATAAGTCAATTACTATTGATAATATTAACAGACAACTTCCTAATATATTCATGTGACCTTCCTCTATGAAGGATTTTAATCAAACCATTATCCTGTTCATTTTAATATTATAGAGGAATGACATACGCATGTTAAGCAATTGTATGCTAAATCACAAACCATTTAGGCTATAAACAGGAATACCTATCAAATGCACCTTTTAAACAAGGGAATTGTGATCACTGGTGGTGCTGTGAGGTGGGGTGTACGTCAGACTGAGAACGATAGAATGACATAATATTACATCTCAGATCAACTTTGCTTTCACGAAGGTAATATGCAATCTGCTGCCTACACAGGCATCATGAGTCATAGATCAGTAAACACCAAGAGACCATGCTATCATTATAACAATGCAAGAATAATATTTCAACAAGATTTAATTTCCATAAAAATGATCAGATTAATGCTTAGCATTAACTCTTCAAATACATAATTTTATTTTTTCATGTAATGAAACTTTTAAATCATTTCAAATTTGTGTTTTGCAGTTTCAAGGTTAAATAATATAAATGTAATCATAGAAATTCAGCCCATCAAGCCTATGCTAATTCTTTGAAAAAGCAGTCTGCCTTGCCCCAATACCCACTTTTTGTTTGTAACCCTGTAAGTTTCTCGTCCTCAAGTACCTGTGCAATTCCCTTTTAAAATTAATTGTGGAACAGATTCTGCCAGCTTTCCAAATCTTGACAGTACACTAAGTGAAACATTTCTCCTCATCTCCCTTCGCGATCTTTTGCTAATGATTTTAAATCTATGTTTATTGACCTACTCAGCAGAGGAAATAGTTTTTCTCTATGTAGCAAAGTGAATGGAAGAAAAACTCTAAGCTTTCATGAATAGTTTTTGATATCTCAGATATTAAATTTGTTACAACTGAAAAGTCCTAAAATAAAATGTAATTTACAAAACTATCATATCTTTGTTTTGCAAATGTTATCTATGGGGTGTAGGCTAATAAGTACAAAATAATCATAGAAATCATAGAATGATTACAACATAGAAGGAGGGCATTTGGCCCATCATGTCCATGCCAGTTCTCAGCAAGAGCAACTCAGCTAATCCCACTCCCTCACTATTTCCCGGTAGCCCTGCAAATTTTTCTCCCCTTTTGAAAGCCCCAATTGTATCTGCCACCATCACACTCTCAGGCAGTGCAGAGGTACAGTGCATTCCAGATCGGAACCACTCGCTGTGTAAAAATGTTTTTCCTCATGTTGCCTTTGCTTCTTTAGCCAACCACCTTAAATCGATGTCCTCTGGTTCATGGCTCTTCCGCCAAAGGGAATAGTTTCTCTCTATCTACTCTGTCTAAATCCCTCATAATTTTGAACATCTCTATCAAGTCTCCTCTCATCCTTCTCTTCTCTAAGGACAGCAAACCCAACTTTTCCAATCTATCCATGTAATTAATGTCCCTCATCCCTGGAACCATTCTATTAAGTCTACACATGCTTCCTAAAGTGCGCTGTCCAAAATTGGACACAATTACTCCAGTTGAGACTGTTTCATCATAACTTCCTTGTTTTTGTACTCTGTGCCTCTATTTGTAAAGCTCAGGATCCTGAATACCTTTTTTTAACCACTTTCTCAACCTGCCCTTCCATCTTCAATGCTTTGTACACATATACCACCAGGTCACTCTGTTCCTGCACCCGTTTTAGAATTGTAACTTTTACTTTATATTTCCTCTCCTTGTTCTTCCTATCAAAATGTATCAATTTACACTTCTCTGCATTAAATTTTATCCGCCCATTCCACCAGTCTATGTCTTCGTAAAGTTGATCACTATCCTCCTCACAGTACACAATACTTCCAAGATTTGTGTCATCTGAAAATTGTGAAATTGTGCCTTGTACATCCAAGTCTAGGTCATTAACATAGATCAAGAAAAGCAGTGGACTTAGTACCGACCGTTGGGGAACCCCACTGCATACTTACCTCCAGTCTAAAAAGCAACTGTTCACCACTACTGTCTTTACTGTCATTCAGCCAATTTTGTATCTATGCTGCCACTTTCCCTTTTATTTCATGGACTTCAACCATGCTGGCAAGTCTATTATGTGGCACAATATCAAATGCCTTTTGGAAGTCGATGCGAACCACATCAACCGCATTACCCTCATCAACCATTTCTGTTACCTCATCAAAAAGCTCAATCAAGATGGTTAAACTCAATTTGTCTGGAACAAGTCCATACTGGCTTTCCCTGATGAATCTGCACTTGTCCAAGTGACTGATAATTTTGTCCTGGATTATCATCTCTAAAAACTTTCCCACCACCCAAGGTTGAACTGACTGGCCTGTAGTTGCTGTGTTTATCCTTACACCCGTTTTTGAAAAAGGGTGTAACATTTGCCATTTCTCCAGTCCTCTGGAACCAGCCCTGTATCTAAGGAGGATTGGAAGATTATGGCTAATACCTCCGCTCTTCCACCCTTACTTCCCTCAATAACCTCAAATGCATCCCATCTGGTCCTGGTGACTTATCAACTTCAAGTACAGCCAGTATGTCTGATGCCTCCTCTTTATTAACTTTTCAGCCCATCCAGTATCTCAGCTATCTCTTCTTTCACTATGACTTTGGCAGCATCTTCTTCCTGGGTAAACACAGGTGCAAAGTAATCACTTTGTACCTCAGCCGTGCCCTCTGCCTCCATGCCTAGATCCCCTTTTTGGTCCCTAATCTCCCCACCCCTCCTCTTACTCTCCTTTTATGATTTATATGCTCATAGAAGGCTTCTAGATTCCCTCTTATGTTAGCTGTCATTCTCTTCTCATACTTACTCTTTGCTTCTCTGCTTTCCTTTTTCACTTCCCCACTGAACTTTCTATATTCAGCCTGGTTCTCACTTGTATAATCAACCTGATATTGGTCATACACCCCCTTTTTCTGCTTCATCTTACTATCTATCTCACTCATCATCCAGGGAGCTCTGGTTTTGCTTGACTTACCTTTCTCCCTCATAGGAATGTACCTCTACTGTACCCAAACCATCTCTTCTTTAAAGACAGCCCATTGTGTCATTACAGTTTGCCTGCCAATCTTTGATTCCAATTTAGCTGTGACTGATCCTTTTAGTTTTTTGCTAATGGTAAATTACCAAACAGGAATGTGAAAAATGCCATTCCCAAGCCCTTTTAAAGCATTCTTACTCCAAATTGACCTTCATATCTTTGATCTCTCTCATGGGAAGTCCTAACTTTCCAAACCCTCAGGAATGTTTATCCTTTCCTTGAGGGTTTGGGAAGGTTTTGGTAGTGTACCTGAATAAATGAACAACAAACCCTTTTGGTAAATGTTTTATGTTCCAGACTCTCTTATGCCCTTACAAAAGTGCTGATACATCACAGCAGAACTAATTTTAAGTTTAAACTGTGGAGCAATCTTATTAATGAACAAGCTAATAATTTAAGTGATAGAAGATAACTATATATTTAGAATAGAATGTCATTTATCTCATGCCTCAAGTAGATAAATTATACAAGTTTGCAATTCTAAGCCTAACATCAGAAGCACTGCCTCAGAATTCCAATAGTGTGCTCAACAACACTCTTGCGTTTTCATGAATCTGGTGAACCTGTGCTTTTTGTTGCATTGTTTTGCACTGGAGTGCTGACTTGGGTTGCATTAGAGTGCTGCAGTGGAAGTTTGGTAACTGAGGATAATTAAGGGTTAATTTTATCTTAAATCTAATCTGTCTTTTCTTTAGCAGATCAACTTAACAGTTGCTGTTCGGGTTGGAGAAGGTGAGTCTTAGACCAGCTTTAAACAGGGTTCACTCAGGCTCTGCTTGCAGCTGCAGCTTGTTAATTGGAGAATTGGCTTAAACCAGTTTTCAGGGGGCTAGAGTCAGTCAGAATAAAGTGAGCTGACTTTGTTTGCATTGGAGTGCTGACTTGGGTTGCAAGAGTGCTACAGTGGAAGTTTGGTAACTGAGGAAGTTCGGTAAGGAACGAGTGAGGAGCTCCTTTCATTTCCTAACTGTCCTCAGTGAGGGGAGCTAAGAGCTTCCAAAGAGCACAGCTGACTGGGAGAAGACTTGGAGGGCGGAGTTCCGGACCGGTAAGTATAAAAAACTTACCTCTGGTAAAAAAACTGAAAGTGAGTCACAGGAAAGCTGTGACCTGATTGGCTGGGAGGGAATTTCTTTTTAACTGAATTTGAAAATAAAACATTGATAAAAATTGATTAAAACCCTAATTAAATAATTAACAAGTAGAGTAACTAAACCAGAGGGAGGAGATTACTGTATTCAGTTAGCATTTAATATTTATAGTAGGAATCTAGCACGAGGGACCATATAGTCATTATAACAATTTAGTAAGGATTTAATAAGTATTTATTTATCTTCAATTAATTTATTAATTAGTGCTAGAAATGTCAGTTAGAGGGGTGAAGTGCTTCACCTGTGAGATGTGGGAGTACCGTGACGCTTCCAGCATTCCGGACGACTACATCTGCAGGAATTGTACCCAGTTGCAGCTCCTCAAAGACCACATGGATCGGTTGGAGCGGCAACTGGATGCACTTAGGAGCATGCAGGTGGCAGAAAGCGTCATAGACAGGAGTTTTAGAGACGTGGTTACAGCCAAGGTGCAGGCAGATAGATGGGTGACCACTAGAAGGGGCAGGCAGTCAGTGCAGGAATCCCCTGTGGCTATCCCCCTCTCTAACAAGTATACCGTTTTGGATACTGTTGGGGGGGATGGCCTTTCAGGGGAAAACAGCAGCAGCCAGAGCAGTGGCACCAGGGCTGGCACTGTTGTTCAGCAGGGAGGGACAAAGCGCAGAAGAGCAATAGTTATAGGGGACTCTATAGTCAGGGGCACAGATAGGCGCTTCTGTGGATGTGAAAGAGACTCCAGGATGGTATGTTGCCTCCCTGGTTCCCACGTCAAGGATGTCTCTGAACGGACAGGGGGCATTCTGAAGGGGGAGGGTGAACAACCAGAGGTTGTTGTACACATTGGTACCAATGACATAGGCAGGAACAGTGACGAGGTCCTACAGGGGGAGTTTAGGGAGTTAGGTAGAAAGTTAAAAGACAGGACCTCGAGGGTTGTAATCTCGGGATTACTCCCTGTGCCACGTGCCAGTGAGACTAGAAATGGGAAGATAGTGCAGCTAAACACGTGGCTGAACAGCTGGTGTAGAAGGGAGGGTTTCAGATATCTGGACCATTGGGATCTCTTCAGGGACAGATGAGACCTGTACAAGAAGGACGGGTTGCATCTAAACTGGAGGGGCACAAATATCCTGGCTGCGAGGTTTGCTAGCGTCACTCGGGAGGGTTTAAACTAGTGTGGCAGGGAGGTGGGGACCAGAGCAGTAGGACAGCAAGTGAAATAAATGAGGGGGAACTAGTAAATAAGGCCAGTAAGACTAAGAGGAAGAGCAGGCAGGGAGATGTTGCGGAGCACAGCGGGACTGGTGGTCTGAAGTGCATTTGTTTCAATGCAAGAAGTATAACAGGTAAGGCAGATGAACTTAGAGCTTGGGTTAGTACTTGGAACTATAACGTTGTTGCTTTCACAGAGACTTGGTTGAGGGAAAGACAAGATTGGCAGCTAAATGTTCCAGGATTTAGAAGCTTCAGGTTGGATAGAGGGGGATGTAAAAGAGCTGGGGGAGTTGCATTACTTGTTAAGGAGAATATCACAGCTGTACTGCGGGACGACACCTTGGAGGGGTCGTGCAGTGAGGCAATATGGGTGGAGCTCAAGAATAGGAAGGGTGCAGTCATGATGTTGGGGGTTTACTACAGGCCTCCCAACAGCCAGCGGGAGGTAGAGGAGCAGATATGTAGACAGATTTTGGAAAGATGTAAAGGTATCGGGGTTGTAGTGGTGGGTGATTTTAACTTCCCCTATATTGACTGGGACTCACTTAGTGTTAGGGGCTTGGATGGGGCAGAATTTGTAAGGAGCATCCAGGAGGGCTTCTTGAAACAATATGGAGATAGTCCAATTAGGGATGGGGCCGTACTGGACCTGGTATTGGGGAATGAGCCCGGCCAGCTGGTCGAAGTTTCAGTAGGGGAGCATTTCAGGAACAGTGACCATAATTCCATAAGTTTTAAGGTACTTGTGGATAAGGATAAGAGTAGTCCTCGGGTGAAGGTGCTAAATTGGGGGAAGGCTAATTATAACAATATTAGGCAGGAACTGAAGAATTTAGATTGGGGGCTGCTGTTTGAGGGTAAATCAACATCTGACATGCGGGAGTCTTTCAAATGTCAGTTGATTAGAATCCAGGACCAGCATGTTCCTGTGAGGAAGAAGGTTAAGTTTGGCAAGCTTCGGGAATCTTGGATAACGTGGGATATTGTGAGCCTCGTCAAAAAGAAAAAGGAAGCATTCGTAAGGGCTGAAAGGCTAGGAACAGACGAATCCCTTGAGGAATATAAAGACAGTAGGAAGGAACTTAAGCAAGGAGTAAGGAGGGCTAAAAGGGGTCATGAAAAGTCATTGGCAAACAGGATTAAGGAAAATCCCAAGGCTTTTTATAAGTATATAAAGAGCAAGAGGGTAACTAGGGAAAGGGTTGGCCCACTCATAGACAGAGAAGGGAGTCTATGTGTAGAGCCAGAGGAAATGGGCGAGGTACTAAATGAGTACTTTGCATGAGTATTCACCAAAGAGAAAGACTTGGTGGATGATGAGCCTAGGGAAGGGAGTGTAGATAGTCTGTCATCTCATTATCGAAAAGGAGGAGGTGTTGGGTGTCTTGCAAAGCATTAAGGTAGATAAGTCCCCAGGCCTGATGGGATCTACCCCAGAATACTGAGGGAGGCAAGGGAAGAAATTGCTGGGGCCTTGACAGAAATCTTTGTATCCTCATTGACTACAGGTGAGGTCCCAGAGGACTGGAGAATAGCCAATGTTGTTCCTTTGTTTAAGAGGGGTAGCAAGGATAATCCAGGAAATTATAGGCCGGTGAGCCTTACGTCAGTGGTAGGGAAATTATTAGAGAGGATTCTTCGGGACAGGATTGACTCCCATTTGGAAACAAACGAACTTATTAGTGAGAGGCAGCATGGTTTTGTGAAGGGGAGGTCGAGTCTCACTAATTTGATTGAGTTTTTTGAGGAAGTGACAAAGATGATTGATGAAGGAAGGGCAGTGCATGTTATCTATATGGACTTCAGTAAAGCCTTTGACAAGGTCCCTCATGGCAGACTGGTACAAAAGGTGAAGTCACACGAGATCAGAGGTGAGCTGGCAAGATGGATACAGAACTGGCTCTGTCAAAGAAGACAGAGGGTAGCAGTGGAATGGTGCTTTACTGAATGGAGGGCTGTGACTAGTGGTGTTCCGCAGGGATCAGTGCTGGGACCTTTGCTGTTTGTAGTATATATAAATGATTTGGAGGAAAATGTAGCTGGTCTGATTAGTAAGTTTGCGGACGACACAAAGGTTGGTGGAGTTGCGGATAGTGATGAGGATTGTCAGAGGATACAACAGGATATAGATCGGTTGGAGACTTGGGCGGAGAAATGGCAGATCGAGTTTAATCCGGACAAATGTGAGGTAATACATTTTGGAAGGTCTAATGCAGGTGAGAAGTATACAGTAAATGGCAGAACCCTTAGGAGTATTGACAGGCAGAGAGATCTGGGCGTACAGGTCCACAGATCACTGAAAGTGGCAACACAGGTGGATAAGGCAGTCAAGAAGGCATACGGCATGCTTGCCTTCATCGGTCGGGGCATAGAGTATAAAAATTGGCAAGTCATGTTGCAGCTGTATAGAACCTTAGTTAGGCCACACTTTGCGTGCAATTCTGGTCGCCACACTACCAGAAGGACGTGGAGGCTTTGGAGAGGGTACAGAAGAGGTTTACCAGGATGTTGCCTGGTCTGGAGGGCATTAGCTATGAGGAGAGGTTGGATAAACTCGGATTGTTTTCACTGGAACGACGGAGGTGGAGGGGCGACATGATAGAGGTTTACAAAGTTATGAGCGGCATGGACAGAGTGGATAGTCAGAAGCTTTTTCCCAGAGTGGAAGAGTCAGTTCCTAGGGGACATAAGTTTAAGGTGAGAGGGGCAAAGTTTAGAGGGGATGTGCGAGGCAAACTCTTTACACAGAGGGTGGTGAATGCCTGGAACTTGCTGCCGGGGGAGGTGGCGGAAGCAGGTACGATAGTGACATTTAAGAGGCATCTTGACAAATACATGAATAGGATGAGAATAGAGGGATATGGGCCCCGGAAGTGCAGAAGGTTTTAGTTTTGGCAGACATCAAGTTCGGCGCAGGCTTGGAGGGCCGAATGGCCTGTTCCTGTGCTGTACTGTTCTTTGTTCTTTGTTGGAAGTGAGGTCTCCAAGTAATCTATCTTCCAACCTATGATGGCCAACATCGGTCACCAGTGCTTGATTGGAATGATCCTGCTATACAGAAGGTCAGTGCCATGTTGACTTTCATTGCCACTGGCTGTCGAGCACGCATGTTGCATTGTATCTACAAATTTTCTCTGTAGAAAGCACACCTCTGTCACCCTCTCCTCACTTAGCTGTAGCCTCCTGAGATGGTCCCTCTAAGTCATCCAGGCAGGTCTATCTGGAATGGTACACTGGCAGCACAGGCAACTGGTGAAACCTAATAATGTGCCTTCAGTGACTTGTTACCACATTGATTGCTCTTTTCTTCTTGGTTCTTGTGCCAAATCAATTGTTGGTAGTTCCATTGAATCCAATTCCTATGCTCTTCTTACAATCAAATGGATTACTAAATACTTAAATTGATTCTGTGCTTTCACGGATCGATGTCAATGTAGCTGCTGCCACAGAATCAGTTTTATATCATTGTTTTGACCACACTGCTCATTTAAAGTAAAAGACTTTGAATTTTGAGAACTTTCAGATACCTTCATTGTCTGGCCACTCTCTACCTCAACCATCTCCTCCAGCCATATGTCCCTGTAGATACCCTCTGCTCCTCTAATACTGGCCTACTTATCTTTCCTTACTCCATCTTCTCCACCAGTAGCAGTGCTCCTTTATGATTATTAGGTTCCTGCACTTAGGAACATCCTCCGTCTTCATTTCAGCCAAGCCATCTCCCTCAATGCCTTCGATAGCCTCCTTCAGACCGTTCTTTGTGACCATGCTTTCCCCTCTCATTGTTTACCACATTGTAAAGTGCTCTAAGGCACCACCCTATTGGTGTTTTAAATTCTGGTTATCTGGAAATAAGACGAATGCAGATTCTGTATTTAATGGTGAATAGCTACTTCATGCAGGGAGCAACTTAGCAATGAGCAATTAAAAAAAACACAGGAAAAATCAATGCAACACTGCATTCCTGAATTACTCACTGGTGCTACACAAATAATGCATACATTAAAAGTAATGCCTCGAGAAATCTGCTTCTTACCTCCCCAAGCATGAGTTAAAGTTCCTTTTGTGAATGACAATTTGCATGAGAGTTCCAAACTTTGACCTGTACACTTTGATTAAATCTCCCAGTGGTGCTGCCAATTCTGCTGAGCTGTTGGCCCTGTGATTGGCCGACTGCGCTTCAAAGCGGGATCCCTGTCTTTAAAGGGAAGGGGAACCCAGCGCGGGACACTTAGGCTTGAAAACAATCACTTCCTGGAGCAACAGGGTGTAAGAGCCCAAGTGTTGTGATGTATATATGTTTTTAGACTTTTTTCCCTCAGAATTACTATATCTATCAGCCAATTAGCAAGAGAGACGTTGGGTAAGGCATCCAGCTCTAGGTAGGACCAGGGTTAGATCTGTGACCACAGGTGTTCAGATCTTGGGTCTAAGTAGAGGCTTTGGTTCCAAAGAAACAGATGGAAGAAACTCATGGACATAATAGCCTTGGAAAGGACAAAAGTAATAAACTTTCTGTTTTTTGTCTGTGAGGAACAACAAGGTATATTACTTGCATAATTTTAAATACGATGAGTTTTTTATAGTTCTTATTAATGTTAAGAATTACTTAATAATGTGCAAAAAAAAGTTGACATCAGCCTTGAAAGATTTTTTTTAACTCTCAGACCTAATCACAAAGGAACGAGGTAATAGAAAAAAATGTCACCAAAAATGAACATATAGTGAACACTACTGGGAATTGAATTCAATTATTTTAGGTCAGAGTAGGATAAACCAGCAAATGTATCTGCTGCCTTTTGTTGCTAACTGATTGACTTGAACATTTTGAATTAAATCATTGTTTTCAACCTCAATACATTATGTAATATATTGACAAAGTTTTAGGAAGATACTCATTTTCGAAACGTCAGTAAAAAAGGCATCCCTTGATAGATCCACAAAAGAGCACAGAAATTTGCTTCAGTGGATCTGGGATATGAAGTCAAAAATCAGCCAGGATTTCTTGCTTCTGGTTGCTCAGGGGCTGACTTTAGACCCCACTCCATCCAACAGTGGGCGGGGGTGGGCAGGGCCATTAAGATGGCAGTGAGGTTTGTGCCACCTTCCTGACATGTTCCTGCCTCCCAGCATTTTACTCAATTCAAGCACAGAAATGCCATCTGCCCCATGGAGCAGAGGCAGAAATTAAATGGCAGAGTAGCAACTCAATTACTTTATTTTAGCCGTGGGGCTGATGAAGGCCTTCACAGTCTCCAACATACCAGTGAAAGTGCAACAGCAATGATCCTGGCCACAGGAGGCCAGCATAATTGAATTCTTAAAACACTTGTTGGGACAGAGACAGGAAAGCAAGACTTGCTGTCCCCATCACCCCAACTCCAGCCTTGCCCAAACACACCCCACACCACTAAAATCCTTACTTGCCTTGCCATGGCCCAGTTCTGTGGCTGGAAGTTCAGGCCCCCTACTTGGTGGCCTCCCTGTGACCATGGTGGGGAGGGTCCCTCCTGATCGGGCAGCTATACCCCATGGAGGGCCCCCTTAGCCACAAGCATGGCCCCACTGGAAGACCTCACCCTTGCCCTCGTGATCAACCACCCCCCCAACACCTCACCAGTGCCTGCCTGGGGGAAAGCCCGCCTCTGCCTTTTCATGTCCCCCAATGCTGGTTAGATCCCAGTGACAGTGGAAGAGGCCCTTAAGTGGCTGTTAATTGGCCACTTAAGGGCCTCAATTGGCTTCTGGGCGGGAAGGCCATTGTCGGCCTATCCTGCCCCAGCAAAATCACTTGGAGACAGGGCGACAACCGCCTTCCACTCCCTGCCGCCTGTCGCGATTCTATGGGCCCCCCGCCTCCAATCCCACTTCAGGGGGGCCCATAGAATCCAGCTCCCATTGTGTAGCAGTATTCAATCCTTTACAGCAGCAACAGTAGATTGGAGTCTCAGAAAGGCAATTTGTGTTGGTAGAAGGGTTGGATTCTGCTGAGGCAGTGTGAGGAAGGAAAACAACAGCATTAACTGGTGGTGCTGGAGGGCAGAAACACACCAGCTGGGAAGAAGAGTGCCAGCATAAGTGAGAGGGTTGGATTGAGTACAGTGACTTTGTGAAATGTGTCTGGAAGTTGTTAGAGTAACTTGGTGAATTGGGGAGTAGATGCTTGGGGAGTACATTTTCGAAAGTGAGAAATTATTGGGGAAATGATGATCTGACAGTTGATCTGAAAACCCACAAGCTGCCTTAGTTTTCCTTTCTTAAGATTATAAATATCTATCCACTTTTGAAGTCTTAAAGTATGTAAAATTAACCATTTTTTCATATAAAAGTTCTAAATTCAACAGTATGTATTGGGTGGGGTCTGCAGTAAGTGCCATTGTAAGCCCCATCATAAATTTTTGTGGTGCCCTTCATTTGTCACTCCAGAGACACACTCAGAGGCAAGTGAGGCATAAAGGTTGGAAATGCCCCTCCCACTCCATTCACTTCCCAGTGCTTCTCTGTGACTACTGCTCAATGTGCACCAAGACGTGATGTTCACAACATAGGTTCTGTTGAAAAGATGTTTGAATTTGAATTTCTTGGTGCACAGAAGACTAAACATGCTGAACTAGATTTATTTCTATCTCACATCTCACTACTGTGTGGAATTTCTATCAAAATTATCTGCTAGCTTAATCATAGAGGATTTCTACACAGCACTGGAAAAATGTGTGGTGTGCGTATATGGGCCTATGTAAAATGTAAGCAACTATATAAAATGATGCGTGTGTGTGTCCATAACTATATAAAATGGTATGTATGTGTTTCGCTATAAAATGGTGTGTGTGTGTATGTGTGTGTTGTTACAACCAGTTGAGAAGGGGTCTAGGATTCCTTCTCAGCCTTCACCTGGTCTTACAATTACAGGGTTTTATTTTTAAACACACCGTATTCACACTATCTTCAGATATTGCTCTTTTCTGTCTCTATCTGCATGTGTGTTTATTGTGTATGCATGCTAGCGTGGGCATGTCATGTATCCGTAGGCATTAACCGAATTAGAGTTTAAGTTTAATAAATTTCAACCTTTCTTGGTGAATCCATGCTCACTGCTTTCCAATTGTAAGGCAAAGAAACCAGCCAAACAGGTTTTCTTAGGTTTAAAGAAGGTTGAAATTTATTGAACTTTAATTCGGTTAATGCCTACGGATACATGACATGCCCACGCTAGCATGCATACACAATAAACACACATGCAGATAGAGACAGAAAAGAGCAATATCTGAAGATGGTTTTTGGTTACTGTTCTTCGAGCTCACTGTAGAGTCCTTGATTGTAGGTAGATCTTGCTTTTCGTTGGGGCACAGTATTCTTCTTAAACCCTGTTCTCTGTAGGAAACTTTTCTCTCTTGGGGTTCATGTGTCTTTAGTGAATTTGGAGTTCCTTGAGAAAGAGATGGGAGCAGACAGGAGAGGCTGAGGCGAGCCAGCCAGGAGAGGTCTTTACAGTCCAGGAGAAAACAGTCTCGCTCAAACTGTCTGTACAATTCAAAAAAATTCAGGTTGCCCAGCAGGTTAGTCATGTGACTAGCTGGTTTGACCATGCCTGTCTGTGGGTTCAGCCATCTTAGCAGTCATCCTGGAATGTGAGCTTCCTCACCTTCAATGTCTGGTGGTCAAAGTCCATTATGGGTTGTATGTGTCAGGTCAGGGATTGGTCCTTTGTCTCCACAAGCACGATCTCTGTTAGTATGTAAATGTTTTCTCCAGCCACGGCTGATCTGTTTAACAAGTCATTTCCTCACTCCAGCAACAGTTTAAAATCAATGTTCATATGAAAAAATTAATATGCCTCATTCTTGGCAGGTGGGGGGGGGGTGCGTCTGCATGACTGTGTATATATGTGTGTGCGCCTGTATATCTGTGACAACATAACATGTCATGTTTTTGTGTGTGTCTCATGTGTTTGCGCCTATAGAAAATGACATTTGTGTTTGTATGTCTCTGTGTATATAAAATGGCATGTGCATCTATATAAAATGGTATGTGTACGTGTGTGTGTATGAAAAATGGTGTGTGGGTGTGTGTGTTTGTGCGTCCATATAAAATGACTGCAGTGCCTTGTTCACAAAACACAGCTGACATTAGTGAGCCTATTTGCAATCTCTGACCTTCAGTAAACTTCAGTGATATAAAAGGCAGATAACAATCCATGTCCACAGAGCTTCTCTAATTGACATCTAGTCGTTGCTTCCCTGACAGTGTTACATACATACTGTGAGCTTTACTGATTTTCTATGTTTGGAATTGTTCTAGATTACATTATCCAGCAATGTGTTCTATTATTTTCACATTCTAAAAGGTTTTGGAATACGATCTGCTGTTAACAAAGTCTGTTGTTCTTTATATCTTCACATAAACTTTTTGTTCATATTCGGCAGATTTATCCTTGGAAGCCATATACGTTTAATTGTCATGAAGATTTGCTTATTTTCTGATAACTGATGAACTAAATAATTTAAAATCAGTATAAAATAAACAGAAATATGGAAGTGGAAAGTGAAAGGGAGAAAATAAGAAATAATTAAAAATTGAAACCGGCTGTAATGAGTTGCATTTCTGCAAGTCCCAATCACTTTCTCATTTTCTTTGTTTCTAATGCCAATGAGAAGCAAGCAATGTGGAGTTTTTAACAATGCTGTTAAAGCAGGTTGCTGAAGCTGGATTAATTTTGTTCCAGATAACACGAATAATTTGATTTTTGATCTTTATGATGAAGTCACATGTTTTATGCACATTTTGAGGGGACAATAGTTAAATCAGTCATATTGCTTCATGGCTTGCAGCAGAGTGGCCTGGAAACTGTTGTTGGTGTTACTATTAGAGCCTGTGCTATTAGTGCATTAGGTGTGAGTCATTTTAGCGGTCCAGTGTGATGCATATTTTGCCCAGCACGCTGTAAAATAACTGCTGGCTGTTCAGTGAATTAATGCTGAATCCATGTGGTTGCCTTGCTGAGCTGGTCAATGTTAGCATAATTGCTATGTAAATTAAATTTGCAACATTCTGCAGTGCTGAGACTTTCAAATGCAGTGCACTGAGAATTCTGATTTATAATCACCATTGCAGCAGCTGCTGTAAACTGCTGGCTTTAATCATAGGAACATAGGAACAGGAGTAGGTCATTTAGCCCTTTGAGCCTGTTCCGTTGTTCAATCAGATCATGGCTGATCTGTGACCAAACTCCATTTACCTGCCTTTGCCCCATACCCCTTAATACCTTTGGTTAACAAAATCTATCTCAGATTTAAAATTAACAATTGATCTAGCATCAATGGCCATTTGCAGAAAACAGTTCCAAACTTCTACCACCCTTTGCATGGAGAAGTGTTTCTGAATTTCACTTCTGAAAGGTTTGGCTCTAAGATTGAGGAGTCATGCTTCTCGAGGCTGAAGATAAGACGAGAAGTTTTAACAAAGCTGCACCAACTGCTGAATGAAAGCCTGCAGACCCAGTCTACTATCAGTCTGCCAGTATAAACCATGAATTTCTATTCTCAGAGTACTTGCAGAGAGGTATTGGTGATACATAGGCCAGTGTGTTCCATAGGTCCATCAAAGAATGTTGGGTCAACAATTGTCTTATATTGTAATCACTTGATGTCCTGCAATTGTGCTTTGGAATACTACAGTAACACATTAGTCTGGAAACTCCCTTCAACACTCTTTTGGAAGAGACATTTATTTTATTTTAAATGTAGTGTTCAGGTAGGTAATTATTGTGTTTTTGCAGCAAGAGAACCACTTTCATTACCAATACCAAGAGGCATTTAATTCAACTGCTAAAATAGTAAAAAGAGCAATTTCAGGTGAATATATTGACTGTTGTACATTAGTATTTTCAGGGCAATGGTGATTATTTGGCATACAGGAGTTTCAAGACTTATATCACAGTTTAAGCCTGGATACCAATTAGTGTTATTAGAGGATGGCCTACTGGCAAAGAATAAGGTTCAGGTTGGAGGACCTATCTGACATCAATTCCAGGAGGGCATTTTACGTATTGTAAATCTTGATACACAACACGTACTTTCAGACATACAACTGTCGTCAATTAAAATGGCCGATGATAAAGTTTGCAGCATTATCTTGTATAAAAGCCACTTGTGCACATGGAAGCATAAAACTACAAGAGTAATATTCTGACTGTGTGCTCTCTTCCGGCATAGATCAGAAATTTGGGCTGCTATATTTGCAGATCAATAATAGTCAGAATTTGTGGACAATCATGAACTCTTGAATCTAACTCTGAACTGCCTTTCTGTGGTAGAATGGGTGCCAAACCTTTCTGAAAGCCTTCCTGTCTGGGTTTATAGTGGGATGCTGTTCCATTGGAGGCTGCAGTGTGAGAACCACAGAATGAACATGACTATAAACTTTTCACTCTCTAGGTCCTGTTCATGTTCTCCCCATTCTTCATTCTGGACTTGCACTGCACCCATCAACTCTCACATGTCATCAGTGTCAGTTTCAGGCGGAGTGTCGTGGTCAGCAAGATAGCAGAGCTGGGAGAATTTTTCGTCTGATATCTTGGGCTGAATTTTATGGAGCTAGCTGGGGTCCCGGTGCAGGGCCGAAAAGGCAAGGGGAATCCTGCCTCTGCCCTTTGGACAGCCTCCTGGCTCTATTTAACCGTGCTCGGCAATTAACTGTCTGGCTCCAGGGTTCTCGTCCTTAAAGGATATGGATCCTGCCTACAAGACCTGGTGACCAATCAGAGAGCTGGCAGCTCAGTCGTATCTGCAGAACCACTTGGAGCGGTGGCCACTGCTGGTACTACAGGAAGCCTGGGAGCAGGCTATCATTGGAGTCTCAGACCCCAGGTAATTGTGGCATGGTTGCCGGTGCCAATCTGGCAGGCCCCAGAGAGGTGGGAGGGGTGAGGGTGGTCATTGAGGCTAGGTGGGATTTTCATGGAAGGGCAGCCTTTGCCACCGGGGGCCCTCCATGGGCCACAGATTGCCCACAGAGGAGGCCTCTGGGTGCTATTAATTGGCCACTTAAGGGCTTCAATTGGCCTCTGGGCTGGAAGGCCGTCTTCGGCATTTCCTGCCCCTGCCAAAATCATATGGCAACGGGTACTGTACCCACCACCTTACTTGACTATATTATGGGCCCCCACCTCTGTTCCGGTCAGTAGGGGGCCCATAAAATCTGGCACTTATCTGCTGCTGTAACAGTAAACTAAAAGCAAAATACTGCAGATGCTGGAAATCTGAAATAAAAACAAAAAATGCTGGAAATACTCAGCAGGTCTGGCAGCATCTGTGGAGACAGAAACGAAGTTAACATTTCAGGTCAGTGACCCTTCATCAGAACTGGCAAATGCTAGAAATGTAATAGTTTTTAAGCAAATAAAGTGGGGGTGGGACAAGAGATAACAAAAGGCAAGATTTTGATAGGACATAGGATTACAGAGAATAACTGACCAGTGTTTGTTTCTGTCACAATTATGCCAGCATATATCTCATGCTATTAAAAAAATTCCCTATGCTGGATTGTTTATTGATTACAGTGTCCCAGGCATTCTTCAAAGGCAAACAGCATCCAAGAGAAAAGCAAAATACTGAAGATGCTGGAATCTGAAATTTGTACAGCAAATGGCAGCAATACTCAGCAATTCAGGCAGCACCTGCAGAGATCTATAGAGAGAAAGAGTTAGCATTTCAAGTTGATGATACCCCCGTCCCAATGAAAGGTCAATGACCTGAAACGTTAACTCTGTTTCTCTCTCCACAGACATTGCCTGACCTGCTAACTGATTCCAGCAATTTCTGTTTTAATTTCAGCATTCAAGAGAGATGCTTTCTCCGGCCTCTACATTAAACTGATCATTGTCTGCCATTTCCTCCACCTCCAGTGTGATGCCACCACCAGACACATCTTCCGCAACCCTCTCCATTCAGCATTCTGAAGGGACAGTTCCCTGCATTGCACCCTGGTCAATTCTTCAATTTCCCCCAACACACCCTCCTTTACCCATGGCACCTTCCTGTGCAAGCACAAGAGGTCCAAAACCTGCCCTTTTACCTCTTCTCTTCTCACCCTCCAGGGCTCCAAGCCCTCCTTCCAGGTGTAACAACAATTTACTTGCACTTCTTTCAATTTAGTACACTGCATTCGCTGATCGCAATGCAGTTTTCTCTACACTGGGAAGACTATGTATGGATTGCGTGACCACTTCGTGGATTACCTCCGCTCTGTCCATCAGCCCAACTCTCAGCTTCTGGTTCCTTGTCATCTTAATTCTCTGTCCCACCTACAATCTGACTTCTCTGACCTTGACCTCCTACACTGTTCTAATGAAGCTCAATGGAAGCTTGAGGAGCAGTACCTCATCTTTCAACTAGGCAGTTTACAGCCTTCCAGACTCAACATTGGCTGGTGTTTGCAGTGGTGTTACGATCTGGTTAGAGATCAGTAACCTTTTAAAAAGAAATTCAAACTCCCAGTTATTACTAAAAGAATTACGCCACAAGATTTCACATTTTAAACAAAAAACTTTACTGTACAAGAGTTAAACAAAGCAAGCACTACTAATTTACCAACAAAAAAATCATGAACTAGTTGATCATAACAGTGGTAATGATGGTGAAACTGTCAGAGTTCACTGTCATTACCCCATTGAAATTGACTGACAGAAACTACAGGAGTTTGTACATGCACGGATGAACGTTGAGATCCAGAAGTTGCTGTCAGTGATTTTATGCTTCTCCAGAAGGTATGCTGTTCAGGTCCCCTCAGAATGCAATCAATGGCAAATCTTTGAACTAAAAAGAACTTCTACTTTTACATTGTTAGTCTTTTAAAAACCCTTGAAAAAGTTACACCTGTAGCTGGATTTTTAATAGTGTACTAAGTTCATAATTACTGCTAAACATCCTCACTGACCCTAAAAAATGAATCTTATATTTGTTGAATGTCAAATTTCTCCATTATGATAAAAAGTTTCCACCTATTTTTAAAATAACATATTATTTTAAAGTTTGTTGTCTTTATTTTAGCTTCTATCTTAATCCAATCATAATCATTTATTTTTCGATCTGAATTTTTTAAATCAAAAGTAAAGGGATTCAGTGCTTTTAACTTGCTGGTCTGTTGTCTGTGAGAATAGTTCAATGTGATTGGCTGCTTACCATGCTTGCTGACATCACTGCTGCTGCAAGCCTGGAGATCCCCTTGACTTGATGAGATTTAAACGTCTGTAAAGAGGAAGTCTGTGCTACAGAGATCACTGGATACCTGTGGGAAGTTTTCGTCAAGGTCAGCAGCGAGCGAGTGCTGTTACTTTGCCACTGACCATAAAATCAAGGCCATTGAGTACGACAATTTCATATCATAATCATTGCTTACATTTTTTCTGATAGCATTTGCTGTAATGATTCTGCTTTTGTCATTTACAGCTCCTTTAGACCCATCTTTTGTTTCTTTTATTATCCCTTTACTACCATCTTTTGTCTTGCATGATCATGCCTTTTGTCATTAAATCACTCCTGCCTTTTGCCCTATAACAGACTTTCTTCTTGTTCTTTCCTCCACTTCCTCACCCCTTTTCCTCCCTCTGTACTTGCTTAAAACCTAGAAGCATAGAAACATAGAATCACAGGCTGATTACAGCACAGAAGGAGGCCATTGGCCCTTCGAGTCCATGCCAGCTCTCTGCAAGAGCAACTCAGCTTGTCCCACTTACCAGACCACTCCCCATAGCCCTGCAAATTTCTTTCCCTTCAGGTGCTTATGCAATTCTGTTTTGAAAGCCACAATTATAACTGCTTTCCCCACCCTTTCAGACAGTGCATTCCAGATCGTAACCACTCTCTGCGTAAAACATTTTTTCCTCATGTTGCCTTTAGCTCATTTGCCAATCACTTTAAATCTGTGTCCTCTGGTTCTCAACGTTTCTGCCAATGGGAACAGTTTATCTCTATCTACTCTGTCTAGACTACTCATGATTTTGAACACCTCTGTCAAATCTCCTCTCAACCTCCTCTTGTCTAAGAAGAACAACCTCAGTTTCTCCAATCTATCCTCAAACTGAAGTTCCTTATCTCCGGAACCATTCTCATAAATCTTTTCTGCTCCTTTTCTAAAACTTTCATATCCTTCCTGAAGTGCAGTTCCCAGAATTGGACACAATACTCCAGTTGAGGCGAACGGAGTGTTTTATAAAGGTTTATCATAACTTCCTTGCTTTCGCCTCCATTTATAAATCCCAGGATCCAGTATGCCTTTGTAACCACCTTCAGTGATTTGTGCACATATACCCCCCCAGGTCTCTCTGTTATTGCATCCGTTTTAGAATTGTATCCTTCATTTTATATTGCCTCTCCTTGTTCTTTCTACCAAATTATGCCACCTTTCTGTTAAATTGCATCTGCCACATATCAGCCCATTCCACCAGCCTGCCTATGTCCTCACAGTTCACTACACTTCTGCAAATTTTGAGATTGTGCCCTGCATACCCAAGTCTACGTCATTAATATAGATCAAGAAAAGCAGTGGTGCCTGGGGAACACCACTGTAGACCTTCCTCCAGTCTGAAAAGCAACTGTTCACCTCCATTCTGTTTCCTATCACTCAGCCAACTTCGTATCCATACTACCACTTTCCCTTTTATTCCATGGACTTCAGCTTTGCTGAGAAGCCTATTTTGTGGTACTTTATCAAATACCTTTTGGAAGTCCATATACAGCATATCAACCACAATACCCATATCAACTCGCCTACTCATCAAAAAACTCAATCAAGTTAATTAAACATGATTTGCTTTTAACAAATCCATGATGGCTTTCCTTAATTAATCCACATTTGTCCAAGTGACTATTAATTTTGTTCAGATTATTGTTTCTTAAAGCTTTTCCACCACCAAGGTTAAACTGAATGCCTGTAGTTGCTGCGTTTATCCTTATACTCTTTTTTGAACACAGTTTTAATATTTCCAGTCCTCTGGAACCACCCCTGTATCTATGGAGGAATGGAAGGTTGTGGCCAATCCCTCCACAATTTCCACCCTTACTTCCCTCAATATCCTCAGATTCATCTCATCCAGTCCTTATCAAATTTAAGTACAACCAGCCTTTCTAGTACCTCTGCTTTACCAATTTTTATCCCTCTAGTATCTCCTAGAAACATATAAAATTATGAAGGGAATAGATAAGATACAAGTAGAGAGGATGTTTCCACTGGCAGGTGAAGCTAGGACAAGAGGGCATAGCCTCAAGATTAGAGGGAGCAGATTTAGGATTGAATTAAGAAGGAACTTCTTCACCCAGAGGGTTGTTAATCTATGGAATTCCTTGCCCTGTGAAGTAGTTGACGCTTCTTCAGTAAACGCTTTTAAAGCTAAGGTAGATATCTTTTTGAACAATAAAGGAATTAAGGGATACGGTGAGAGCATGGGTAAGTGGATCTGAGTCCACGAAAAGATCAGCCATGATCTTATTGAATGGCGGAGCAGGCTCGAGGGGCCGGACGGCCTACTCCTGCTCCTGGTTCTTATGATCTATCTCCTCATTCACTATGCTTTGGTAGGATCCACTTCCTTTGTAAACAAAAATTGGTGCAAAGTACTCATTCAGTATCTCAGCCATGCCCTCTGCTGTCATGTGTAGGTTTCCTTTTTGGTCCCTAATCACCCCACCTCTCCTCTTAATACCCTTTTACTACTTATATTCCTATAGAAAACTTTTGGATTCCTTTTCATGTTAGCTGCCAGTCTCTTCTCATACTCTCTCTTTGTCTCTCTGATTTCCTTTCACACTTCCCCTCTGAACTTTCTATATTCAGTCCAGTTTACATGTATTTTAACAACCTGCCATCTGTCATATGCCCCCTTTTTCTGTCTCATTCTATTTTTTTTATTTAGAGATACAGCACTGAAACAGGCCCTTCGGTCCACCGAGTCTGTGCCGACCAACAACCACCCATTTATACTAATCCTACAGTAATCCCATATTCCCTATCACCTCCCTACACTAGGGGCAATTTACAATGGCCAATTTACCTATCACCTGCAAGTCTTTGGATGTGGGAGGAAACCGGAGCACCCGGTGAAAACCCACGCAAACACAGGGAGAACTTGCAAACTCCGCACAGGCAGTACCCAGAATCGAACCCGGGTCCCTGGAGCTGTGAGGCTGCGATGCTAACCACTGTGCTACTGTCTACTCTCTATCCCTTTTGTCATTCAGGGAGCTCTGGCTTTGGTTCCCCTGCCTTCCCCTTTATGGGATTGTACCTCAACTGTACCTGAACCATCTCCTCTTTAAAGGCAGCCCATTGTTCCGTTACAGTTTTGCCTGACAATCTTTGATTCCAATTTACCTGTGACAAGTCCATTCTCAACCCACTGAAATTGACCTTCCTGCAATTAGTTATTTTTACTCTAGATTGTTCCTTGTCCTTTTCAATAGCTAGTCTAAACCTTATGGTACAATGATCACTGTTCCCTAAATGTTCCCTTACTGACACTTGATCCACTTGACCCACCTCATTCCCAAGAACTAGATCCAGCAATGCCTCCTTCCTCATTGGCTGGAAATGTACTGCTCAAGAAAATTCTCCTGAACACACTTCAGAAACTCATTCCCATCTTTATGCTGTTACTATCCCCATCATTATTAGGATAACTGAAGTCCCCCACTATCACTACTAGCCCATAGTTCTTGCACCTCAGTAATTTCACTGCAAATTTGCTCCTCTATATCTTTCCTACTAGTTGGTGGTCTATAGAGTACACCCAGTAGTGTAATGGTACCTCTATTGTTGCTTAACTCTAACCAAATAGATTCTCTCCTTGACCCCTCCAGGACACCCTCACTCCAATACTATAATATTCTCCTTAATCAGAAGCAAAACAATTCATAGGTACCAAGTCCTCTCTGGATCCTTCTTCCCCTTCCCTGCCCTCTGACACCATCTTCTTCTTCCCAACCCTTGCTGTGTATTAATGATAGACTCCGACCTTCTGCTCTCTGGCTCTGTATGATCTGTCAAAAGACTCAGTTTCATTCCTTAAGCCCCCATCTCAATGAATTTCAAGCTCAGCATGACCATGAGCTCTTCTTCCGTCGCCTCCGCCACTGCCACCGTGTCCACTTCTTTGACCAGGACTCATTGCCCCACTCAGCAGACCTTTTTACCCGTCTCCAATATTCTCCCTCCACCTGGACCCCTCCTTCGATCTTTTATTGAGAACTGTCAGCATGACATTAGCTGTCTTAATTTCTTTGCTCCCCTCACTCGCTCTAACCTATCTCCCTCTGAACTTGCAACACTTAGTTCTGTCAGGTCCAATCCTAACATCATTATCAAACCTGCTGACAAGGGTGGTGCTGTTATTGTCTGGTGTAACAACCTCTACCTAGCAGAGGCCGAATATTCAACTCTCTGACACTTCCTCCTACCTCCCCTGGACCATGACCCCATGACCCAACATCAAGCGATTGTATCCAGGACTGTCATCGACCTAATCACCTCTAGAGGTCTTCCCTCCATGGCCTCCAACTTCATAGTTCCCCAACCCCGAACAGCCCACTTCTACCTTCTTCCCAAAATCCACAAACAAGAATACCCTGGTAGACCCTTTGTTTGAGCTGTTCCTGTACCACTGAATTAATTTCTTCCTATATCGACACTATGTTTAACCCCCCTTGTCCAGTCCCTTCCCATCTATATCTGTGACTCTTCTGATGCCCTCCATCACCTCAACAGTTTCCAGCTTCCTGGCCCTCACAGTCTCCCATTCACCATGGACGACTAATCTCTCTACACCTCCATCACCCACCAGGATGGTCTGAGGGCTCTCCGCTTCTTTCTTGAATGGAGGCCCAACCAGTCCCCATCCACCACCACCCTCCTACACCTGGCTGAACCTGTTCTCACATTGAACAACTTCTCCTTCAACTCCATTCACTTCCTCCAAATAAAAGGTGTTGCTATGGGTACCCGCATGGGTGCTAGTTACGTCTGCCCTTTTGAGGGATATGTGGAACATTACTTGTCCCAGTCCTACTCAGGCCCCCTCCTTCACCTCTCCTTCCAGTGCATTGATTACTGTATCAGTGCTGCTTCCTGCTCTCACCCTGATCTGAAAATTTCATCAACTTTGCTTCCAATTTCCAACCTTCTCTCACCTTCACATGGTCCATCTCCGTCTCTTCTCTTCCTTGGCTCCTCTGTCTCTATTTCTGGGAATAGACTATCAACAAATATTCACTATGAGCCCACGGACTCCCACAGCTACTTTTCTTCAATTCTATCATGGGATGTGGGTGTCACTGGCAAGGCCAGCGTTTGTTGCCCATCCCTAATTGCCCTTGAAAAGTTCATGAACCGCTGCAGTCCATCTGGTGCGTGTACTCCCACAGTGCTGTTGGGAAGAGAGTTCCAGGATTTTGATCCAGTAACAGTGAAGGAATGGTGATATAGTTCCAAGTCAGGATGGTGTGTGACTTGGAGGGGAACCTGCAGGTGGTGATGTTCCCATGCATCTGATGTCTTGTTCTTCTAGGTGGAAGAGGTTGTGGGTTTGGAAGGTGCTATTGAAGGAGGCATGGTGAGTTGCTGCAGTGCATCTTGTATATGGTACACACTGCTGCCACTGTGCGTCAGTGCCGATCAAACAGGCTGCTTTGTCCTGGATGGTGTTGAGCTTCCTGAGTGTTGTTGGAGCTGCACCCATCCAAGTGAGTGGAGAGTATTCCATCACACTCCTGACTTGTGCATTGTAGTTGGTGGACAGGCTTTGGGGAGTCAGGAGGTAGGTTACTCAATTCTCCAGCTCTGAAATGCTCTGATAGCCACAGTATTTATGTGGCTGCTCCAGTTCAGCTTCTGGTCAATGGCAACCTCCAGGATGTTGATAGTGGGGGATTCAGTGATCGTAATGCCACTGAATGTCAAGGGGAGATGGTTAGATTCTCTCTTATTGGAGATTGTCATTGCCTGGCACAAATGTTACTTGCCACTTATCAGCCCAAGTCTGAATGTTGTACAGGTCTTGCTGCATCTGGACACAGGCTATTTCAGTATCTGAGGAGTTGCGAATGGTACTGAACATCATATAATCATCAGCAAACTTCCCCACTTCTGACTTTATGATGGAGGGAAGGTCATTGATGAAACAGCTGTAGACGGTTGGACCTGGGACACTACCCTAAGGAACTCCTGCAGCAATGATTGGCCTCCAACAACCACAACCATTATCCTTTGTGCTCAGTATGACTCCAACCAATGGAGAGTTTTCCCCTTAATTCCCATTGTCTTCAGTTTAGCTAGGGCCCTTTGATGCCACACTCAGTCAAATACTGCCTTGCTATCCAGGGCAATCACTCTCACCTCACCTCTTGAGTTCAGCTGTTTTGTCCACATTTGGACCAAGGCTGCAATGAGGTCAGGAGCTGAGTGGCGCTGGCAGAACCCAAACTGAGCCTCGGTAAGCTGGTTACTGTCCTTTAAGTGACACTTGATAGCAGTGTCGACGGCACCTTCCATCACTTTGCTGATGATCGAGAGTAGACTGATGGGGCAGTAATTGGCTAGATTGGATTTGTCCTGCTTTTTATGAATAGGACATACCTTGGCAACTTTCCACATTTTTATTTTATTTAGAGATACAGCACTGAAACAGGCACTTCAGCCCACTGAGTCTATGCCAACCAACAACCACCCATTTATACTAACCCTACATTAATCCCATATTCCCTACCACATCCCCACCATTCTCCTACCACCTACCTACACTAGAGGCAATTTACAATGGCCAATTTACCTAACAACCTGCAAGTCTTTGGCTGTGGGAGGAAACCAGAGCACTCGGCGGAAACCCACACGGTCACAGGGAGAACTTGCAAACTCTGCACAGGCAGTACCCAGAATCGAACCCGGGTCACTGGTAGCTGTACTGGAACAGCTTGGCTAGAACTAGGATCAGGTCTCAGAATGATACTGTCCTCTAACAGCCTATGTATTGAAAGAATGTTAACTCTTCCAACAAAGAAGCATTTAAAATGAAGCAGCTTCATTTCTTGTTCTCACGATTCCCTAAATTAACACCATTGGTTTTGGCGGTGGGTGAGGTTCTCGCCAGACTTCAGCAGGACTGAACTGCCAGGGCCGGACTGAATGCGTGCGAAAGGTTGCGAACATTTTTCGGTTATTGTGTAAAAATAAACATTTAACTTTTTTTTTAACTAATGAGAAAACCTGTCATTTGTCTATTTATTTGACCCTTAAAACACTCAGTGGCTAAAACATTATTTTTTAAAAACACTATCTGCGATCAGTTCAGAGGTGAAAAGTAGAAGTCACCCACACCACTTTTCCCCTGTCCTGAACAATATCCATATGAAAAGACATTAATGCAATATATGTGCATATACAGCTACATAGATAGCTATGGATGCATGCAAATTATGCTTAAGACGAAGAATTTAAGGACCATGGAGTAGGTTGTATATAATTTTGTAATTTATGTGCTAAAGTATGTGCTAAAATATTTCTGCATTTATACATATTTACACACTAAGGTCTAGAACTCCAATGGTGGCATGCCGGTTTTTCAGGTGCTAAATGAGCACCTAAGCGTCCAATATGGCAGGCAGAAAGTGTGCATGCTCATAGAAAGCTGGAATTGTGTCATCCACCATATTGTCATAGGTAAAATAATGGGCTGAATTTTACGCCACCCCAAAGAACGGGGTGGTGGCGAGGGGTGGGACAAAATGGAGCAGGAGGCTCCGGGAGCCCTTCCTGACTCGCTCCTGCCTCTGCCGCCACTTTACGCAGGGCGGCGGAGACGAATAACAGCCCGCCTGCCCCAGGCCAATCAAGGCCCTTAAGTAGAAACTGGCGAAGATGTACAATAGGTGCTGATTCATTATCACCAGTTTTACACCATTGCACAGTCAAGAGTTGTCTCTAAGTATTTGTATGTTAATACAGCCTAGTGTATGTTCTAGCCTTTTATAATGGTAATATGATGATTTTTGATGTACTCAAACAGCAAAGACAAACTCAATACAGGTACCAGAATGAAATGTTCCTCCTCACAACTTACCATAGCTATTTACAACCATTCCTCCCTAACACCACAGGCAGAATTGATAGATATGCTTTCTGAGTGCACCTGAAGCTGCATTATACCATACGTATTATATATGACAGAATTAAATATAAAATTCCATTTGTATATTCTGTTATCTTATAAAAGAAATAGGATAGTTGTTTAAAAATATGTCTGTTGGTTTTAGGGATTTTACCCTGTCAGAGCAAGGTTATAATTTTGAAATCAACATAATTAGTAAATTTGGACAGATTGAATAATGGCAACAAGTTCCAGTTTTATTAAATGCATTAAACATTCTTTTAAAAATATTTGCCAATTAGGCCAATGTGTGCAGCTGCACATCCCACTGATTGGGTAATAGAGGCACTCCAGTGAGTCACGTCACCCACCTAGTCCTCCTACAGTCACATCATTATGGTTCTTGTAAAATACCTTGAAACTCTCAGTGCATATCTGCAACACTGTTAAAAAAAGAAAAATATTGTGGATGTTGAAAATCTGAAATAAAAACGGAATATGTTGGAATACACTTAGCTGGTTAGGGACAGCATCCGAAGACAGAAGAAGAGCTAACGTCTCAATTCAATAATCTTTCATCACTTAACCTTAAATGGTATCTTCTAGTCTGGGACTGTTATCTGTCTGCCTTCATTGGGCAGGAATGCCACAATAACTTCCCCACTCAGAGCACAGTTACAATCAGGGGACAAAGACATCAAAAATACCCCAAACTGCAGATTTGAAGAAGGACACCACTGGCTTTAGGTCAGTGGCTTTGTCACCTACACAAAGACCAGGTTAAAATTAGGTTCAGTGTAAAGTAGATGGGAAATCGAAGGTGTATTAACTGCCCACTCACTTGGTTTCTGCCAGGCAGGTAGAGTTAAGATCTTCCTTTGGACCAGCGATGGTGCTTGTGTGATGTGAAAAGATTTTCAGTCAATAGTTCTGTTTCTGGGTGCCATTAATTGGTTTGGCCTCAACTTGAAGAGGCATTACGGATAAAAGGAAGATTACATATAATTTACAGCAAAGAAGCTGGCTATTGGGCTCAGATGGTCTCTGCTGGTATTTATGCTCCACACAAACCTCCTCCCATTTTACTTCATCTAACCCTATCAACATATTCTTCTATTCTTTTCTCCCTCATGTACTTATCTAGTGTTATGGACAGTTAAGAAAGGTGTCTAGGGGTCTGGTACTATCTTCACCTGGTCTTATTGTAACAGGTTTTAATTTTAAACACTGTGTTTTGAGCTCCCCTTTGTGAATCCTTGTTCACAGCTTTCCAATTATAAGACAAAGAAACAAATTCACACAGGTTTCCTGAGGTTTAAAGAAGAAAGATGAAATTTTATTAAAACTTAAACTTTAATACAATTAACGCCTACCAATATACGATGCGCCCACACTAGCATGCACACGCGATACACACATGCAAATAGGGACAGAAAAGAGGAGAGGAAAATATAGTAGAGAGGGGTTTGAGGCAATATCAGAATAATTTCTTGTTTACTGTGCTTCGAGCTCACTTGATTATAGGTAATCTTGCTGTTCATCGAGACCCAGTGTTCTTCTTATACCTTGTTCACATAGGAGGCTTTTCTCTCTTTGAGGTTCATGTGTTTTCACAAGATTTAGTTCCATGGGAAAGAGATGGAGGCAAACCTGACTGGAGAGGACGTTCTATTCCAACCAGGAGCACACTGCTTTCTGATTTCAAACACTGTGTTCTCCAATTTAAATCTCAGTTCAAACCTCTGCAACAGCCAGTTAGTCATGTGACTAAAACTGGTCAGACCACTTCTTCTGTGTATTGGGGAAGCAACGACTGGGTCCCCATTGTTCCAACACTATCTGTTACTATGCAAATGCCTTTCCAGTCAGGGGCTTGCAATTTTAAGTTTTAATGTTCATGTGGCAAAATAATGTGTGCCTTAGTCTTGACAGGTGGGGGGTTTGCCTGACACTAGCTATCCATTACATACATCAATGCTATTCACTTAAACTACTTCATGTGGCTATATAAGTGAATATCTTATATATATGGTTCATAGTCTTGGGCTTCCCTATAAATGGAAGCATCTTCTCAATGTCATTAAAACCCTTTCATTATATTAAAGACCTCTATTAGGTCACCCCACAGCCTTCACTTTTCTAGAGAAAGGAGTCCTCACTTGTTCAGTCTTTTCTGATAGTTATAACCTCTTATTTCTGGTATCATAATTGTAAATCTTTTTTGCATCTTCTTCACTGCTTTTATATCCTTTTTTGAAGATCAGAACTGTGCACAGTATTCTAAGGTCCTATTTGAGTTTAACCTAACTTCCTGGCTTTTCAACTCTATTCCACCAGAAATAAAGCCCAGTGCATTGTTTGCACTTATTATGACCTTGTTAACTTGTACTGCTACTTTTAATGATTTGTGAATTTGTACCCCTAGATCCCTTTGCTCCTGTGCCCTATTTTGCCTCGGAGTATGTGGTCTCTTTATTCCTCCCACCTCATACTAATCTACATTGAATTTCTTTTGCCGTCTACATGCCCATTCTGCAAGTTTACTAATATCTTCTTGTATTTTGTTGCATTCTTCATTAGTATTAGCGATACCATGTGTTACTATGGTTGCAGGATCAGATGCCTCGCAACAGAGCTACAATATTGTGTGCCATGCACAGACTCGGTGGGCCGAAGGGCCTGTTTCAGTGCTGTATCTCTCGATAAACCTATTGTGGAATTTTGCATGTTGTGCTGCTGAATAAGACCAAAAGGACGATTCTTGCTGGTCAGGATATGTATGTCTGCATTTTATTTCTGCACTAATCCTTCCACAAGTTCCAGGCCAAAAATACAGATTGTTATCTCCTCAAATCAAGGCAACTTCATAAAATTAGCAAGTATCCATCCGGTACGTCTTCAATTGTGTTTTTCCCTTGAAGCACACACAGTGTTTCAATGAAGTTCAACACAAGCTCGAGGAACTGCATTTCATCTTTCAACTGGGCACTTTGCAGCCTTCCGGACTCAATATTGAGTTCAACAACTTTAGATCGTAACCTCTGCCCCTATTTTGTATCCTTTTTCTTTGCTGGTTTTGAGCATGACCTACCTGATAATGAACATTTTCCAGAGTGTGAACCAGTTCAGACTTCAGTGTTTGAAGCATCAGTTTCAGAAAAAGAAACATGGGGTTGAATTTAACGCCGCCCCAGCGGGTCAGATGGTGGTGTGGGGGCAGTGTAAAATTAAGCGGGAGGCTCCGGGAGGCCGACCCACCCCGCTCCCACCTCTGGCCAAGTTTACAGCGTCAGGCGGGGGGTGGGAAACAGCCCACTCGCCCAAGGCCAATCAAGGCCCTTAAGTGGCCACTTAACGGCCTTTAAGGACCCTCGCCCACTTCCACGGGTACGTTGGAGACGTGGAAGGCTTCCCAGAGATAGCTGCCAGCCTTTCCGCACCCCAGGAGGAGGGGGAATGGCAGTCAGGCACAGGGTGCCCGATTGAGGGCCGCCCCCGCATCCCAACTCACCCCTGGGACCGAAAATGCCCCCCTCCCCCCTAACGACCACTCCAGCCTCACCAAGGAAGGACCGATCCCCCTGATGAGGCAACCCCAACTTACCCCCTCCTGGATCCATGGCGTTGGCTAGGTTGCAGCCTCAGCAGTAGCCACTGCTCCCAGTGGTACTGCTGGGACTAAGAGCTGCCGGCCCACTGATTGGCTGGCAGCTCACTGAGGAGGGACTTCCTTCCTCAAGTGGGTGTAAGTCCCGCCTTGGGACAATTAAAGCCCGGGGACCCGTTAAACGTGGGATGGATCCCCAGGCTAGGCGGAAGTGATTTGCCACCGACATTTACGTCGATGGCGAATTCCCGCCGTCTAAGGTAAAATCCAGCCCAAGATCTTCTGTAAGTCCTGAACAGAAACCGGACAGTCCAAAACCTGACTCTACACCAAAATCTGAGAGAAGATCAGGAAGGCTTTGTAAGCCAGTTGTTAGACTTTATTTATAGCTATCGTTTAAAGAAAAAGTCAGTTGTTATTTTGCCAAGTGTGCATTTCTCAAAGATTTGTTTGTTTTTGTAGTTGTATTGTTAGTGTACCTGTAAATAGTTAATTAAAAAAATTATTTTTTAAAAGGGGGAAGCAGTGTAATGTAATCCTATGTTATGAGCATGCCCAGTGGGTGATGACGTCATTGAAGATGTGATCTGGCCATCATGGTGTCTATCTTAAATAAAAGCAAAATACTGCAGATTCTGGAAATCTGAAATAAAAACAAGAAATGCTGGAAATACTCAGCAGGTATGGCAGCATCTGTGGAGAGAGAAGAGGAGTTAACGTTTCAGGTCAGTGACCCTTCTTCAGAACTGACAAATATTAGAAATGTAAAAGGTTTTAAGCAAGTAAAGTGGGGGTGGGGCAAGAGGGCGGCACAGTGGCGCAGTGGTTAGCACCGCAGCCTCACAGCTCCAGTAACCCGGGTTCAATTCTGGGTACTGCCTGTGTGGAGTTTGCAAGTTCTCCCTGTGTCTGCGTGGGTTTCCTCCGGGTGCTCCGGTTTCCTCCCACATGCCAAAGCCTTGTAAGTTGATAGGTAAATTGGCCATTAGCAATTGCCCCGAGTGTAGGTAGGTGGGAGGGAAATATAGGGACAGGTGGGAATGTGGTAGGAATATGGGATTAGTGTAGCATTAGTATAAATGGGTGGTTGATGGTCGGCACAGACTCGGTGGGCCGAAGGGCCTGTTTCAGTGCTGTTCTTTTTTTTTTCTTTTGGGCCTCCTTATCTCGAGAGACAATGGATACGTGCCTGGAGGTGGTCAGTGGTTTGTGAAGCAGCGCCTGGAGTGGCTATAAAGGCCAATTCTGGAGTGACAGGCTCTTCCACAGGTGCTGCAGAGAAATTTGTTTGTCAGGGCTGTTGCACAGTTGGTATCTCTAAAAAAAAATAACAAAAGAGGTGTTGATAGGACAAGGTCACAGAGAATAACTGACCAAAAGGTCATGGAACAAAGGCAAACGGTATGTTAATGGTGTGCTGAAAGACAAAGCATTAGTGTCAATTGACTGTAAAATGAACAGCCCTGGCTCCAAGTACAAACATTAAAAAAAAACAGTGGGTAGGTACAGTAGAAACAAACTAATCAAACTAAAATAAAATAAACAAATGAAAAGAAAAAAGAACTAAAAATAAAAAGGGGGGCCCGTCATGCTCTGAAATTATTGAACTCAATGTTCAGTCCGGCAGGCTGTAGTGTGCCTAATCGATAAATGAGGTGCTGTTCCTCGAGCTTGCGTTGATATTCGCTGTAACATTGCAGCAATCCCAGGACAGAGATGTGAGCATGAGAGCGGTGGGGGGGGGTGGGTGTTGAAATGGTGAGCAACCTGAAGCTCAGGGAGACCACAACGTGAGCAGTGAATACAGTCCAGCTTGCTTTACAAGTTCCTCCCACTATATAATAAGCTTCCATGTGGGCACAGTTAACAGGCTCTACTTCTCCACCACCTCCCTCCACTTCCTCTGTGATGCTTGACGACTGGTCTGACATCTAGTCCTGGATGATCCGCAATTTCCTCAGGCTAAACATGGGAAAGATTGTCTTTCACCTCTGCCACAAACTCAATTTTCCAAGTTATGACCCTTACAGGCTAGTACTGTTCCATCCGCGTTTTCCATCTCAGCTCCAGGACATCACTGCAGGAGTTCCTCAGGATATCCTGAACCAAATCATCTTTAGCTGCTTCATCAATGACCTTCCTTCAATCATAAGGTCAGAAGTGGGGATGTTCACTGATGATTGCACAATGCTCAGCATCATTCGCGACTCCTCAAATACTGAAGCAGTCTGTGTAGAAATGCAGCAAGACCGAGACAATATCCAGGCTTGGGCTGATAAGTGGCAAGTAACATTTGTGCCACACAAGTGCCAGCAATGACCATCTCCAACAACAGAGAATGTAACCATCACCCCTGGACATTCAATGGCATTACCATTGCTGAATCCCCCACTATCAACATCCTAGGGGCTACCATTGATCAGAAACGGAACTGGAGTAGCCATATAAATATCGTGGCTACAAGAGCAGGTCAGAGGCTAGGAATCCTGAGGCGAGTAACTCACCTCCTGACTCCCCAAAGCCTATCCACCATCTACAAGGCACAAGTCAGGAGTGTGATGGAATACTCTCCACTTTCCTGGATGGATGCAGCTCCAACAACGCTCAAGAAGCTCTGCACCATCCAGGACAAAGCAGCCCGCTTGATTGGCACCCCATCTACAAACATTCACTCCCTCCACCACCGACGCACAGTGGCAGCAGTGCGTACCATCTACAAGATGCACTGCAGCAATGCACCAAGGCTCCTTAGACAGCACCTTCCAAACCCGTGACCTCTACCAACTAGAAGGACAAGGGCAGCAAATGCATGGGAGCACCACCACCTGCAAGTTCCCCTCCAAGTCACACACCATCCTGACTTGGAATTATATCGCCGTTCCTTCACTGTCGCTGGGTCAAAATCCTGGAACTCCCTTCCTCACAGCACTGTGGGTATACCTACCCCAAATGGACTGCAGCGGTTCAAGAAGGCAGCTCACCACCACCTTCTCAAGGGCAATTAGGGATGGGCAATAAATGCTGGCCTGGCCAGTGATGCCCACATCCCATGAATGAATAAAAAAAAGTGTCTGCCAATTTCCTATCCGCAGATATATCAACAAGGTTAAAATGCATTATTGAGCGAAACTAACAACTGTATCACTTTCACCACTGACCAATGATAAAATGATACAGCAATACAATTCTCTTGGTGGTTTGACTTTTTCAGTCTCTAGTTTGCTGCACTCAACAAAGAACAAAGAACAGTACAGCACAGGAACAGGCCATTCGGCCCTCCAAGCCTGCGCCGATCTTGATGCATGCCTAAACGAAAACCTTCTGCACTTCCGGGGACCGTATCCCTCTATTCCCATCCTATTCATGTATTTGTCAAGATGCCTCTTAAACGTCGCTATGGTACCTGCTTCCACCACCTCCCCCGGCAGCAAGTTCCAGGCACTCACCACCCTCAGTGTAAAGAACTTGCCTCGCACATCCCCTCTAAACTTTGCCCCTCCCACCTTAAACCTATGTCCCCTAGTAACTGACTCTTCCACCCTGGGAAAAAGCTTCTGAATATCCACTCTGTTCATGCCGCTCATAACTTTGTAAACCTCTATCATGTCGCCCCTCCACCTCCATCGTTCCAGTGAAAACAATCCAAGTTAATCCAACCTCTCCTCATAGCTAATGCCCTCCAGACCAGGCAATATCCTGGTAAACCTGTTCTGTATCCACTCCAAAGCCTCCACATCCTTCTGGTAGTGTGGCGACCAGAATTGCACACAATATTCTAAGTGTGGCCTAACTAAAGTTCTGTTCAGCTGCAGCATGACTTGCCAATTTTTATACTCTATGCCCCGACCGATGAAGGCAAGCATGCCATATGCCAACTATACCAAAATTCGGCAGGAGCTGGGGAATGTAGATCGGGAGCAGCTGTTTGAAGATAAATCCACATTTGATATGTGGGAGGCTTTTAAAGAGAGGTTGATTAGCGTGCAGGAGAGACATGTTCCTGTGAAAATGAGGGATAGAATAGGCAAGATTAGGGAACCATGGATGACAGGTGAAATTGTGAAACTAACTAAGAGGAAAAAGGAAGCATACATAAGGTCTAGGCGGCTGAAGAAAGACGAAGCTTTGGAAGAATATCGGGAATGTAGGACCAATCTGAAACGAGGAATTAAGAGGGCTAAAAGGGGTCATGAAATATCTTTAGCAAACAGGGTTAAGGAAAATCCCAAAGTCTTTTATTCATATATAAGGAGCAAGAGGGTAACGAGAGAAAAGATTGGCCCACTCAAGGACAAAGGAGGAAAATTATGCGTGGAGTCAGAGAAAATGGGTGAGATTCTAAACGAGTACTTTGCATCGGTATTCGCCGAGGAGAGGGACATGACGGATGTTGAGGTTAGGGATAGATGTTTGATTACTCTAGGTCAAGTCGGCATAAGGAGGGAGGAAGTGTTGGGTATTCTAAAAGGCATTAAGGTGGACAAGTCCCCAGGTCCGGATGGGATCTATCCCAGGTTACTGAGGGAAGCGAGAGAGGAAATAGCTGGGGCCTTAACAGATATCTTTGCAGCATCCTTAAACACGGGTGAGGTCCCGGAGGACTGGAGAATTGCTAATGTTGTCCCCTTGTTTAAGAAGGATAGCAGGGATAATCCAGGTAATTATAGACCGGTGAGCCTGACGTCAGTGGTAGGGAAGCTGCTGGAGAAGATACTGAGGGATAGAATCTATTCCCATTTGGAAGAAAATGGGCTTATCAGTGATAGGCAACATGGTTTTGTGCAGGGAAGGTCATGTCTTACCAACTTAATAGAATTCTTTGAGGAAGTGACAAAGTTGATTGATGAGGGAAGGGCTGTAGATGTCATATACATGGACTTCAGTAAGGCATTTGATAAGGTTCCCCATGGTAGGTTGATGGAGAAAGTGAAGTCGCATGGGGTCCAGGGTGTACTAGCTAGATGGATAAAGAACTGGCTGGGCAACAGGAGACAGAGAGTAGCAGTGGAAGGGAGTTTCTCAAAATGGAGACGTGTGACCAGTGGTGTTCCACAGGGATCCGTGCTGGGACCACGGTTGTTTGTGATATACATAAATGATTTGGAGGAAAGTATAGGTGGTCTGATTAGCAAGTTTGCAGACGACACTAAGATTGGTGGAGTAGCAGATAGTGAAGGGGACTGTCAGAGAATACAGCAGACTATAGATAGATTGGAGAGTTGGGCAGAGAAATGGCAGATGGCGTTCAATCAGGGTAAATGCGAGGTGATGCATTTTGGAAGATCCAATTCAAGAGTGAACTATACAGTAAATGGAAAAGTCCTGGGGAAAATTGATGTACAGAGAGATTTGGGTGTTCAGGTCCATTGTTCCCTGAAGGTGGCAATGCAGGTCAATAGAGTGGTCAAGAAGGCATATGGCATGCTTTCCTTCATCGGACGGGGTATTGAGTACAAGAGTTGGCAGGTCATGTTACAGTTGTATAGGACTTTGGTTCAGCCACATTTGGAATACTGCGTGCAGTTCTGGTCGCCACATTACCAAAAGGATGTAGATGCTTTGGAGAGGGTGCAGAGGAGGTTCACCATGGTATGGAGGGCACTAGCTATGAAGAGAGGTTGAATAGATTAGGATTATTTTCATTAGAAAGACGGAGGTCAAGGGGGGACCTGATTGAGGTGTACAAAATCATGAGAGGTATAGACAGGGTGGATAGCAAGAAGCTTTTTCCCAGAGTGGGGGATTCAATTACTCGGGGTCACGAGTTCAAAGTGAGAGGGGAAAAGTTTAGGGGGGATATGCGTGGAAAGTTCTTTACGCAGAGGGTGGTGGGTGCCTGGAACGCGTTGCCAGCGGAGGTGGTAGACGTGGGCACGATAGCGTCTTTTAAGATGTATCTCGACAGATACATGAATGGGCAGGAAGCAAAGAGATACAGACCCTTAGAAAATAGGCGACAGGTTTAGATAGAGGATCTGGATCGGCGCAGGATTGTAGGGCCGAAGGGCCTGTTCCTGTGCTGTAATTTTCTTTGTTCTTTGTTCTTTGTTTGACTACCTTATCCACCTGCGTTGCCACTTTCAGTGACCTGTGGACCTGTACACCCAGATCTCTCTGCCTGTCAATACTCCTAAGGGTTTTGCTATTGACTGTATGCTTCCCACCTGCATTTTTCTTGTTCGTCTTTGGCCTCCTTGTCTCGAGAGACAATGGTTAAGCGCCTGGAGGTGGTCAGTGGTTTGTGGAACAGCACCTTGAGTGGTGAGAAAGGCCAATATTAGAGTGACATACTCTTCCACAGGTGCTGCAGAAAAAATTGTTTGTCGGGGCTGTTACACAGTTGGCTCTCCCCTTGCGCTTCTGACTTTTTTCCTGCCAACTGCTAAGTCTCTTCGACTCGACACACTTTAGCCCCGCCTTTATTTGTGCCCGCCAGCTCTGGCGATCGCTGGCAACTGACTCCCACGACTTGTGATCAATGTCACAGGACTTCATGTCGCGTTTGCAGACGTCTTTAAAGTGGAGACATGGACAGCCGGTGGGTCTGATACCAGTGGTGAGCTCGCTGTACAATGTGTCTTTGGGGATCCTGCCATCTTCCATGCGGCTCACATGGCCAAGCCATCTCAAGCGTGCTGACTCAGTTGGGTGTCTTAGCTGGGGATGTTGGCCGCCTCGAGGACTTCTGTGTTGGAGATACAGTCCTGCTACCTGATGGCAAGGATTCTCCAGAGGCAGCGAAGATGGAACGAATTGAGACGTCGCTCTTGGCTGACATACATTGTCCAGGCCTCGCTGCCATACAGCAAGGTACTGAGGACACAGGCTTGATACACAAGGACTTTTGTGTTCCGTGTCAGTGCGCCATTTTCCCACACTCTCTTGGCCAGTCTGGACATAGCAGTGGAAGCCTTTCCCATGTGCTTGTTGATTTCTGCATCGAGAGACAGGTTACTGGTGATAGTTGAGCCTAGGTAGGTGAACTCTTGAACCACTTCCAGAGCGTGGTCGCCGATATTGATGGATGGAGCATTTCTGACGTCCTGTCACATGATGTTCGTTTTCTTGAGGCTCATGGTTCGGCCAAATTCGTTGCAGGAAGCCGCAAACCTTTCGATGAGTCTCTGCAGACACTCTTCAGTGTGAGATGTGAAAGCAGCATCGTCATCAAAGAGGAGTTCCCTGATGAGGACTTTCCGTACTTTGGTCTTCGCTCTTAGACGGGCAAGGTTGAACAACCTGCCCCCTGATCTTGTGTGGAGGAAAATTCCTTCTTCCGAAGACTTGAACGCATGTGAGAGCAGCAGGGAGAAGAAAATGCCAAACAGTGTGGGTGCCAGAACATAGCCCTGTTTCACGCCACTCAGGATAGGAAAGGGGTCTGATGAGGTGCCACTATGCTGAATTGTGCCTTTCATATTGTCATGGAATGAGGTGATGATACTTAGTAGCTTTGGTGGACATCTGATCTTTTCTAGTAATCTGAAGAGACCACGTCTGCTGACGAGGTCAAAGGCTTTGGTGAGATCAATGAAAGCAATGTAGAGGGGCATCTGTTGTTCGTGGCATTTCTCCTGTACCTGACGAAGGGAGAACAGCATGTCAATGGTCGATCTCTCTGCACGAAAGCTACACTGTGCCTCAGGGTAGACGCACTCGACCAGCTTCTGGAGCCTGTTTAAAGCGACTCGAGCAAAGACTTTCCCCACTGTGCTGAGCAGGGAGATTCCACGGTAGTTGTTGCAGTCACCGCGGTCACCTTTGTTTTTATAGAGGGTGATGATATTGGCATCGCGCATGTCCTGAATTACTGCTCCCTCGTCCCAACACAGGCAAAGCAGTTCATGGAGTGCTGAGCGTATAGCAGGCTTGGCACTCTTGATTATTTCAGGGGTAATGCCGTCCTTCCCAGGGGCTTTTCCGCTGGCTAGAGAATCAATGGCATCACTGAGTTCCGATTTTGTTGGCTGTACGTCCAGCTCATCCATGACTGGTAGAGGCTGGGCTGCATTGAGGGCAGTTTCAGTGACAACATTCTCCCTGGAGTACAGTTCTAGGTAGTGCTCAACCCAGTGGTCCATTTGCTTGCGTTGGTCAGTGATTGTGTCCCCTGATTTAGATTTTAGATTTCCCCCATGGTATATTAAAATTTAAGTTTGCCAAGTTCAGATAATTATTCTGAAGAACTGTCCTTGTTGCATCTTGTAATTTCTATTATTAGGCTTCAAACATTGGAGTCTTGGTTACACCAATGGCTATATTCTGCAAAAACTACATTTCAAATAACTGGGGATGGGGCAAAAGGGAAAGAAGAATAGGTGAAAGAACACATTAATGACATATGCAGCTCAGGCAATGCAAATTATATTGTAGCAATGGTACTGTATTTGAAAGGAAACATTCTGAGCATTTTTTTCTATTTCTATCTTCTGAAAAGGTCATGATTCCGGATAACATCTACACTAGTACATTGTACACTGATTAATATGTTCAGTGATTAAACTTACAGCTAGATATTATGGTAAAAGAGTAAGAAATTAAAACAAAAACACTGTTGGACGAAGTCTAAGATTGTGTTACTACAGTCATCATATAATTCATTTTATTCCTTAATCACTGTTATTACATAAAGAACATGAAATGATTTTAGTAAATATTTCATTCTGCTTGTTACTTAATTCACTATTGTTCCTTATGTCCCTCACAGTTTCACTTTTAGCCACATGCCTCTCAACGGTCTTGAGTGCTGAAGGATGATTTTAATGCTAAAATAAGAAATATTACACCATTACAATTTATTCCAAGACAGATGAAACAAAAAGGATTATTAACCTCCATGTCTGTTCCTTATTTGACTCAACACTCAACAGTAGAAATAATGGCAGAATATATTCTTTAAAACAGAATGCCTATCTTGAAGGCTGCAAATAAAATTAAGAAAGTATTTCTGTACCAGTTAACCTAAAGGCACATCCTATTAATCACGATGGAACAAAACATATTGGCCCTGATTCTCCCCTGGGATCAAGGTTTTGGTACCTAGGCCAAAGGATTTATGCTTTTATTTCAAGTACAAATAGAGTTTTTTATTTGCTCATTGAATTGCCCCTTGCCCCAAACTTGTAGCAGTATTAGGAAGCGAAGGCTATAATACTTAAAGGGATGGGGGAGGGATTTAAAGAGGAAATTGAATATTTTTAAATGGACCATACTTTTTTTATATCTCTATGTCATTTTGCTTTCGTATCTAATAATAAATATCCTGACAGCCACTGTTACTGTTCTTATACAGCATTTAGAAAAGTACTTCATGGGAGGAAAATGAACTCTAATTAACTGCACTCCCACGTGCAATGTACAAAATAAGTGTAAAAGCTTTGTTGTACCTGCATTCTGCTTCTGAGCATGGTTGCTGCCAGAGGTCATAGCACCCACCACGCCTCCCCCCAAACACCCCCCGCCCCCCCTTGCCCGACCAGGAGCCTTCCCTTTTCTGTTCTTTCCCTTTTTCATAAGAATTGTGAGAACTTATCATTTACCTGCATTATTCTGTGTTTGCCTCTCACCCCTAACTCAACATTGAAATAATAAAATTCCTTCCGTCTTATATTGTGCTAAGGACCCAAATGACAAAATGAGGAAATTATAGGCCGGTGAGCCTTACGTCAGTAGTAGGGAAATTATTAGAGAGGATTCTTCGGGACAGGATTTACTCCCATTTGGAAACAAACAAACTTATTAGCGAGAGGCAGCATGGTTTTGTGAAGGGGAGGTCATGTCTCACTAATTTGATTGAGTTTTTTGAGGAAGTGACGAAGATGATTGATGAAGGAAGGGCAGTGGATGTTATCTATATGGACTTCAGTAAAGCCTTTGACAAGGTCCCTCATGGCAGACTGTACAAAAGGTGAAGTCACACAGGATCAGAGATGAGCTGGCAAGATGGATACAGAACTGGCTCAGTCACAGAAGACAGAGGGTAGCAGTGGAAGGGTGCTTTTCTGAATGGAGGGATGTGACTAGTGGTGTTCCGCAGGGATCAGTGCTGGGACCTTTGCTGTTTGTAGTATATATAAATGATTTGGAGGAAAATGTAGCTGGTCTGATTAGTAAGTTTGCGGACGACACAAAGGTTGGTGGAGTTACGGATAGTGATGAGGATTGTCAGAGGATACAGCGGGATATAGATCGGTTGGAGACTTGGGCGGAGAAATGGCAGATGGAGTTCAATCCGGACAAATGTGAGGTAATACATTTTGGAAGGTCTAATGCAGGTGGGTCTAATGCAGGCTCCCCACCTGAAGCTCCCCACCAGTTCTATGAGGAACTCCACAATATCATTAGTAGCCTTCCTAATACCGAACACCTGTTCGTGCTGGGGGACTTTAATGCCAAGGTTGGGGCCGACCATGACTCATGGCCCTCCTGCCTTGGGCGCTATGGTGTTGGAAGGATGAATGAGAATGGACAGAGACTGCTTGAGTTGTACCTATGATAACCTCTGCATCACCAACTCATTCTTTCATACTAAACCCTGTCACCAGGTTTCATGGAGGCACCCAAGATCACGTCGTTGGCACCAGCTGGACCTCATCGTCACAAGGTAAGCCTCCTTAAACAGTGTCCAAAGCACACGCAGCTTCCATAGTGTGGACTGCGACATCGACCACTCTCTGGTGTGCAGCAAAGTTAGACTCAAACCAAAGAAGCTACATCACTCCAAGCAGGAGGGTCACCCATGCATCAACACTAACAGAACTTCTTATCCACAGCAGTTACATAAGTTTCTAAATTCACTTGTAAAAGCCCCTCAAAATACTCCTGCAGGGGATGCAGAGACCAAGTGGGCCCACATCAGAGACGCCATCTATGACTCAGCAATGACCACCTTTGGCAAATGTGAGAAGCAGAATGCAGACAGGTTTCAATCTCACTTTGAAGAGCTGGAACCTGTCATAGCCGCTAAGTGCATTGCACTGTTGAACTACAAGAAAGCCCCCAGCAGGTTAACATTCGTTGAACTTAAAGTAGCCAGATGTGCTGCAAAAAGAACAGCCAGGTGGTGTGCAAATGACTACTAGCAACACCTGTGCAGTCGTATTCAGCTGGCCTCCGACGCTGGAAACATCAGAGGAATGTACGATGGTATTAAGAGAGCTTTTATTTTTATTTTTATTTTTTATTTAGAGATACAGCACTGAAACAGGCCCTTCGGCCCACCGAGTCTGTGCCGACCAACAACCACCCATTTATACGAACCGTACAGTAATCCCATATTCCTTATCACCTACCTACACTAGGGGCAATTTACAACGGCCAATTTACCTATCACCTGCAAGTCTTTGGATGTGGGAGTAAACCGGAGCACCCGGCGAAAACCCACGCAGACACAGGGAGAACTTGCAAACTCCACACAGGCAGTACCCAGAATCGAACCCGGGTCCCTGGAGCTGTGAGGCTGCGGTGCTAACCACTGCGCCGCTTTTGGGCCAACCATCAAGAAGATCGCCCCTCCTCAAGTCTAAAACAGGGGACACGATCAATGACCAATGCAAATGGATCGCTGGGTGGAGCACTACGTAGAACTGTACTCTAGGGAAAGTATTGTCACTGAGACCGCCCTCAATGCAGCCCAGTCTCTGCCAGTCATGGATGAGCTGGACGAACAGCCAACAAAATCAGAACTCAGTGATGCCATTTATTCTCTAGCCAGTGGAAAAGCCCCTGGAAAAGACGGCATTACCCCTGAAATAATAGAGTGCCAAGCCTGCTATACTCTCAGCACTCCATGAACTGCTTTGCCTGTGCTGGGATGAGGGAGCAGTACCACAGGACATGCGTGATGCCAATATGATCACCCTTTACAAGAACAAGGGTGACCGCAGTGACTGCAACAACTACTATGGAATCTTCCTGCTCAGCATAGTGGGGAAAGTCTTCGCTTGAGTCATTTTAAACAGACTCCAGAAGCTGGCTGAGCGTGTCTACCCTGAGGCACAGTGCAGCTTTCGAGCAGAGAGATCCACCATTGACATGCTGTTCTCCCTTTGCCAGCTACAGGAGAAATGCCGTGAACAACAGATGCCCCTCTATGTTGCTTTTACAGATCTCACCAAAGCCTTTGACCTGGTCAGCAGACGTGGTCTCTTCAGACCACTAGCAAAGATCGGATTTCCACCAAAGCTACTAAGTATCATCACCTCATTCCATGACAATATGAAAGGCACAATTCAGCATAGAATAAGGCCTCATCAGGCCTCTTTCCTATCCTGAGTGGCGTGAAACAGGGCTGTGTTCTCGCACCTACACTGTTTGGGATCTTCTTCTCACTGCTGCTCTCACTTGCATTCAAATCTTCGGAAGAAAGAATTTTTCTCCACACAAGATCAGGTGGCAGGTTGTTCAACCTTGCCTGTCTTAGAGCGAAGGCCAAAGTACGGAAGGTCCTCATCAGGGAACTCCTCTTTGCTGACGATGCTGCATTCACATCCCACACAGAAGAGTGTCTGCAGAGACTCATCGGCAGGATTGCGGCTGCCTGCAACGAATTTGGCCTAAGCATCAGCCTCAAGAAAATGAACATCATGAGACATGACGTCAGAAATGCCCCATCCATCAATATCGGCGACCACGCTCTGGAAGTGGTTCAAGAGTTCACCCACCTAGGCTCAACTATCACCTGTAACCTGTCTCTCAATGCAGAAATCAACAAGCGCATGGGAAAGGCTTCCTCTGCAATGTCCAGACTGGCCAAGAGGGTGTGGGAAAATGGCGCACTGACACGGAACACAAAAGTCCGAGTGTGTCAAGCCTATGTCCTCAGTACCTTGCTCTACGGCAGCGAGGCCTGGACAACGCATGTCAGCCAAGAGCAACGTCTCAGCTCATTCCATCTTCGCTGCCTCCAGAGAATCCTTGGCATCAGGTGGCAGGACCGTATCTCCAATGCAGAAGTCCTCGAGGCGGCCAACATCCCCAGCATATACGCCTAACTGAACCAGCGGCGCTTGAGATGGTTTGGCCATGTGAGCCGCATGGAAGATGGCAGGATCCCCAAGGACACATTGTACAGCGAGCTTGTCACTGGTATCAGACCCACTGGCCGTCCATGTCTCCGCTTTAAAGACATCTGCAAATGTGAAATGAAGTACTGTAACATTGACCACGTCGTGGGAGTCAGTTGCCAGTGATCGCCAGAGCTGGTGGACAGCCATAAAGGCGGGGCTAAAGAATGGCGAGTCGAAGAGACTTAGGAGTTGGCTGAAAAAAAGACAGAAGCTCAAGGAGAGAGCCAACTCTGTAACAGCCCCGACAACCAATTTTATCTGCAGTGTCTGTGAAAGAGTCTGTCACTCTAGAATTGGCCTTTTCTAGCCACTACAGCCACTGCTTCACAAACCACTGACCACCTCTAGGTGCTTACCCATTGTCTCTCGAGATAAGGAGGCCAAAGAGTGTGCCCATGTCTCTACTGCCCTTGTTCTTCTAGGTGGTATAGGTCACAGGTTTGGAAGGTTCTGTTGAAGGAGCCTTGGCAAGCTGCTGAAGTACATCTTGTAGATGGTACACACTGCAGACATGGTGCTCCTGTAGTGAAGGGAGTGAATATTTAAGGTGGTAAATGGGGTGCTAATTAAGTAGGCTGCTTTGTCCTGAATGGTGTCGAGCTTCTTGTGTGTTGAAGCGGCGCTCATCTAGGAACCTTAGTTGGAGATGTATTAAATTAACAGAAGAAAAATGACTAGATACATGAATAATGTCAAATTTGCATTACTAATCACCTGCATTGCACTCAGGCTAAAAACCATCAGACAAATTATAAGACAAATGTAAAGAAAAATATGCAACAGAACATAGCTTCTTACTTCAGCAAGAAATAAACCCTGAGACATGAATGTATTACTCTGTGGGATAGATGGGATCATTGCAGAGTACTCTGCTAAGAATCTTAGGGGAAATCACTGGAAGTCGGTAATTCCCTAGAAAGGTAGACAAGCAACAAACCAATGTAGCTTATTTATGCTGTTCATTTATGAGTAACTGTTCTGCCTATTTGCATAAACCTATACTATCATTATCCCTGTGACTGCCCTTCCAGATTAATGCTGTAATACTGTCACACTAAACATGCTCAACATAATCTCAACGATAGGATAATTGTAATCTTGTTAGTCGTAGTGTTTATTCAGAAATCCTTTCTCTGTTGGTTTAATAGTAGGTGATCAGTATGGTAAATTTTACATATTTCATATTTTTTTGTTCTGTTAATTTAATTTCCTTTTTTCCCAAACTAAGGGGACTCTCACAATACTATTTATTGTTACCCATTTAAAGTAGACATTTCTACACAGTCTCTGGAATCTCACATATTAAAGACATACATCTGTAAGATCAAAAAGGTTACCTACGGACAATTTACGTCCATTAAAATACCAGTTTAATTCTGTAATTTTTTATGCAATTTGACAGGATGACAGTAAATTTATTTTTATTATGAGTTAGATCTACTCCTGGGATCATTCTCTTTGATGCCAATAGGAATTGTGGAGGAGGATTGAAATGACTTCTAAAAGTGTCATGTCACCAATATATTCATATCTTTATATATCTTTCATATTGATTTTGTAAAATAGAAATATAAATAAACAGAAGTTCATTTTTCCCCTGCAAAGGTACTGGTGTATGATTTAGTTCACTAGTCTCTCTTCAAAGAGTACATTATTTGCTAAGGATCTGCCCCAGTTGTAAATGTCTACTCGACATCTGTATAATTAAAAGTCTTGCACCTTGTCACTCATTGCAACTGTGTTTCATGTTAATGCTTGACCTCAGAAGCATCATACCTCAGAAGTGTCAAACCTCAGAGCATCACAGTTCCAAAGAATCCATTTGGAGACTTACCTATATTAAGATTCAGCTTATGTCGCTGATAGTAATCAGAGATTAAGGGTTGAAGCTCTACTCCAGGATTTGATCAAATAATCTAGGATGACACTTAAGAGCAGTCATGAGGCAGTTTTGCATTGTTGAAGGTGCCTGTCTGCCTATTCAGATGGATGTAAAGGACCTCATACCACTATTAAAAGAGCAGAGAATTCTCCCAGTGTACTGGCCAACATTTATCTTTCAATCTAAAAGTAAATAAACTGGTCATTTATCTCAGTACCGATGTGGGAGCTAGCTGTGCATAAATTGATTGTAAATCCCACAGCTTTTAGCTTAACTCGTAACCTTCCATGTGAAATTTTATCAAATGGGTTTTGGAAGACCAGGGCCGGAATTTAATGAGTGCTGTGGCGTTCCCGAAGGTGGGACAGGAAGTTGACATAACTTCTGCTTCCACTCCGTTTCCCGTTTCACACGCAATTTTTTATGTAAATGAACTGTGCGGTGAACGGCACGGGAGACACGTGGGATCATGCGGCAGGGACAGCCTTTCATTGGTGGAGCTCGCCATCACTGGCCCAAGCACCATGATCGCCACAGATATAAGACATTCTGTGCTTGCAGCCTCAAGGATCAGCAGCTTTCCTTTCATATAAGTACCTTCAGATTAATCGAAATTGAGGCTTTTACTTAATTCAAAATGTTTTTGCCTCCCTTATTTTGTGAAAGTAACCACCAACTTCACATCCTTTATTTTTCCTGCAGCAAAGGTGAGTCAGATGTCAGCCAGTAGGCAGAGACCAGCCCCACGGTTCAGTGATGCCTTCCCTGCAGGTTCTCACCCAGGCCATCGGAGAAAGGCGGAGGGGTCTTCTTCCTTGCAAATGGAAACCAAAGACCCTCCTGCCTGACCAAGGTGGCCTGGGTGGAGGTAGCAAAGGAGGTCTCGAAATGGGGGGGTGACATGCAGAACCTTGGTGCAGTGCCACAAGCGCTTCAATGACTTGCTCAGCTACTGTGGAACACGTGATCAGACTTGATGCCATTCGGCCATGATTGCCAATCTTCATCGTGGCACACATTGTTTATGTGCTTGCATATGTCATGCGAAAGCCACTGCAGAATGAGTGATGTTGATGCTTGTATGGAATGACTGTGATGCATCTTTTGCTATGTCATTAAATCTGCACTGTCTGCTGCAGGATAAATGCAGCAACAACCAGCGTGAGCGTGCGAAAACGGCAGCAGGGTTTCCTGACATCAGGGTACTGACCACAGCTGAGGAGGAGGCATCAAAGATCACAAGATAGGAGGGAGGCAGGGTGTTCAGAGATGGCGAGGCAGGAGCCACAAGGCATAAGGTTGAAGTGCCATCTCCACTCTTGCAGCCATATGTGGACACTAAAAGACATTGTGTGAACTCGTGCATTAGATTCTTAAAGTGCCTCTGTTTGTGTCTCCACTGCAGGTGCCCACACTCGAGTCGTGGAACGCCACGTGGCCCAACACTCCTCCTCTGGGGAGCAAGAAGAAGCCAATGCTCCAGAGGGTGTACCATCACCTGACTCTCCTTCCACCTCCGCCAGTGCAGATACATCCACACGGTCTGCGGGGGGTTTAAGATTAGAATCTGGGTCACAGACTGGTGGTCACGACACAGACACTTCCCAGCAGCTGAGGGAGCATGTGACAGCCGGGTACCCTGACAATCGGAGGACTGCTGGGGACCAGGCCCCTGCTCAGCCCCATGCATATGATGATAGAAACATAGAAAAATAGGAGGAGTAGGCCATTTGGCCCTTCGTGCCTGCTCTGCCATTCAATACGATCATGGCTGATCATCCAAACTCAGTAACCTGTTCCTGCTTTCTCCACGTATCCCTTGATCCCATTAGCCCTAAGGGCTATCTCTAACTCTTTCTTGAATATATTTAATGATTTGGCTTCAACTGCTTTCTGTGGTAGAGAATTCCACAGGTTCACCACTCTCTGGGTGAACAAATCCCTCCTCATCTCAGTCCTAAATGGCTTACCCCTTATCGTTAGACTGTGACCCTTGGTCCTGGACACCCCCGCCATTGGGAACATCCTTCCTGCATCTAGTCTGTCCAGTCCTGTTAGAATTTTGTAGGTTTCTATGAGATCCCCTCTCATTCTTCTAAACTCTAGCGAATACAAGCCTAATCAGCCCAATCTCTCTTCATACATCAGTCCTGTCATCCCAGGAATCAGTCTGCTGAACCTTCACTGCACTCCCCCCATAGCAAGAACATCCTTCCTCAGATAACGAGACCAAAACTGCACACAATACTCCAGATGTGGTCTCACCAAGGCCTTGTATAATTGTAGCAAGTCATTCTTGCTCCTGTACTCGAATCCTCTCGCTATGAAGGCCAACATACCATTTACCTTCTTAACTATCTGCTGCACCTGCATGCTCACTTACAGCGACTAGTGCACAAGGACACCCAGGTCTCACTGCACCTCCCCCTTTCCCAATCGAATGCCATTCAAATAATATTCAAAGTGATATATCTGTTTGAGAGGGGGATGTCTGCAGGGGACTCCTGCACTACCTGCCTGCACCTACTACCCTGCCTGGTGGTCAGCCATCCCTTTTCTGCCTGTGCAGCCATTACCTGCGGTGTGACCACCTCGCTAACATGCTATCCACGACGTCCTCAGCATCACGGATGTTCCACAGTGAATCCACCCACAGCTCCAGCTCCGTAACATGTGTAGCCAGTAACTGCAGATGGATACACTTCCTGCACACATGGGCATTAGGGACACTGGAAGCGTCTCTGATTTCCCCCATAGCGCAGGAGGAGCATATCACGGGTACGAGCTCTCCTACCATGACTTACCTTTAGATTACTTAGTTACTCCTTTTAATTAAAAAAATACTAATTATGCTAGGGGCCTTGTTCTACTCCAAACACTACCCACGACAATCTAAAGTCCTTAATAAATTACACTATTTAAAAAAAAAACACACTTTAGTAGTACTAACCTTATCACTGATATGGTAGGTTTAAAAAAAGAACTTTCCCCTTTTTTAAAATCTATTTCCAGGCACTAACAGCTGTTACTCACCAACCAATCACCTTGCAGCTTTCCTGTGATGTCACTGTTAACTTTTTTTCCAAACTCCGGCACGGCTGCACTGCTACCACTCTGCTCCAGGAAGGTAAGTGACTGGGCCTCGATCCTCGGGTTCAATTTATCCTCTTCTCTCACTCGGCGTTCTCCCACAGGTCCGCTCCGCTCCCGGAAGGTAAGATCCTCTGTTCGTTGCTACGAGAAGTCTGCTGGATGTGCAGCAAAGCATGTGGAAAATATGTCGGAGATGCCTGAGGTCATGCGTGATTTTGTATGTGCCATAGAGGAGTCCATGCAAGACATGACATCTGCCATGTCCCAGGCATATGAGCATCTGGCTTCCTTGGTTGAGAGTGGGGAGGAGGTGGCGTAGTGGTAATGTCACTGGACTAGTAATCCAGAGCCCAGGCTAATGCTCTGGGGACATGGGTTTGAATCCCAGCACGGTAGCTGGTGAAATTTGAATTCAATTAATAAATCTGGAATTAAAAAGCTAGTCTAATGGAGACTGTGCAACCATTGTAAATTGTTGTAAAAACCGACCTGGTTCACTATTGTCCTTTAGGAAAGGAAATCTGCTGTCCTTACTTAGTCTGGCCGACATGTGACTCCAGACACACAGCAATGTGTTTGACTCTTAAATACTTAGCAAGCCACTCAATTGTCAAGTGCAGTTAGGGATGGACAACAAATGCCCACATCCCACAAACAAATAAAAAAAAACTTTGGCAAGCTCCGTGGCAAGTCTGGTTGAGTACTTGAGCCATATGCGATCTTACCTGCACTCCGTTGCTGTTGCCGTGGGCTCCAGGCAGCAGGGTCTAAGTGAGAAGGGCACAAGGTACCTGGACCTCCCTCCGGGTGACCCTTCCCCTCAGGGAGACAGCAGGTACCATCGTGCACACAGATGAAGGAGGAGTGCATGCCAGCTGCCCTGGGGCCTTTCTCTCAGTACACCCCCAGGGTAAGCAGTGTCTTGTCCTCCCCCAACCCCCTGACATTGACCCCCTTACCTCCAGCACACGGGAGATACTCAAGCACCATTGCCGCAGAGCCCCCAGAAGGATGGAGCCATCAAGGCCCCAGTCCTCCACAGGATGACCGCCATTAATCCACAGCAACGGGACAGCGCACAGAGCAGACTGACTCCACCTCAGCTGCTAATGACGGTGTAGCACGTATATGTAGTGGTAGAAAAAGAAAATTTAAACAGATTTGAGCACAAAGGTGGCACAGGTGATGTACATATTGTGATAATGTTAAAGATTTTTTGATACATCTTTATTTCATTTAAAATTTGAGCCACCCTCGTTAATCTTTTGCTTGTTTTCAGATGGACACAAAGATTTTCTTTGGAGGCCTATGGCAGGAATACAATGATGTTTGCAAAGCATCTCAGAAAATGTCTAATGTCCATTTCTCATTTAAATTTGAGCCTTCAGTTTTCTATGATGGCTGTTTTCCTATTCATGATTTTCCACTACTGTCATGTCTTACCTTTCAGTTTCTTCAGTCATAACTTAACACTGCTTGCAGTGTCGTGTAGTCGCCTTCATCATAGCCCGTAGATGATTTCAAATGTCAATCACATGAAAGTGCAGCAATGCTTCGTTAAGATTGCAAAGATGAATAAGACCTCAGGCAAAAGGGAATTTCTGTGGGAAATTGTTATGTTTCTTCTCCCAACATTACTTGATGATGTGGCTTATTGTTGGCTAAAACGTGCATAAATGAGGTTCCCCTGATGTCCCTTGCATCTCTCTCCATGGCCCTAATATTGATGACTGCATGTTTGACATTGCTGTTTTCCTCCTCACACCTCATAGTCTTCCTCATCTGACGAGGATTGTTGTTTTTCCTGTTCCTCCGCCTGCAGAATGTCGCCAGGTCTAATTACAAGGTTGTGTAAGGCACAGCGGAAAATGATTAGTTGTGACACCCTCTGTGGCGCATACTAAAGAGGCCCTCCAGACTGGTCAAGGCAGCGGAATTGTATTTTCAGCATGCAAATGGTGTGTTCAATGATGGCTCTGGTGGTTGCGTGAGTAACATTGTACCTCTCTTCAGCAGCGCTTTGGGGATGACGCACAGGCGTCATCTACCCACCAAAGTGGGTAACCCTTGTCACCCAGGATCTAGCCGTCCACTTCGACTGGTTCCTTGAAAACTGCTGGCAGCTGGGAGTTCCTCAAATGTATGAGTCGTGACAGCTCCCTGAGAAACATGCATAAATATGCATCATTCTTCTCCTGTAGTTGCAAACCAGTTGAACGTTTAAAGAGTGGAAGACTTTGTGAGTCACAAAGACAGAAGGCTGGTCCCAGGGAGCTCTAATGGGCACATGAGTACAGCCGATCATCCCTTACACTCTAGGGAACCTAGCGATGGCACCAAAGCCTGCAGACCTTGCTTCCTGGCTGTCCTCATCTACTGGTAAGTAGATGGAATCATTGGCATGTCAAGAAAGGGCATTGGTCACCTCTCTGATGCACCTGTGGTGTGTGATGCCATGTACATTCCCCAGGGATCCCTGGAAGGACACACTAGCAAGAAACTTGAATGCAGCAGTCACCCTAAGGCATGGGATTCCCACCGAAGCTGAGCAGCTGCAAGTCATGCCGCAGAATCCACAAATTTCCGTGACCATTTCACGTGACATTCTTAGGCATCTCTGGCATTACCTCTCAGAGATTTGAAGGTAATTTATCCTTGTCCTGAGGATGCGATGGCGTGCCAGTGCCTGTCTTCAATAAGGCCGTTCCACAATGTTATCATTTGCAGCGTCCTCACCTTCCTGTTCTGCCTGTTGCTGGCATTCAGGCATCATGAGTTGAGGGAAAAGATCCCTCCTTAGTCTCTCCCTTTGCTCTACTTCCTGTGGTACTAGAGAAATTGTGTGTGTGAGACCCATGTTGCTGTGGCATTTCTGAACAATAAATAAGCAAAGCGTGGCAATTCAATCCTCTGTTGACGCTGAGCTGAAACATTAGGCAATGAACAGCTCCTTTATATCTGTCTTCAAATTGCAGCCAGATAGAAGACACACCCACTGTCGTTTGCCTCCTCCCACTTTCCTTGCTATTCTTGAGTGGGCACGTGGTTTCCATTATCGTTGGAGAAAATGGTGCATGTGGAATTCAGGACAAGTGTCCACCTTCCAACCTCCTCCTGCAACCTTCCAGCTTGAACCCATCACCCTTGACCCACCCAATGTTACCATTTCCCTTGCCTCCATTATCATTGAGCCTCCCCCCATTACGGTGCAGTGTGATCATCAATTTATTCATTCAATCCCTCCACCCGCTCCTACTCCTGTTATTATCAACATGTCGACTCTTACCTTTGAACCTCTTCACATCGAACTGACCATTGTTGCCGAGTCCCGTTCCCTTCCATATGAAGCGGTCGAATACCCACCCATTAGTCTTGATCTTCTCCCCCTACAGAATCTATTTGCCCCCAACTGTGACCATTCCTTCTGCTAGCCAGTATCCTCAATTTGTCCCACAGCTCCCTGACATTGACAACACTCATCCCTCCCTTTAGGCCCTTGCCAAATATCTTCACGCTGTACTGATCTAAACCACCCACCAACCCCACAGCTGACAACGTGAAGCTTCAGCATGAACAGCAACCATCCCATGCCCTGGATGCTCCATTCCACCCTCCCCTGCTCCTCCATGCACCTGACCAACCCCACCCTTCCCTCCCCGACTACCCTCCCCTGCTTTTCCATGCACCCAATCGCCCCACCCTTCCCTCCCTAACTACCTTCCCTGCTCCTCCATGTACCCAATCACCCCACCCTTCCCTCCCTGACTACCCTCCCTGCTCCTCCATGTACCCAATCGCCCCACCCTTCCCTCCCTGACTACCCTCCCTGCTCCTCCATGTACCCAATCGCCCCACCCTTCCCTCCCTGACTACCTTCCCTGCTCCTCCATGTTGACCCCGCCCATGCCTTCACTGCCATCCCTTAGAAGATTCATGCCTGCTGGTGCCAAGCCTGGAGGCAAATATCAATTCCAATGTTGACCTGAAGGCAAACATCCATTCCAATGCTGGCGTTAGTTTTGTGGATGAGTTAAAGAGAGAACAGCATAGACCTGAGACTTAACTACACAAATCCGACTGCTGCATAGCATCGTGCAACTATCATGAACTGGGTGGCACAGGAATAGCGCTTGCCATTTAATTAATCTGGAAGGCAGGACTGAATTGTAACTATGTGTAGGGTAATGAATATTCATGTTATGTAAATGATGCAAAGTTGCAATCTGCCACCGGGCTGGGGGAACCCCGGAATGCTGCAAACCTGCTGCTAACTTAATTTCTCTAAAATATCCCACCATCGGGAATCCGAGAAAACACCTCCCACCTAATTATATCACCCTGTATGCTAGCAATTCTGCTCTTGCAAAGCCCATAAGGCAGTGTTTGATTGACCTGGGTTTGATTGTATTAGTCTGTCCTCTTATCTATGTTCACTGTGCTTGATTGCTTAATTCTATGGGTGGAGCTTAAGAATTGAAACTGAAACTAAGAGACAGAGATTGTTCTTAGAAGACATTGTACTGAGAACTTGTAAGTGCTAAGATATTTTAAAGTGCTGTGAATAAACCAGTTGTGATTTAATACAAGTGTGATATCTGCATTGCTCTGAGATAAATCAGATTATATAATATCCAGCAACCTGGTGAAAACATAACAAAAACGTGACGACAAGGATGATTCAGCAAAATTTTATTGTTTCCACTCCAGAACCATTTCTTTCAATGCCGGGAAGTCCTCCCTTGTGCTGGGAGCGATGGATTTCAAGGTTCAAGACCTACTTGCTCACTACGGGGATGGACAAGCCAGATATAGCAGTGAACCTTAAGAAAGCAATACTTGTACATTGTCTCAGAACAGAAGGCCAGCACATATTTGAGCGGCTCACAGAAGATATGCCTGCATTTGATTCGGTGGTAAGTGCTCTCGAAAAATACTTTGGGCCAAAGGAAAGTACGATGATAGAGCAGTGCGCATTCTGCCAGAGATCCCAGGGACATGGTGAGCCCATTAAACAATACGTGGCAGCATTGCAGCAATTGGCTGTAAATTTGGCACACTAACCAACAAACTAATTCATGACCAATTAATTGAAAAGACTTCAATTCCATGAATTAAGGAACCTCTCCTCATGGAGAATGATGATTTAACCTTGAAAAAAGCCATAATTTTGGCAGTCCAGATCGAATCTGCCATGTTAGATTCAAAGAGGTTACACACACAAGCACCCTTAGACTCAGGGTTGAAAATACAGCTTGCACACCCAGCTTCAGTGCAAGGGTTAAGGTCAAGAAGATCTCAGCAACCTCATCAAAATGTGCCCCTTCACAGTCAGATACCTTCAAAACTGTGCCCAAATTGTGGAAATGCTCATTGAGTCACAATGCCATGTCCAGCTCGAGGAAGAAATGTTTAAAGTGGAACCATTTTGCAAAGATGTGCAGGTCTTCGAAGAAAAAGACTTCATCAGATCGACATGTGGGGGAGTCTCTTCCCGAGAATGAAGTACAACATGTATTTACCATCATGAAAAGTAAAGTGCCAGCTCACTTTAAGGAGTGCTCAGTCGAGATCGCAGGCATTTCACTGTCACCTCTTATCGATGTTGACACAAAAGTATCCATTTTGAGTGACAAACTCCACCATCGGTATTTTTCACAATTCTCTCTCACTCCTGCAACAGACACTCTTCAAGCTTATGACGACATTATCTTTCTACTTTTGGGGATGATCACAGTTCCAGTATGCTACAAACATGTCACCCTAGACAGATTCACTTTCTATATAGCTAAAGGCCGAAGTCTTATGGGGGTGAATTTTTCGATAGGCTTGGATTCAAACTTGAAGACCCCACCAGAGCACACATTAATAGAATTGATGATGCAGATTATACATGCCAGTATCCTTCTTCATTTACTGGATTTGGGGAGATCAAAGGGTACAGTCATGCTCCTTGTGTTGATATATCAATTAGAGCAGTTTCACAAAATTTGAGATGGTTGCCATTTGCTATCTGAGATAAATCAGACATATAGGGCTGGATTTTAAAGTCCTTCTGCCGTCTGGAACATAGGAAGGGGTGCAATGAAGATTTGTGCGGTGGAAGCCTGCCACCAACTCCAACGGCGACAGGCCCCGAGCCGATATCAGCGGCGGCGCCAAGGCCTCGTGGCAGCCGCCCCACCGCTCGGCAACGGGACCCCCATTACAATATGTAAATTAATAAGGGTCCTGTCGCCTCCTTGATCGCCATACCGATCTTCATTCGGGTGGCTGACAATGCCGTGCCTTCAAATCCCCGTTCAGGGAAACGTGGCACAACACCTGTGGGCAGGAGGGCAGGAGGATTGTTTCTCTGGGCAGGAGGGGGGGGGGAATTGGGGTGACATCGCTTTGGATTGGTCGGTGGAGGTGATGGGATGGGGTAAAGGGCAAAGGTGCAGAACTTTGGGGGTGGGGGAAGGTCAAATTCTTAATAAACAAATTCCGGGGGGGGGGAAGGGCAGGAATGTTTTGAAATGCCATTGTGGGGGGGCTTGAGAAAATTAATTTAACGGTAATTTGAGTCTTTTTTTTGGTCATTGAACTGAAGCATATATATATAGATATTATTATAGATATAGATATTATTATTATATATATATATATAAAAAACTGACCTGACCCTTTAATTTTAAAGTCTCCATTGAGGCCTGTAAGCCCTTTAAAAGTGGTGCTGACCCCTGCGCATTGGCACCAGACACTGTTGCTGGTGATGGCTCACCCGCCCTCTCATCGTGGAGGGTGGGCGCCATGGCCATGCAAATGAGCTGCCGCGGCTCCGTGACGCGGTGTCGTTGTGGGCAGGGCGCATTTTTTTACTTCCATTGCCTACTTCGGCGGTGGTCTCTTAAAATGCAGCCCATAATATCAAAAATACAACAAGGCAAAGACATACCAAAAAAAATTCCACCTAAGTGTACCATGTTGTAAGGTTTATCACAGTCGATTTGGGTTGACAATTCCCCAAAGAAATTAAGATGGTTGGTCAGGTAGGATTTTTTCCACCTAAAACCACATTGACTGCTATTATTAGGTTACGATTGTACAGATAATCCTCACGTTTATTCCTGATAGTTATTTCTATTATTTTTAATGGAACTGTAGAAAGATTAATAGGTCCATAGTTGCCCAAATACATTTGTTACTATTTTTGAATATGAGTACTATGTTAGCTTTGTCTATTCTACTGGTACTTCCCTAGTGTTCAATGACTCCCTCATAATGATTGGCAACATCTTATAAGTCTCCTTGCTAGAGTCTCTCAATACTCTGAGATACCATTTAGCCCTCTTTTGAAGGCAGAGTGCCCAAAATTGCACATAATAAGCCACATGTTTGTTAATTTTACTGAGAAGACAGATGTACATACATAATAGTGTAATATCAGTAGGAAGTATTTATCCATTTGTATGGCAGCTCAGAGGATTGCTTCAATCCAGAAATGGATTTATTTAAATTAGTAAAGGGTTTTAAATAATGGCTATCTATTTTGTCAATGTTCAATTCACATTAATTCACCAGAGAATTTTGCTGGGGAGAAGCAGGTACTGCTCAATTGTGCCCCCACTTCCTCTCGGCAGTAACACCAGAGATGTGTCCAGCACCTGAGCTTACCCTTGGGACTCGATCATCAATGGGCTTTTCAACAAATAAGGGCCATTACATAGAAGCTTCAATCAATGTCCAAACATACACCTTTTTAAGCAAAGGTACTGGATAGCAATCACAGTGGAGACCCTGGCTTGATTGATCTGCTTTCAAGCCCAGGGACATTGAACTAAATTATGGCACCCACAACCACCACTGCTGAAATTGATTCTATCTATTCCTGAAATTACTGATATAAAATACAACCAATAACAAAACACTCAATTTTAAACCTTCAACCTACAGTAATGAGGAAGGTGATGGTGTTAATAGTTCCTGTGCATGATATGGCATAAAGATCTGTGTTCCCATTGTTTGCTAATTATTCTCAAGATATTATTCAAGGCAACCTGCATGGTTGTTGATACTTTAACACACCTGAACCAGCATTTTATTTTTTAGTGATATGAATATTCAACAAAGTGGGAACAGAAACACAGGGGGAATTTTTCCAGGCAAGGGGAGGTAGGTTTGTGTGTGTACAGGGAGTTAAATCTCCTGAAAGTGGCATCAGGTTGCGATCCCAATATCATCCCACCCTTTCTTCAGTTCACCCAGGCGGGATTGAAGGTGAGCGGAGAACCTTTTTGGATCTGTCAGGTAATAATTAAAATATTCAAATAGGTCATTAATCACTGATTTTAACCTTCAATTCTGCCTTTAACAGCCAGGGCACCTGTTTTCTGACCTGTCAGTAACTCGCCAGTGTTACCAGTGAAACTAGCAGGCTGGGAAGGCTTTAATTAGTGAAACTGAAGTGCTTCAGCTATGGCCAGGTGAGAGAGGCTGCTGTTCATAGCACTTTTTCTCTGAGAGAGTGCTATCACAGTTTGGCAGGTGATTGTCAACTGCTTAGAAGATACTTCACCTGTCTCGCACTTCATTCACCTTCAGCTGCACTTCCTGTAGTGTTGCGCTGTGTTCTTAGGACTTCATTAAATGACTGTCACAGGCTTTATATTCGGATTCAGCACAAGCATTATTTATTGTCTTACTGAGCTACATTGCATGATCTCAGGTCCAGGTCATTTCCTCACTGGTATGTGTGTACTCTCTGTAAGCCATGTCCTGTGTGTGCCTCGCAAAATGGTGTCTCCTCCTTATATATGTCTGATGTCATCAGTTGCATCAGTGACCTGGTCCCTTAAAGGTACAGTTTCTAAAAGATGAAGTCATCATTACACTACATTACACTCTGCTGCCAGCCTTCACCATGGTATAGCAGCAGCTTATGCAGCTCCACCTTGCACCCCTGATAAGGGGAAATAGGAGAAGCAACACCAGCAGCAGCACCAGCAGCTTTCTCCTCAGGCACATGCCCCTCCACCGGGCAGAGGGGATGGACACCGAGAACCAGCTGGAAGAAGTCGAGACCCTCAGCACAGGGTCTACAGGCAAAGGATCAGCTCTCTCGACAGGACTGAGGCTCTGACTCCCACGGCAGGCCGCTGTTGACGTCTGCAGCCTCCTGGAACAAGGCCTCCTTCCCAGTGGAGCAGGTGGGCAAGCATTGCCAGTGGCTGATGTGCTTGTCACTGGAGGGCCACCACCACCCCCCCAACCACCCACCCCATGTCTCCACCTCTAGCCAAGATTGTGTGCTCTCTTCCGCAAGGCGAGAAAGCAGAGAGGTGCGTGTGGAGAGGAGGGAAAGACAATATTTGTGGAGGGTGACTTTGATGCATTAGTGCGAGAGAGCAATAGGATGAGGGTAAATGTGAGAGTTGGCTACTCAGATGGGGATGTGAGATGCTTGGAGAAAGAAAGGAGCTACAAGATGAGTTGTCCTGAGGAGTGGCGTGCAGGAGAAAGCTGGTAAATTGAGAGTGTTGGGGCTTGGCAGCTGAAAATGCTATGCCACTCACCTTCCCCCCACCCCCCTTGAGGTTCTGAATCATCTGGTACAATGTCTCCAGGATGGAGGGACCTCACCTCTGCTGCTGACTTCCTCAGCTACTTTCATGCACGCCTGCCTGGATCGAGAGGCTGTCCTTTTCTTTCTCTCATTGGGAGAGCTCACCTCACTGCAGCCCCTCTAGGTAAGAGTGAGAGACCCGAAGAGCAGCTTTCTCAGGTTTCCTCTCCATTACTATGGCTGCTGTAGCCTCAAAAATCTATGAACTGCTGAGCCCTTGTAACCCACGTCGTGGTCCCTTTAATTAGAAATCCTTCCTTGAACAAATCCAGCACGTCATCTCGCCACCCTCCCTGATTGGTTGGGGAACCCAGAGTCGGGTCACTAATATCGTGGCTCAGTTAAAGAGCCTTGACAAAGCCTGCTCCAGCTGTCAACTGATTCCCGACCTACAAATGGTCCCGCTGTTTGACCAGGGACTAAGTTGAGAAAATTCCACCCACAGGAAGGAATATCGCAAAAAGAGTAGACCATTCAGGCCCTCGAGCCTATTCCACTATTCAATACATCATGGCTAATTTCTTTTTTAATTCATTCATGGGATGTGGGCATCACTGGCCAGGCCAGCATTTATTGCCCATCCTTAATTGCCCTTGAGAAGGTGGTGGTGAGCTGTCTTCTTGAACCCCTGCAGTCCATGTGGGGTAGGTACATCCACAGTGCTGTTTTTATTGACTTCGTAGTGGTTAGATACAACTGAGTGGCTTGCTAGGCCATTTCAGAGGGCATGTAAGAGTCAACCACATTGCTGTGGGTCTGGAGTCACAAGTAGGCCAGACCAGGTAAGGACAGCAGATTTCCTTCCCTAAAGGACATTAGTGAACCAGATGGGTTTTTACAACAATCGACAATGGTTTCATGGCCATCATTAGACTAGATTTTTAATTCCAGATTTATTAATTGAATTCAAATTCCACCTTCTGCTGTGGTGGGATTTGAAACCATGTCCCCAGAGCAATACCCTGGGTCTCTGGGTTACTAGTCCAGTGACAATACCACTACGCCACCGCCTCCCCTATCTCTGTATATCACAACTTCATTTACCTGCACTGCTTCCATATCCCTTAATACTCTCACCCAACAAAAATAAACTGATCTGTTTTGAAATTTTCAATTGACCTAGTCTCAGCAACTTTTCTGGGGACAGAGTTCCAGCTTTCCACTATCCATGTGTGAAGAAGTGCTTCCTGACATAACCCTCGAACAGCCTAGCTCTAATTTTAAGGTTATGCCCCCTTGTTCTGGATTCCCTTACCAGAGGAAATAGTTTCTCTGTATCTACCCTATCAACTCCTTTAATAATCTTAAACACCTCAATTAGATTACCCCTTAACTTTCTATGTGCAAGGGACAACAAGCCTAAGCAATTATAATCTGCCCTCATATCTTAACCCTTTTAGCCCTGGTATAATTCAGGTGACCCTGGGCTTCACCCCCTCCAAAGTCAATATGTCCTTCCTGAGATGAGGTGCCCATAAATGAACACAGTACTGCAAGAGTAGAGGCATAGTAGGGTAGTTAGAGGGACTGGACTCAAAAGAGTTAAATAACTAAAGCTTTGCTGGAATTACTGTTTTGCAAAAATGGACTGCTCTTAAGCTTTCAAATCAACTGGGTGCAGATGGAAATGACTGATGATCACAAATATTTTGTTATTTGCAAGCTAAAAGAGGGAGGACTAGTTTGAAACATGAAGTGATCTGTCCAGCATCGGCAAAATCGGCAGCAAGCAGAACAAAACTTACTCCAAAATTCTGTTCGAGCTGGTCAACAAGCACCTGCACATTTCTCCAGACAGGATGTACATCGTGTTCCAAGACCTGGATGCTGCTAATGTTGGCTGGAATAGCACCACCTTCTGATCCAGAGCATTCCTAAATGATCACTGTAATAAAAAAGATCCATTATCTCTTACTCTAGATGCAGTCGTGCGTATTAGAAAACTCTTGTTATTTGTTGAAATATAATCAAATATAACCCCCTTTTATTATTTTCCAGCATTAAAGCTTTATTAATTGTGGTTTAATATTCAATTTGCTAGACTACAGTTTTAGTTCTCCTTTATTAGAATTAGTAAAGATAATGATGTTTAGGTTGGCATTTCTTTGCAGCTAGCATGGCCATTAGTTTCAATATCTCCAATAACTGCAGAAGCAAGGGTAGCTTGTAGAGAGGCACTGTCTGTGTCCAGACGTGTACATGCCAGGCCCATGATTTGGGAGAATAGTGGGTGTGGAGGTATATGATTGAATACATTTTGCTGCAATTTTGTTTTGGGGTATAACTGTAAGGGGTGGGGCCACTCTAAGTTTAGAGGTTTGAGCTGTGGATGCTACAATAGGGTGCAGAAGGTGCGTGCAATGAAGTTACAGTTCTAACCAAGGAGCAACTGGGTATTATAACTTTCAATTGTTCCTTATAAACTGCAATTCAAATATTGCATGTATGAACTCTTAGTTCTGCTTCAACAAAAATCATAACTTTTACCAATATCAAGTCAGCTTCGAACTTTAGGACAGACAATCCACAGAGATTTTGAAAAATTACAAGTCAGTACTCCAGATGCAGTCAAAACTTTGTACAACTGGAGCATAACTTCTATCCCTTCGTATACCAGCCCCCTTGAGATAAAAGTTAACATACCATTAGCCTTTTTAATCATTTTTGTACCTCTCCACAAGTTTTCAGTGATTTCTGTACACGGACCCATAAAACTCTCTGCTCCTCCGTAGTTCCGAGTTTCTCACCATTAAGAAAATACACTGTTTTATCTTAATCGAAAGGTGGATGACCTCACATTTCTCCACACTGAACTCGATCTGCCACAGTTTTGCCGACTCACTTATTCTATCAATGTTCATTTGTAACTTTCAGCTCCCATCTACACAACGTACTGTGCCACCTTACTTAGTCTCATCAGCAAACCTGGCTTTGCGACTCTCCATTCCTTTATCTCCTTCTTCTTTAGCCTCCTTGTCTTGAGAGACAATGGGTAAGTGCCTGGAGGTGGTCAGTGGTTTGTGAAGCAGTGCCTGGAGTGGCTATAAAGGCCAATTCTAAGTGACAGACTCTTCCACAGGTGCTGCAGATAAAATTGGCTGTCGGGGCTGTTACACAGTTGGCTCTCCCCTTGCGCTTCTGACTTTTTTCCTGCCAACTGCTAAGTCTCTTCGACTCGCCACACTTTAGCCTTGCCTTTATGGCTGCCCGCCAGCTCTGACGATCACTGGCAACTGACTCCCACGACTTGTGATCAATGTCACAGGACTTCATGTCGCGTTTGCAGACGTCTTTAAAGCGGAGACATGGACGGCCGGTGGGTCTGATACCAGTGACGAGCTCGCTGTACAATGTTTCCTTGGGGATCTTGCCATCTTCCATGCGGCTCACATGGCCAAGCCATCTCAAGCGCCGCTGGCTCAGTAGGGTGTATATGCTGGGGATGTTGGCCGCTTCGAGGACTTCTGTGTTGGAGATACGGTCCTGCCACCTGATGCCAAGGATTCTCCAGAGACTGCGAAGATGGAACGAATTGAGACATCGCTCTTGGCTGACATATGTTGTCCAGGCCTCGCTGCCATAGAGAAAGGTACTGAGGACACAGGCTTGATACACAAGGACGTTTGTGTCCTGTGTCAGCGCGCCATTTTCCCACACTCTCTTGGCCAGTCTGGACATAGCAGTGGAAGCCTTTCCCATGCGCTTGTTGATTTCTGCATCGAGAGACAGGTTACTGGTGATAGTTGAGCCTAGGTAGGTGAACTCTTGAACCACTTCCAAAACATGGTCGCCGATTTTGATGGATGGAGCATTTCTGACATCCTGTCCCATGATGTTCGTTTTCTTGAGGCTGATGGTTAGGCCAAATTCATTGCAGGCAGCCGCAATCCTGTCGATGAGTCTCTGCAGGCACTCTTCAGTGTGAGATATTAATGCAGCATCATCAGCAAAGAGGAGTTCCCTGATGAGGACTTTCCGTACTTTGGTCTTCGCTCTAAGACGGGCAAGGTTGAACAATCTGCCCCCTGATCTTGTGTGAAGGAAAATTCCTTCTTCTGAAGACTTGACTGCATGTGAGAGCAGCAGGAAGAAGAAGATCCCAAACAGTGTAGGTACGAGAACACAGCCCTGTTTCATGCCACTCAGGATAGGAAAGGGGTCTGATGAGGCACCGCTATGCTGAATTGTGCCTTTCATATTGTCATGGAATGAAGTGGTGATACTTAGTAGCTTTGGTGGACATCCGATCTTTTCTAGTAGTCTGAAGAGACCACGTCTGCTGACGAGGTCATAGGCTTTGGTGAGATCAATGAAAGCAACGTAGAGGGGCATCTATTGTTCACGGCATTTCTCCTGTAGCTGGCGAAGGGAGAACAGCATGTCAATGGTGGATCTCTCTGTTCGAAAGCTACACTGTACCTCAGGGTAGACATGCTCAGCCAGCTTTTGGAGCCTGTTTAAAACGACTCGAGCAAAGACTTTCCCCACTATGCTGAGCAGGGAGATTCCATGGTAGTTGTTGCAGTCACCCTTGTTCTTATAGAGGGTGATGATATTGGCATCGCGCATGTCCTGTGGTACTGCTCCCTCGTCCCAGCATAGGCAAAGCAGTTCGGAGAGTGCTGAGAGTATAGCATGCTTGGCACTCTTGATTATTTCAGGGGTAATGCCGTTCTTCCCAGGGGCTTTTCTGCTGGCTCGAGAATCAATGGCATCACTGAATTCCGATTTTGTTGGCTGTACGTCCAGCTCATCCACGACTGGCAGAGACTGGGCTGCATTGAGGGCGGTCTCAGTGACAACATTTTCCCTGGAGTACAGTTCTAGGTAGTGCTCCACCCAGCGGTCCATTTGCTTGCGTTGGTCAGTGATTGTGTCCCCTGATTTAGATTTGAGGGGGGCGATCTTCACAGACAAGAGGGCAACAGGTATGTACAAATAATAATAATAAATAACTTCGCAGATTGCAATTTTGTTAATAACTTATTCTGTATGTGAAAATGATCAGGTTTCAAACATATTCTAGAATTACCTCATGAATCAACCAAATAAGTGACAATTACATGACCGTAAACTACTGATTAATATTATTAACAGATTTCCAGTGGCATTGGCAATCTGGAGCATACTTTGCTATTTAGCTGCTAAGGCAGAGCTGTTTTTAAAATGGCCTATCCCATTTGGGCCACTGTTCAAGGATCTTGAATTTTATAAATCACTGGTTATGCCTCGGCTGGAATATTGTGGACAATTCTGGATACCATACTTCAGAAAAGATATAAAGGCCTTAGAAAGTGTACCAGCATGTTACTAGGGATGAGGAGCATCAAGAGGCTAGAAAAGTTAGAACTGTTCTCCTTGGAGCAGAGAAGGTTAAAAGGTGACCGAATAGAGGTTTTCAAGATAATGAGAGGTGAGTGGGCCAATAACCAAAGGTCATAGATTCAAGGTGATTGGTAAAAGATCAAGTGGGGAGATGCGGAGAATTTTTTCACTCATAGAGCTGCCAGATCTGGAATGGTTGGCCGGAAAAAGTGTTGGAATCTGATTTCATAAACACTTTTAACAGGGAATTGGACTATTTGAAAATGAGGATTTTACAGGGTTATGGACAAAAAGCGGGTTGTGGGATTAAGCATGACTGCTCTTTCTAAGAGCCAGCACAGGCACGATGGGCTGAATGGCTTCCGTCCGTGCTGTAAGCTTGTATTATTCTATGAATTCCCACTGGGCATGTGATATAAACAGGCAGATCCAGCTAACTGTAAGTGCTTGTAAACTCATGCAAAAGTAATTTTTATGGGTATTATAATGATCTCCTGCTTAAGATCGGCAGAGGCTCATCATCATCAGAACCCCCGAAAAACAGCATAAGTGTTGACTGGAGGTCATGCAAATCCCCAAAGAATTGTTACCCTTTGCAGGTAATTAGCAGGTTACTGTAGCTGCATGTAAGTTTCCACTTCCAGATCAGAATAACCCAACATAGAGTGACTGACTTTCTTGTTTTAAACCAGATCATTTTCACATAGAATAAGTTATTAACAAAGCTGCAATTGTAGAGTATTTTGCATTTGCAACAAAATATGACATTTTAAAACAAAGCATTAGGAGTGTTATGCACTAGACACAAAACTTAGTCTCTTCTGGTGTTGCTCGTGAGGGACTGAATTTTGTCAGCCTGTCATGGGTCCCAGTGGTGGCACTGGAAGTGGATGCCATCACCAAAGGTCATGTGAATGGTGCGGCAGCTGGCCAATGAACATAACCGAGGTGTGGGGACCATCCTATCGCAGGGCTACGAGGCACTGATGGTGGCTTCAGCTGATGAAAATGCAGATGCTGGCTCCATCTTTAAAGCACTGCCAGCCCTGGTTGTACTGCTGCTTTTTCCTGATGGTGTGAATCTGGAGTGCAGCTGGATCCCATACTGCTGCTGTAATTCCTGGATCCCCCTGCAACCCCCACCCCCCCCCCCACCCCCACTGCTGCTGTGACTCCTGAATCTCTCTCTACTGCTGCTGCTAGACCCTGTACTGCTGCTGTGACTGGTGGACACCCCTCTACTGCTGCTGTGACTCCTGGACCCCCCTCTACTGCTGCTGTGACTCCTGGGCCTCCCTCTTCTGCTGCTGTGACTCTTGGACACCCCTCCCCCTACTGCTGGTGTGACTCGTGGATTCCCCCCCCCCCCCCCCCCCCGTTGTATGATTGCCTTTCAGAGTGATGGTCCTTTAAGATCTCAGTGTGCTAATGAGCTAAGTACCAGCATGTAGTCATGTGACTACAAGCCAGAGTCGCTCTGCAACTGTAACACCTAGAGGAAGGTTCTGTAAATAGTTTGCTCTGTACTGTATATGATAGTTTAGCTGTAATAAACCTGTTCGAGATCTTCAGCAAACTGGATTCCACACATGTCATTTATGTTGTATCAGACAACAAAAAGAAAGCAATATATGGTGGAAGTGGTGGTGAGAAGAAAAAATGTCTAAGTTGAAGACCACGGGTAAAATAGCCTTGAAAATGACCTTTCCTATAGCCAGAAGAGAGAAAGTTCAAGAGAAATACTAGTCCAAACAGTAGAAAGAGAAAAGGAACTCACCTCCAGTTGTAGAAGACAGTGCACAGAACGACAGGCTGCAAGTAAGTCAGGTGAGTCATTGTGCCAACGGTCGAGGGATACTATTTTTAAAAAACAAGCTTTGATGTGCTTAAAAGATTGATTTTTTTCTAAAGGCTCCATGAAACAAAATGGGAAAGACCCAACTCCACTCCCAGGCTGATCAAGGTTACAAGAGGTGTCTTATTGCAAAAAGCACAGGAAAACCCTGATCACTGCAGAGCCTCCATCCCCGCAGCCAAAGTTAAAAAAACTCATTAAATCACTTGAACATGCAGAAAAGCTTCCATTCACAAAGCCACAGTTAAAATAAATTAAACCATTCGAGCGTGAACAACATAAACAAACCCAAGCAAAAAAACCGCAATTGAACTGCCTATTGAACAGCTGTGTAAACAGACCAGCTTAAGTGCTGCAAGCAAGATAAAGACAGAGCACTGTCAAACACCTGCCCCTCTCAATCCAAAATCTGTTTGAATAACAGAGAGTTTCTTTAAGGGGAAACAGTGCAAAGTCATAGAACGAGTCTTAAAGCAAGTTTTAAGCAAAAGAATAGCAGGAAGATGGTACCAAATTTCCTAGCATGAACTGGAAGGCCATGGATATCCTATCTGAGTTCCAACTTTTCAAACAAAGAATGCAGTTATGTTTTACAGACCAAGTGATTGTCGAACCAGAGAAATAGACTGCAAAAATACTCATAGCAGTTGGAAATTATACAGAATCAATACCTCTCACTTATCTGAAGAGGACCAGAGAGATCCTGCAAAGATATGGAAAGTGCTCGAAGATCAACTTTGATTAAGAGTGAATTTTGGAATTCACCTCCTGGAATTGATGTCCTACAGGCAACAGCCACAGGAATCAATAGATCAGTTCCTCGGCAGATGCCGTCATAAGGGCAACAAATGCAATTTTTCAGAAACTGAGCTGTTGGACTGCATAATGGAATTGGTGATTATATCAACTCCCATTGAAGCATTTCAGAAAGACCTCTTGGGGAAAAAGAAATGTCTCAGCATAGATGCACTGCGAGAAGATGGCAGGAAATATGAAGCCATTGTAGTTGGACAACAGCATCTGCAAGCGCTAGTCGCAGTCACCAGTATTGCCACGATAACCAGGTCAAAAGCAGCGAGCAAGCCATGTGATTAGTGTGGTTAGTCCCATTCACTGCGAAGTTGTCTTGCATTTCAAGACCTGTGCAAGGCATGTGGTGCAAAAGGACACTGGGCCCGCCTCTGCAAAAAGTCTGGCTCCAAAGACGTAGCCAGAAATCACAGTAGGAAACAAGCAAATAGAAGACGGGCACAGCAACATGGCAACAGTAGCATGAAGAGCTCCAGAGACCTGCATAAATGCAAGCTGATACACAAGGTCCACAGTGAAACAGACCTGAGACAAGACCCAGAGAGAAGTGATTCTCAGCCAGGAGAACATCAAACACTTCACATTGTGAACCTGACACATCACGTTGGTGAAGTCAAACACCAGAAGCTTTCACCACTATTAACATTATGTGCCCAAAGAAAGCTGGCAAACATACACACAGGGTTAAGATTGACACCAGCACGAGTGCAAATATCCTACCAGTCTAAATCCTGAACGATCTGTACCAGAGTCATTGGAAATCAATGAGATAGCCGACAGCTGCAAAGTTATCTGCATACAATGAGTCACCCATCCCTTGCAGTGGCACACTGACAATGCAATGCCGCTAAGGAAGTCGGCATGGAGACCACAAATATTCTACCTGGTAGATATGAGTGGACCAACGTGTAAGGACATCATCATCATAACTCTCCACGAGGTCACCAAGGGATAAATTACAGCAGAAGAGACCAAGAGTATACCCACGTTGAGACACATTGATCCTCCAGGATCTCAGTGATTCTGGTTTGGAGAGTATCAGCTCCTTCTCAGAGATGCCACACCAGGAGAACAAAGATCCAAACTCAGATGGTGAAAGTTCTTTGTCAACAGGCAGTGTTTCTTCACGCTCTAGTGACTCAGAAGAATAGATTAACATTGTCACTACCAAGAAGCAAAGACTGGCAGAGGGGAGCATTGCCTAGGGGAAATCTCCAAGGACCGGAACCCACTCACAGACTCTGTCCAGCACCAAACGGTACAGTCTAGAAATCCAGCAACAGCACAACTATGCCACGCCTTCACTTCTGCTCTCCAGAGAACTGCCAGCACCACAACGAGCCAGAATGGACAGGTACCTCCATGAGACCAAGTACTCTTCCCCCAACAAGTCCTTGACCTTGAGCCCCAAGCCTTCAGACACAGAGGATGAGTAGAGGTGAAGACACGAATGGCCTGAGGAGGCAGAGGAGGAATGAGTTGAAGCATTGTCTGTCGGCTCTTTGAGATGAGGTGCCAGAACTTTCCAAGAATGACAAGACCTCAAAAGTTGTCATCTTGAGAAAAGCAACAGAGTATGTTAGCAGGTTGAAGGCAGAGCAACAGAAACTGAATGCAAAGAGGGCGAAACTTCAGAAAAACAGCAACTGATGAGACACAAATTCTCTGAGGTTGTCAAACCACCAAAATGATATATGGACTCTTAAGCCTGTGTGCCTGTAAATTTTGTAATCTATATCCCATACAACTAGTTTTGATGTGATCTAATTTTATGTATTTTTACTTCCAGTATACAAGACTTATCTTTGGAAAGAAAGGGGATATTGTATGATTGCCTTTCAGAGTGATGTCCCTTTAAGATCTTAGTATGCTAATGAACTAAGTACCAGGATATAGTCATGTGACTAGAGACAGCGTCACTCTGCAACTTTAACACATAGAGGAAGGTTCTGTAAAATGTTTGCTCTGTACAGTATATAATAGTTCAGCTGTAATAAACCCGTTTGCGATCTTCAGCATAACTGGATTCCATGCATCTCATTTATGTTGTAACAGACAACATAAAGAACTCATTACACCCTCTACTGCTGCTCTGACTCTTGGACCACCCCCTCCCCCCCACCCCACCTCTACTGCTGCTGTGACTCCTGGATCCCCTCTACTGCTGCTGTGACTCCTGGACCTCCCTCTGCTGCTGCTGTGACTCCTGGACCTCCTTCTACTTCTGCTGTAGCTCCTGGACCTCCCCCTTCTGCTGCTGTGACTCCTGGACCTCCATCTACTGCTGCTGTGACTCCTGGACCTCCCCCTACTGCTGCTGTGACTCCTGGACCTCCTCCTACTGCTGCTGTGACTCCTGGACCTCCACCTACTGCTGCTGTGACTCCTGGACATCCCCCTACTGCTGCTGTGACTCCTGGACCTCCATCTACTGCTGCTGTGACTCATGGACCTCCCTCTACTGTTGCACCAGGACTGCGAGCCAAATAGATGGAGCAGCTGGAGCCAACCGGGACTATGTGTGAAGCAAGTCACTGGGCAGCCCCACAGTTCAGCGATGCCTCCCTGGAGATTTTCCTCCAGGCTGCAAGGGAGGTCATCTTCCCAAGAGATAGCAAGAAAAGTCTCTCCCACCTGACCAGACAAGCCTGATGGAGTTTGCAGAGGAGGGCAGCAGCTGCCAGAGGGTCAATGACTTCTTTTGCTCCACCAAGATGAGTCCTCTATACGCATCTCCTCTTTGGGGCTTGCAGGACGGAGCGCTACTTGGGGAGGGAGTGACCATAAAAGCAGTGACAAGAGGGTGAGGGATCACCACATCCAGTCAGATGCATGGCTGCATCTCGGCAACAGGCCGCCTTCTTTCAGAGCTCACCCCCACTATATCCCCAGAGAACAGTTGTGAAGAGGAGCTATTTCTGAGACCTCATCAAGGGACAGGGGGCTGCTACTAGCATAAGCGTTCTGTTGTTCTCCTTGCAAGGTCTAACTGTGTCCCCCTTTCCACTTGCAAGTCCCATAGCACCAGGCAGTGGGATCCCTGATATGCATCCTCTGATGCTGGCAAAGGAGGAGGCTCAGGAGCTAACAGGGGCCCAGGGCGGCCTTGCAATCGCAGATGGTGAGAAAGGAGTGCCTGCACGATAAAGTGAGGAGACATTGTGTTCATGTGTCCTCCACCACACCTCTGGAGATCCACATCATGCATGTATGACATGAGGAGATCTGCACAACCTAACCTACAAAGGTTTGTGTTTTCTCATGTAGGTCATGGCACTTCGGAGGCAAACTCAGCCGCTGGGACAGGGGGCCTGCAGTTGACCTGTGAGGAGGAGGTGGACAAGTAAGAGGATGTAGTTTTTTAAAAATTCATTCATGGGATGTGGGCGTCGCTGGCTAGGCCAGAATTTATTGCCCATCCCTAATTGCCCTTGACAAGGTGGTGGGGAGTTGCCTTCTTGAAACACTGCAGTCCATGTGAGGTAGGTACACCCACAGTGCTGAGGAAGGGAGGTCCAGAATTTTGACCCAGCAACAGTGAAGGAAGGATGATATAGTTCCAAGTCAGGATCGTGTGTGGCCTGGAGGGGAACTTGCAGGTGGTGGTGTTCCCATGTATTTGCTGCCCTTGCCATTCTAGCTGGTGGAGGTTGCGGGTTTGGAAGGTGCCGTCAAAGGAGCCTTGGTGCGTTGCTGCAGTGCATCTTGTAGATGGTACTCACAGCTGCCATTGTGCATCAGTGGTGGAGGGAATGAATGTTGTGAATGGGGTGCTAATCAAGTGGGTTGCTTTGTCCTGGATGGTGTCGCGCTTCTTGAGTGTTGTTGGAGCTGCACCCATCCAGGCAAGTGGAGAGTATTCCATCACACTCCTGACTTGTGCCTTGTAGATGGTGGACAGGCTTTGGGGAGACAAGAGGTGAGTTCCTCACCACAGGATTCCTAGCCTCTGACCTGCTCTTGTAGCCACGGTATTTATATAGCTACTCCAGTTCAGTTTCTGGTCAATGGTAACCCCTAGGATGTTGATAGTGGGGAATTCAGCAATGGTTATGCCATTGAATGTCAAGGGGAGATGGTTAAATTCTCTTTTGTTGGAGATGGTCATTGCCTGGCACTTGTGTGGCACAAATGTTACTTGCCACTTATCAGCCCAAGCCTGGATATTGTCTAGGTCTTGCTGCATTACTACACAGACTGCTTCAGTATTTGAGGAGTCGCGAATGATGCTGAGCATTGTGCAATCATCAGCAAACATCCCCACTTCTGACCTTATGATTGAAGGAAGGTCATTGATGAAGCAGCTAAAGATGATTTGGTTCAGGATATCCTGAGGAACTCCTGCAGTGATGTCCTGGAGCTGAGATGATTGATCCAACAACCACAACCATCTTCCTTTGTGCTCGGTATGATTCCAACCAGTGGAGAGTTTTTCTCCACTTCCCATTGACTCTAATTTTGCTCGAGCTCCTTGATGCCATACTCAGTCAAATGCTGCCTTGATGTCAAGGGCAGTCACTTTCACCTCACCTCTTGAGTTCAGCTCTTTTGTCCAGGCTTGAACCAAGGCTGTAATGAGGTCAGGAGCTGAGTGGCCCTGGCGGAAATCAAACTGAGTGTCACCGAGCAGGTTATTGCTAAGCAAGTGCCGCTTGATAGCACTGTTGATGACACCTTCCATCACTTTACTGATTAAGAGTAGACTGATGGGGTGGTAATTGGTCAGGTTGGACTTGTCCTGATTTTTGTGTACAGGACATACCTGGGCAATTTTCCACATTGCCGGTTAGATGCCAATGTTGTAGCTGTACTGGAACAACTTGACTCGGGGCACGGCAAGCTCTGGAGCACAGATCTTCAGTACTATTGCTGGAATATTGTCAGGGCCCTTAGCCTTTGCAGTATTCCGTGCCTTCAGTCGTTTCTTGATATCACGTGGAGCCTGGCATCTGTGATGCTGGGGACTTCAGGAGGAGGCCGAGATGAATCATCAGCTCGGCACTTCTGGCTCAAGATTGTTGCAAATGCTTCAGCCTTATCTTTTGCTCTTTTGTGGAGCCACCTCCTCCAGTTAGTTGTTTAATTGTCCACCACCATTCACGGCTGGATGTGGCAGGACTGCAGGGCTTAGATCTGATCCGTTGGCTATGGGATCGCTTAGCTGTCTATCGCATGCTGCTTACACAGTTTGGCACACAAGTAGTCCTGTGTTGTAGCTTCACCAGGTTAACACCTCATTTTGAGGTAAACCTGGTGCTGCTCCTGGCATGCCCTTATTCACTCTTCATTGAACCAGGATTGGTGTCCCGACTTGAGCGTCATGCTAGAGTGGGGGATATACCATGCCATGATTGTGGTTGAGTACAATTCTGCTGCTGCTGATGGCCCGCAGCACCTCATGGATGCCCAGTTTTGCATTGCCAGATCTGAAATCTATCCCATTTAGCATGGAGGTAGTGCCACACAACTCGATGGAGGGTATCCTCAATGTGAAGGCGGGGCTTCATCTCCACAAGGACTGTGCGGTAGTCACTCCTACCAATACTGTCATGGATAGATGCATCTGCGGCAGGCAGATTGGTAAGGACGAGGTCAAGTATGTTTTTCCCTCTAATTGGTTCCGTCACCAGCTGCCACATACCCAGTCTAGCAGCTAGGTCATTTAGGACTCGGACAGCTCGGTCAGTAGTGGAGCTACCGAGCCATTCTTGGTGATGGACATTGAAGTCCCCCACACAGACTATATTCTGTGCCCTTGCCACCCTCAGTGCTTCCTCCAAGTGGTGTTCAACATGGACCAGTACTGATTCATCAGCTGAGGGAGGGCGGTAGGTGGTAATCAGCAGGAGGATTCCTTGCCCATGTTTGATCTGATGCCATGAAACTTCATGGGGTCTGGAGTTGATGTTGAGAACTCCCAGGACAACTCCCTCCCAACTGTATACCACTGTGCCGCTGCCTCTGCTGGGTCTGTCCTGCCGGTGGGACAGGATGTACCCGAGGATGGTGATGGCGGTGTCTGGGACATTGTCTGTAAGATATGATTCCGTGAGTATGACTATGTCAGGCTGTTGCTTGACTAGTCTGTGGGACAGCTCTCCCAACTTTGGCACAAGCCCCCAGACGTTAGTAAGGAGGACTTTGCAGGTCAACAGGGCTGGGTTTGCCATTGTCGTTTCCGGTGCCTAGGTCGGTGCCGGTTAGTCCGTCCAGTTTCATTCTTTATTGACTTCATAGCGAATAGATACAATTGAGTGGCTTGCTAAGCCATTTCAGAGGGCATTTAAGAATCAACCACATTGCTGTGGGTCTGGAGTCACATGTAGGCCAGAACAGGTAAGGACACAGATTTCCTTCCCTGAAGGACATTAGTGAACCAGATGGGTTTTTACAACAATCGGCAATGGTTTCATGGCCATCATTAGACTAGCTTTTAATTCCAGATTTATTAATTGAATTCAAATTCCACCTTCTACTGTGGTGGGATTCGAACCCATGTTCCCAAAGCAATACCCTGGGGCTCTGGGTTACTAGTCCAGTGACAATACAACTACACCATCGTCTCCCCATGTCACATCATTCCACTGCACCCTCTACCAGAACAGATGCTCTCACATTGGTCAGTATGCACTCGGGCTTAGATTCAGGGTCACAAGCTGATGAGAGCACCATACACATGTCCAAGCAGTTGACGGACGCTGTGACAACCAAGGCCACTGACAGTCAAAACACCGTGGGTGGCTAGGCCCATGCTGAGCCCCAGGCCGATAATGAGCCTCTGGTGTCGGCACCACAAAATACGCTGGTGTTGCTAAGAGAGGTAAAGGAACATCTGGTGGAGCTGCCAGAGGCCATGCGCAGCCATGAGTGGACAATGGAGGAGTCCATCCATGCCATGAGTGGGGACATATCTCAAGCATGTGAGCGCATGGCTTCCTCCAACAAGAGGTTGGCAAACCTCATGCACTGCCAGATCCCACGTTTGTGCACAGACCTGCACACCATCGCCTTGGCCATGAGCTCAATGCAGCAATGGCGAGGTGAGAAAGGGACAAGGTGCCTGGAGTCTTCTCCAGGTCTTCGTCCTTCTATGCTCAGCAGGGAGGTTCAAATGAGCCTTGAAAGGAAGGAGGAGGGGCTGACCTCCACAGCTGGAGGCTCCCCTCAGGGCTCTCTAAGTGTGGTCAGCGGCTCCTCAGCCCCTCCACCAGTAGGCCTAGCTCCAGTAGATGCAACGACTGAGGAGGCTCCTTACTTGAGCAGGAACCCCTCAGCCAGCCAGGATCCTCCAGGCCTCAGGCAGCCAGAGGATGCCTGCCAAAGTCATTCCAGCCCAAGGGACAGCTCAATCAGCAGCTTGTCTCCACCTCAGCTGCCAGCGCAGGAGTTGCACCATGTAGAAGCACACAAAAACATATAAAGAAGAGCACCTGGATGCACTTGTAAGTTCATGGCTGTATTAATTGTGCCCTTTACATTGGTTGCAACAATTGTGCTAATAAATGGGGGTCAGAATAATTGCTGTAAATGGCTCCTGCTTTCATTGCTAACTTGTCAGATGCAACCCTCAATGGGCTGCCAGTGTAGGCATAGTGTCTCAGATGTGTCAGAGCCCGTGGTGAATCTGGGCGCTAGGCACTGGACTGAGATAGGAAGGAGGTGATAGGCAGAATACTGTGAAGTGAGTCTTTGTTCACTTTGAGAGACCATCGTAGTGGCAAGAAGCGGGTATGTATGAGATTGTCTCATGCCTCCCTTATGCGTCTCAAGATCCAGTGCCGCCTGCTCAGGAGCCTCCTCCACATCCTCCATCACAGAATCACAGAATTGTTACAGCACAGAAGGAGGCCATTCTGCCCATCATGTCTGCACTGCCTCTCCAAAAAAGCAATTTACCTCGTACCAATTCCTCGCCTTCTCCCCGTAGCCTTGAACATTCTTTCTTTTCAGATAACAATCCAATTCCCTCTTGAATGCCTCAATTGAACCTGCCTCCACCACATTCTCAGGCAGTGCATTCCAGATCCTAACCACTTGCTATATTTTCCTCATGTCACTATTGCTTCTTTTACCAATTAACTTAAATCTGTGCCCTCTTGTTCTCGATCCAATGGGAACAGTTTTTCCCTATCTACCCTGTCCAGACCCCTCATGATTTTGAATACTTCTGTGAAATCTCCTCTCAGCCTTCCCTTCTCCAAAAAAACAGTCCCAACTTCTCCAATCTACCCACATAGCTGATGTTCCTCATCCCTGGAACCATTCGCGTGAATCTTTTCTGCACTTTCTCTACTGCCTTCACATCTTTCCTAAAGTGGGCTGCTCAGAACTGGACGCAAAACTCCAGCTGAGGCCAAACCAGTGTTTTATACATTGTTTTATACAGTGTTTAACATAACTTCCTTGTTTTTGTACTCTATGTCCCTATTAATGACGCCGAGGATGCTGTATGCTCTTTTAACTGCTCTCTCAACCTGTCCTGCCATCCTTCAATGATTTATGCACAAATACTCCTAGGTCCCTTTGCTCCTGCACCCACTTCAGTCAGATGAAGACTGGTGATCAATCATGTCCTCTTCATGTAAGCCCTCCCACCTCTGCTGTGTGAGATCCTCGCTGGGGCATACTGCAGGGCTCCACTGGATTGCTCAAGGCACCAGAATTTCATCTTCAGCAGCCCAATGGCCTGCTCGATGGTTGCTCGGGTGGACCCGTGGCAGGTGTTGTACCTCTCTTCTGCTGCAGTGTGAGGGTTCCTCACAGGCGTGAGTAGACATGTCTTCAATAGTTAGCCCTTGTTCCCGAGAATCTATCCCTGAAGGCGAGTCAGGGGCCTGAAAAGGTGTGGCATCTGGGGCTGTTGAAGTATTAAGGCATCATGGCTGCATCCTGGGAAATGGGAACACACCTGCAGGTTATGTTGCTGGTGATCGTAGACCAGTTGTACATTAATGGAAGCCTTTCCTGTTGATGAAAGCCGCTGGATGCTCTATGGGAGCCTTGATGGCCACATGCGTGCAGTTGATGAGACCTTGCACCTGGGGGAATCCAGTGATGGCCCGAAGCCGATGGCCCTCTCCACCTGACTGTCTGGGTCGGTCCGGTACTGCACATCGTCGCCGGCCCTCTTGAACAGGGCATTGGTCGCCTCCTTGATGCAATGGTGGGCTGCTGCCTGGGAGACCCCATGCATGTCACCAGTGGATCACTGGAAAGAGCTAGATGCATACAAGTTGAGTGCCATGGTGACCTTCAGGCCCATGGGCATTGCGTGTCCACCGATGACCATGGGTCACAGCTTCTCCTGCAGCAGGGCGCCTAAATCGGTGATAGCCTCCCTGGTGGGCTGCAGTCTTCACTGACACTGCCGCTCGGACACTTGGAAGTAGCTGAGGCAAGTCCGATATAATCTCTTGTGCACTTATGCCCATCTTGTCGTGGCTGGCTGCTGCCGCTCTCGTATTGGAGCCTTACAGGCAGGCCTGGCTGGATCCTAGCGCTCCCTCCCTCTGAACAGCTGCTGCGCAGCACAGGGGTCCACAAAGACTGGGTGTATGAGACTCATGCCAGCTGATTACTGCACCAGCTGTGCTGTGTCCTTAGAGAGATGAACTTGCCTTGGGAGCTTCCCGTTGCTACTCCCCTCTGAAGATGTGCTGTTGCACCTCAGCACCCACTCTTGCAACTGAGAGAGTGCCCACCCTTGCGCGCAATACTGTGCCAATCTCACCCTTGCACCCAAGACTGCGGCCACTCCACCTTTGCACTCGAGACAGCGCCCACCCTTCCCTTGCATGCAAGACTTCGCCACCCTTGCACCTGAGACTTCAGCCACCCTTGCAGAGAGCCCAACATTGCAGGCCGACAGGGGCCTCCACTCCCCCCTTTTCCTTAACCACTGCTCGCCATGGCTGCCTTACTGCGGAGGCACTGAGACCTCACCTCAGTGCCACCACCTTTAAATGGCCAGGGATCTGAAGGCACATGACCCCGTGCATCAGTGACTAAATCTGAAACCCCCTCCATAATACTGGCTTCAATTCAGTGCAAATGCACTCTAAGTTCACCAATTCAAATTGCAGTCATGCCACTTCGTTGCAGCAACACTGCCTTAGAGCTTTCTCAGTGCTGACAAAATCTGGAACCAATGTCACAACGTCAGGTTTCCAGGTGAGCATGTTTTTCGGTCCTAATTTTTCGGTCCCTTGCAAATCCACTCCCACTTCTGCTGGCTGGATAAAATCCAGCCCAAGGAGTCCAGACCCATATTTAGTTAAAATATACCATTTTAAGAAGTCCTCGAGGCAGCCAACATCCCCAGCTTATACACACTACTGAGTCTGCGGCGCTTGAGATGGCTTGGCCATGTGAGCCGCATGGAAGATGGCAGGATCCCCAAAGACACATTGTACAGCGAGCTCGCCACTGGTATCAGACCCACCGGCTGACCATGTCTCCGCTTTAAAGACGTCTGCAAACGCGACATGAAGTCCTGTGACATTGATCACAAGTCGTGGGAGTCAGTTGCCAGCGTTCGCCAGAGCTGGCGGACAGCCATAAAGGCGGGGCTAAAGTGTGGCGAGTCGAAGAGACTTAGCAGTTGGCAGGAAAAAAGACAGAGGCGCAAGGGAAGAGCCAACTGTGTAACAGCCCCGACAATCACATTTTTCTGCAGCACCTGTGGAAGAGCCTGTCACTCTAGAATTGGCCTTTATAGCCACTCCAGGCGCTGCTCCACACACCACTGACCGCCTCCAGGCGCTTACCCATTGTCTCTCGAGATAAGGAGGCCAAAGAAGATACCATTTTAATACTGATTATGGATATGATAACATTACTCCCACAGGTGGGCAAGGCAATGAAAGCATGAAATACGCTCTGTCACTAAATGGATAAATTAAATTAACTTCACCAATAAATTAATAAATTAAACACATGCAGTTTTCTGGCAAGCTAAGTGGCCTTAGCTAAGGAACAGTTGAGTAGGAAAGTGAGGAAATTTATTAAATAAATTCAGCGCTGAAGCACAGTAAGGGCAGAAGCAAGACTGAATTATATGTGCACACCTTGGTCCAATTATTATCTGATCTCTCACCCTGTTTCACTTGAAAATTACATTTAGTCTTAACTCCCCATTTGCAACACCATGAAAGATCAGATAGTATACGGCATATTAAAATGGACAAATGGTGGTTTCAAAGGTGTAATTTTATCTTGGGGTTCAGGCAAAGTTGATAAAATATATGCTTTGCTTTAGTAGTTGATATCATCATCATCATAATTGCACTAAGGGATCCATTATTCTCTATGTAATTTCATTGCGCTGAATGATTACATTGCTGAGCAGTGAACTTACTATTCACATGGAATAAGCAAATAGATGTGCAATTGTAGGGTTAAAAACTAATATTCAAAGGTCATAAGGTCATTAGGGCGCATGTTTCTGACATTTCAGTAACCAGATGGATTTCATTATAGTAACTGTATTATAAGCTTCTAATTACATCGATAGAATCGGGAATATTTAAAAATGCTAAAAGACATCTGCTATGAGGAGCTCTAAAATTAAGTTATGCTTTATTTTTTTATTTTCAGTGCTGTGTAAAGGAAACAAAAGTGCTTATGTCCTGGCCAATTAACTTTACAGGTTTTACTATGACAATTTCAATATATAGGTTAAATGCAACATACTGTAGTGCAAATGGTAATAACATAACAAGGCTTGTCATCCAGTGAATCAGGTCACACATGTAATTAGACTACGCATGAGGGATTTAAAATCAGCTCATATTGATCCAAATACCTTTCTGGTTCTAAAAGCATTACTATCAATTTTATAAAAGGAAATAGCTACATGTAATTGAAAGAAACATTTTCTGGGCTTATTTTTGTGGGTCTGTTAGAAATGTTGTTCAATGGAGTTTTTTTCGGTCTCCATCCAAGGTGTCTTTTCCTGCTGGGGTGTCCACATAAATGGAAAAAGTTTATTGCCGATTGGGGCATTATGAAAATTAGGTTGGGTCATAATTATTTCCCATTACAACAGTATAAAAGATTAACAGTGCACTGGTCTATTTGTTTTAATTGGTCCGTATTTTGCAGTCAGCAGGGAACGAACAGTGCTTACTGTTCATTACACTTACACTTGCCTGCAGACCTTCTGTGAGCTTGTTCTCTGTGATTTGCAGTACTTAGAGTCAAAACAGCACAACACCCTCTACAGGGGATCTGGGAACTGTCTGAACAGGGCAAGCAGCTATGTATCTACTTAACCAATCAGATTAAATAATTGTTACAGAGCAGCACAGAGTCTGAACCAGGAAGGGTAAGTTAAAATATTTAATTCAATACCAATCATCTACAGAAAGTAAGAGGGAAAGAAATATGTGATTAAGAGAAAGATAAAAGCAACAGAAAGAAAATGTTTTAAAAAATTATTTACTTTTTTAATTTTTAAAATCTCCAACAATAATTAAAATCTGAAGGAATGAGACTTGGGCTTGTAAAAATAATTTTTTAGTGGCAGAGAGACTGTTTGGCAGTAATTAAGACTTATCACACAATTAAAAATTCACTTACACTTGCAGAAGCCCTAACATTATCTGGCACGTTTAGTTGGTATCTAGTGGGTAAGTGCCACAACCTTCACATCCTTCCTGTGTTTCCATGCTGAGTTACTCAGTGAGGTACCAGTATAGCAAAGCTTGTGGGGGAGCAGAGCAACCTGGACAGTATTTTCCCGATTTGCATATTTAACTGCACATGTGCAAATGCCAGAAGTTGCTGTCTGATCTAATCCATGAAAACGGTGAGTGCTGATAGCCTCACTGTTATTCATCCTGCAAAATCCAGACTTTTGTAACCGTGGATTCTGTATAAAAGGACATGACATTGTTAAAAAAGTTAAAAATTGTACAATGAATGAATTTCATTGAAATAGTTGAAATATTTTTGCAATACCAATAAAGGGTATGCAAGCACTGTTGAAATATTTACATTGTTACAATGGTAAAAGGTTAATAATTATGCAAGATGTTGCAAGTTTGTTGTTTTTTATTCGTTCATGGGATGTGGGCATCGCTGGCTAGGCCAACATTTATTGCCCATCCCTAATTGCCCTTGAGAAGGTAGTGGTGAGCTGCCTTCTTGAACTGCTGCAGTCCTTGGGGTGTAGGTACACCAACAGTGCTGTTAGGAAGGGAGTTCCAGGAATTTGACCCATGAAGGAATGGCAATATAGTTCTAAGTCAGGATGGTGTGTGGCTTGGAGGGGAACTTGCAGGTAGCGGTGCTAACATACATCTGCTGTTCTTGACCTTCTCGGTGGTAGAGGCTGTGTGCTTGGAAGGTGCTGTCGAAGGAGCCTTGGTGAGTTGCTGCAATGCATCTTGTAGATGGTACACAGTGCTGCCACTGTGCGTCGGTGGTGGAGGGAATGAATGTTGAAGGTTGTGGATAGGGTACCAATCAAGTGGGTTGCTTTGTCCTGGATAGTGTCAAGCTTCTTGAGTTATTGTTGGAGCTGCACCCATCCAGGCTAGTGGAAAGTATTCCATCACACTCCTGACTTGTGCCTTTTTGATGGTGGACAGGCATTGGGGAAACAGGAGATGAGTTACTCACCGCAGAATTCCCAGCCTCTGACCTGCTCTTGTAGCCACAGCATTTATGTGCCTGGTCCAGTTCAGTTTCTGGATAATGATAGCCCCCAGGATGTTCACAGTGGGGGATACAATGATGGTAATGCCATTGAACATCAAGGGGAGATGGTTAGATTCTCTCTTGTTTGAGACAGTCATTGCCTGGCACTTGTGTGGTGCGAATGTTACTTGCCTCTTATCAGCCCAAGATTGGATGTTGTCCAGGTCTTGCTGCATCTAGACACAGACTGCTTCAGTATCTGAGGAGTCATGAATGGTGCTGAACATTGTGCAATCATCAGCGAACATTCCGACTTCTGAACTTATGATGGAGGGAAGGTCATTGATGAAGCAGCTGAAGGTGGTTGGTCCTCGGACAACATTTGTCCAATCATTTTGTGCTATATGCAGTACTTAATCCACTGAAGGCTTAACAGATAAATGCTTCACCCATTACACAGAGCAGAAAGGCCCAGATTTTCCTCCCAGTCTGTATTATGTCAGATGTTCTCAGTTGTGGCAGCAAACTCTCTCATCTCCGACAGGAGCTTCATGTATAAGATACAAGCACAGGCCTTCTCCTCCTACCTAAAGAAGATAATTTCATTCATATCGAGATCCCCATTTCCTACACTAAAACAGAGAAATGTCCCTATCTGAAGCCCACTTGTGCTGAAAAATGCTTTCTGAAGGTGACAGCACAGCAGCAGTGTGCTGGAAGTAAGTCCTTGTTATACAGTCTTACTCTACCTATCCAAATCCTTATGCTGTTTTGCTCCTGAAATGATGCTGTCACCACTTTACAACTTGTCCCAATGCTGTATTGTCTCAGCACTTGTCTCCTCCCCAAGTTCCCAAGACTTGATGTTGTGCCTCATTAGTCCCAAATTCTCTTCCCCCTAAGCTTTAATGCTCTGCTGCCTCTTCACTGCACTGAATCCTTATGTTGGACACGTAGATTAGGGCTTGTATGATAACAGGCATACATTTACACATACTATGGAAGTGATTCTCTTGAAATCAGCTACAAGTGTTGCAGGACATATGTGCCAGCCATTGATGTATTTCATGTTAACAGTCAAATTTTCCTGAGTCCTGTAGTGTTTGCTTTGTTCATACTGACTGACACTTCTTGTCAGGTTGCCTCAGAATTGCAATTCTCTTCTGTAGCATGTGTGGAGTTTTGTGCATCTGCAATCGTGTTCCTCCTGTGTTGTTTCAGGATTAAATGCACATATTGGCTTATAAATATTCAAACCTTCAGAAGGCGATAAACTGTAGAAACTGCAAAAAAGCAGACACCCACCCATCCCCCAAAAAAATCAAAGCCCCGAGTGACAAAATAGATTCTGTTTTATATGGGATTAACTAAAATAAAGCAGTTTCTACAAGACACAATGAATTCTTGCCTTTTGCAGCTTCAGAAGAGCTTACTTAGGGAACACAATAACAGAGCAAGTTACATGTATGCATGTACCAGAGCTGAATAATATCATAATGCACATAATAAATGATTTAGATCTTGCAAATGGGCTGGAGCTAGCTCCCAATTCCATATTTAGAAGCTTTGAATTATGAAGGAGAAATGTTTTAATATACCTTAGTGCATATTGAGCTAACAGCATATATCATTTTATTGTCATTGAAGAAGGATGAGAAAGACCAGAGTGCCCTTCCCCCTTCTCAGTATGGTCCTGAATGCTAAAGTTGTCATCTATCAGGACTCCCTATTACTGGTGTGACTCAACAACTAGGGCAGATGGTCGTTATACCTCCCAATCAATACTTTCAAGTTTCTCTCTTGAACAGTGCAAAGATATTTGGGGGCACCTACCACCACTTTGCAGCTTGTCCCAACACTGTGCTGTATCAGTTCACAATTTTGAAATGATAAATTGAGCACAATGAATCACAAGTGGTTCGGTAACGACACAGTATCATCTGTGATATGGAGCTCAATTCTTTACAAAATGTCCAGAGCTCACACTCTGAGACTCTCTTATGATGTTATCCAGCAGAACATTGATGAAGACATCTGGCTGAAATTTCCTCAGGGGCTGAGAAGGAATTCCAGTGCAAAACTAGTGAGAGTGGACTGACAGGGAGAGCAAATTAGATAGGACCTAAAAGCGCACGGTCTCTGCTCCAAATACATTATTTGGGATTTCCCATACAGTTGACGTTCGTTCTGCTCCATAAACGAACTGTGAAATTAGAATGATGTAGGGCCAATAGGACATCACTGTCTTGATTCTCCAAAGCTTTCACCTCCTGAGCACTCAGAAATCTCGATACTGGATCAATACCACCTCAATGGAAGGGTGCAAAAAGGACCTATAAGGGTACAGTAGGGATCGATCTTGGCCTATACTTGAAAACTAGAGACAGCAGAAAAATAACTGGCCATTATTTACTTTTCTGTACTTATCAAATGGCTGTGCCAGTATTTCCACCATTAAACGTGAGCTTGCCACAACTTGCACTCCCCCCCTCTGATCCAGCAAGCACCCAAAATGCATTTGAACTGACGTGGGTACCTATCCAATTTATTTAGATGAGGTGACCACATTGTGACCCCAAAATCTCCAGTAGAGTCAGAAGCACAGGTGGATCAGGATTCTCGTTCGGCTGCATTTGTGGTGAAGTGGGGTTAAGGAATTTTGACTCCATTGAAAAGGATGGGTGATATTGGATAACCTAAAATCACTCCACTTTCAAGACAGATAGGATCAGTGATTCTCCCATCTACACTTAAACAGATCTTGGGGCTGGAGTATACACCCGATTCAATAGTTTGTGGCACTGTTTTTTAAAAATACACCACCTTCCCCATTGCCCAAGGCAGCAGTCAAATATTGCTGCATAATATATGCGAATCAACACCCTCCCCCCACCCACTCTAGCCAGTATATTTTACATCAATTCTTGCTTATCTCCCCTTATTACATTTTGCATCATTTAGTCTCTTAGTAAATGCATAACAATTGTTCATTGTTCATTAGCAAGTTTTCTATGTTGCCATGAAAGACAGGCATAGCAGGAGTTAAAGAAGAGATTATGGGCTGGATTTTAAAACCCCTCCACCGCCAGCAATGGTGGCGGGGGGCAATGAAGATCTGTACAGTGGAGGCCCGCCACTGACCCTGACAGCGGCAGGCACTGTGCTGATCTCGGCGGTGGAGGCAAGGTCCAGTGGCAGCTGCCCTGCATCTCAGTGACAGGACCTCCATTTCAATATTTCCATACCTGATTTAATTAGGGTCCCGCCGCCTCCTTAATCGCCGCACCAATCTTCATTCGGACCGCCGACAATGAAGCACCTTCGGAATCCCCGTTTGGGGGAACGTGGTGCGACACCTGTGGGGAGTGGGGACCAGAGTGACAGCGCTGCAGATTGGTCGGGGGGTGGGGTGATGGGAAGGGAAAAGGTGCCGAACTTTGGTTGGGGGGGAAGATCAGATTCTCAATATATGAATTCTGGGGGGGGGGGGGGGTGGAAAGGGCAAGAAAGTTTTGAAACGCCAATGAGCGGGTGAGAAAATGGATGGATCGGGCTTGCAATTGTTTTTTGCGAAACTTTCACTTACCTGGCCCATTAAATTTTAAATGTACATTGAGGGCTGTAAGCCCTTTAAAAATGGTGCCGGCGCCTGAACATTGGCATCAGACGCCGTTGCCTGTGGTGGCTCGCCCGCCCCCCTCCACATCATCGCAGTGGGCGGCCGGCACGGACATGCAAATTGACTGCTGGGTTTGGAATCGCGGCAGCTCCGTGACATGGTGCCCGTGCAGGCGTGCCGCATTTTTTTTTATGTCTGCCGCCTTCTTCGGCAGTGGACTCTTAAAATAAAGCCCCAGGAAACCTAGGGCTGCACAACTGACTCGCGAACTTAATGAAATGTTGTATGAAGAAAAATTGACTACCCCCTGCGTTTTTCTCTCTTGGATAAAGAAGGCAGAGGAGATATGATAGAAGTGTTTAAAATTATGAAAGGTTTGGGCAAATTGGATCCAATTTAGCTTTTCTGCCATGTAACGGAGTTAAGCACAAATATTTACAAATAAAGGACAAAAAAGAAAGTAAGAAATGCAGGACAAACTTTTTTACTAAAAGGATGATAGTTATGTGGCACAGAGTACTGGCATGAGTGGTGAAACAAGAAACCTTAATGGTTTTCAGAAGGAATTATACAGGTTCTTTTCAACAAATGGGATTCAAAGTTATTGAGAGAATATTTTGAATAGGTGGAAAAATGTTTTTATTTGATCATGGGATGTGAGCGTCGCTGGCAAGGGCAGCATTTATTGCCCATCCCTAATTGCCCTGGAGAAGGTGATGGTGAGCTAGATGGACAAAAGTCTTCTCCTGCTTGAAACTGTTATGATGTAAGAATAATTTGTTAGATAATATTAAAAAATGTCATTTTACAGTCTCTACAATGTGATTTTAGTCTGATGAAATGAAGAACAAAGTAAAGGCTTGTTTAAGCATCTGTAACTGATTGTGTCAGCCATGTTTATTTCTTTAGTGTGAGTTGACCTTTGGTAAATGAATCGTAATGAAAATCTCACAACTTAGAGTTGTCCAATGTTGACAGTTCTGACTTTAATGGTACCACAAGCTGGGAGAGGAAAGACAAAGTAAGGCTACCACTTCTGATTGTTATTCAGTGATTCCTGATGGAAAGTGTATTATGTGTAGGTTGGATGAAAACAAAATGAGACTCAGCTGTGATGCTGTCATGGTTAAACAGCCTGCTAACATGCATAGTTAAGGTCACAGATGAAGACTGGCCATATGTGTGAGGCATTGCAGCACCATAAAATGTCTCCAAAAGAGGAGGGTCTTTTTTAAACTTGAAGAAGAATACACCAAAGAATGTTGTAATATGATTAAATTTACTTTTAAAATGTTAGTTTCTTTATAGAATAAAATCATTCAACCATTTTAACAGCATGTACACTGGTTAAACTTTCATAGTTAATGAATAATGAGGTGTGAAAGTGATTTGTTTGAACAAAGTATTAACAGTTTAGTATCTGGAAAGATGGAAATCAAGAACGTTCATCTGCGTTTGAAGTATGTATAATGTGTATGGCCTACAAAACGATACACTCAAATAAAAATGTAAATGCTATGTATGTAGCTAGATTGAGTTCTTGAGTAATAAATGGAAGGGTGGAGAGTTTGGCATAAACAAGCAATTTATAAACTTAGACAGGGTATGGAAATAGATGAAGTATACTGTGGAATCCTGAACCATAGAGGTAGATCAAGAGCAATGTTATGTTTAGATTATGGATTCTATAGCCCCTAGTATAAAATTAGGGGCATCTTTATTTGAATATTCTATTTAAAGATGAACTGGATTATTAGAATCATGTTATCTTTTTCATTAGAGAATCATATACAAATGGTGCAATGAAATTTTTGGGATGCAGTGAGAGTTTTCAACACAAATTACATGCCATGATACAAATTTTACCTTTAGATTATATGTTGACCAACTGAGGAAAATAAACAATTTGTTCTATTTGGAACTCAGTGGGTAAATACTGCATTTCATGGCACTGAGCCAAATAGACCAGGAAGATAAAGATTTGATTCACATTCAGCAATGAGCTGACATCAGGTGGGATAATGATTGGGATTCACAATACATGTACATGGATACTGGGAGAGCACAGATCAGTTTGAGCTGTAGTGACACTCAAAAGGGGAAGTTTCCAAGATTGTGCTGCCAATAGGGAACTTCACTTGGCAGACGTGTATACCAGGCAATTGTAGACATATGGTCCATTAACTTGGAGATCTTCCCTCCAAACTCATAGTCCCCCAACTCCACACAACCCACTTCTACCTCTTTCTCAAGATCAACAAACAAGATTGCCCTGGTAGACTCACTGACGGAAATATTGGATAAGGCCCAAGAATGGGTGTGGGGAACGTGATGTGCGATGGGGTGGCACCGTGGCGCAGTGGTTAGCACCACAGCCTCATAGCTCCAGCTCTGGGAACTGCCTGAGTGGAGTTTGCAAGTTCTCCCTGTCACCGCATGGGTTTCCACCGGGTGCTCCGGTTTCCTCTCACTGCCAAAGACTTGCAGGTTGATAGGTAAATTGGCCATTGTAAATTGCCCCTAGTGTAGGTAGGTGGTAGGAGAATTGAGGGAAGGAGGGGATGTGGTAGGGAATATAGGGTTAATGTAAGATTAGTATAAATGGGTGGTTGTTGGTCGGTACAGACTCAGTGGGCCGAAGGGCCTGTTTCAGTGCTGTATCTCTCTATGACTCTCTAACCTGTGTCCATTTGTTGCGATGACGGTATCATGCAAATTTCCTGGTGCCTGCTAATTTAAATGATAGTAGCATGCAGTCCAGCACTAAATGTGCTACTGAGTGGCTGCATGCCTCAGCAGGAGGCCCAAGTTCATGCAAGGCTAGCACCATTTAAAGCTACTCTGCACCTCTTAAAGGGAAGGTGCATTGTGGCTGCAGGAGGTGCTGTAACTGTTCGTGGAAGAGAGTCTGAGCAGGAATAAGAGTGAAAATGGTGCAATTGGGCAGAGTGTGGGCTCCAAGGTTCTCTGACTTAGCACTGGAGGCCTTAGCGCAGGAGCTGGACAGGAGCGAGAGAGGTCCTCTCCCCAAAGGAGGCCCTTCAGACAGACACTAAGAAGGCAGTCTGAGCAAATAGCCATCACTGTCAATGCAAGCATTCTAGCCCCGAGTACCTGTGTGCAGTGCTGAAAGAAGTTCAATGACTTCACACGAGTGGTTAAGTTCAGTGAATGCACCTTCAAATGCCATATCTTTACAAATGAACCACTAACCTCACATACTGCTCTATTCACAACCCTACCTTCACTCACCTACCAACATTATCAAACACAACTTATACTTAACATTCATAGCCTCACACCCTTACACACTTAGCACTGCTGCAAGCCTCATACCCACATCTCACAGCTTGTACACAATGGCAGCTATTCAACTATGACAAGTAATCACCCAAACACACTACACCACACTCAGTGGCACACTTTCCTCTCTCTTGCAAAACGAGATGGCACATAACTGCAGACAGCAGCACCTAATCAGAGGGGGTCAGGAAGAGCTGCATGTTCTAACCCTAATGGAGGAGATGGTGCTGGCCATCATTGGAGTGGCCACGACTGAGTCCATGATCAGTGGCAGGACTGAAACCATCAAAGGTGACAGTATGTTCCTACCTAATCCTCCTTCTCACATCCCACTTATCCCTCATCCCACAATCGCTTATAATTTAAAAGATGCAGATGGTGTAAGCCTGCACCTCTTGCTTAGTGGAGTTGAATTGACTAACTGCTCTTGACATCAAGGCAACATTTGACTGAGTATGGCATCAAGGAGCCCTAGCAAAACTGGAGTCAATGGGAATCAGGGGAAAACTCTCAGCTCATTGGAGTCATACCAAGCGCAAAGGAAGATGGTTGTGGTTGTTGGAGGTCAATCATTTCAGCTCCAGGACATCACTGCAGGAGTTCATCAGGGTAGTGTCCTAGGTCCAACTATCATCAGCTGCTTCATCAATGACCTTCCTTCAATTATAAGATCAGAAGTGGGGATGTTCGCTGATGATTGCACAATGTTCAGCACCATTCGCGACTCCTCAGATACTGAAGCAGTCCGTGTAGAAATGCAGCAAGACCTGGACAATATCCAGGCTTGGGCTGATAAGCGGCAAATAACATTTGCGCCACACAAGTGCCAGGCAATGACCATCTCCAACAAGGGAGAATCTAACCTTCTCTCCTTGACACTCAATGGCATTACAATCACTGAATCCCCCACTATCAACATGCTAGGGGTTACCATTGACCAGAAACTGAACTGGAGTAGTCATATAAATACCGTGGCTACAAGAGCAGGTCGGAGGCTAGGAATCCTGCAGCAAGTAACTCACCTCCTGACTCCCCAAAGCCTGTCCACCTTCTGCAAGGCACAAGTCAGGAGTGTGATAGAATACTCTCCACTTGCCTGGATGGGTGCAGCTCCAACAACACTCAAGAAGCTCAGCACCATCCAGGACAAAGCCGCTTGATTGGCACCCCATCTACAAACATTCACTCCCTCCACCACCGATGCACAATGGCAGCAGTGTGTACCATCTACAAGATGCACTGCAGCAACACACCATGGCTCCTGAGACAGCACCTTCCAAACCTGTGCCCTCTACCACCGAGAAGGACAAGGGCAGCAAATGCATGGGAACCCCATCACCTGCAAGTTCTCCTCTAAGCCACACACCATCCTGATTTGGAACTATATCAACGTTCCTTCTCTGTTGCTGGGTCAAAATCCTGGGACTCCCTTCCTAACAGCACTGTTCGTGTACCTACCCCACACGGACTGCAGTGGTTTAAGAAGGCAGCTCACCACCATCACCTTGTCAAGGGCAATTAGGGATGGGCAATAAGTTCTGGCCTAGCCAGTGACGCCCGCTTCCCATGAATGAATAAAAACAAATCCTAATATCAACCATGATCATTTTGAATGGCAGAGCAGGCTCGACGGGCCATATGGTCTACTCCTGCTCCTATTTCTTGTGTTCTTGTGCTTTTCCACCACTTCCCTCATCGTAATGCTGCGCATGTGCCTTTCTGCTTTCAGATACCCAAGAACTGTCACCTGTCCAGGCAGTGGTGCAGGCGTGTAAAGTCCAAGAGGAATAGGAGACAGATGATGATGAAACACCATCACTTGATCTCACACTAGCAGCCAGCAGCTCAGATACTGGCATTGTGTGAACTGTAGAGACTAGCAGAGAGGCAAGATATGCACACAATGAGTCACCGGGCAATCAGGACATGTGGAATGGGTCATGTAGGTGCCAACTCCTTGGAGGGTGAAGTTGCACACTAACTCTGCTGCAGAGGCCTCATTTAAGGACTTTAATGGAACAGAATACAGCAAAAGGCTGATGGGCATGAACACAGAAATACTTGGTGCATTGGCAGCCCTGCCAGAAAGCCTGCAGTCACTGTCAAGGGGAATGGAGGAGTCTGGTGCCAACTTGGTAAAGGGATTTGTGCAGAGCTTGGAGCCCATCCATTCCAGCTTAGAAGTAGTGTCCTTCTGTGTTTACCACTGGAAAAAATAACTATCCCCAATTGGTAAAATTGGCCATTATAAAAATTGCCCCTAGTATAGGTAGGTGGTAGGAGAATTGGGGGAAGGTGGGGATGTGGTAGGAATGTGGGATTAATGTAGGATTAGTATAAATGGGTGGTTGATGGTCGGCACAGACTTGGTGGGCCGAAGGGCCTGTTTCAGTGCTGTATCTCTAAATAAAGAAATAAATTCACTTACAACTGCATTTTCACAATCCTAACTATGTAGCCTTTGGGCCTCCGTTCGCCATGGCATTTCTGTAGCTACTGATTTGCTCAACCGCACCTCTGATGCCCTAGTCCCCAGTAAAACCATTACTCACTCTCATCCTGGCAGTTCCACCAGTATGGCCCTCATCTTAACTGCCTTAAGTCCAAGGGACGTAGACGTCAATGCATATTGCAGACAATTTCTTTAGCCATTCAGCACCAGATCTGACTCATCCACATAGAGCACTATTAGGTCCTGCTTCCATCTGCTAAAACTGCTCATTATTCCAGGATCATCCCGGAATGCAAAGATAACCACCGGCTTCATTTCTCTGGTGCAAACCATCTTCTTAAAGCCCTTTCCCCTGTCTCCTCCAGCCTCACCTCCAACAATAAGTGCGAGGAGCTTAGTGTCTTCTTCTTCTCTAAGATTGAGACCACCTGATCAGCTACCTTTGCCACTTCTCTCCCTTCCACTAGTGCACCAGGCCAAACTTTCTCTAAAGATCCCCCACCCTAGCCCTGAGCTCATATCTTTCTCTATTTTCTCACTTATCTACCCTCATATCCTTCCCGTGCTCATTTTGTCCATGAGAGCCACCTCCTCCTCCATTGACACTATTCCCACTAAACTGTTGACAACGCAACTTACTTTCCTGATCCCCATATTAACTGATTTTGTGAACTGTTCTCTCCTCTCAAGTACTGTTCCTCTCTCCTTCAAATCTTCCGTAATCACTCCTCTCCTGAGTGATGGCCCCACCATTTTACAAACTACCACACCATCTCCAACCTCCATTTCCTCTGCAAAGTCTTTGAACATGTCGCCTCCCAAATCCATGCCCATCTTTCCCAGAACTCCATGCTGGAATTCTTTTAATCAGGTTTCCACCCCGCCATAGTACTGAAATTGCTCTTATCAAAGTCACAAATGATATCCGATGTGATTGTGACAAAGCTAAGCTATTCCTCCTCATCCTTCTCCACCTGTCTGCAGCGTTTGACACAATTGACCACACCATCCTCCTTCAACATCTCTCTACTGTTGTCCAGCTGGGGGAGACTGCACTTGCCTGGTTCCATTCTTATCTATCTAATCGTAGCCAGAGTATCACTTGCAAGGCTTCTCTTCCCGCTCCTGCACCATTATCGCTGATCTCCCCCACGGATCTATCCTTGGCCACCTCCTATTTCTCAACTGCTTGGACATCAGTTGAAAACACAACATTGGTTTTCACTTGTACATTTACGACACCCATCTCTACCACACCACCACTTCGCTCCACTATTGCTAAATCATCAGTTTGTTTGAAATTCAGGACTGAATGAGCAGAAATTTTCTCCAATGAAATACTGGGAAGACTGAAGCTATTCTGTTCAGTCCCCGCTACAAACTCCTTTCCCTAGTTACTTACTCCATCCCTGTCAGTGACAATTGTTTGAGGCTGAATCAGACTGTTCACAACCCTGGTGTTATGGTTGACCTCAAGATAAACTTCCAGCCACGTATCCGCACAATCACCTGACTTTGCCCCTCTCTGAGCTGATCTGCTGCTGAAACTCTCATCCATGCCTTTGTTACCTCTAGACTTGACTATTCCAATGCATTTTGGCTGGTCTCCCACATTTTACTCTCCATAAATGTGAGGTCATCCAAAACTCTGCTGACCGTGTCCTAATTCGCACCAAGTTCCAGTTACCCATCATTCCTGTTCTCAATGACCTACATTGGCTCCTGGTCAAGCAATGCCTCAATTTTAAAATTCTCATCCTTGTTTTCAAGCCCCTGCATGGCCTCAAGCTTTCCTATCTCTGTAATCTCCTACAGTCTCACAACACCTCAAGATATCTGTGCTCCTGTAATTCTGGCCTCTTGAGCAATCCTGATTTTAATTGTTCCACAATTGCCAGCTGTGTCTTCAGCTGAGTAAGCCCTAAGCTCTGGAATTCCGTCCCTAAACTTCTCTGCCTTTCTACCTCTCTTTACTTTGTTAAGATGCTCTTTAATACCTTTTTTTTTGGCCAAGCTTTTGGCCACCTGCCCTAATATTGCCTTATGTGGCTCAATGTCAAATTTTGCTTTATAACATTCCTGTGACACACTTTGGGACATTTGATGATTTTAGTGGCGTTATATAAATACAAGTTGTTGTTGCTATTGGTAGCCAACTCCATGAGAACACTTTCACACTCAACCATGATGGCCAATGTCTCAGCTTCCATTGAATAACAAGCAGAAGCTACCCAACATCTGAGTACTGCAGTGAAAGCTTAGACTGAGATCATGCAATTTCAGCATGTGGTCATACAAGTGCCGCTTGCTGAACATGCACGCTCAGACTGCTGCTAGATTGCAGATACCAGTGGTCAAAGGGCCTTGCAGGTCTCGTAGCAATCTAGCAATCTTTCCTCTAACAGATTACTAGGATTGCTGAGGAGTTTCCACATGGAAGTGGCAGTGGCTCCATGGAGCACAAATCTGCTGTCCTCTCTCAGGATGACAGCGTTCATCTTCCCATCACTGCAACTCCGCCAGTGCCCTTGCTATTGCCTGGCAGTCAGCCAGCCCAGACTGCTGCCACCCACGCCGAGGGGCTGCAGTAAAAAGCTGGGCCTTCTAGGGCCAGAAGTGCTCGAGGGCATACTGCAAGCCCATCTGCTGTCTCCTCCATGGAAAGTCAGCGGTCTTCCACTAACCATGCTGCAGTTCCTGGGGTAGTACTTTGTAGGAGTACACAGTAGGCAAAATCACATGGAAGACAGGCACTAAAGGAATACAAAGGGTGATTAGTTGACATTTTTATGGAATATTGGATGGTTTCTTTGATAAGGTTAATTTTGAATGGTTGTTTCGTGGTAGCTATTATTTCAGCACTGTGGCCAAGAGAATGCTGTGATGGACAGTGACAGAGGAAAGGTAGGGAGTGGGACTGTTATTGAACGGGGTTGTGTTCACTGTCTTATGACTGAGGCAGGAGGAGTGCACTGTTAATTCAGTCCCATTTCTCCACAGGTCACAGCATATCAATAAATTTTCCCACTTACCGAAACAGATACTCTATTTGTTCCTGAATAAAGAACACCAACCAGGTTTCTTTAATCAACAACAAAATTAACTGTTTATTATTAAACCAAGTCTTAACCAATAATGATGAAAATCTATATACGAAATGAGATATTAAAGCTCCTTATTTTCCCTAGCCCTCATGCACACGCACATACATCCAAAAACCGGTTAACCAGGATATAAAAGGGATTTTGGTTTAGAGCTGTTTCATAGGAATGAAAGGAATAAAAAACTTAGTCTGTCATGATCTGCAAGGAAGTTTTTCGGTTTGGTGAGGTGTCCCAAAGCCGAACAGTTGGATGCCACTCGAAGTCTTTCCAGGCGAGGTTGATGAACAGTCTGTGATGGGTAGGCGTTCAAAGAACTTCAACAGTAGAATGCTTCACATAAAGTCTTCCATCAGGTGTGCAGCAGCAAGGATCTTCTTCGGTCTTACAGCAGCAGTATAGAAGTAAAAGGTTTCTTCCAAAATTCAAGATTTCTTAAACTCAGGAGGCAACAGTACAGCTTGATGCAGGGCTTCTTCAGAGACAGGAGGCAATAGGAATATCACATTTGAAATATCGGGCTTCTTCTCAAGAGTTGTAGGATTCCTTTACTTTTGCGGGGTCTTCTTCTGATCTCCAGGCAGGTCAAAATCAAATTTTGAATGCCTGCTTTTTGTCCAAACCCACCGGATGTTTAAAGTTCCAAACTGAAAAAAACTTTCCTGAAACAGGTCACATGCCCAGTCATAAAATATTTCTTATCATAACAGAGGGTAGCTCTGAGGTCAACCCCCTGCTATTTCCTTGAAATTACCTGCAATCCAGTCCTTGTTTACCAGTTCAACTTCTGTTGAACTTCCTTTCAAAACATCCATAAAGTTTAACTAATTGCATGTGGCACAGGGGCAGCACAGTGGCACAGTGGTTAGCACCGCAGCCTCACAGCTCCAGTGACCCGGGTTCAATTCTGGGTACTGCCTGTGTGGAGTTTGCAAGTTCTCCCTGTGTCTGCATGGGTTTTCTCTGGGTGCTCTGGTTTCCTCCCACAGCCAAAAGACTTGCAGGTTGGTAGGTTAATTGGCCATTATAAATTGCCCCTAGTATAGGTAGGTGGTAGGGAAATATAGGGACAGGTGGGGATGTGGTAGGAATATGGCATTAGTGTAGGATTAATATAAATGGGTGGTTGATGGTCGGCACAGACTTGGTGGGCCGAAGGGCCTGTTTCAGTGCTGTATCTCTAAATAAAAAATGTGTCTCAATGTCTACTGAAATCCTTTTTCAGTTTTTAAAAACATAGAATCCTAAGTTTTAGTACAAAAAACATCCTCGTAACAACTGATACTATAGTCAAATGATGTGCTCACAGACAGCCCGGCTGGAACGGGGATGTGTTGGTTGCCTCATCTCTTCCTCCTGTTCACTGAGCTATCTTCACTGCTTTCCTCCCTCAGCCCCTGCATCCTCAGCAATTTCAATCTCCATCTGAATTCATCATGCTCTCCCTCTTCTGAGTTCACTGCCCTCTTATCCTCCCTAAATCTCTCCCTCCATGTA